>NC_090225.1:15747500-16368750 GCF_024489055.1 Chanodichthys erythropterus
CCCCAAACTTTTGAACAGTAGTGTAAATTATGTCACTATATTTCACCATTTAATATCTTAGGACATTTCAGAAATCTGTTGCGTCATAATTCATTTAAAACAACTCGTTAAAGCGCTGCTAATTAACTCAAGCTGATATGAGAATCCTACGCTATTTCAAACTCTTTTATTGACAACACGTGTTTTTCGCCTTGAATTAGATCCATTTCAAAATGTACAGTGTTATTAAAAATCCAAAAAAAGGAAAGGAAAAAGAATAAAAGACTTCTTTCTGAGAAAGATCCTAGGGCAGAAATGCCCCCGCATCACATCCTGATGTGCGTATACCCACCAGCTGCGCTGCTTCAAACTCATATTGAAGCGTATCGTGGAGCCCGCAGCCTTGATCCAGCTCTGTTCTCATTAATGGAGCTGTTTGAATATTCATGCAGCGGAGCGCTGGAAACTCCAGAGCCAGCCACAGCACCCAAAACTGTGGGGAATTCAGCACTTACCATTAACAGGCCTAATAAAAGCACCACGCCTCCACGATTGTTATGGGTAATTCTAAGCGCTCATTAGTATTTCTGTGTGAAAAGTAGGAAAGTGCCAATTTATTAATATAATTCAATTTCTATACAGTAAAATGTGTACTGTCATGGAATTAAACATACCTACAGTATGAATATACTGGGGGAAAATATGCTTAACTAAGAAAAAAAGCTGATACAAAACAATTTTAATATCATGCAACGTCAATACTAAGATGTGATTTAACTCAATAGCAGCCCCTGCTCTCATGAATGATGATCTGTTGAATCCTTTAATGGATACGGCTGACATCTGAGATACTGAGTCAAGCACACAGATCGGAGCGGGAATCTTGTCCTTTCAGATTAACTTATTCACCCACTTCCTCATCTCATCCTCTTTTGCTCTTTCTGTCCGATGACTCACATCTTCCAGCAAACTACAGATGACGAGCACATCATGGAGTGCTTCATGACGTCACCTTGTTATGTCACTGGCTAATAGCTCTTTAAATAGTTTCTTGTCAGTGGCTCCATAAATAGGAACAAGACAGTCTATGATGCTAAGAGGTCCTGTTATAGGGTAAATACTTTACAGTTTGCCATTAGGATATATGGGTGTTTCTCCAACTATGGGCTTTTTTCTCACCTTTAGAAAATAAATTCTCTTAAAACATACTTTTCACTCTCACACGTTTAATGTGTCTACCAACAAAAAGTAACTTTTTGTTCTGAAAATTCAGTGTCATTTGCACCACATCTCAATAGCATTTTGTGGTGGAAATTAAATTTTAAAGGGCACCTATTATGCTCTTTTTTTTACAATATATGAGTCTCTGATGTCTCTAGACTGTGTATGTAAAGTTTTAGCTCAAAATACCCCACAGAATTTTTATAGCATGTTAAAATTGCCACTTTTTGGGGGTGTCCCTTTAAATGCAAATGAGCTGCTGCTCCCTGCCCCCTTTCAAGAAGAGGGCGGGGCTTCAAGAGCTCATGCAACAAACAAACAGGACAATCTCATGCACTGAAAATGTCCGAAACTGTCGGCAGCGGTGTTCAGCTCGAACCGGAGTCAATGATGCCTACAGAGCAAGCAAATATATGCTGCATGGAGATCGAACAGGTATAGTTTAGTTTAATTATGGCTATAAATTATGTTGTCATCTTGCTTTTATCCACTATTAGTACAAGCCTGTTGTAGCGGACCCCATTTGAATGATGGCCAAAACTTTTACTGATGAGTTTTATGAAGTTTATTGTACATCACACACACAAAAAAAAAGAAGAGTTTTCACTCCAGAAAATCATAGTAAGAGCTGAATAAAACACAGTAGAAGAAGTGCGCATTAAAGCCTTATCCATAAACTCTCTCTCTCTTGCATTATGATCAACATACACAGCAAATTACCCAAAAACAATCATTACAACTAACTGTAAACACATATACACCTATATACATATATACATACATACATACATATATATATATATATATATACACACACACACACACATACATATACACACACACACACTCGTTCAGGGCGGGGTCTATGCTAATACAGCAGAGTCCATCAGCAGTCATGGGCGGGGCCTGTCAAAGTGAAATCACTTTGCCCAGAACCTGCAAACGGCTTTTTCTGAGACACTGCTTATGATTTATGGGGATTAAAATAAGAAGAGTGGGTGAATTTTTATAATTATATGATGGTTGTGTACACACACATTTATGTTCTAACACCATGTAAAAGTGGATTTTGCATAATAGGTGCCCTTTAAAAAAGTTTTTTAAATAAAATGGCTGCCTCCTCTGTTTTATTAAGGATAATCTCCAACTATAGCTCCTACTGACTACCCCAAACAGACACAATTGAACAATAATAACTGAATATGCACTTTTTGCAAAATTGGACAAAATTAAAGCATAACTGGAAAAACAAAAAAAACAAAAACAAAAACACAGATGATATATATTCACCTTGATTTCTCTGTATCTTCTTCTACATCACATATCATACTTGGTACAAGTACACTCATTTTTGAAAAACAAACATTTTGAACAATTGTTCGGTGTTGTGGACATGATGGAAAATTATTATCTTCTTGACAAAAAGCGAGAAAATGTGATTTTAAGTATAAATTAGCCTGAGCAAGACAAAGGAGTTTGACAATTTATTCAAAAAATGCTCAATATGTAATTTCATTTTCAGCTGTTTCAGCCATATTTTTAAAAAAAAATGATAAAAATTTTATATTTAATAAATCATATTTTTGTAATGGACTTTCATAGTTTTTGATTGAAAGTCTGAGTTTGGTACAAAGGTAAAAACAAAATCTCAACATACTGGACATTTGCAAAAAATAGCAAAAATAAATGATGAAGGTAAAACATTTCAAAAGGTAAAACATTTCCAAAACCGTTTTAATGTGACCTTCATACAACAAAATAAAAATTAACTTTTTAAACAAATCTCTGGGACATTAAGGTGCCCAAATTTGAAGAAACATGTAAATACAGTCTTGATTTAAACCTCTTACGTCAAGCTTTTGTTTTAAATGTTTAGCCAACAGGAAAGATCAGATAAATGAAGGTCAGATGACGCCTACATGTATTTGATACTCACTGCTCTGCTCCGGCATTTCCTACATGTCCCAAACATGACCACAGCATCCAGCCAGGAGGCTTAAGGCCACTGTTATGGATGAAGCATTGTCTTGTTTATAAGAGGGAGGGTGTGTGTGCGTGGGAGTACAGCTGCATTGCTGCTGCCTCTTTCAGTCGGTGCCCTGGAGGCTGGATGATGGGCCTCAGCCAGGTGTGCCAGGTTACAGCCAAAAAACAAACCGATTTGAAAACAATATACAAATAAATCAGAGGCCGCTTGTTAACATCATAGTCCAGAGGAAAGCAAATGGGAAAAAATTATAACTCAGGGCTAAGACATTTCATGTTTCACAGAGCATGCTTCCAAACATGTCTCACAAAAACATTTTATAGGACTAGAAAGAAAAAAAGAGAGAGAGAGAGAGAGAGAAATTTAAAAAGCCAAACACAAGTAAAGGTAAAAGGACATTCAGGTGTTCGGTATACATGCCAACAAAAAGCTCAACATAAGCTCACCCACACCAGTTCATTTCACACCAGCGCTGACTCTCAGAGTGTGAAAAACAAGGAAGAAAAAACAAGCTCGTTTGGGCAAGAGAAAAATAACCTACAACCTATTTTGCTTTCTTAAAAACTACATGCAAGCGGGTCCACATTCAAGCTCAAGACAGACACGGAGGAAGGGATTTGCGTAAACATGCACATCATTACCCATCTACTGTACAATTGCAGGTGATGTAAAATGAGCAATCGCTATGAGAGAAGTGCAAATCCCTCCTTCCCCAATCCCCTGCTTTTGACATCTGCTCTATGCCCAAACATCTGCATAGTGTTACTCTAACTCTTCTCACACACATAGCTGGGATCTGCCAACCCAACCGCCGCCGCTAATAAATGACGAGGTGAATTGTGGCTTTGAAAGAAACTTTATCTCTTCTTTTTGGGGCCTCAAAAGTGCTCATAAATCTTAGGAAAGACAATATTAAGCATACCACAGACTGTGCCTTTAGCCGTACAAATATGGGTGAAAAGAAGTTCAGGGTAATATCGTCTCACTTAGGTAAAAACTGCATTGCACCGATCGACTCAAGGGGAAGGACTTAAATAAAATTCGAGAAAGAGATCAATAGTATGAGATATATTCAATGTCATTTAGCATTTAAATCATTCACCATGTTTCAAAACCGCTGCCTCATTCAGCTAGATCTCAGCATGTACTTGATACAGTATTTAACACTCTGTGATATTTTATTGATCCTGTCATATCGGCGAAATCATCCCGCTTTCGTACTCGGATCTGTGTAGTAATGTGTGAGTCTCAATGCTCAACGCATTAAAAAACAATCAGCTGCAACTCGGGTGTCTCCGCACTTCATATACTCGCAGCAATTTCACGGCCGTGGCACATGAATGTTTCAGCTGGAGTATGTGGTAGAGCAGCGATCCCATGTCTGAGGTGGCGTAAAGGAGGGGTTTCTCAGAGCCGGGTAACTAACCCTTAACAAGAGGCCTGGAGACCTCCAGCGGTATCCACTTATCATCTCTAAATATTAGCCTGACCTCTCAGCCGGTCGCTTCCTCCCCGGGGGCAGGCAGGAAGAGGGGTTTCCATTGGCCGTGGAGAGCACTCCGCCGGATCAAACGTTGATCTAACACGCGACTCCACGAGGCTTTGATCGTTTTGAGTCCTATTCAGTGACAGGAAAGGATTGTGTTTGAAGGAGGTTTACGGCAATGAACGTGAGAGTGTGTGTACACTTTAGAGGCATCAACTGTGCTCGAGTGTCGTTCCTCTGAGTGCGTGCATTTACTGGAACTTTTGGAGAGCACTTGCTTTTCTGAAAATGTTCTTGCAAATGTAGTAAAACCTGCTGGTCTCGTCTGTAAAAAAATATTCATGAAATGGTCAATAACTGTGCTCTTTTAAATGTAAATTATTATATATATATATATAAAAATCATACTGACCTCAAACTTTTGAATGGTAGTGTACAGTAACACAATGAAATAGTAATTGATGTATGCAGTGACTAAATGAGACTGAGAAAATCTAATCACGTCACAGGAGATGCCATAACTTCACGTTATAACGCGACCCACATGCACTCAGCTAATGATGCTTCAATTATACTGCAAACATGCCTCCGCTGGGTATATAGCCTCCTATCCCCAAACAGCACAAATGCCTTCCTGATTCGCAGCAAATTAGACACATGGCAAATAATACCTAACTGGCTGCTGTTGTGTTTGCACTACGCATGCATAAATGAATTGGTAAAAGGGGGGAGTGGGGCTAATGGTTAAGATGCAACATGCGTATAATTGTACAATTAGGCTCTTATCATCATGTAGGACCTCACCATTACTGACTGCTATTAGAGGAAAAATAATAAAATGGTAAACGGATTATAAGTGCAATATTATTGCTAGGTGAAATTGATAGATTAATTTAGCAATGGTTTTTGATTAATTTGGGCTCTCCCTCAGTATACCAGTCTGGGCCACAAAATGCTTCCTCTGTTTTAGAATATCAGAAACATGTGGACCATCTTCGGTTGGCTACTCACTCTTGCTAAGTTAAATATTTTTAATGCATATTATTATATATATATTATATATACATATACACACACACACATACATACATACATACATACATACATACACATACATATTTATATTAATATTAGGGTTGTCAACGTTATTGCATGTGATTAATTCTTAATTAAATCCTTAACACGTTAAAATAATTTAACGTAAATAAATTACTGAAGCATGCGAAATTGTCATCTGAAGAGTTAATACATTAGTTAATACATTAACTAATGTTTAACCAATGAACGTTGTTGTAAAGTGTTACCGAGTCGTACATTAAGCACGTGTGAGTCCGTTATATTGATGCAGAAACAAGTCATGTACAGTATGAGCACTCTCGACACTGATCGCACATTGTATTTATGCACAGACACATTTCAGTACATTCACGGTGTTTTCACACACATCCTGTGTATGTAACTGTGAACTTTAGTATATATATTCAGGTCAAGGCAGTTGGTTTAGGTTTTTTGGCATCTCCATTTGGCTCTGTTCAGAATCGCAACTTGACTTGTCTAAAATGTAAACAAGCTCTTTGCTGTTGCACATACTATACACTGAATATCTACACTTTTTGTATAGGTGCTTTGGTGTACATAAATGTATGAATTATATAGACTCATAATTTGGTTATTTGGTGTCCTTTTGGAGTCTGCAAGTGTCCTTATTCTGGAAAGACACCTAAATTTACACCTAAAAAAGCTGAAAATACAGTTTTGTGAGAATCATACTTTAATCTGATGGTATACTTTGCTGGATATAGGCAATCATGGCAAAAAGGACGATAAGTGCACGATTAATCACGGTTAATCACGATTAATCACGATTAATCGCACAAAAGGGTGCGCGGTTAATCGCATTTAAAAATTTTAATATATATATATATATATATATATATATATATATATATATATATATATATATATATATATATATATATATATATATATATATATATATATATATATATATATATATATATATATAAACATTTTTGACAGCCAATAATATAGTATAATATAATTAATATAATATAATATAAAAACATATGTGTTTTATTTATTAATAATTTAATATTAATATTTAACTTTAACTGTTCGTGCAAAATAATTTTTTGCAGAATAGTGAAATTTCACTGGTCCTAGAATATTGGTATTGTGACAACCCTAGTAAGGAGTACTATTTAAAATTTCATCCGCGCAATTCACCATAGTGACCATCCTGCAGTGACGGGGCGGCTGCCAGTCATGTTCTTTCACTCACTAGCTGGATTTGCATTGTGTGATCTTTCTGGGTGGAATTGAGTGGGGTGGGGTGGGGGATACAGTTTGGCGGGCAGCTGACGCCAGATTCAGCTCAAGGTCAGCAGGAGGGCTGCCTGAGTGCGAATTTGTGTGTGCGTGTGTCTGAGCAAAAGCAGCAATACCTACGTGGGAGGGATGGCATTGCGAGTCACCTCGCTGAAATCATCGGCAGAGCCCTTGTGAACGAGGTGTCATTATGAGTATGAAATACAACCAACCCCCAACCCGGTGCCCAATTTTGTTGCCAGGGAACTCTGATGTCTGATTGGTGAAAAAGGAAGAGGAAAAAACAGAGGGAGAGGGTGATGGAGAAAAAGAGAGAGAGAGAGAGAATAATGCCACTTCAGGGTGTAGGCTGCCATACCGCTTGCTGTATCAGTTAATGGTTTCTCTCTCCTGCTCGGCTGACAGTATTTTAGACGTAGCTCAACCTGCTTTGTGTGCACCATAGCACTTACAGGTCTGAAAGCTCATGCTAGGCAAATGCACAATGTGAAAAATGAGCTATAGATAGTGTTAGAGAGAAAAACAGACAAGAGAGAGAGAATGAGTGTTTCTTTTTCACAGGTGACACTTCCTTTCACGGCTTCCTCCACGGCACAGCCACATCCTCCCTGGACGAAGCATCCACTCAGTGGAACTGGCACACGCCTGCAAGTGTCAAGAGCTCCTCTTTTATGTCCCTGGGCTGTTCTAGAACCATCTGCAGCTGGGGCCTCAGAGGCCCGTTGGACCCCGCTTTTAATTATCTTCATCTCTCTCACACTTCACAACACCCCCGTTTCGATCTCCTCCCTCCCCTTAACGTGAATACGTGAATACACACCTTTTAGGGGGGGAAACTGCTCCTGTTTCTTTAAGAGAATGGTTGTATGTCGGTGCCTTCAGAGACTGCGTGTTCACTCACAGCAGAGACGAATGACATGCTGAGGTTAATGCTCAGGTGTAATACACAACACATTTGAGCTTTCTTATGTTTATTACGAGAAGGATTTATATTTTAATTCAGGTTTATTTCTAATAATGAAAATGCTTTTTAAATAAAACTTTTTTTAGAGAGATAAAATGACTTGATCAAAATAAATTACATTGTATTTTCTTATTACTGATATTAATTACTTGGATATAATATAATATAATATAATATAATATAATATAATATAATATAATATAATATAATATAATATAATATAATATAATATAATATAATATAATATAATATAATATAATATAATATTGCTTCAATTTGTATTGTTTATGACGAAAAAGGCAATTTAAAGGGATAGTACACCTGAAAATTAAAATTCTGTGAATATTTACTCACCCTCATGTTGTCCCAAACCTGAGTTTATTTTTTGCATGAAAATGAAAAGAAGATATTTAGTGTAATGTGCACACTGCTCTTTTCCCATACAGCAAAAGAGTATGGGGACTAGAGATATTTGTGAAAAAGAGCAACTCAGACACTGTGCTAAATATCTCCCTTCAACATAAAAGTGAGTAAATGATGACAGAATTACTTTTTTGGGAGGACTATCCCTTTAACAGACCATAATTTGACATTCCTATAGAAATCAGGACAGAATAAACTCAATCCAGGCACAACTGGCCCTGTGAATATGCTCAAGTCTCTGAAATCCATCTCCATTTTTGGTGTATGTGATTTTTGCAGCTCTGTTCCTGTCTCTCATTACTGCTCACTGAAGAACACTCTGCCTCAGGATTCTGATTTCCTAGCAACAGCCTGCCACCAAACATTTGGCACAAGTTCAACACCCCTCCCTCCCTCCTCTTCCTTCCCCTCTTTCTTTTCTCCAGTGAAAAATGGCTGTTCTGCCTGCATGCTGTCCTCTGCCATGCCACGGTGGCAGAGCGGCGCGCTGCCCGGCCCGGCCCGAGCCTCTATTAACTCTCATCTTGTCCAATTGCACCCTTCGGTAACGGGCGCGCTGGGAGTCGGCGGCAGGCATCATTAATCAGTGCTTTACCGCACAAACTCCCTCATGCTAATCTGATTTACAGATGAATGAAACTGAGGAAAGAGGGAGGGGAGCAGAAAAAACGAGGGGGACAACAATCGAGAGCTTTGCTGTTAATATTTACAGAGCTTGCAAGGCAGCACAATATTGATATTCCCCAAACACTGTGGTTGGGATTTGTTCTAACCTCCAACATTAAGTATTAGCATAGAAGTATAACTTCTGCAATTAATTTAGCATGAACTACATGACAAAGTGCATCCAAACATTATTTTTTATAGATAATTTCAGCCTTACTGTAAATTAGTGGAGGTGAGGTTCAGTCTCTCTTTTTTTTTTTTTTACTTTAAATCTAAATTACTGTAAATTTATTATATAATTTTAATTATTTTTTAAACTTGCTTATTCAAAACATTTTAATCAAAATAACAATAAATACAATGTATATTATAAAATACATTAGATTATAAGATATAATATAAAAACATATTTACATATATTGTTTCATTATTTTATAAAAAAATAGTAATATTTTTCTATTATTTATATATAAATATATTTAAATACTATATAATATACAGTAATAATTATACATAAACACGTATATACATTTACTTACTAAATCATTATGTGATTGGTTGTTTCATCCTTGCACCCTTTATTTATAAATCGCCTTTACTCTTTACAGAGATTGTGTTGATTCTTGAGCAGCAGCTGACTAAGTTATGTGCTAAATATCAATAAAACAAGAAAGTACCAATAATTCAGCATTTCATTTATGCAGAACCAAAGCCAAAGACTTAAATTTACCCATATCTGTATCACTATTATTCTTATGCCTTGCAAGCACTGGTATTTCCTTCAGGAAATGCATATCTAGGCTCTCAATAGAACACCATCATGGTAAATTAAAATCAATCCCTGAGGTTAAAGTGAGTGAGTTGCATGGTTTCATGTTCACACAGGGATGTCTTCCACTCTGAACACAAGGTCAATGGAGATTACCGCTCAAGGAGGCCTCCCTTATCACTGCACTGAAGCATGCCACAGTGCATTAAGTGGAAATGGCGCTGGATGGTCTCCACTCAGCCCTCTTTAAAAAACAATCTCAGCAAAATGCACCGCGGAGGACTATCGAGCAGACCTCTGCACTCACGATTCACAATATGTCCTTGTTTACCATTAAATGAGTAAATCTAGCTGGTTACAGAGAGGTGCTTAGGTGGAAAATGGAGCAGTCCTGATTGATACCATGATACGGTACAATTTTAGGGCCATGACTCCGTAAATAGCAGATAAGAATTCTGGCAGTGGACTGGGGTGCCATCACAATGTGCTCTCCCATAATGTCAAGGGAGCTATGAGAGAATCTGACCAGATCTGAAGTAGTCCAGTGTAAGAGCTCTCTAAGGGGGTGGGCTGAGGATTGACCACCACTGTATTGTGATATCACAGATGGGCTCACTCGGTTGCCAATTACATGGCAATTACATATTTGCACAGCCACAAATCATAAATCCAGCCTAACTCACTAAAAACCCAGCCAACATATTTGCATTTTAAATTATCTGGGATTTAATTCATCACTTTTATGCAGAAGATCCAAAATGTGGATGAATTACAGTTTCGGGTATTAATATACAACTCCTGTTTCAATCCTGATTTAGGGCTGGGCGATATATCGCATGCGATTGTCACGCGCATTTCGTCAGTAAAGCTGGTTCCCTGATTGCCGCTAAATCGCCATCACCTGCTTTCAAATGGAGCGGCATTTAATAGACAGAGCCGTAGTTCACTGACAAGCCACGCAATATTGCCTTCATATTGCAGATGAATTGCCTTCGATAATGAACGCGATATTGCATGGCTTGTCAGTGAACTACGGCTCTGTCTATTAAATGGCGCTCCATTTGAAAACAGGTGATGGCGATTTAACGGTGATCAGGGAACCGGCTTTACTGACGAAATGCGCATGACAATCGCATGCGATATATATCGCCCAGCCCTATCCTGATTCACCAGTTTTTTGTTTGATTCAATTAGTGTTAAATTAAAATCAAGTTACTAAAATAACATCAAGCTATGATTACTTACAGTAAGTGCATCTTTTATATTTGTTGACAGACAGATAGACAAATATATACAGACAGAAACAAATAGACCGATATGGAAAATATCTACTGTAGTATGTTTTTGACTCTCTAAAAATAACTGGTTCATAAGAGTCATTTGATTGTGAAATAGACCACAACTAGTCTTGCTGTATATAAAATAAAAGATTAATCTTGGGATTTTATGACTCGATATCTAGATTGACTATCACAATTAATCAGAAAATATTTTTACCCTGCCCTAATGAATTAGTCTAGATTGCATTCATTTGACAAAAAGGCAAGTCTCTTTGTGCAAACAGAGAAGAAAGAGATATTCAAAAACAGAGAGAGAGAGAGAGAGAGAGAGAAAGAGACAGATGTGGCTTGATGCATAACAAGGACAGACTGGCTGGTGCCACAGCCTGTGATGGTTATATGGAAGAGGAAATCGCTTACATAATCCTGCGTCAGTCGAATACAGAAACTCCAAGATAACCAGCAGGACTACGAACAAGAGCACTCAGTTTATTTGATCAACCGGCCTGTTTTCAGTTTCGCAGTTCAAACAATCAAGATCTGACGCCCAGCCAAAACAAGCACTAGAGTCCATTCTCAGAAACAAGTGCGTGTAGAACAAAGAGGAAGTCCGTAGAGACTTCGACCACCTAGACCTCGGTCGGTGCTCCTGCAGCGGTCAAGTTGGCTCCCTTCTGGGTCCCTTCAGGGACCGGGTCCACCTCTACTTACTCAAACTGAGACCAGGGGCGGAATTCAAGAATGGTTGCTCCACCATTAAGGTGGGAGAAGATCTACTTCAGTAATGAACTTTCTCTGGCTGGATAATCAATTCTCACACTCCTCGACCATCACCGGGCTGCCTCTGGCCAGAAAGAGAGCGAGCGAGAACAAGAAAAATGGGGGGCTGGAGTGGCTGTGCAACTTGGCCAAATGCATTAAACATCTGTAAAGCGGAGACCTGGAGAAGCTGCTATCAAAACTCGGTTTGGACCTGTGGAGGAAAAACAAGCCTGCCCGCTGGGATGCTCAACACCCCAATCTCAGCTGAAATTTGAGCCTCGGACAAACTGAGCAGGGCATCACAACAGAAACTATCACCTCTCCCTCAGGATCGCAGTCAAACAAGTACTACTGAAAAGCCTAGGCTGACAAAACGGGGACAAGACTTTCAATAAACACTGCCATTGAGGACAGCCATTCATCCAAGGGCATGACTTGAAGCAGATCTCAACGCTCAGTGGAGCTCCTTGCCCGAAAAGAAGTAATAGTGACAAGCTAATGAAGCGACAGAGCCATCAGGGCACTTTCCCATAAACGTCAGCATATTCAGTAAAGTTTGAAAACACAAAAGCCGTCAACACACAACGGCTCCTCAATATTCATGTATAGCCTCGAGCTTCCCATTCACCAAACGACAGTGTGATGAAAAACGTTTAATCAGGGACGAAAATGATTTGATTAGAGTGTCACGTTACAATGGCTGCCAAATTGAGCTTCAAAGACTGACTCCTGCTTCGAGGTTAATCACAGTCCTACAATACAGGTATTCAACAAATGATGTCCGAGTCCGTGCGGATGCCAGACTTTCTCTCGATGAATGGAGCTTACAGCAGGTACAGACCCAAGTGAAGAGCCATCCCAATCACATTTGCAATGGCTCATTAACAATAAGGTCGGAGTGTAATGGGGTCGCTCGTTTCACACCAACCTTGATTACCGGTAATTACGAGCAGCGGCTTTTTGCATCTATCTCTCCTCGCAGTGTGTACTCAGAATTAACCGGCACAGTTGACTGACGGAGCGGACGAGCGCTTAGACAAACTTGTTTTTTCAAGGGCTTAAGGTGCATGCGCAGTAAATGTAAACGTGGGTTTGGCCGATGACCTTCAGAGTGTGTCATCCTGCCCCTTGTGACCTGTTGATCAAACCTCTATACTCTCACAGTTCAAAGAGCATGCTGCTGCATGCTGACTGACTGCGCTTCAGACTCTGTTCCCTGCCTTGCAGTACCAATTACAGCCCTTCGGGACTTCATGCATCTTTGCATTGTAGGGCTTGGAACAGAAGTTATATGCTCGAGATGACAATGTTTCTACCATTAGATTACATTCGAAAACACAATTTAAACAAAATCTCTTATCCTTCATCGAGAGGAAAAGGTTGCAACCTCCGCAATCTGATAGCTTGGTTAAAAAAAAGTATAAACAAACTGCCAACAACTTGAAAAACTGAATTTTAACACTTTTCATCACATGGTGACAAACTGCAAAAAGGCAAAAGTGTCAAGAGAGGCATTTGTACTTACAGCGATGTAGTAAACTTGGGCTTTCTCAACAAGTTTCCAGTTGTCCTCCAGATCGAGGTGTTTCTCTTTTTTGTAGCAATTAGCGGCAGCGAGATTCGCAACAAGAGACCTAATGGAACAAAAACACAAAACTACAGTAAATCTAACTGTCAGAGTATAAACTGGAGTCAATATTATAAACAAAATCATTTGCAGAGTAAGCCATTATGTTCCAGCAAAGGTGTGTTTGAATATTACCTTAAGGATTTATATAATGGAAATATAATTTCCAGCTTCCAGGATTCAAAATTAAAAATCCTTTAAATTGTTGTACATTGTTTTGTGAAGAAAACATAACCTCAGTTATATAAATGTAAATTATATTTTAATAAATTTTAATATATATTATACATTCTTACAGTAGACATTTTTGTGTGCCAGAAAAATTATATATAGTACATAAAAAATAGAATATATACATATTCCTACAAATTTCTGACACACAAAAACGTGTCAAAAACATATTTAAATATTATTAAAAATATATTAAGTTTTGTGGTGGAGTCATGCATTGAAACCAGGCCAGCAAAAAAAAAAAAAAAGCAAGATAAATTGTCCAGCAAGAAAAACAAAAAACAAACTACGAGTTGAATGCCTAAATAAAATGTTTCAGAAATGAATTTTTCTCCAGAAGGTTTGAGAGAAAAATTGTATCTTCAAATTATGATCATTTTATGACCCAAAGGCACTGTCTATTTCTCATAACACCAATACCCATTTCCTTCTCTTAAATGGCTTTATATGAAAGAAACCACATAATGCAGTTGAGAAACCAACTCTATCTTCAGGGTGATTGTGTAAATTATGTAGCTCCATGAAAACGTGCCGCTGCTGCTGTAACTTTGTAAATTGCTGTAGGCGGAATATGGCTAACATATGGAATATGGTTTTCTAAACAGCTGCTTTGTGTCAGCTCTGCCAGAATTAAATATCAACACACTTTTTTCTTTATTTCTCTTCTTTTTATTTAAGTGCAAATGCCTTACAAGACCTTTCCCATAAATAAATGAACAAACAAATCAATAATGCAGGAGAACTGCAAACGTCCACCGGGACTGCTGTTTCTCCATTAACCTCCCGGTGGTCCTCGTATCAACAAAAACAACTAATTCCACTTTGAAAAACAACCACTCTCATTATTCACTTGTTACTGAGAGGATACGGTCCCAACAGGCCAGCCGCTACAATGAAGCAGCATTAGCCTTACAGAAAAAGCACTGCTATGCACAGTCAGGCCACAAATGAGAATCAATAGACCTGCGGTTATGGCGTTTGGAGGAAAAGTGAAGAGGTTTGATAGAAATGGCAGAGACAGTATTTATGAACAGGTACATGCCTGTTAAAAAGGGTTCAAGAGAATATAAATTTAAATCAAGTAACCAGAAATATGTATACACACAGATTTTGACATATAAAAATCATACATTATTTTAAAGGGGTCCTATTATGCTTTTCTTTTCTTTTTTTTTTTTTTTTACATTTTTAACTTGCTAATATTGCTGTTTAAGCATGAAAAGTCTGCAAAGTTACAAAGTCCACTCAAAAGGGAGTTGGTGTTTATCAGTAAGCACTGTCTTCAGTTTATTATCTCTATCTATCTATCTATCTATCTGAGAGAGAGAGAGAGAGAGAGAGAGAGAGAGAGATTTGCTGGTGATCTTGTGCTGGTGATCATTGTCCAGTTGCATGACCCAGTTTTAGCTGTTGGACGAATGGCCTCACATTTGACTCTAGAATACTTTGGTACACAGAGGTGTTCATGGTCAACTCAATGACTGTGAGATGCCCGGGCCTGTGGCTACAAAACAAGTCCCAAATCATCACCACTCCATTAGCATGCTTGACTTTTGGTATGCTGTGTTTGTTCTGATATGCTGTATTTAGTTTTCATCAAACTTGGCGTGGTGCATTATGGCCAAACATCTCCACTTGTTTGTTCAGTTGCAACTTTGCAAGCCTAAGCTGTGCTGCCATGTTTTTTTTTTTTTGTTAGAGAGAAGGCGGCTTTCTCCTGGAAACCCTTCCAAACATGCCATACTTGTCCTGTCTTTTTCTAATAGTACTGTCATGAACTTTAACATTTAACATGCTAACTGAGGCCTGTAGAGTCTGAGGTGTTGTTCTTGGGCTGTCTGCAAGTGAATTTGCTGGGACGTCCACTCCAGGGAAGATTGGTGTCCGTTTCGAATATCTTCCACTTGTGAATAATCTTTCTCACTGTAGAAAGACGAACTTCAAATTGTTTGGAAATGGCTGTATAACCCTTCCCAGATTGATGGCAGAAACACTTGCTTCTCTAAAATCATTGCTGATGTCTTTCCTCCTTGAAATTTGTGTTAACACACCTGAATGCTCCAGACCAGCAAACTGGCAAAACTTCTGCTTTTATAGAGTTGGTAATACTTGCTGATGATTTGATTAGCAGCACCTGACAGCTACTCACCCTCTTAAAGGGTTAGTTCACCCAAAAATTAAAATTCTGTCATTAATTACGGACCCTTATGTCGTTCCACACCTGCAAGACCTTTGTTCATCTTCAGAACACAAATTAAGATATTTTTCATTAAATCTGATGGCTCAGTGAGGCCAGCATTGCCAGCAAGACAATTAACACTTTCAATGCCCAGAAAGCTACTGAAGACGTATTTAAAACAGTTCATGTGACTAAAGTGGTTCATCCTTAATGTTATGAAGCAACGAGTATACGAGCTTTGAAGCTTTACGAATGTTTTGTTTCGAATCAGTGGTTCGGAGCCCGTATCAAACTGCCAAAGTCATGCCCCCCCCCCCCCCCCAGTGGTGAACCACTGAAATTTCAAAACACTTATGATGTAACAAAGCCTGAAATCACTTGACTTTGGCAGTTTCATACACGCTCCAAACCACCGATTTCGAAATAAAACACTTGTAAACTTGCTGGCAATGCAGGCCTCACTGATCCATCAGATTTTATAAAAAAAAAATTAAAAAAAACATTAATTTGTGTTCCGAAGATGAACTAAGGCCTTACAGGTGTGGAACGACATGAGGGCGAGTAATTCATAACAGAATTTTCATTTTTGGGTGAACTAACCATTTAATTCTTAAGGAAACAATAAAGGTGTCCCTAGTTTGTCACACATGGCTTTTACATTTTGGCTTTATTTTTGTTAAATACAATCACTTTTTTGAAGCTTTATTTTAAACTGATCAATAAACACATACATTGTGCATCTTTACAATGTATATCCATCTAATAAAGTAGCAAGCCCCCTTGACAAAAAAAGCAACTGCTTGTAATTTTCACAGTGGAACATGAAAGATGCAGATCGGACACCCTTCCGCTTGATGTCATCGTGTTAATCAAAATCAAATCCATTAAGGCATAATAAGCATTTAGAGTGGCAGAGTCACGCTGATCTGACCAGGCAGATTGTGTCGGACTCTCCTCCACACTATCATTACTGCGCACAGTGAGAAGCAGTGCTGAGAGGAAGGGCAGACCTCTCGCTGCAGGCTGTAGACCCGTGACCTCTCCCTCTCCCTCCCCCCTCCCAAGCCAGTCTGAAATCAGCGGTCTTTTAACACCGTTTCCCGTCTGGCCAGTCTCACCGGCGGCTGTGTACAGGTGCGCTGCATAGCTGCAGGGAGAAACTATTGAGGAAGATATTGATTAAGCTGCTTTCAGGCCTTGAGCTGCAGGTCTGCGAATCTCCTGTAATGAAAGGGTCTGCTTTGACAGGTGAGGTGCTAATGAGCAGAGCCTCATAAGGCCAAGGCTGACAGCTCTACAAGCCGCTGCTCTTTCAAACTGTCTCTAATGCATAGCCTGCTCACACTAACTCTATGGCAGTCCAAACAAAGAGACCAGTCCTCATAAATCTCATTTTCGACTTTCATATCTTCCCCCTGACTACATGTGTCCTTTCAAACATGCGTTACATGACCAAAAGTATATGTACTCCATGGTGGTCTATGATACCTGGAGAAATCTGTTAGCATTTGCCTTCATCAACAATATCTCAACATCAACCCTTTTACAGCAAGTGTGTGGATGAGAAACAATAAAGCAACCAGATTGATCTGAAGTTACTCTATTTTTTCAGCTCAAATCAAAAGGGACACACCTGTGAGCGGTTGTTCATGTTCATGCACACACACACACACACACACACACACACACACTTACAATAGTTTCGCTGGCAGCTCTGATTAAAAGGCAATAGCATGGCTGACAACATGCAAAACAAATGCAGATCACCACCTGAATGATCACGACTGTCTCAAAGGGGCATCTATTATTCAGCTGATGCCACTGACACTGGTGCCCCTGCAAATGCATGCATTTTTTTTTATTAAAGGAATAGTCCTCCCAAGAATGATTTCATAAGTAAAGTGTACACATTTTCCAGTGAACTCTAAAAATAGCTTTGATGAACTCCAAACCATACAACAAGAGTTAATAGTAAGTCTCTCAAGCTCCAAAATACAGTGTTTCCTGCACTACTACTAAGCAGCACCTTTGTGAATCTATAGAACAAAACATATTGACTCTTGAACAAACGACTCTCATGAGCAGGTTGTTTTTAGAGAATAAAAAATATAAATCAGGCAGAGTGGTTACTGAATTAATCTCATTTACTAGACTCACTAACTGAACCAAAATGTATTTATCTTGTTATATATGACAAGTAAAATATATAACAATATAAATAAATAAATAAATAAATAAATATAAGTATATTAAATATAAATATAAGTATATAAAAAAACTATAATTAGAATTAATAAATAAAAATAAATTTAATAAAAAGCTAATTATATATAATATATAATTACATATTATTTATATATTATTTTTTATCATATTTATTTCTAATTTGTCACATCTGTTCTGTTGAAATTCAAAATAAGCTCAAACATCTGAGAGTAAGGTTTTTTTTTATCTTTTTTTTGTTTGTTTTTTTTTTTTACAAAATATTTCTTATCAAGAGCTAAAAGAATTATTAATTGAAATCATTAAGGAACAAAAATCATTGAGAAAAATTCAGAATAATTAAACTCATTATTATTAAGCTCCCAATCCTACTATCGATGGTGTCTATCGATTTTATTTTTTGATATTACATTTTCCTTTATGATTATCTGGGCATGCTCCAAAAATCAGACCGCGATCCATCTGGAGTTTGAACCTGCTGTTCATTTGAACAAATCCTCAGAGTTTATACAATTACAGATTAGTCAATAAGTCTTAAATGGATACTATTGCATTCTCTTCGAAAGCAGAGAAATAGTAAGTAACACTTAAACACATCAAATGCTCCATTCAAACGTGTAGGTAGCACGTAAATCGGCCAAAGCAGTTTCACATATCTGCTCAGTCATGGAATCTAGCACCCTTCAGGGCCAAGTCATGCAGTGTATCAAAATACCTCTGTGCTGATCTAACCCCGGCAAATAAATAAATCAAGAGCTCTGGCGGAAAAGAGCAGAACAGCCGGCGAGGGAACAGTGAGTCCCAGTGCATAGTGAGGTGGGGTGTGTGAATGTGCGCTGTGTGTGTGTGCTGGGGGGTGCTATCCTGAGGAAGCGATAAGGGCCCTCCCTAGAGGAAAGGGGTGGCTGACCTGTTGTCGCCAGTGATGCAGGCAGCGCAGGTCCCCGTGGGCTCCTCACTCTGCTCGTAGTAGTGGGCATCCACGTGGGCCTCCTCTGCCTTCTCCTTCAGGATCCTCCCGAACTTATCCTTCCCGATGCAGCCAAAGAAGGTGGCAACGTTGTGCGGCTCCTGGATCATCCACTGAGAGGAAGGACAGATCGAGCGGGTGGGGAGCAAAAGGAAAGAGAGAGGAGGAAAAGCGATTATTAGAACACGTAAACACAGCTTCCATATCTGAGAGTTTAAAAAAAAAAGACTGGAAATCACATATCCAGGAACTAGGAAGTTGTCTATATATTGACAATTCCTGGAAAGGCAAAATGGACAGTGGTAGAGAGGCCCCTGTGCGTGCAACTCTGCAAGAGAATAACTAGCGAAAACAGGAAGTAATAGCAAACTGATAAGGAGAAAAAACAAATACATTTTCTCGAATTCAGAGTTAAAAACTAAGGGAACAATGAGCGAGTCATTCTTTAAGCATTTCAATATACTGTAGTGTTTGTTAGGGAAGTGACAGCAATGATCAATGATGAAAAATCTCTTGCATGAGTTCAATAACTTCAAAACATTAAATTTTTCCTAAGTCTTATTTTTAACACTTTTTTAACAATCAATATGGGTTTATTTTTTTTTACTATTATTAATTTTAACTTGACAGTGTCTTTATGTTGTGCTCATGGTATAAGATGCTAAAAAAAGTAGAGATGTGATGCAAATGGAAAAATACTTCTGACAAATACATATAGTATGTACACTGACTAGCAATTAAGAAAATAAAATGATATTTATATTTTGAAGCAGATAACCTACTGACTGATATTATATATTGATTATATTTAGACTGATTAAAAAACCAAAAACAGTACAAATACAGTATGTGCCTAGCATTGAAATAAAAAATACATTCTTGAGAACTTTCTTTAATAAAAGTAAAAAGTGAAATTATAACTTTCAAAATATACCAAAATGTCTGTGTGCACTGAATTAAAAAAGTAAACATTATTTGTATTGAACAGGCAATTCAACTAGAAATTCAGCTATAATTTATCTTAAATAAAATATGGATATGGATAACATTAAATTAATTGGCTGATACGAGCATGGCTGCCAATATAGTATCCATCCCTCCTTACATATTTGTAGACTTAGGGATTTTTTGGAACTGAAATGGCTGGTGCTATTCTGAGTTCTGGTCTTATAAAAGTCTCTGAATATAAAGTGATCAAATCTGATGGAGCAAACCTTCACAAAACTAATGGAATAATGAAATGAGATACAGGATGTCTGTCTGTAGGCTGTGTTAAACTAGATTACAGGGGAGCACTAATTCCAGCATCCTGGACGGTGGCTCACCACAAACACTGTGACATTGCCACTTTTATGGGGATGATGAAAAGGTCTTTCTGGGTTTTTAGTGCTGTGGGGTTTAACCTCTGAAGATTTATTAGAGTACACGGTGCTACGTTTGCTGCTTTTATTGCAACCTTGCAATGTCTGTTGATGGGGCCCCTTGTGAATGAGATGCTCTGCCTGAGAGATGACCTGTATACATGAGAAATTAATCACTCTCTGTCTGTGGAGCAATACACCTCTGTTTACAGTGTGGAAGTAGTTATGTACTGTCTGTTTAATGTAAGACTAAAAAGACATAAACATCCTAAATCTGCTGATGGGAAAAATGATGCAGTGGGCACCCCAGATTCTTTGAAGTCAACATTAAACTGCGTTTACAACCCATTGTACTTGAATGATCTGACATAATTCTGGTCAATCTGGTCAAAACTTTTGATTGACAGCTGTACTGTACACTTTAAATTTCTTAATTACTGATTTATTCCAAATGATATTCACACTTGGAAATCTTCTTGTATCCATCCTCTGCTTTGTGCCTTTTAATTACTTTTTTTGTGGAGTTGCTTGGAGCCTACATGTTCATGGTGTAAGTTCTGCCACAATATTGACTTGCCAAATTGAACCTTCCAGATGGCGTATTTATACTAAAATCAATTGAAAGCCCTTGACTGCACACAACTTATCTCCATTTAACTATTGATGTGTATTCTAAAACCAATTGGCCACACTAGCAATGGTTGAAAAGTGGTGAATACCTTGTAATTATTTTGGATTAAAGACAAATAATAAAAAGTTTACCCAAAAATAAAAAAATCTGTCAACAATTACTCACCCTTATGCTATTCCAAACCCATAGGAATTAATCTTCAAAACACGAATGAAGATTTTTAATGTAATCTAAGAGAAATTTTTAAAATCAAAACGAACATCTCTGATGTTTGAAATACATAAATCGCAATAACTCAAGGAGCAAATACCCAATTCTGATCATCCCTGCAGAATCTAACATTTCCTGAGGTCATCTCCCATCATTCCTGCTGCTGCTGTTTACAGACCCAACACTTACAGACAATAACACTCGCACATGCATGACATGCTGCATTGCATTTTAACTGCACCGAGTGAGTGTTTTTCACCTTGAGGGTAAACATTGGGGGGAAAAAAAATCACAAATTATGTAAAACACACATCTAAACATATACGTGTCAGTATTGTGATTCAAATGGTACATGGGTACATCTTTGATTGTACTGGAGACAGCAGAGCTCCAAATGATTAGGAAGGACCGGGTCGGGGCGGTGCTTCTAATAGCCTCTAAAAACAGCTTGGCACAGCACACACCTTTGTTCCGACTCACATAATCAAAGCCAGCCAAAAACTGCAGCCAATCAAAGAGGTCCGCTGTGAAACACCAGTCTATTCGTCTCCATCTACTGCAATAACCCCCTCCTGCTGACAATTACTTTCAAATGGAGATCTAAATAAAAGATGATATGTCCATTAAGACAAAGAGCTATCTGCAGGGTCGCGGGGAGGTCGGTCTGCGGCAGGCGTAAGGGATATTCATGCTCAGTCACATCCCAATTACCCGCCAGCAGCACTGGCAGGGTGTGAGCAAACGTGCGTGAGGGAAGCTTCATTACGGAGGGGGATGAAGTGCTGAAATTAAACAGCAGTGTCTCCCGCTGCGTTGAGCCCCCCGGCCTAGAACACGCAGCCTGGCTCTGACATAATGTGGCTGCACGTGATCACGTAAGCGAAGACTCTCACGCACACATGCTGTACTGTACTGCATACATTAGGGTTGTTTGGGAAGTGAAGAGAAAAATGCAAACAAAAACAAATTATGCAAAATGCTGATTTTCCCTCAAAATTTGCTGATCGTATGGAAAATATATATATATTTTTTTTACATTAAGATTACAACACAGCAGGTAGAGCCAGATTAGGCCATTATGGGAATAAAACAGAAGTAAGTACATGCATACATGTCAGAGTAAACAAAAATCTTCCCATATTCCATAAAATGTCCATGCAGCTTGGTGGTTACTCGTGCAGTCAAATATCTTATACTTTTTATCTAAATTTAAAACTTGCACTAAGTTAGAACTGGGTCTTAATCCAAATCAAAACAACAGTGCAATCAGTGTAGTCAGATTACTGAACAAATGACTCTTTAGGAGAAGTTTGTTCTCAAATAAACAAATACAACTGAGCTAAAGAAACACACATTACAAGTTTTGTCAGCAGTATTTTTACAAATAAATAAATGAAACTACCATTTAAAAGTTTGTGGTCAGTAAGATTAAAAAGAAAAGAAAAAAAGAAATTCATTCTTTTATTCAGCAAGGATGCATTAAATTGATCAAAACTGACAGTGAAGACATTTGTAATGTTAAAAAAGATTAAAGGTGCTAAAGAGGATGTTTTGTTTTATACATTTTTGTAATATTACTTGAAACTGTCTTTACTAACTGATAAAAGACTATTTATTAGGTGCACTGAAAGGAATAATATAAATATACATCATCTGTGCATGAGGTAGGGCCTTAAAAACATCAGCCAATCGTTCACGCGATCATCGCGTAAACGATTGGCCCTCTGGCTTGTCAATCACTGCCATGTCGTCCTTGTGAGAGACGAGCACGGCTGCGCGCTCCAGTAACTTTCCACACTCCACAGGCGCCGCATGCAATGTTTTTGTGCGGAGACAGGAGTAACAACTGCAGATTATGAGTTACCTGCGGTGAGTCCAACATAATGAATCCACTAACACAACACAGCGAATGCCGGTGGTAAACACTCGTGTTCCAATACGAGTGTTTACGAGTTTTGGGAGGCATTCCTTCGAAGGAGGGGGGTTGTTCTTACGCATGCGCTCATTTCAAAAACTTAGTAACAGTCTTAAAATAAAAATATTAAGCAGCACAATGTTTTTCAAGATTGAAAATAAGCAGTAATGTTTCATCTTACACCAAATTAACATATTAGAATGATTTCTGAAGGATCATGTGACACTGAAAACTGAAGTAATGACTGCTGGAAATTCAGCTTTGCCATCACAGGAATAAATTATATTTTAAATATATTAAATATATTAAAACAGAAAAAAGAACAAATTGTAAAGAAAGAAAGAAAGAAAAAGAAAGAAAGAAAGAAAGAAAGATAGAAAGAAAGAAAGAAAGAAAGAAAGAAAGAAAGAAAGAAAGAAAGAAAGAAAGAAAGAAAGAAAGAAAGAAAGAAAGAAAGAAAGAAAGAAAGAAAGAAAGAAAGAAAGAAAGAAAGAAAGAAAGAAAGAAAGAAAGAAAGAAAGAAAGAAAGAAAGAAAGAAAGAAAGATGTATTAAAATGTATTTATTTATTAAAAATATTTCTTCCTCAAAAGTACCAAAATGAACCATAATTATTAAATTAATTGTTAATGATTCCCATTTCTAAATACATCCCAATCAAGATATTCCTCCAAATGTCTGAAAGGCATTAACTGTTACAGATATGAGGGCTTTTGCTCAGGGAGGTGACCCAGCACGTATCCCAGCATCCACCAGCTGCCGCCACTCTTTGTCACATGCTTGCTGCAGTTATCACTCATTTGCCAGAGGACAATCAGAGCGTCCGCTGACGGCCCCTAGCGCAGCACAGCCAAACACTGGGCTCCATAACAGAAGCCCATCAAGGTTCTGACGTATCAAAGCACATGGAAAAAAAAACCCTAAGAGCCTAGAGTGAAGTGATCCGTTTCATAATCACAGCTTCTCTTTTGATCTATACCACAAAGAGGCCGACTACCAACTACAGCAGAGCCGTGAAAACCCAACAAACGGCACTATAATTCAGGTAAAAGAGCGACATAACCTAATTTTGAACTATAATCCTTAGAAAATCCCGATGTACCTCATGCCAGGGGCTTAAAAAGGAGGTTTGAATACAATGCCTGATTAGGGTTGACTGTTTGGCAGAGCTACGGAAAGGGAAAATTAGATTAATTTGCTTTTGACACACTGTAATAATCTAATAGCATTTAGCTCAGTGAACCCAGGCTTAAACAATGGCTTTGAATGCTCTTTAACCTGAAAAGCTCCAGAACCCAGCCAACACGTCTCAGGATTAAAAGCCCTCTGTAACCTGATGGATGCAACTCCAATTACAGGCTTATCAAACTGGCAAAAACCGCAGCGCGACTATTTATAGCCCGAACTGAAATAGCCAGTGCCTGCCTCCCAAAAGTGGTCATGAGGCAATCTGGCCCGCACGAGCCGCCTGCATCAAGCGATTCCTTGACCAAACGTTGACGAGTACCCTCTGTGTGCTGACGTGGGCCACTGGATGTGACTGATGCGTGTTGTGCGTTCGCGTGTCAGTTTTGAAGCTAACTGAAAGCAGCACTTGACAGAGAAGAGAGAATGATGTTAGCAGAGAGAAAGAGAGAAATGAAAATGAGTCATATCTCTAAGGACGCAGACAGAGAGGAGAGCTGTGCACAGGCACGGCTGTCACTGGCCGCAGACACATGAATAAATAAAGGCATTATAATGAAGACAACTCGCCGTCTGCCCATCAGAGCCTGCCCAGCCTGGCACCAAAGCTCAGGAGGAAGAGAGAGAAGAGAAAATGAATTTAAAAAAAAAAGAAAAAAAAGAGAGACAGAAAGAGACAGGGGAGGAAGAGAGAGCGGCACATCACAGTGATTGACAATGATGAGCACTGTCTGCTTCTATTAAATCAATCATTGCTATAGGACTCAAGTCTCAGCTCTCTCAATAGGCTAACAAGCTCAGGACTTCACCGTTTCCATCAGCCGTTTACTCTCGCGTACCCCCGCAGAGTGAAACATCTGGTCAGTTTCTCTTATCTGCTTTATTTCACGCTCAGGTGCTTTAGTGAGGTGTTGTGTGCCATTTCCCCCGTGTGCCCCCTGCCAATGGTGTCATATTTGGACTGCTGTCTGTGACATTCTCTTTCACACCTCCCAACGCTGGGCTGTTTCCATGTGACATCCTCACCATAGCGACAGGACCGGAGGAGGAAGACAGCCGGAGACTCGGTGAGGGAGGATCAGATGCATGTGGGCTTGTCAGGAGTCTTCATCGCTCTGTCCAGACTAGGAATAGGTCACGCTGGTTGAGTCATTCAAGAACAGACTAGTCGATTAGTGAGATTGACTAGTTTATCTGGAGCTTTCCATCTAGTTCAGGGGTGCAAAACTCAGTTCCTGGAGGGACTCAGCCCTGCAGAATTTAGCCTCAACCCTAATTAAACAAACCTGATCCAGCTAATCAAGTCATTCAGGCTTATTGGAAAACTAAAGAGGTGTGTGTGTGTGTGTTAGAGCAGGGTTGAAACTAAACTCTGCAAGGCTTTGGCCCTCCAGGAACTGAGTTTTGCACCCCTGGTCTAGTTGAAAGACACAAACACATCTGGTATAAACCAGTTTTGTTGCTACGAACAGAAAGTATCTAACTTTACTGAAGCTAGTAAGGATATAAACACATAACTATCCAATTACATAATGTATAATTTAACTAGCTCCAAATTTTCTAAAACAAAACAATTAGTGTTTGAACTAATAGATTTACAATAAATACAGCTAAAATGAAACGATGATGAACCCTTTCATTTACAAGAATTACTGTATATGAACAAACTGATTCACTAGAATAAGTCGAACATGCCAACATTTCATGTGAGAGAATAGACCGTTTAGAACGAATGGACTTATTAGAATTAATTGGTGTTTCCAATGGTGCAGAGAGAAAGACAGACCGATAGGGCTTTCTTGAGACCAACTAGTTGACTAGTATTTCATGCAATCCACAGAGTAGTTGATTTTGAAAATATGTAATTTTTGCACATCCCTACCCCAGACAAACAGATCTGGTGACAAGTCGAACATACAGATCTGTACAGATCTCATCTTTTCCCGTACACAGCCCGGGGAGCAACATAAACACGCAGCCACGCTTTCCTATAATCCCAGGCATTTCGGCACCATCTAATTTTCTCAGAGTGTAGGCAGGCAGAGATGGAGGGGGGAAAGTGAGAGGGAAAAAAAAAAAGTCTCATTACATAAGCTGCTTGTGTGACTGCAGTGCCCACACTATCCCAATAAGTGGCAGTTTTAGAGCAATCTAACGTAACAATCAAGGGACACACAAATACACACAAGCACAGAGCTGCTGGGTTATGTGCAGGAACCCAGACTGTTTTCATACGGTGTTTGACAATTTGTTCAGAACCAGAGTTTGATTTCCCCATTGCAGGTCTCTCTTAATATCTGGTTCTGAACTGGATTATGATTGTGTTATCATGACATCATGAGAAGCAGCAAAATCTCCAGACAATTTTAACACAATAAATGAAGCATATTCAGCACATGCCAAGTTTTCTGAGAAAAACAAGTACTGTTTCACTTTGTAAGACATTTTTAAGAACAAACATTTTACAGGTAATTTTTTTATACTACTACTACTACCACCACAGTCTTTTTTGTTTTTGCTGTCGTTTAATTCATGCTATATATTAATATTCAAATGTACTAATATTTTTACTTCATATATTTTTATAAAATATACTTTTATAAAAAATATTTAATATTTGATTCAGGATTTTTCTAAAGCGTAACAAAATATGCTGACTTTTTGCATTAATTCAACATTATGATCTATTCTTTCTCACTGTAAAGTATGTTACCAGTACAAATACATCGGCACATATAAATACACACACATTATATATCTAATATATTATATATATATATATATAAATATAAAATTTTATTTTTTTTGTAACAGTCGGATAAGATAAAACAAAATAAAATAAAATACATCTAAAGTAAAAAATAAACTAAAATTACAATATAATGAATAAATAAATGTCATCTGAAGTACAGAAAACAGCTTTCAAACTAACCAAACAAACCAAAGTCAGGCCTTCACCAAAAGCACCAGTGTGAAAGTGTCCTTAGAGAGGAGAGAGCAGGAGGTGTTCAGGTCTCTGTGAGAGCCTGTGAACGCCACTTCCCCTCTTGGCCAGGGCGGCGGCCTTCAGTGTGACTGTACGGTGTCTTGTTTCGAACAAGAGCTTGGGAGAGAGAATGGAGTTAGTTTACCAGTGTCTTTGAACACTGCGGTAGCACAGTGTAAATGACACCATCCGGTCCTACTCTCTACTTTTCTATGCAACTCACACATACTCGTAGGGAACCACCCGGTGCTATCTGCTGAGAGATCAGATCAGAGGCACCAAAGGAGGTCCATTTCCCAGAGTAACCTTTCAGACGCGGCCGAACAGAATGCTTGCGCATCAAGGCCATGCAGAGTTTATCTGACAAACATACTGGTTTTCCCTACCCAACTGGTTAAACATACAGTACAGGCCTCTGTTGTTTAGTGCTGGAGAGGCCTGCTGAATTATTCATAAGACAAACAAGCCCGTGCTGCCGGGGCTGACGCACAATGATCCGTCACAATGGACTCTTTCTATTGGGTGTCCTGCGAGTTGGCGCGCTCACTGGGGGGCATAGTCTGGGAGACTATGTTCACTCTCGATCTCTCATTAATATGAGAGAGAGGTTGTGAAACCCACTGGTCAATTTATGGCTAGAGTTTATCTGGTCGTAAAATGGTGCTTTGCGCTTCTCGGTCCAGGACCGTGACGCATGGTAGGCTAATCCAGTCTGTGGGGTGAGGGGGGTGGAAAGGGGAAACCGTGTGTGAGAGCGACACAAACTTCCTAAACCCAGACGGAGCTGCAGGTGAATTGATTTTGCCTCTGAACCTTGGGTTGACACTGTGCTTTGATCTCCAGCACATGCCAGACACCCAGAGGGAAAAGATCAGTGGTGTACTGGGACATGGTGCTAGAAACAAATACGCGGGGGGTGGGGGAGTGTGAGAAACAGGGGAGAGGTAGACGGAGAGGTGAATGAGAATGTGTACGTGTCTTAAAAGGCTAGTTCACCACAAAAATGATAGTTGCGCAGTTGTTTACTCACCCTCACTTCCATCCATGACTTTCTACCATGGAGCACAGAAAGAGATGTTAGGCAGAATGTTCACGTTTTTCCAGTGAAAAGTCAACGAAAACTCAAAATATGAAACAAATACAAATTCAGAACAGCATAAAAGCGAGCAAATTATAAATTATATTTTCAAGCACAAAAAAAATATTAAAAGGTAAGTACTAATGTGCATAAGGGCTGGGTGATATATTGAAAAATCCACAATTTTATGCCTTTTTATTTGCCCATTAAGTTGCCTAAAGACCATCATTAGTGGTCAGTAAGTTATATTTATTTTATGAATCAGTTTAAACCTTGAATGAATCGATCTGTGAATGAATCAATGAATCGATCCAAAAGTCAGATTCAATTTGTCATCACAGTATTTTCGTGGCTTTTTCTTGCTTTTTCTTACACATTTTGAATATACTTTGCAACAATATTGTAGCTGATTGTTAAAATTATGTTTTTTTCTCATTTGGGGAAGAAAAATAACTGTTCACATGAATATGTTTCAGGTAAATTAATTTTGAATAAGATGCATGCTAATTAAATACATACCATCAAAAAGCAGAAAAAAACAGAGATATACATTCTTGTATTGATATATTGTCCAGCCCTAGTACATAGTATTGTACATAATACATATTACCTACATATACTACTGTATAATCTGCTATTAAAATATATTAACACTGATCTCCATAATGCAATCTGTATTCATGCATGTATCATGCTTACTAATGCTGTGACCGAGGCCATTCACTTACTGGGTGGTGCGTGTCTCTCTGTGTTTCTGCATCAAACTCAATGTTAACTGACAGCAAATAAACTACCGTAAAAGGTTTGTGTATGATGGTATTAGTGGCTCGGGGCTTGAACACCAAACAGATTCATTGAGCTCCTGTTTGTCTTTCCCAAGCCCTGCAGCTTGATTTTGAAACAGAAGACCAGGAGCCACTCTAGTGCAATTCATGGCGTGTTAATAAACTCCCCTGTTTGACAGGGCTGTTCATTGCTCTGTTGCATTGTGTTCTTTTATCGGCACAAATTGACCCCCCCCCACCCCTCGCCCTTCTCTGAGAAAGAAAGAGCCTTTCAAATGCTGCAGGCAGCGCTCCATTCAAACTGAGCTACGGGATCAGAGGCATTGCCGAGTGGCCTTTGACCCCACAGTGCCGCAAGGGTTTGCAAAGCAACAAAAGCCAGTTTTACACCCCTCACAACCTGACAAGAACATGACAGGAAATTATCAATTTATCCAAAGAATGAAAACAAGCCAGGAGAAAACTGAAAGCCCAAATTAATTAATGCACTATTTAAATGCGCACATTACAATCTTTTATGCAAAGGTGAATATGAGTCCTGTTTTTATTTTGTTCACCATTAATACTCATCTAATTGAATGCTGAATTGACGAGAGGACCTTGCGTTTCTTTGTGCAGGTTGCTGAACAGGTACAGACAAAAAAGGAGGAATCTTTTAACATCTCAATGACAGAGACGTGGAATAAGCAGTGATAAAAAAAATGAATAAAAAATAAATAACTTCTCAATAGCTATGTTTCCATCCACCTATTTTTATGCACATTTTAGGATATCGCATAAAAACACGGTGGATGAAAACCCAAATGTGCATAAAAAAAAAAACATATGCACGCAAATGAGTAGGATAAATTTTTTATGCGACACGAAAACGCATAAACTACGCTGGAAACACTTTTAATTTTTCTTTTGATTTTTTCACCTTACATTTTTCTTTTGAAAAAAATGATATTTAGTGCCAGTGTATCAGGAAGTGACGATTTTTGTTCTCTTTGACTCGCTGGTTGGAAATAGTGCTTTATTCGCAAATGTTTTATGCAATATTCAAAATTTGCGCACAAGTTAAATACGCAACTTTTGGATTTAAAAAAATTATAAAAATAAATCAAAAAAACAAAAGCAATAAACAACAAACAGATGCATTGATTACATACATTTTGACAACTTAAAAATAGATGACAGACAGAAAGTTATAGCAGTTTTTTTCAAAACCGATGATAACAGATATAAGGAACCCTAAGAGGAAAGTGTGTGAGTGTGGAACGGTGTAAAAATAAAGTGTTGAGCAGCTACAACATTAAGAAACGACTAGCAGCTGTGTGTATGCGATTACACGTCTCTGCTGTGAGCAACATAATCTCACCCCCCGCTCGACCCCCCCTGCCAGGCCTGGAAACATCTGTGGGAGTTTAATGGAGAGCAGTAAGACTCATATCTGGCGGCTGAGATGACTGTTTGAGACATGAGCGAGCGCGGAGTGTCTGATTTACGAGACCGACAGCACTCCAGATTCCTCACTCCACTACAGCAAAGCCGGCCCAACTCTTCTTCATTAATCTCCATAAATACTGGCCTGATAAATAAAAAAGCCCCACTCCTGTGAAAAATAAGGGTGCCATTACCAAGCCATAAAGCAAGCTGTCTCGATTGCCCCTTTTAAGTGCGACAGTATGGGCAGAGCCTGCACACAGCAGGCCTTGATGCTCTGGAGTATGGTTACTGTGTTAAATGGGACAAAATTTAAGCTCCATACAAACAGTATATATCATTATATAATTATTTCAGCTGAAGGTTCCCAGTAGGGCTGGGGGATATATCGCATGCAATGTCACGCACATTTTGTCAGTAAAGCCGGTTCCCTTATTACCGCTAAATCGCCATCACCTGCTTTCAAATGGAGCGGCATTTAATAGACAGAGCCGTAGTTCACTGATAAGCCACACAATATCGCGTTCATTATCAAATTCGATATCTGCGATAATGAACGCGATATTGCGTGGCTTATCAGTGATCTACGGCTCTGTCTATTAAAAGCCGCTCCATTTGAAAGCAGGTGATGGCGATTTAGCTGTAATCAGGGTACCGGCTTTACTGACGAAATGCGCGCAGGCGATATATCCCCCAGACCTAGTTCCCAGTGGTTCAAATTTTTTACTTGCCCTGTATGAGCTGAAGTAAGTGCTTCCATCCACATCTATTCATCATAAACGTGTACTCCACAAGGCTCCGGGGGGTTAATAAAGGCATGGCATCCGTAAGTTGAATATGGAAGGCGTAGGACGTAATGTAAGCTTTTTGAACTGCAAGAGTTTTACACTTTCATCGTACGTTGAAATATGGATTTTTTTTACACAAATGCATCGCTTCACTTCAGAAGGCCTTTATTAACTCCCTGGAGCCGTGTGGAGTAAACGTTTATGATGGATGGATGTGGATGGAAGCACTTTCTTCAGCTCATACTTGTGACCCCTGTTCACAGCCATTATAAAGCTTGGATGTGTCAGGATATTCATTAAAATACCTCTGATTGTGTTCATCAGAAAGAAGAAAGTCATATACACCTAGGATGGCTTGAGGGTGAGTAAAGCTTGGGCTAATTTTCATTTGAAAGTTAACTAATCCTTTAAGAAGTTAAGATTTTGTTCCCTTCATTTGGCTATACAGGTACTGACAGGAAATTTAACGACAGAAAAAAAAAATAATTTATTGCTGCATTGTAGTTATAACTCTAATAAAATCAAAACAGTTAATGCATTCTAGAAAATAAAGAGTCCTTTCACCCTGGTTCACACCTGGTCCTTTTATCTTATTGGTTATTATGAAATGTACAAACCCAATTTCAAAAAAGTTGGGACACTGTACAAATTGTGAATAAAAACAGAATGCAATGATGTGGAAGTTTCAAATTTCAACATTTTATTCAGAATACATATGAAATGTTTAAACTGAGAAAATGTATAATTTTAAGGAAAAAATAAGTTGATTTTAAATTTCATGGCATCAACACATCTCAAAAAAGTTGGGACAAGGCCATGTTTGCTACTGTGTGGCATCCCCTCTTCTTTTTATAACAGTCTGCAAACGTCTGGGGACTGAGGAGACAAGTTGCTCAAGTTTAGGAATAGGAATGTTGTCCCATTCTTGTCAAATACAGGCTTCTAATTGCTCAACTGTCTTAGGTCTTCTTTGTTGCATCTTCCTCTTTATGAAGCGGCAAATGTTTTCTATGGGTGAAAGATCTGGACTGCAGGCTGGCCATTTCAGTGCAAACATCCTTCTACGCAGCCATGATGTTGTAATTGATGCAGTATGTGGTCTGGCATTGTCATGTTGGAAAATGCAAGGTCTTCCCTGAAAGAGACGACATCTGGATGGGAGCATATGTTGTTCTAGAACTTCAATATACCTTTCAGCATTGATGGTGCCTTTCCAGATATGTAAGCTGCCCATGCCACATGCACTCATGCAACCCCATACCATCAGAGATGCAGGCTTCTGAACTGAGCGCTGATAACAACTTGGGTTGTCCTTGTCCTCTTTAGCCCGGATGACATGGCGTCCCAGTTTTCCAAAAAGAACTTCAAATTTTGATTCATCTGACCACAGAACGGTTTTCCACTTTGCCACAGTCCATTTTAAATGAGCCTTGGCCCAGAGAAAATGCCTGCGCTTCTGGATCATGTTTAGATATGGCTTCTTTTTTGACCTATAGATTTTTAGCAGGCAATGGCGAATGGCACGGTGGATTGTGTTCACTGACAATGTTTTCTGGAAGTATTCCTGAACCCATGTTGTGATTTCCATTACAGTAGCATTCCTGTATGTGATGCAGTGCCGTCTAAGGGCCCGAAGATTACGGGTATCCAATATGGTTTTCCGGCCTTGACCCTTACGCACAGAGATTGTTCCAGATTCTCTGAATCTTTGGATGATATTATGCACTGTAGATGATGATAACAATTTTTCTCTGAGAAACTCCTTTCTGATATTGCTCCACTATTTTTCGCCGCAGCATTGGGGGAATTGGTGATTCCCATCTTGACTTCTGAGAGACACTGCCACTCTTGACAGGTTCTTTTTATACCCAATCATGTTGCCAATTGACATAATAAGTTGCAAATTGGTCCTCCAGCTGTTCCTTATATGTACATTTAACTTTTCCGGCCTTTTATTGCTACCTGTCCCAACTTTTTTGGAATGCTTAGCTCTCATGAAATCCAAAATAAGCCAATATTTGGCATGCCATTTCAAAATGTCTCACTTTCAACATTTGATATGTTATCTATATTCTATTGTGAAGTTTATGAGATTTTAAAATTTTTGCATTCCTTTTTTATTCACAATTTGTACAGTGTCCCAACTTTTTTGGAATCGGGTTTGTATAACACCGATACAAATTTTAATAAATATTTCACACCATATCTATCTATTCGTGCTTCTATCACTGATGTGAATTTATTTGACTTTCAATTAATTTTAACTCTACTTTCCTGCATTTAAATTGCAATTCTGCATCCCGTTTGCTACCACAATTCAATTTCAGGAACTGAATTGCAATTTAAAAATCATTCTCAATTCAGTTCCAAATGATTTGTTAACACCCCAGACTTGCATGGCAGGATGTCACTAAATTGGTGGCATTCTAAATAAAAAAGCGGTCTAGACTTGAAACCCATCTGCGACATACTTTTGTTTTGCGCTTTGTGTTGGTTTTTTAAGACTTGCTCGCCAGATATACTGCAGTATAAATGCTGTAGTGAATCTCTTTGAAAACACACTTATTTACCACCTTCACCACACACCGTCAGTTCAATGCTCAATGGAATAGATAAAAACATTTACACAGCATTCAGCACAGAAAAGCTTGGTCATTTTTTCTCAAACTGAATTTAATTAAACAAACTAGGATTCTCAAGGCTGAATGTATTCATACATGCAGCGGTGCACCTCAACATTCTGCGTATTGATAACTGAAGCAATCAGTGCTCCCTCATTTCTTTTCAAATAATAGCTTCTCAGTGTTAAAAAGATCTTGATTGAGAAGAAGCGGTGATTTGTGACCTTCTTAGACAAACCTTGTAATGCGCTAAGAAATCCTATAAAAACATGATTTTATCTCAGCTAATTTGTACTGATAGCTATGCAAACCTCAAAAGCGTAGCCAACCCCATAATTAAGGTTTGTGGTTCCCTTGAAGGCTTTGTAGCCAGAACAGGGTTAAGCAAGGGTTCAAATCACGGAAGGCTCTCACACGCTATACGCTTTGGAACGGAGGGCAAGTGGGTTGTTTTACTCCGCATTTTGTGCCATAAATCTAATCAAGGTGATAAATCAAGGCCATTCTGACTGGGCAGACTGTAACTGTATTGTAACAGAACCTGAGGAGAACAGCCAGGGCTGGGAACTAGGCCATTAGGTCCTCTCAATCCCCAGCTTTGGGTAGGGTTTCTCTAAGCATGTAGTTAACTACACTCAGGAAATGATTCCTCTCCAGACCATTAATGCACTATAGAATAATAGACACACTAAGGACCGTGGCAGATGTATTTCTGCGCCTATAAAGCCGTCTCTCAAAAGCCCTCTTCGCTTGCCAAACGCAACACCTCTTGCTCCAGAGCAGCGACGGAGCCTGTAAAGGTTGGCCCACTCTACGCGTTCCCAGACAAGGCAGAATGTTAACAGGGTCAGCGCTGGGGACTGAGCCCTACAGTTAAATCCATTTGAAAATGCAAAAATGTGAGTTCTGCTTTATAATGACTCCCGCAGGTCCCGGCGTTAGGGGCCAAAAGAAGCTTCCCCGAAGCCAACTGCTGGATCCGATTTCAGCCCTTCCACCCCACCCAGAAAAAGGGAAAAAAGAAGAAAAAAGCAGAGAGAAAGACAGACAGACAGAGGAGGAGAGACATTTAACGCACATTTCACTTCAGGACAACCATACCAAAACAATTCAATTATCCCATCGTCCTTGGGGCTCCAAACTGATTTATTGAGCCATGGCACCTGAGATGCAGATCATTCCAGGTCTCCATTCTTTTCACTAGACTCTACATCCCAGCACCCCCCCAAAAAACAAAACAAACCCCCCCCCCCCCCCCCCCCCCCCCGAATCGCCCCGTCTCTCAGACCCCTAGGTTCCTGTTAAAAACCTGGGCGAGCAATTCAGGAAGAGAGGGGCCAGGCCCTGACAGCCCTGCCTGAGATTATGACGAGAAGGTCGTCTGTGAATGAAAAGCTCGTTTATCCGAGTTAACGCTGGCAAATTTGCCTCTCCACATCCAGCCCCTGTTAGCTTTGGCAAGTTGAGTGAAACGCAGTGGTAGCGCTGCGCAAACACCGACGGGGCTGTGCTGCTCCACTCTTTTCTCTTTTTGACACTTTTGGGAGCCGGAGAAATGATCCCGGACACCTGGGAATGGCGAAGCCACTCGTAGCCCAATTTTTAACTACTTGAGCCGCCTAGCAGAGGCTTTAAAACTTGGGTAACTCTAATTCTTCTTGAATCTGGCATTTGTTCACAGAAATCAATATAATACTCATGAGCACCCAATGGGCACCAAAAAAAATCTATTAGTTTTAAGACGCCAGTCTGATAAAATGTATTCAAACAATGACAGTGGAGCATAACAAAGGAAGTGAATAACAAGGAGAAGTTTGATATTTTCAAAGTAATAGTTCTGCTACATGCTTTACTGATAGCTGCATTTATGAAGGTCACACTTTCAATTGCCCATGGAAATTCTTTGTATTCAATTTATTCCATTGTACTGTTGAAAGTAATTTACGTGGCCTAGACTGAAAATTAAAATCGAAGATTGTCTGTGGAAAAAAAAAAAAAAAGCAAAAACAAATTCTCCTCCTCAGATTCAAAAACAAAATGAAGAACCACAGCTGCAGCAATACAACTACTTGTTTAATATTATTTTGATGATGACCTTGTGGGCCATCATTTCTTGTCAGGCCAAATTTTACTTCTGCAAATTTTCACAGCCCATCATGAAATATTCATCTGAGGAGCCTCCCGCTCCACAGCACAATTCGGACCAGTAATGAACAATACGTACTCAAAGGGGGATACGATTTCACAAACAAACAAAGAAAATTACCAAGCGTCTTGAATCCCCCTGCTGAGCGACTATCCTAGTCAATTAAAATGATTTCACTGTTGCTTTTCTTCAATGGATGTTCTTTTCCTTTTGTCCTCTTTTTAGCACACTGTGCATTCGACACAAATCAAGGTCAGGATTAATTATGGAGTCGAATCCCATCACTTTTATTTCTCAGTCAAAAGCATGATATACTGTGTTTACCAGTGGCAAATCCTGCTAAGAGCAGCCCCCTTCTCAGTGTGGCGGCAGCCTCGGGGCACTGCCCAACAACACTGCTTCTTCAAAACCCCCGGCCCGAGTTTACTACTCTGCACTGCACCACTAATATAAGCTATAATCAGGAGGTCTCATTCATTAATACTGCTTAAGAAAAACAGCAAGCAAATCTCTAATGATTTAATCTCTCTCGTGCTCTCATACACAACCACACCAGAGCATTTGTGTTAGGCTAATGTGCTAATGATTAGAGCCCACATCTCTACCTCCCGCTGCTCCTTAAAGAGCAGTACAGAAGAATAACAAACAGCTGTCCACCGCAGGAATCCACGGCTGCTCCACCAGCACTCATGATTGGCATGAAGAAACTACACCCACCTTGAAAAAAAAAAAGGTACACACACTACCTGCTGCATAATGTGAAGATTAGCTGTCACAAAGACTACTGAGATCACAAATGATTATTAGATTGCTCTTACAAATAATACTCTTAATAAGAGCTCAGTATGAAAATATTAAGATCAGAGTAGGAATTCAATCATACACTTTATCCCTCCATCAGTCTAGTAATAATTCTGAAGAGCATGTGTGTCAGAATCACTTGAAAAACTGCAAAGTAAAACTTTTGGCTGTTGAACAGGTTTAGTAAGCCATAATGAATAACAGAATCATGTGGCCAATCTAAAGGTTATTTTGGTCTAGTTTATACTGAGTTAATTTACAACAGGGGTTAATTTACTGGAGGCTTGCACAAAGCAGATGCACAGAAAGTGGGGTTTACTCAGCTGTATGCAGTATTAGGAATACTCACTATTCACATTTGTCCCTGCTATACAAGACAGTCTGTCCTGTCACTTCAACCAGACAAAGACTAACAAGCCTAAGTCTGTATGTTTCAAACAAAGTCCTCCAATATCCTTAAAAGATTTTATGCCAAAAATCACCACCTGTTCTGATTGTTTACTATAGTAGCCCTGTACCAAAACAAACCACTGTTTCCTAGCATAAATATATTAATAAAATATATACAAACTCCCAGCTACTATTTCTATCTCTAACAGATTCAGAAAAATGCAGTTTAAAGGTGCCCAAGAATGCTTTTTCACAAGATGTAATATAAGTCTAAGGTATCTCCTGAATCTGTCTGTGAAGTTTCAGCTCAAAATACCCCATAGATTTTTTTAAATAAATTTTTTTAACTGCCTATTTTGGGGCATCATTAACTATACACTGATTTTGGCAGCGCCACCCCTTTAAATGGCATGCTTCCTGCCACATGAGCTCTCGATTATATTACAGTGCATTTACAAAGTTCACACAACTAATATAACCCTCAAATGGATCTTTACAAGATGTTCGTCATGCATGCTGTATGCTTCGAATTATGTGAGTAAAGTATTTATTTTGATGTTTACGTTTGATTCTGTATGAGTTTGAGGCTATGCTCTGTGGCTAACGGCTAATTCTACACTGTTGGAGAGATTTATAAAGAATGAAGTTGTGTTTATGCATTATACAGACTGCACATGTTTAAAAATGAAAATAGCTAACTTTAACCACATTTAACAATACATTAGCAACATTTAGAAAGACAATTTACAAATATCACTAAAAATATCATGCTATCATGGATCTTGTCAGTTATTATTGCTCCATCTGCCATTTTTCGCTGTTGTTCTTGCTGGCTTACCTTGTCTCTGCACAGATCCAGACGTGAATACTGCCTTTCCTTGTCTAATGCCTTGAACATGGGCTGGCATATATGCAAATATTGGGGTCATACATATTAATCATCCCGACTGTTACGTAATGTTATGTTATGTCTTTTAAACAAATGAGATTTATATAAGGAGGAGGAAGCAATGGGGTTTGAAACTCAATGTATGTCTTTTTCATGTACTGAACTCCTGTTATTTAACTATGCCAATATAAATTTAATTTTTGATTCTAGGGCACCTTTAACAGTACATAAAGGCTTATATACTTATACCATATACTGTAGATGCAGTAAATTAAACAAACAGGTGTCACCTAATTGTATGAAGTGCAAAGATTCCCAAAGAAATATCTTAATTTGTGTTCCGAAGATAAACGAAGGTCTTACGGGTGAGGGCGAGTAATTAATAACAGAAATTTCATTTTTGGGTGAACTAACCCTTTAATTACGGTTTCAAAAAAAGAAAGTTACAGCACAGTTCACTGCTCATATTCATACTAGTTGAAACTTAGGACCATTTAGTAATGACAAGGAACAGTTTGAATTGGATAAAAGGAGTTATTAACTAATTAATTTAACATGAAATCAAAATTGACCCCGTTTATTTCCTTAATGCATGTTTGTAGCCTTATTAGGGCCCGAGCACTAATGGTGTGAGGACCCTATTGTAATTGCTCTGTCAATTATTCTTTTTCTCCGAAATGAATTGCATTTTTGAGGACCTAAACATGCTCGAAAACTCATGAAATTCTGCACATGCGTCAGAAGTGTTGAAAATTTTCGCCTGATATGGGTTTCAGAAATGGCTCAATAGTGGCACCTACAAAATTTCAATTAAGTGCCCTTCGCGCAGCATTTCACGTACAGGTATGAAATTTGGTAGACAGATGTAACAGCCCAATACCTACAAAAAAGTCCCAGGGTAAAAAAAAAAATCTGAAAACCCAACAGGAAGTGAGATTTTGAGTTTTCTCTGCAAAATTTGTGCAGTTTTTGCTATTTCCAGATGTTGTACTTTAACTAACTCCTCCTAAAGCTTTAATAAGACCAACATCATATTTGGTCAGTCTAATCTAAAGGCCTTTGCGACATGAAATTGCAAAGATCTTGAGTTTTCACTGATGGGTGTGTCCGTGGTGGCCTGACAATTTTGATGTTTCGCCATGAAACAGGAAGTTGTTGTAACTTGGGTATACAATGTCAGATTTGCCCCAAACTTCACATGTTTTATTAGAGTCCTAGCATGAAGACATCTACATGGAAATATTCAGTTAAAGTCATAGCGCCAACTGTGGGCAACAAGAAATGGCATGTTTTACACTGTGATAAACTCCTCATACAGATTTAACCAGAACGACATCATACATGGTCATTCTAATCTTAAGGCCTTAGCGATGCTAAATTGAGAAGATCTTGAGTTTTCGCTAAAGGGCCATGGCAGCCTGACAAAGTTTGATGTTTTGCTATGAAAGAGGAAGCTGTTTTAAATCAGCCATACAATGTCCGATCTGCTCCAAACTTCACATTTGATAATAGTCCTGGCCTGAAGACATTTACATGGCAATATTCATTTACAGTCAAAGCGCTTTAAAATGACTTTGTCTTAATTCTCCTGTATTTACTCGTATTAACATGCATGTCACCCACTGTTCACTGTTTTCCTAAGGCCAAAGGGTGGTGGTGAGCCCAGGAGCGAGGGCCCTTTCATTGCTGCTGGCTTTAATTATCTGTTTTTCTTTGTAATTCTTAATCAAAATTTATAATTTTGCTGTTCACCTGAAACAACTTTTCTGTCATTTAGACTTTGTGAGCTATTGGATAAGTGTTATATAACAAAGAAACAGCTATTTGGTTTGTAAAGGTCAATTCTTGATTGATAAAATCCTTATCACTTGTTTCACCTGGAAATGTATGCATTACAGAATTAAAATGGGTTGTAATCAGCAATTCACATTGACTTTAACTACTTGTATTTAACTTTTATTTATCACTCAGTTAATATATTGTTAAAATGAAGTAAACTTAGCAGCCCTAAAACATACACAAAGCAAACCTATTTTTTTCCTACTCTGAGCATTGCACATAACATGCTAAAAAAAGGCAATCAGGCAACAAGCCTGGACTGAGACCCCCAGACCCTTACAAGCAACTAAACAGGAGCTCTTGTGGGAGGCAAAGCAGGTACAGAAGTAGCTCTGTACAGCAAAGGCAATACATCAAAACAACGAGACAACACAGTAACACCTGTTCAGGGCACGAGCTACCATTTCTCTTTCTCACACACTCCCTTTTTAAAGACAAATATAGTTGCAATTGCAGCTTGTCATGGGGTGACCTGCTTCCTCAGCAGACCTCCTGCAGGTCTCCAAAGATGCTCTGGCACTGATCTCAGCACAGCTGCACCTCACCAATCTCAACCGCCAATCAAAATATGACCTTCCTTTTCTTTTCAAGAGCATGCAGGAGATGCTCCTGTGTTCGCACACAACTACAGCTATTGCAATGCTAATTCCAGTCTAATTTCTAGCCCCCCTTCTCTCCCTCCTCCTGTCACTTAGACAAACACAGGTCGTCAAATATCCCAGAAAGCATGGCAGGCTCTCCCCGAGCGGCATGCCGATTTTTATGAATTATGGAGAGCGCTGTAAAGCATACTGCCTTCACTTTAATTAGGTTTGAGTTTGGAGGGCTGTCTCTATGGGAAGCCAGAAGCAGCATGTAAGACAACTCCTCCTCAGTACTGTAATATCCCTAGGCACGCACGTCCATGCTACACTGTATGCTGGGATGCCAACATCTACAAATCGAGTAAATGGGGAGAGCAATTAATTTGTCCAACCATTTCTTCTTATTTCTGACAAGAAGATATTCTGAAAAAGAAGTACATTCCAGAAAATTTTGGAAAGTTTGGTATCAGTTTCAATGACAGTCCATTAGTGACACCAGCTGAAGGGTTTCTGTAACTAAACTTGACTTCAGCAGCATGTCAGTAATCTGAAGGCTAACTAATAAATCAATCAATCAATCAATCATTACATTCTTTCATTAATAACCATTAACCGTAATTAGAGAAGAGTAAAACACTAAGCATCATTCACAAGTCAAATTACTGTTAATCCAAATGGTATGTTAATGATGAGTCAGCGTCATGAGCGAGACGTACCAGCCGACAGGTAAATCAGCATGACGTTAGCTGTGTTTATTAGTGCAAGCTAACAAGGCATGAATTTAACAGCAGCACTTTACTATAAACCGGCCTAGACAGACAAGCTGGGTTATTATGGATTAAAAAAAAATTAAATAAAAAAGCTAACAGTGGGATTTTAAACTTCTAATTGGCAGTGGAAACTTAGCCTTTATTGCCTGGGATGATACCAATCAAAACAATGGCAGCACGGATCACTTCACAGGTTAATGGCATGCAGGAGCAACATTTCTATAAAACTTGCAATTACCTTGACAGTTTATGCTCTGAAGGAGCCTGAAGACTCTGGCAGCCATCTTGTTTGCTGCTGCAAGCAGTCAGGTCGGAAAAATAAACTTTTCAATGTCATATGGAAATAATATTATTACTGGGATGAAATGTGGCTCATAATCTCCAATATATAGTTCCTAAACCAGCCTTAAAGAGGTAGCTTACCCAAAATTCTGTTACCATGTACTCAACCTTATGTTGTTCAAAACTTGTATGAATTTCTTTCTTCTGTGGAATGGGTTCCAATGTTGTTTGGACCCCACTCACTTTTATTATATGGACTAATACATTATATTAATTATAAATAATATATATATATATATATATATATATATATATATATATATATATATATATATATATATATATATATATATATATATATATATATATATATATATATATATATATATATATATATATATAAATAATATATATATATATAAAATAATATTCAGTACAGTCCAAAAGTTTGGAACCACTAAGATTTTTAATGGTTTTAAAAGAAGTTTCATCTGTATGAAATACAGTAAAAACAGTAAAATAATAATTGTGAAATATTATTACAATGTAAAATAACTGTTTTCTATTTGAATATATTTCACAAAGTAATTTATTCCTGTGATGCGAAGCTGAATTTTCAGCATCATTACTCCAGTCTTCAGTGTCACATGATCCTTCAGAAATCATTCTAATATGCTGATCTACTGCTCAAGAAACATTTAATGTGTACAATTGTACAAAATATTTGTGTACAATATTTTTTATTCATTCTATTTGATGAATAGAAAGTTAAAATCTAATCTTTTGTAACATTATAAATGTCTTTACTGCCACTTTTGATTGATTTAATGCATCCTTGCTGAATAAAAGTATTAATTTCTTTAATTTCTTTTCAAAAAAATAAAAATAAAAATTCTTACTGAGCCCAAACTTTTGAACGGTAGTGTATAATGCTACACAAGCTTTGTATTTCAGATAAATGCTGTTCTTTTGAACTTTCTATTCATCAAGGAATCCTGAAAAAAAGAAGTACACAACTGTTTTCAACATTGAAAATAATCATAAATGTTTCTTGAGCAGCAGATCAGCATATTAGAATGATTTCTGAAGGATCATGTGACACTGAAGACTGGAGTAATGATGCTGAAAATTCAGCTTTGCCATCACAGGAATAAATTACTTTGTGAAATATATTCAAATAGAAAACAGTTATTTTACATTGTAATAATATTTCACAATATTACTGTTTTTACTGTATTTTTAATTAAATAAATGTAGCCTTGGTGAGCAGAAGAAACTTCTTTTAAAAACATTAAATCTTAGTGGTTCCAAACTTTTGGACTGTACTGTATATATATATATATATTAATATAAAACAACAACAACAACATTGAGACATACAAAATATCTTCTTTTATGTTCCACAGAAGAAAGTCATACAGGTTTGGAACAACATGAGGATGAGTACATGACAATTTTCACTTTTGGGGGAACTACAATATTCATTTAAGATTTAAAAAGATATAAATAGATAAATCGCAACCTGGCACAAAACAACTGATTTAGGCAATTAAAATGTTCTAAAAGAACTAAAAAAAAAAAAACATTTATAAATGCTGAAAAAATTAATGTAACATGAAAAACTGAACAATATCTGAGTTTGACACCAATTTTCAGAAAATGATGTTCTCTGGAGAGAGCGCAGACTGCCAAAGCTGTAAATCACTGTGTACAGGTGTGTGCAGTAATTCTTGGATATGTGAGGTATGTGACAGTGGACAGGCAGACGGTGACAGCAGAACTGACACAGGATGCTCATCTGAAGAAATACAGCCACGGCTAGATCCCAAAGCCATTACACAGCATGCTGTGAAGCGGTCATTCTTGACTTAGGCCGAAAACACTGGCGGGGAAGTGCTTCACTTCAGGGATTCTGGTGTAGATGGAGATTTCTGAACATTCCTTGTGGCTTCAAGATCACTTTTCAAAGCAAGGATAGATCGTTGTTTTCTTCAGCCATTGGTGCCACTTTGTAAAAGATAGAGCCCTATTCAACAACGTGGAACAAAGTCAAGAACAAAGTCAAGTTCCAAGTTGTATTTGTCACATACACAATGGTACCCAGTGGTACAAAGGAAATGAAATGTTTTGTCTACATCAACACAAGGACTGTGGAACAAGAAATTATATGCAAGCCATTTCTAAATAAAACTTTAAAGATCAGAAGAAAGAATATACTTAGATACACTTATAGATTTAAAAGAAACAGTTTTAAGTATTAAAAGGCTAGAGAAACAGCAGTATAAACAATGTAAAGACAGAGTGTAAACAGATTTAAACATCCAAAGGCACAAAGAATTTGCAAGAACAATAAATTAATTTGAAAGAAAATAAATTCTAACAGTATTATTAAATTACTAGTGTTTTTAAATATTTACACTGCCCTCCAAAAGTTTGGAGACACCCCTGGCAAAGTGTGGTTTTGGACGATATCAGCATAAATCTTTATTTCTTGGTGCAAATCATTAAAGTAACTTTAATGTATTTGCACCAGCAATAATAATTTTCATTTTGATTACATAATAATGGCAATATACACGTCAAAGTCAGACATGCCTCTTTGCCAGCTGTGATGCCTGGTTACTGGTTTAAACTTGGCCCAGGTTTGTAAAAGATTTTGGGTCAGCGCACCTTAATAGCTTTAACAATTGATTGCCAATTAAGTTTAGAATACAATGCACCAATTAGAACCCAGTTTAGATCAGATAGCTGCTAATGGTGGATATTTTGATGAATCAAAACTTTTTCTATGTATAAACATAGAAATTTTATGCAATAAAATATGTTTTCATATTTTGGGTTGTCCCTTATTAGTGCAAAATTATCACAAATTAAAAAGGATTCATGCCAATATTGTCTAAAACCCCACTTTTCTAGGGCGTTTCCAAACTTTTGGAAGGCAGTGTACTTATATATATATATATAATACACACTAATGTTCAAAAAGTTTGGGGTCTGTAAGTTTTTGTTTTTAAAAAGTTTCTTATGCTCAACCAGGTAATTCAGGTTATACTCTGAAATATTATTATGTTTTCAAGAAGAAAATCTGAATAGATAATTGATTCATCTAACTATATAAATATATATAAAATAGATTCATCTATCTTTATATCTATCTAGACAGGCAGACAGTGACTCACAATCTAAACATTCTTTTGAGCCATCTCAAGCAAGGTCAGACATTTTTATATAAAAGAACAGACAGAGTAATGTCACTAATGACGCAAAATTCAAAATTCAAAATTCAAAATTAAAAAAAAAATAAAAAAAATCAAGAGGAAAAACTCTTGCGATTTGTTTGGGCACACTTAATGACAAGCAGAAACTGATCTGTAACAATGCAGCAGTAAATTGCAGCCTCCAGCCAGTTCTTTTACAGAGAATATTATGGCGATTAAAAACAGACTGAAAAATCCATCCCTGGTGGTCCTCTCAATAACATGGAGACATCGTGACTCTTGCCAGCTTTGCTCTTGGAACCTGCCTGCTTCTAATTTTGCTGTAAGAACAGCTCATTTCTGGACAGGCCAAATTCATTCTGTCTTTTTGGTGGGGAGGCACATTCTCCTGTCATCTTGGGAAAACAGGGGCCTCTTTGATGAACTTCTGAGCAAAGACTTTATATATCATTTGCTACTCAACTGTCCAATGTCAGAATAAACAACCAAAGATCACTTGCTATATAATCATATCTAGAAACAAGCTAAAGGATTGTGTTTCTATCGTTCAGTTCACAATAATTTTGTGTGCGACAGCACATAGCTTTACCTAACCTCATCCATCACTGTGCTTAAATACCTAGAACGAATCATGAAGTCACAACTCAATGCACATCAAAATTTATAGATAATAAGAGAAATATATATATATAAAAATAGAAAATACCTGAATCAGTCAATTAATCATTACAAACTGAGATGTTTTTATGAGTCAGACTTTAACATCTCCATTCTCTTTGAACATGACAACAACTGTAATGCAACTAAAAGTTGGTTTGATATTTCTAACCATAACCAATGATCTGGGAACTATGAAACTGCAAAAACTGCCTTACAAACTTGAGTCAAGCTCTCAAAGTAAGGAAGTCGTGCATTTATGATATTAAAGACGTTCACATTCCCGCACTTTTTCTTAATGACCCAAATATTCCTGACATAACTGTGAAAGAACAGAAAGGACATTTTTCAGATCACGACTTCAGAACAGAAAAACAAAATGTTCTGGCTGGAAGGAGGGTGGAAAGATTTCGATTCCACGCCATTTGGCAGACTTTTCTGGTTTAGTGGCATCCTATGAGCTCCACCATCCAAAAGCCCAGCGCAGTAAGGCAGGCTGCAGCTCTGCAGGGAGCTTGAGCAAGCATGCAATGGTAAGAAGCAGAATGTTAGTATCTTGTCTGTCACCTGCTGTGTGTCACCAGGCTCCTGTCATTTCCCCCCATTCATTTTTCACAGTCACTCAACACTTAGACTCTCCATCTTCTCTATATACTCCTCCAATACTGTCATTTTGGGAAGTGAAACAGAACAAGAAAAGACTAGTACTGACACTACCAGATACAAGGATGTGTTCGTCATCTAAAATTTATATAACCTGTTTTTCTCTGCCTTGCTCCAGCTGTTGTCAGTATGTGTTGGTGTTTGTTAGTTCTTCCATTTCAAAATCTCTCACTTTCCATCTTAATTGTCACAGTACCACATGATGCATTTTTTTAACATTTTTGCAATGCTTAAAAAATAATTAAAATCTGTCTATCAGTGACGAATGGTGACTTTAACCGGTTATGCTGAGTGCTACAATAATAAGTAGTGTAGAGAATAATTGAGAGAATAATAGACTGCTACTATAATATGATAAATATATTTTACTTATATTTTACTGTTCAGCGATTACATATTTACTTGAAGAGAATAAAAGAATGACAATATAGAGCTTGAGACTTTATTTTTCCAACCGTTCACGATAAGTGAATAAGGTTTTTTTTTTTTTTTATCATTTGTAAATGCATAGTGATTACAGTCAAAGTGCAATTTCTCACCAACAAAATATCTTTGAGCTGAGCATAACTAGAACAATTTATATTCAATAGAGATTTCCATAACTTAAGATTTTATTCATTTTCCTTTTCCAGGCCTGGAAACTATAATACTAAAATTCCCTGATATTTCCAGCGTTTCCATGACCGTAATAACCCTGCATTAGTCATAAACGCCACAGGTGTCAACCTGAATCACTCACAGATTACTCATCATTTCACAAAATTTCAACTCCATTCAGATTCAAACATGACTGAAAGTGATGATGTCCAAGTGAGTGAGTTGTTTACTATCCACTGGGTTGTTAATAGCGGACCATTTCCAACAGTTTCACCCATTTATGCAGATTGCCTGTTGCCATCTCAGAATGCAAAAATCTCAAGAGAGGCTAGAGAGACACATTTTTATGTTGTTTTATTTTTGTACCGTTGATTATTTTCTCTTCAAACTATTTTAGAGATGTACTGCCTCCCCCTTGCCTCCCTGGAGAAAACATCTTTGCTTCAGACTATGAAACATTAAAATAAGCAAGCAAGTAAAAGACAGTAAGACAGAAGACACCTGGGGAAAGGAGGATGACGACCCTAAAAGATGACTTTCCATGTAATTGCTGTTCTTTCTCCTGGTCACATCTGTCATCGATTTTTATCTGGATGCTTCCTCAGGACCACATTAAGACTCCAGCAGAGCAAATATAAACAGGAGAGTGAATCAGGGGCTGGCGGGGAATGAACAGAAGCTTAAAAGGCCAAAGCGTCTTTTCGTGTAGTCCAGCTAGCCTTTGTGCTACTGCCCGAGATCTTTCACATGACTTAAGGGACTTTTGGATGGATCTGGGAGGTCTGATGTGCTACTTTTTTTCTTACCAGTAGAGATGCAGAACCATTGAAAAGTTATTGGACCATTAAGCATGTAAATAAGAGCCTTGGTTTAGCTGCAGTGATGCTAGGGGAAAAACATAACACTACTTTACTTTCAGATGTTCATAAAATAAAAAAAAAACAAAAAAAAACAAACAAAAAAAAAAACTAGGGATGCACCGATCCACCTTTTTCGCTTCCGATACCGATACCTGGGATTCAGTATCGGCCGATACCGATCCGATATTCAAGTAATAAGAAAAGTGCTTAATTACCTAATAAACTGTATGCCTCACTTAGGGCTGTGACGGTCGGCATGACAACCGTGCCACCGCAGTCGTGGAGTGTCACCGGCGGTAATGTGGCGTGTATATGATATGTAATCTCAAAGGTCACGTTAACCGAGAACTTTCCATCATTGATGGAATTTTTTTTAGCAGTGACAGAAAAAATCTGCAGCCTGTCCGTCATTTTGACAGATTACTGAGGCTGAATTTGCTTGTAACTGCAATTCCCACCCCTGTCCAGTAGGTGGTGAGTGCGCTCCAGTGTGGCAGCAGAGCGCGAGTTCAGAACAAAATGAAAACGATGCATTTGATTACACGCACACACCCAGTTTGTCCACTCTATTATATATTATATTATAATACTTATGCTTACATAATTAAGTTTCTAATCCGTTTTTGTTTAAATAGTTTGTTTTATTTGACTTTAAGTTTATGGTCAACGGATGGCTTTTCTGAGGTAAATATGTGACATTGTTTACAACACTGATTGAACTGACGTGATACAGATTTCAGTAAGCTACTGCAACTTTCAACATATTTTTTGATTTTCATTCATGTTTATTTACTTCTGTAAAGTAGTAAAGAGGAAGAGATGATCGCATTCATTCACAATCCTCAAAAAGTGTTGAGATGAGATTAAAACTGAAAAGTGACGCAGACTTTAACTTTTTTTTTTTTTCATAATATAAATAAATGCATAGCCTAGGCCTATTTGTTTATCCTATAAGTTTGTGAATAAATATGAAAATGTTGACGAAATCAGAAGCTATTAAATGTCTTATAATTAAAATATAAAAATTAAAATGACAAAGCAACATATGATAGATAGGACAGAACAAAAAAAAAATGCTATTAACAATTTTTCATTGCGCAAAAGTATTATAATATGAACGGCTCTCATACAGAGCGCAGCAGCAGCGCTCTGTAGTAAAAAGTTAAAAGCACAAAGTGAAGATATATTGATAATGCGTATTGTATTACCGGTATCTTGATGAAGTATAATAATAGAAACATTGATTCATTTTGGAGAGAGTTTCATTGTGTTGACTGTCGTAACCGAACACGACACGCAGTCTGAATGCTGAATGGAGAATGACTGACAGCCGCAGCAGAGGGAGGCATTTACGTGAACTTTAATTTAATGATTTAAATATTTATCTGTACCTCAAATTAAACTATGGAATGGCTTCAGAACAGTTGGAATATAGTGCACAGAACATTTATGGTGCTTTTTAATGTTTTTGTGCCCTTTGTGGAGCTTAAAAATAACACAGAATAGTACACGCACAGTATCGGATTTGTATCGGTCCCGCCCGGCCGATACCCGATCCGGCAAAAATGGCAATATCGGAGCTGATACCGATCTGAATTTTGGATCGGTGCATCCCTAAAAAAAAAAAAAAAAAAAACATAACACTATTTTTCATTCAGATGTTCATCAAAAAAAAAAAAAAAAAAAAAAAAAAGACACTAGTGTGGTGCTCCATTATAGACAAAAAAAACAAAAAAAAAAAACGGAAGGAAGTGACTAATTTCCTGGACCATGTCCTAAGTTAGGAAGAAAGGAAAAACACAACACTGATAATAGGATTTGCTGAGAGAAATACTAAGCGAGAGCTTTGCCTGTTCTATATCAGAATCCGGTGATGATGCCAAATGAACAGCTTTGTTAGTGCTCCAGTTATGAGACGGACTGGGGGCCCAGTGTTCAGCAAGGTGGCGTGTCATGAATACTGAGCGGACGGCTACAAAGCGCCTTATCCTCCAGGATAGGCCGGTGCTAAAGGACAGACAGGACCAGGCTGTGCTCTCTGTAAGCTTTGTCCTCAAAGAGATCTGTTGCAATTTAGCTGGCAAATGAGTAATGCAGCCAAAAATAAAAGAGGGCACAAAGTGCACGGATTTCGAAGTGCATCTGTTTGCGAATAAGAAAAGAGTTTTGTATTTCACCCTCAGGCCCATAAACACACAGTTTATGTGTATATGTCTCATTCAATCTAAATTGTTCAGAGTTTCATGTCTCAAATGAATTTCTGATGTCTCCCTGGAGTATATAACATTAATCAACAAGCTTACTTACAAGGCACTATCCACACCGTTAAACCCCCGCCAGCTTATGACGCTGTGTAAATTAAGCAATATGGAAATCCATACAGCCCACAGCTTGTAAACTGTATCCCGCATATTATCGGTGGTTTAGTTAAGACATTGATTTTATATGTAGGCACATGATATGGAGCTGATTGTGTAACCACACAAGGAACCGCACGGTTTTAGTACTGAATGAATGAGTGCTTTAATTAAGACCTGAGAAAGCTGCAGTCAATTTAATTCAGAGAGCGGCGAGAATTACAACCACACCACCAGTAAAGCCATTGACTAAATCCACTGACTGATTCCCAAGAAGCTCATGTTGAAGAAAAATAGGATCTGGTTTTAAATCAAAGCCTATTGGATTTTGTTAATAAATCTTTCGTTTAAACACTACAAAGGTCTTTTTTAAGCTCCAGGCACTTCAACTCTAACAACCTGTTATTTATATTTACGGTAGTCTATCAATACAATTCCCAAACAAGTGGTATGTGTACACCAGGGGGTTCTTAAAGGGACAGTTCATCCAAAAATAACATTTCTGGCATTGGCTATTCACCTTCATGCTGTTCCAAACCTGTATTATGATACATGGAACACAAAGCCAGAATTTGTGTTCTAAATTAAACTTATAACTTAAATATCCAACTTCACTAAAGTTAACTAAACGTAGAATTTTTAGTTGTGATAAGTAATCGCAGCATTCATTTTTTTAAGAGATGCACCGATTGATCGACCAGGGATTTGAATCGGCCGATTTTCCTCATGATTGGCACGGATCGGTGATCGGCCGAGCAGTCTCACTTCTTAACGATTCTGAGCCGATCTTTTTTGTTACCAGCGGCACAGGCAATAACGTCAAATGCGCATTCTCGCTCTCTTCTCCGTCACGGTGAAGTGACACACCCGCGCGGGCGACTTCTCTCTCACTCATCTCATTTGCTCTGGTTAAATAGTGCTTACTGCGCATAAATTTTTGTCATTCCCGGGAATCGGAAATCGGAATCAGCCAAGAAAATTGCAATCGGTGCATCTCTAATTTTTTTACAGTGTTAAAAGCTATTTCTTTACTTACAATACAGCTGGTGATTTACACGAAAACAAACAAATGAAAAACAAACATGTCCCTTACATTATATTCTAAATTAGTTCCAATGATAAATTTTGGTTTGTACCTCACATAAATCTAAGTTGATATTCCCTGCTTCTGTCCAGAAAGCTGCTAAGTGCTGCCACAAGATCACTGAGAGGGATCAGTTCAATTCATGAATGAATCATTCAATCCGATTTTGTAAAGGGATTCATTGAAAATATTCAGCTTGAGGAAGTTGCTCACAAAACACATCACTACTTCTTTCACGAATGCAACAAGTAGAACTATGACTTTAAATCTTAAATCTTGGGGTGTTCTTCACAAAAAGCTTTTGTTTTGGGTAAAAGTTTTAAAAAGAGTTTGAAATAAAAATATCAAATTTTATAATTGTAATACATTAAAATATTTAAAACAAATTTTATATATATATATATATATATATATATATATATATATATATATATATATATATATATATATATATATATATATATATATATATATATATATATATATATATATATATATATATATATATATAATATATATATATATAATATATATATATATATATATATATATAAAAATATATACACACACATATATCATATCATATTATATTATATTATATTCTTGAGCATTACTGGAAAAAACGTGGTCTATCACATAACTCCAATCATTTTCAAGCTTCATTTAGTCTTTTTTGCCAACATGGCAGGACGCTGCAGTAAACATAAACCACAAGCCTCAGCTGCATCCTTTATAGTCCATTTAGTGCTAAGTGAGATCTTCATATAACTTCAGATTATAAACATTGATTTACAATATCCATCGCTCCGCAAAGCATTAGCAAGGCAGCTGCTTAATGCCATTTCTCACACACAGACTAAACGTATGTTTTTCATTGATACCAAGGCCATGTGCTAACGAAAGGTCAACCATATTCTGAACGTACTTCTGTGGGTGTGTGTGTACATGCAAATGCTCACACACAGTATGGCTTTGTTAGTAACAGTGAGAAAAGGTCCTTTTTCTGCCATATCCCACATGCCTCATTGCTTCCTCCTACAGTCTGAGCCCCTTCTTTAGTGTGATAGCAAGCGAATGAACAAAAGACAGAGTCTATTTATATCTCTCCCCACCAAGCCCTTCTTGGCGGTTGCCTGCAGTTAATCATTATTCATAATGCGGGGGAAGCGTCACCTTCACTATGTCACGTAACACTAAGTGCTGGAAGGATCTAAGAGTTCTGTGTTCATCACCATTTGTCACATCTGAACGCCTGCATCTATAAATACACGTGGCGTCTATGCATGTGCCACTCACTTTGACCTTTCCACAATGTCCCCAGGCTTGACTCATCTCTGCTGCCTTTGTAACACCACCATGCTATATCGTGTAACACAAATGTCATACAATTACACAGTGCAGAAAATGCAGAACCAGAGGCAGCAAATGGCACACTGTCACAATGCTATCCAGAGCCTAATTCCAAGGTCATGACAAATGTCGTCCTGAACCACTAAATCGGAGGTCGGTAACCTTGGGCACACGCGTCACCATTGGCACGTAAAAAAATGTAATCACTGAAGCAAAAAAATTATTTTGGTTGTTTATTTGGGAAATTAACTGTTAAGTGCATAAGTTTACATCTTTGTGTTGTAATTGCGATGTACAAAACAACATATTTTCAAAATCAACTAGCAAGTGGGTTGCTTGAACAACTAGTTGAATAAAAGGTCTTAACTAAGCCCTATATAACTAGACTAGTTTCGGAACAGATGAAGCACAACAGGATAGGAAAGAATGCAGTTGTTAGTTCTTTTAAAAGTTGTTTTTTATTTGACATGCTGCCTAAAAACACTCATGTCAGATATAAATATTTATACTGCCTTCTTTTCCATCCTGTTGCACATCATCTCCGTTCCGAAACTAGTCTAATTATACAGGGCTTAGTTAAGACATTTTATTCAACTAGTTGTTCAAGCAACGCACTTCAAGACCCTGAACAAAGGGGACTATGTTATAAACACAAATAAAAGAAAAAAATATTTAGATAACCTAGCATGTCAATAAATTGACTAGCTGACCTTTATGACCCTTGGATCTTTCGCATACGTGTGTATAGCATGTTGTGAGTGCAAGACAAGGTAATTTTTTTTTTCCACCTTAAGTGAAACCATGCTGAATGGATATATAGGTCACATAAATAAAGAGCATGATTGAGAACAGTGTGGGAAATGGTGTATCACCTACCCTTTTAGATTATGAGGTCTTGAGATAAGACAAGAGCACTCTGATAAACGAGAGTGCCTGAAGAGAATTGGGAGCCCCTGCTGGGAGGCCAGTGGACTGATCAAACCAAAGATTAGAGCTGTTATGATCTACTCTGCTCTCCAACTCCCTATGAGGCACAAATGAAATATTAGCTGAGACACAGCACATGTGCTCCAGCCACAGACAGGGCAGTCAACAACGGTACAGTCTAGAGTTTCCACCCCTTCACATTTGCAGTAAACAACATTTGGGTGGAAGGAAGAGGAAAGGTGTGATTTCACAATAATCCTGCTAAAGCTCACCGTCAGCATTTGGGTGTAACCTCTAACTGCTCTGGCTTCACGAGAAACACACCGCTTCCTGCGCAATACGGAAATGGATGCCAGTCCACCGCTCTCCAGGAATGCAAAGGTGAGTCTGTTACTCTTTTCTTTTTCAAGGCAACTAATTGGCTGTGACCCTTCATCAACTCAGGAAGGAAATAAACTGTTCTTGGCAGCGCAGTTGTTCGAGAAGTTGGCGCTTTTCGATGTTAACATTCAATTAAACTTCTGTCAAGAAATGGAGGAGCATGTTTAATGATGGGGCTGTTTTCGGCTTCTCACTGCACTGCACATCATCTCCAAAACCTGCAGGTATTTAGCAATCATTAATCAGACAACCTCTCTCTGCTCAAAGTAAATTAAACATTCCCTCTGCAGAAATCCAGAACAATGAGGAGGATTTTACACTCACACATATCTAAATCCTCAATCGCATACAGTGAGGTATTGAGATGTCCTACTTCCATTCTCTACGTTTTGAATATCAGACACAGATGTTGCGCCCATTCACCATGGAGAGTTTAGTGTTCCCTGGTATGTGTCTTGTTAATCTCATGAGCCTTCAGAGCTTTCAAACTTTCCTTTATTTTCAACTGAAATTTCCTTTCGTCCAAACGTTTCCCCCTGCCAAGTTTGATACACGTGTAACATTTGCCATTTTACTCCCCTTTCCATTGAGACTAGATCTTCCGTGAAAGACAAAAAATATATTAACTCTTTATCGAGAAAGGTCAGATGGACACGAGAGACTTTTTTCAAAGAAAAGCAAAGTAGTAAGTCAAGTCAAACATGAGGTCATGGAACGTTTCGTCTTCTAGTCTGATGTCTGGTTCTAGGCACCAGCTTTTCCCCAATTTAAGTTTCCATGCAAAAAATATGAACTGGGAAAGGCCTTTGTGTGCTGAAGAGAGCTAAGTGATTTTCTTCACAGAGGAGTTCCAACTACAGAGTGCACATGTGTTTCCAATAAAAGAGTCCGGTTTGAGTCCAAGGTTGGGCCCCCTCACCACTTTGAAAAAGAGTCTGTGAAGGCACCATAGGCCAGCGACAAATGGAAAAAAAGAACAGAAGTTGAGGGAAAAAAGGTTGCAGAAGCAAAGACATCCTTTTGCTTGCTTTAGTTCACCCAAAAATGAAAATTCTGTCATCATTTACTTACTCTCATGTAAGACTTTCTTCTATGGAACACAACAGAAGATATTTTGAAGAATGTTAGTAACCACAGTTTTGGTGACCACTGACTTCCATTGTATGGAGAATGTTCTTTTGTGTTCCAGAGAATAAAGAAAGTCATTTATTTTTTGGCTGAAACACCAACTAAATTACTCTTGAGATGTTAGAAGTTGCTCTCAAAAATGTTTCAGACAATCAGCCTCATTAAGTCTCTCAATATCTTCTTGCAACAATATGCATTTGCTTAAAAGTGGCAACTGTTCAAAGCTGTAGGCCTACCGAGCTCTAGAGGAGTAATTTAACCTCCCAATGGAGGCAGCACCTAACAACTGCTCTCTCTGTTGGTAAGTGTCAGCCTCTTCCCCTCTCAAACTCTCCGTTGCTCAAGGGGCCACACCAGGGGTGCACATGTAATGGAGCTGAGTCTTGGATCACAGTGCAGAAGAATGCTTGGGGAACATTGTATATACAGTGGAGCAGAGTGTGATTCTCTGCCCTGGCTTTGATGTCTGGGGCTGTAGAGCAGTGCTAGTTCGTTCTCTTTGCAGAGCTGTATAAAGAGAATGGAAGATCGTTACTTTCTGCAGGTGAGAGTCTTCATCTGTGAAAATCCTGTGGGGCAGAGTGGTGCCTGTCAGACTAAGACTATGTGTCTCCTGCACAAATTTACCAATTCAGACACATCAAAAGAATCATCCGGGGAGGCTTAGAGCTGAACCATTAATAGATTTATATTGATGTCCAAGGCTTTATAGAAGGGTGAGGAATGTATGCGGTAACAGAATGAAATACCTTAAAGGGATAGTTCGCACAAAATAAATATTCTGTCATCATTCATTCCCCCTTTTGCTGTTCCAAACCCATATGACTTTCTTCTGTGCAACACAAAAAGAGAAATTCTGAAGAACGTACTTGTTGCTCTTTTCCATGCAATTACAATGAATGGGGAGTAGAGATTTCAAACAGGAAGTAAAAGCATCATAACACAATAATTTCAAGTTTCATTCCTATATTATCATTCTGGTTTTTGAAATTAATTGTTCAGAATGATTTTGAAAACTGAATCAACCAATTTACTGAAAAGTAAAACAACTCAAATTTTGGTACGTTTCTTATACAAAGCCATCAAATGGCTTCAAAAGACTTTGAATATAGTGCACCATTTTTTTTTTTTTTTTTTTTTTTTTTTTGTCATTTTGACGCTTAACAGTTCCAGTGTTCCAACTTTTGTTTTCCACAGAAGAAAGTAAGTCATACATGAAGCCAAGTAATTGATGACACACCTTTTATTAATGAGTCAACTATGAGAGGCTGAACCTTTAAGAAATATGCTTTGGGGAATGTTTTTGCTGCGTGTGTTTTTTTCTGGAGTGCACAACTGAAAGGATGAGAAAGGAGAAAGGATAAGTATGCAAAAAAAAAATGGCGATTGGTTTGATTTCATGGTCTTAGGAAGAGCAGGGGCGAAGAGAGAAAAGGTGATGCAGAGGGAGCAAGATAGCTCTGCCTCTCCAATGACTGGTTGTTCTTGTGTAAATGGTCTACCCATCTTGGTCAGGTATTGGGAGCGGAACATGCTCCCTCCCACGTCTGCCAAGCAGCGCCCGAGGCTGAGAACAGCCTCCGATTGGAGCACCTCATCTACACATGGGCGCTTTGATGTACACGCACAAGGCAGCCCATGTCATTGCGTTTGAAAGCCCTCGTTTTCAGCGACACCAGCACACAGGTTGCATTGCTCCTGGCGTTCCAGGTGCTGCCATGTGTTAATCTCAGAGGCCTGGTTCCGCATCAAGCTTCCCTTCGAACGCGAGCCAGCTTTGAAGAGCTGTCTGATCAAACTGCTGCTTAACAACCCACATATCACTGGGAGCCTTCGTAACTACCGTCGCTTAAAATGGGCACAACTTTAACCGCCCTGACTCTGTTATCTGCAACGGCAGGTGAAGAGCTAGAAGATAGCGCAGACATACTCGCAAGGACGTTTACAGCAAATCCTGTTAAGCAAAATAAATGTTGGAACACAGCAGAAAAAGCAAGACTTAAATGAAGAATCATTTCTTTAAGTCCTTTCGGGCTGCATTCGGGTCATAACAAATGTGCCCAACAACACAAGGAGTCAGACACTAAAGTAATGAAATCACATTTGCTTGCACTGGCAGATTCCCAAATGATTATCCACGGTCTTACCTCATCACACACCGAGGTCTGTATTTCATGGTGATAGATGCACTGCGTGTGAAAGCCTCTGCAGCCTAATGCATCTGTAGATTTGGATGCTGTGCATCATCTGGAGATCATCAGAAAATTCCATGTGTCTGTTTAGATGATATATATCTAAATAACTCCTGTATCTTAGGTCTTAAAAGTGTTGATGTCTGCAGCCACATGCAAAAGTATACAGCGGTACTGGACATGTGCTGGAGGAATCAAACTCAGTCTAGTTGGGCCCTGAGGGCAACAAGGCAATTTAAGCAGATCTCATTCTCTGCTGTGACAGCACCCAACTGGACCATCAGGGATTTCAGATTATTTCTGTTGTTACCCTTAAACAATATCACACAAATAAAATATTCCACCCAGATTTGAAGCATCATGTCTTGGGAATACTTGGAACGAGCTTGAAAAAAAGGGAAAAACAATATTTAGACTTTCTGGAAACGCTCTAACCCAAGAATGGCTGTAAACTAGGCCAGCAAATGTGAAGGGTTGAAAAGATCTTAAGATATCCGTTTCTCTGTTGGGCTATAAATCAGGGAGATGCATCCAACATTAAATCTTGCTGTGTCTGATGTAACAAATATAAACCTGCAAAACTAGAGTAAAAATGGATCAAAAAAAAAGAAAAAAAAAAGAAAAGATAAATACACTGCATGCAGCAAGTTTTCAAAAGTTAAGCTGTGAAATAATTATTGTGTACAAATCTTACCCCTGACATTATTCTCACAGAAATGAGATTGTTTTATAATACCTTGCTTTTGTATGGGTACAAAGGCCAGAAAATGACAAATTACCCATTTCAAACATGTTACATAATTTTCTATTATATCCTTCTGTTTAGTTGAATTTAAGGTCTCTGCAGAACCAAAGTGACCAGTAGCTGTCAGAAATCGTAGCCATATCAGATGTGAGTGTGAATGCATGTTGCTAATATAAAGTGGTTTTTGATTACATAAATTAAATTAAAATAAATAAATAAATAAAATTAGTATTTAATAAATAAATAAATGATAAATAAACAAACACTGAATTTGAAAAAAAAACACCCCAAAAGATTTAAATAAAATAAAAATGTAAACACATCAAAATCTTCCAAGGGAGTAGACTGGAGATAACTTTAAATAGTAATAATAATAATAATAATAATAATAATAATAATAATAATAAGTAATGTTTTGTGTTATTATATCTTATGCATTATTTACAGCCCCCAAAAAATGTTTTTAAGGATTAAAATTGGTTAAGGATTAAAGGGTTAGTTTAACCAAAAATGAAAATTCTGTTATTTATTACTCACCCTCATGCCGTTCCACACCCGTAAGACCTTCGTTAATCTTCGAAACACAAATTAAGATATTTTTGTTGAAATCCAATGGCTCCATGAGGCCTGCATAGGGAGCAATGTCATTTCCTCTCTCAAGATCCATAAAGGTAGTAAAAACACATCTAAATCAGTTCATGTGAGTACAGTGGTTCAATATTAATATAATAAAGCGATGAGAATATTTTTGGTGCGCCAAAAAAACAAAATAACGACTTATTTAGTGATGGCCGATTTCAAAACACTGCTTCAGGAAACGTAATGAATCAGCATATCAAATCATGATTCGGATTCCAAACTGCTGAAATCATGAGACTTTGGTGCTCCGAACAGCAGATTCGATACACTGATTCATAATGCTCCGAAGCTTCCTGATGTAGTGTTTTGAAATCAGCCATCACTATACAAGTGGTTATTTTGGTTTTTTGGCGCACCAAAAATATTCTCATCGCTTTATAATATTAATATTGAACCACCGTACTCAGATCTGATTTAGATGTGTTTTTAGTACATTACTGGATCTTGAGAGAGGAAATGTCATTGCTCCCTATGCAGGCCTCACGGAGCCATCGGATTTCAACAAAAATATCTTAATTTGTGTTCCAAAGATTAACGAAGGTCTTACGGGTGTGGAACGACATGAGGGTGAGAAATAAATGACAGAATTTTCATTTTTAGGTGAACTAACCCTTTAAGAATTCCTTTCAATTAATGAATCAACTGAAGTATTAAAAATGTACAATGAACCATATATATATATATATATATATATATATATATATATATATATATATATATATATATATATATATATATATATATATATATATATATATATATATATATATATATATATATTTGTGGTTTTAAGCACTTTAAGCCAAGGACACATTTAATGATTGTAAGGCAGATTATGAATGTTTGATACTTACAACTGATCATGCCAAAATGCACGGGGTCTGTGCCAGTTGCGTGTTTACAGTCAGTATTTAAAACCATATAGTATTTTCAGTTCAGTCTTAAAATATTTCAGCTAGTTGCTAAGTGTGTCCCCGGCTTTAGACCACAGAGGATGTACAAAACCACCTGTCCACCTGTGTGAACAGTTCATGATGTATTACATTTATGCATTTGGCAGATTTTTTATCCAAAGCAACATTGCATTCAAGCTATACATTTTATCCAATCATGCATTTCTTTGGAATTCATGACCTTGACATTGCTAGCATTGCATGCATTAAATACTGGCTGCCGCTTTGAGCACCAACCTGTGCAACTTTCACAGAGTTCTGAGTGGCACCTCCAGCATGATATTCAACCTTGAATTTCTTGACTATCTCTTCAAACCTAAAGAGAGGAAAAAAAAAAGTTTACATGAGACGAAAAGTGTAAATAAATCTTTATGCATGTACACATGCAATTAAACAAAATGGGGAGATTTTTCATGAAAGACTGAAACAAGGGTGTTTTATTTTTAACACAGGCCTTGTCCAGAGTACAATCATAAGATCACCCAGTAGAGATGCATCGAGAACAGGAAACCTCAGACACTGTAAACAGGAAATGGAGGACTTGAAGCCTTGTGCCGCAGGGCAGTGAGCCTTCTGAGAAAGTGTGAGTGTACTGTACTTCTGCACGCATCCCTCAGCGTGTACAGACATGCGCACACACACGCAAACAAAAGACCCAAATAAAGTCAACAAACGACATGCTCCATGTCTGGACATTATTACAGAGAAAAGCATCCACCCCAAACCTGTGTGTGCAACAGATTTTAACAGCATGCAAATAGACTGAGTCACTGAAGGACGTGACCTCCCGTGGCTTCTGCAGTCCAAACACAAGCAAGAGAAAACACACACAAAGCTCCTCTCCATACAGCACTGATGTCTGAGACTGATATCTGCTAACATATAAACTTCACATGCATACATATATACATACAACAACTCACATGTGCATGTAAAGATGAAGGGTATGAAGAATAGGCATCCTGGATACAAGAACCAGTTAACAAACAATGCTACACTGATATTAAACAATATTTTCATGTAACATATCCAGGGGCAGCAGTTTCTAAGAGAAGTGGTCTCTTCTGTGCTACTATTACACATTGTTATTGTTGCAGATTAGCAAAAATTGCTGACACATTTCAAGTAAATGTCAATTGCAATAGCTAATACCCTGCCACATACATTAATATACATGGTTTTAAAAGGAAAAATAAGAATAAAAAGTATAGTAAAAGAGGAACTACTGTGAAGCAATGATAACTAAAAAATAGATAAATCACATTAACAATAATAAAAAAATTACCAATGCGACTAGCCAAAGATGATAAATGTTTGTACCAAATTTAAAAGTGGTTTTGTACATGCTAATAATAACCAGCTTAGCACTTCCTGAAGAGAACGTGAGTGATTCTTGTCTGCAGTGTCACAATGGTTTTGGTTTTGTTGCCAAAGCATTGCTATGCAGTTGCTAGGGTGTTCTGGGTGAATGCTTTGTGGCATAAGTATAAAAAACAAAACAAAACAAAAAAATAGTTCCTGATATTCTAGTTTCTGATATTTGCAACAGTAGATTTGGATTGAGTCACTCATTTAAAGGGTTAGTTCACCAAAAAAATGAAAAAAGTCAATTATATACAGTTACTCACAAATAAAGATATTTTAAATGAAATCTGAGAGATTTCTGTCCCTCTATTGACAGTCTACGCAACTACCAATTTGACGCTTCCAAAAGTTCATAAAGAGATTATAAAACTAATCCATATAAAAATAAATATATAGTCTATAGTCTAATACTGAAGCACAATATTTGAAGCATCATTAATTTCCACGGAACTCTTGTACAATAAGCCCTAATGCTTCAAATAACTTACTTTCTCAAAGTCACGTTGAAACCGAATTATCGACGGATCTTTTCTTCTGTATTGTGACGCACATCAGTGTAACAGATGATCAAAAACAAAAATTGGGGGTGGGGGCTTGGTCCATTTCATCAATTTTTGATTGAATTTTGACATGTGGCCATTGCACTAAAAAAAAAGAATGCCAGCTTGTAGTCAATTGTGAAGGGGTGGATTTTAAGCTGACTAAATGAGTAGTCCAGCCAGAAAGAAGTCTGTCGTTTCTGCCTGAGTTATGACTTAAAACTTTATGAGGTCAAACATTTATAAAATGAAAAATACATGGATGGATCAACACCATGTATTTGCAAAACAGATTTTACTTACAGTTGGCCATCTATAATCAGCAATCAGTATACTGTAACAAAAATAAATGAAGTAATTTTATCTGACTGGATTCACTGCCATTAACAAGGTCAACTTGTTGTTTTTACACATACCAGACAAGAAACCCATAGAAGGTAACATTAACTAGGTGTGGCTCTCAATAACACAATTTATGTTCCCATGAACTCAGAGCAAGGCGATGACGACACTGATGTACCGAACCCACAGAGACATGGGTGTACAAAAGTAGCACTGCACAGTGCCTCATGAAAAGCTTATCATGTTCCATTAGAAGAGAGTGGCCTTTGGGCACTGAATGGGCCACCCCTGGCTCCCAGCAATTCCTCTGGGAGGTGGGTCAGCTCTCCCACGGATCTGTCACTCCTCTTGTGACACTGTCAGAGGGGAAAAGCCCATCAAGCAACACTTCATATTCAGCCAAGGAGCTGGAAGAAGCGGCGGGGGGCCGGCTTCAGCGAGGAGGGATCTCACATAACTACACATTTAAGTACTTCCTTTAGCAACAGGAGCTCTGCACACTTGGCAACAAAAGGCTCAGGCTGGAGATGGCTGGCATGTTGAGGCTCTTCAAGATGCTGCCCGACAACAAATGCACCGGTTTCTCACTCCAGCTCGTCTTCAGCCTTTTGAAGCTTTTGTAAACAGTGGAGTGACACCTCCTGAGAGCATAATCACGTGCATCTTCCTTGTGTGTGCCTGTGAGAGATGCCTCTTAAAGGGATCACTCATCTAAAAATTAAAATTGTCCTCTAATCATCTTCATGCCATTCCGTTTTTTTAAAGTCTGTGAACACCAAAATGACGTGAGACAAAGTCCAAGCAGATCTTTTCTATAAAATCCAAGTGGATGGTGATTTATAATACCAAGCTCACCAAAAAAAAGTGGTAATGCAAATTAATACGAAATACAGAATATTCGCAACTTGTGTACTATACACAACAGCTTTGTGTGAGGAAGAGATCAAAATATGGGTTTAAATCAAAGAATCCTGAAAAAAGTATCAGTTCCCACAAAATAATATTAAGCTGTTTTCAACATTGATAATAAGAAGAAATATTTCTTGAGCACCAAATCAGGATCATGTGACATTGAAGAATGGAGTAATAATGATGCTGAATATTCAGTTTTGCCATCACAGGAATAAATTACATTTTAAACTATATTAAAATAGAAAACAGTTATTTCAAACTGTAAGAGAGATTCTGGTTTCACATGACAAGCACAGTTCACTGAAGTTTACTTAACCATGCTGTCCGTTTACAAACATCTTGGTATCATAAAGCGTTTTTCCAACATTCCCGTGCTGCCTGGGTCAGAGCTGAGTGCAGAGGCCGCCAGCGCCCCCTGTCTGGAGTATGGGACCCTGAACTCTTCATAGCGTGGGAACAATATACACACTTCCTCGGCCTACAGAAAAAAAATACTAACCATTCTGACCACAGTGCGTGGGACTGAGCTAAGCAAGTCAAACCACGAGCATACGCACACACAAACACATTACCCTTTACACACACATGCATGCATGAAAGAAAAAAAAAAAGAAAAAAAAAAAAAAAAAAAACTCTTGCTCTCTGTGCCCAGCTATACTGGAGAACACATCTTAGTTATGGCCTGAAATGGGTGAAGATCAGAACTGTGGACGGGAGATCTGCCACAGCACCTCAGTGTAGAGTTACAGAGCACACACGCATACACACACACAAACTAACCACACACACATTGAGAAAACTCACAATAAGAATAATAAAAAAAGCAAGGAACATACACGTGAGCATTATTGATTGAAAAAGCTGCTATTCAGAGCTGTTTACTACCCCAGTAAAGGAAAAAAGCAGTCTACCTCACAGCAAGAGGCAACAGCACCAATGCTCAATATTGACGGCGGGTTTATTTACTGTATAGTAGCTTGACTGGAAGCAGCTGATGTGGCTACATAGGCAATTCACACAAACAAACAGTGAGCCTGTGGGGAGAGGCAGGGACTGTTCATCAATGGCCACAGGCAAACACTGCTCTACACACAGCCTTGTGTCTAGGCACTCCACGAACAACATCAAAGCAGCACTCCAGTCAGATTGTGGAAAACACAATCAATTGTGAGAAGCCTTTTATTTCAGAAATGTAAATTGGGTGGCTGTAGAGTGGTGACAAAGGGAGTAAGTAGTACAGTGGGAGGTGGGGTGAATCTACAGATGGAAGTTAGACGCCGTTGTTGCACCTAGGGGAGAATGTTATATTAAAAGTACTGAATATATATATGATACCTTGCATTATATATACACAGAGTTTGACATTAACACCCGCCAACCTGCCAAATGCGGATGGATTTCAGTAGTGCCGTGTAACGCAGTCACTCCTACTAGCCACTATGGGGAGTTCAATTTTATATATAATAAATACATATTTCAACATATGACTAAGCCTCTTCTAGTTGACTAATGATTAGTCGAATATTAGGGGGAAGCCCTAATGTCCATACAGTGTCAATTGCTATCCTTAGGAAGCCTCCGGAGCTGAAATTTAGATATGGTAATGGGTAGGGGTGTGACGAGACAGGTATCTCATGAGACGAGACGAGGCGAGACTCGAGATTGAGTTCACGAGACGAGATTTTTAGACACTATTTTTAAGAAATCCTCGATGGCGAAATACATGACTAGAAAAAATATGTATATGTATAAGTGTATTTGAAATGTTTTAACTAATCATCTTGTAATGAATGTCATTTCAGTTCTACTTTCTGAGTATGAATTATCATATGCAGTAAAAGACAATAATACTCAAGTACTGTAAAAGGTTTTGCCACAAACTCAACTGACTTCTCTTCTGTATTTCACTCTTTAGACCTTACTGTACATGATTTATGAGCTTCTACAACCTTTGACCTCCTAACTGAACTCCTTTCCACAAACTGATCATATAAATAAAAACAGTATGAATAAAAATGGTAACACTTTACAATAAGGTCTCATTTATTAACATTAATGTATTAACCAACATCAACTAACAATGAGCAATATATTTGCTACAGTATTTATTAATCTTTGTTTATGTTAGTTAATAAAAATAGTCATTCATTGTTAGTTCATGATAGTTCACAGTGCATTAACTAATGTTAACAAATGAAACCTGTTTGTGCTTAGTAATATTAAGAGAAAACTGTTATTCATTTTTATGGTAACACTTTACAATAAGTGCAACCATAATCGCACTCTCTCAATTACACAACTACAACTACACTCTGCCCAGCCTAAAATAGCTTTCATACTGAGAGATATTTGCATGCATCAGGGAGCTGCTTTAAAAATGCGGGTATTGAAATCGCGTCTGAATGCGCGCTCGCGTTTACTTTCACTTTTAGCGATCACGCGTAACTCTGTGAATATGGATCGGCGGCGACCGTTATTCAACTGAATTAAATGTTTTTTTATAAAAACGTGAAGGCGTAATGTAAAGGTAGCTGTGGCATATTCTTTCCTAATCATCCTAACCACTCTGTCATGGCAACATCACAAGACTACTTTTCGCCTCGACGAGAAATCTCGTCACAGTTTAGTCTCGCGATATCTAGTGACACGAGATCTCGTCACACCCCTAGTAATGGGCATTTCGTTTCTGACACGCGCTGTAAGAGGTAGACTAATCATAAGACTAAGCCATCTGACCAATCAGAGCAGAGTAGGCTCAAGGAAAGGAGGGATTTAAAGAGACTTTAAAATAGCATAATAGGGGGACTTATAAAAAAAACAAAAAAAAAACACATTTCAAGAGTTAATAAAAAAAAATCATTCATGGTATGCAGCCATGAAGTGCCTAGTAAATATAACCCACAGGATCAGTGATGGATCTTAAGCACGGCTGGGTAGCAAACCATTTAATTCAAGTGAAGCACGAGGACCACATTTTGTCCTTTTTTTTTTTTTTTTTTTTTTTTTGCGAGCACCAAATGTTCACTTATGAAGAGAGGGGGCACAGTGAGGAACGTCAGACTGCACTCTTTGAAATGCCTCACCACAAATGTTACAAGAGCTGAAAAGAATGCGCTTAAACTTCAGATTGATAAAACCAGAGGCAACATGTCTCACATATGCTTGTGGTTAGACATATTAAAGCAAGATGAGAGCTGAGTGTCTATCCAGGATGGTGATACAACTGATTTTTCAGACAGCTATTTGGAAGAAGCCACTAGTTAGAATTTTGGTCTTTTTTTTTGGTCTTTGGAAGCTAAAGCAAAATTTAACAAAATTAAACAAAAATAAAAATAAAGAGAAAAGCAAAGTGATAGAGGGGGAAGAGAGCACAATGCAATGATGCTAAACAAAACCAGGTCAAGTCTTCAGAATTCCTTCAGATGGAACTTTGAAGCACAACAATCGCAGTTAATTAGATCCAGAATATCCACCTCCACTCCAATAACATTGTTTTTGTCAATAGAACTGGATACAATTAAACAAGAACAATGAAACAGCTTACTCTAAACGCTGAAGTGAGACGCTCTGCTCTGCCAGTCACATTGTTTGCAGAGAAGACCTCTAATGAAGGAAGAATACAGCGCTTTACTAATGCAGGCCATATTCTAAACAGAACTGACAGCTTCTCACAGAAACACTGCCTTTATGACAGCCAACACCACACACATTATCATACAGAACTAACAATAACAGCAAGCACTTAAATACTCATTAGCAGGCCGATATAAAACACCCTGTCAGGGCCCTGTCCAGATAGCAAGAGATATAGACAAGAAGTTTGAAGGATAAGACAGTGAAAGGGCTGTAAATAAAACAAACCAAGTGGGGTGTGTGGGTGTGTGTGTGTGTGTGTGTGTGTGTGTGTGTGTGTGTGTGTGTGTGTGTGTGCTTTTGTTTATATTACATTGTGGGGACCAAATGTCCCCATGATGTAATATAAACCTGAGTTCACCTACATCGTGGGGACCAGCCAGCGGTCCCCACAATGTAAATGGGTTTATAAATCATATAGAATGAGTTTTTGTGAAAAAGTAAAAGTTTGCACAGTTTCCTGTGAGGGTTAGGTTTAGGGGTAGGGGCAGGGTAGGGGGATAGAATGTACAGTTTGTTCAGTGTAAAATGCATTGAAGTCTATGGAAAGTCCCCACAATTCACAAAAACATGTGTGTGTGTGTGTGTGTGTGTGTGTGTGTGTGTGTGTGTGTGTGTGTGTGTGTGTGTGTGTGTGTGTGTGTGTGTGTGTGTGTGTGTGTGTGTGTGTGTGTGTGTGTGTGTGTGTGTGTGTGTGTCTGTCTGTGTGTGTCTGTCTGTGTGTGTGTCTGTGTGTGTGTCTGTGTCTCTATGCCTAAGCTCACAGCTCAATGATTAATAGAGATCCTTCAAAACTCCATATGATGAACCTTTCAGTAGTGGTTTGGAAGAGCGCTGGTCATTGGAGCTGAGAAATGATGCACCAAATTCACAATTCCTCATAGATGCCAATATGTCCCAAGCTGAGGATGTGTTGTACACTAGAGAAGACAACTGACAAATAAATAAGCCTTTTTGTCTGTAAACATGGGCTTATGCAAGTCCACAGTTCTATGAGGAATGGATGGAAAACACTCAAGAGTGAAGCGGAGGAGATCATAAATGAGCAGAAACACTTTACTAGGAACAGTTTGTTTTGTGAGTAATCACCCCACTGAACAATAAAGTGAAGTGCGTGTTGAAGTTTATGCCAAATCGTTAAGATGCGGTGAGAAACTCTGCAATACCTATTGTAGTGACATTAGTGACTTTTAGTGGAAAGTCTAATTTTTAATCAAATGAGAAATTATGCTGACAACAAATGAGATCTGCCAATTCTGCCATCATTTATTTACCTTCATATTGTTCTGAAAATGATGAATGATGAATGATGTCACATCCTGTCACATGATATTGAACGCATGACTTGATCCAAAATGGTCCCTTTATATTGGTTACTCCGAATGACAATAATGAAATTCATTTTTCTGGACATTCTTTCTCATAACAAAGCCACGACTTCTACACATAATTGTAATACCATTTTGCACTATGTTGATATATGATGATATAAAATCACACCAGAATAAAAAAAATATATACATTCATTACATTTTAAGATATTTTAATCACAAATGAAATGGCTGTATATTGGCCTTTGGACGGTTAAACCGAATGACCTTTTGACACTTCAAAATCTTTATATGTAGCAAAATATAATTAAAACCTTTTAGATTAAATAAAAGTGATCTAGTTGTACTATTTTACATACTTTGGATGTCATATCTTCATTTTTTATTATTATTCTTAACAAGGCCTCTAAACAAAAAAGTGACCAGTCACGTCACTGACCCACATACACACAAACACACACATAAGCTTTTTATTTATCAAAGAATTGTGAAAAAGAAAATCATGGTTATCGCAAAAATATTTAGCAGCACATAGGGATGGGTATTGAAACCCGGTATTAAATTGACAGTTAAAGCTCTGACGTTAACGGTTCTGCTATCGGTACTGGAGAAATTATGAAGAAAATACACATGCATTTATTATTGCTTTAGACATTATCTTACAAATTCCATCTCGCCAGAGTTGCCAGCTGTTTCTGTATGCAATAATATTAGGACATTTGTCTATGATGCATTTTTGCTTTCGCAATCCAGAAGAGGGATCGCGCTCACGCAAAGGAGCTACAGCGTGCGCAGCCACTCACATGAAAGCCCTGTTTAATGGTGATGATGGAGGAGAGAACTAAACAACTAAATGTACACTTTAGGCCTGTACTTTGATATTAAGCTAATTATTATCAACATTTAAAACATTGAAAGCACAATAATCCACACAAGAGACGCTGTTCCTCAGGCTGAATTGCGGCGCACGCTCCAAAACGGTCGCAAAATAGACAAACAAATTACACGTTGGGCTTCAGGTGCACGTCCAAACGATCAAATACACACAATAGTATGTTAAAAAAAATGACCGGATTGGAGCGTGTTTAGCTACTTAAACGCAGTTTATTTCGAAAGTGTACATGAAAAACTGGGAGAAAATCCAATGTGTGTTAATATTTATTGTCTTTAAGTGACAGCAGTCACCTTCTGACGATTGTGCCATCAGTGTTAATTAAACAACAAAATGCAAAGAGAAAATCACTTACAGCTCTTCATCTGAATATAGTTCGCTTTAATATGCATTAATCTATTAAGTTATACTGTTTATATGTATATATATATATATATATATGAAATATAAACAAAAAAGTACCAATAAGAATACCATTAAAGTACTGGATCGATAAGCAGTATTGGTAAGAGTAGTATTACCGTTAAAACCTTAATGATACCCATCCCTAGCAGCAGAACTGTTGTTGATAACATTGAAATGTTTCTTGAGCACCAAATCAGCATATCAGAATGATTTCTGAAAACAGAGTAATGGCTGCTGAAAATTTATCTTTGCCATCACAGTAATAAATTCAGGGCTCAACAATAAGGACTGCCCGATGGAAAGACGCTCAGGACAGTTGAACAACGTGTCAATGTCCCAATCAGGACAGTGCTGCATCGTCACAAAAGTTTATCATTTGCACATGTTTTTAAGCCTGTTTAAATATTCACACACAAGATGATCTGAAAGAGAACTTAATTCTGTACTTGTGTGAGACTTGTTCTACTTGTTCTGTGCACACTGTGTGAGAAGTTTTGTGTACACACACATCTTAATCGTGACCAGAAAGCCACTCAGACAGCACGTGAATACTGAATTGAGTTCTCTTTCACATATTCTTGAGCTTGAATGGACACATTCACACAAAATTATGTCAAAATTCCCATCTTGGAAACACAGTCGGTTATGTCTTAAGTGAACATAAACAGTTGAGAAATAAAATGTATGTTTAACACTAAATCCAGGCATTAGGTCTTAAAGTGACAGCAACCTTAAAAAAAAAAAAAAAATCATCATCACTCACTGCTCTTGACTGAACAACTTTTGTAACTTTAATAAGGATTAATCTGTATTTAATTTATACAGTGAAGACTATGCAGTGTTATTTTACATTTAATTATTCAGTTTATTCAAACTCTGTACCCTATTTCAACTGTATGTTTGTTCTATTGTATTTATTTGTGCTATTGCTCATAATTTGATTCTTTTCAACAACCTTAAAAAATATCTTACTGACTCCAAACCTTTGAACAGTAAGTCTTCTTAAATCATACAATAAAAATGATTTACAGAGAGCTGTAAATCATCTGCTAGCAGTAGATGAATTTTGTGAACCAAACTTTTTTTCACTGAAAAGATCCAACTCTAAAAGAATGATTAATTCATAGATTTGGCATCGCTACCTCTCTGGTGAACTCTCATGAATGAGCATTTTCAGTGAATAAATTAAATACCAGTCTGTTCCTACCACAATACACACAACTACTGAATGGATTTAGAATATTTGAATATAGTGCATAAGGTGCCATTCATTGCAATTGCATGGAAAAGAAAGACCAACACAATATTTAAATAAGACAAAAAAAAAAAAAAAAAAAAATCATCCAGAGTCAATTATGCCAAAATGTTCTTTTTTGAGGTACACTAAATGCAGTTAATGTCAGATGTGCTGTATTCATCCAACGGTGCTCGAGAGAGACCGTCTGGACTGGGATGCACATAGGTGCATGTCTATACAACACTGAGCGTTCTATTAAAGATTTATATAGCATCTGTTAGAGCTATTGACATGCAACCATGACCTCAGAAAGAGCTGCCTTGTTTTCCCATTTGAAATCATGGCAAGCGTTTGGGCTCTTTGTCGAACAAATTCTGCAGAGGCTGAATCAGGAGTGAGCCAACACATGTCCTCAAGTACACACGAATACAGACACCTATACATATATATTAAAAAAAAAAACATGCACGCGCGCACACACACACACACACGTGCACACACACAGACACAGTCAGGATTAATGGCAGGGAACAAATTTAACCTGCTGTTGGGTGGTCGTGAAAAAGTCCGGATAAACTTTTGACTGCCGAGCATGTCTGAATTATGAAGTGAAATAGATGGGTTCATTTATTTGGAAATGCACATACCAGGTGGCAAGAGCGTGGGACATTATTAATGTAGCTGTCATGTAAATTCCACATAAACACAGGAACAGAGAGGAAATGTACAATTTACAAGCATCTCACTGACCGAAGCCACAAAGCAGCCATTCATTCGCCAGGGCTGCACGTTTAAATAGAAACAAGGTGGTCAATGGTTTCACGTCATCGTTAGCCTCTCAATAAACAAGTGAATTATACAGGTCTGTCACAAACCTGACTCAAGGTTTTGATTTAACATAGGAAATGTATACTTTAGAGACAAAAAAAAAACAAAAAAACAAACAACCCACTTTCACACTTCATGCAGTCACATTAACTATAAAAAGTGCGTGCAGCTACAACATGTGCGATAATGCTTGAAACTCTGCATAGTTTGCATTTAAACTATACAGAACAAATCTGAAATTTATAAAATTGAAGCTCAAGCACCGCAGGTTGGTGCATGACGATCCAGAGCAGAGTGTAGCTCTTGCCGGCGGCTGGGCAGCAGCCTCTCTCTCTCTCTCTCTCTCCCCCCAGATGAGTCATTAACAGGCAGGCAGAACCAAGTGTCCTGGCTTTAAATGCCACCCTCTAAAAATAAACCCCCCAATTGCAGCCTGACTAATGTCTCCATCAGTATTCTCTGTTCCTGGCCTGCATGCTAGCTTAAACGCTAACCTGCGCTGTGCACTTTTCTGCAGGAGGGGGGACCACCATCTTGCCGTCTCTCAATGTTAATCATAACACACTTGGAAATTTCCGCCTTCTTTTACACATATTTCTCTGAGGGTGTTCTTTACACATACCTAGGAGGGAGGGGATCTGCTTTCTCACATAGTCATAAGTTTGGAAAAAGCTGTAATAGCTTTGAAAGGTGTAGAAAGCCTTGTGTTCTACAGTATATATGGGTGTTTCTTCAACTTCAAGCACTTTTATGTCCCAGGGGTTGATTTGTATTAAAATGAACAGATTTTAAAGTTTCTGTTTTCGTGAAGGTCACATTAAAACTCTCTTGTAAACTTTTTTAACATGCTTTTTCAATATTTTTGCTACTTTTCAAAAGCCTTTTACGTAGAGTATGTTTTACTATTGTCCCAGGCCTAGGTTTTTAATCTAAAAATATGAAAGTTATTACATTATTACATTAAAAACCATGATTAACTAAACAAAAAGAGTAAAATAATCTAACTTTATTTCTAGTGTTTTTACACAAATTACACCCCTTTCACAAAAATTTTCCCCTTAATAAAGTTTTATGAAAAGTGTCTTGAAAAGCATGCCTGATATGAAATGAGACAAACATTTGTGAAAGCACAATTTCTAATCACATAATAATTGACAAATTATGAAAAATTACAAAAATATTATTTAAATGAATTAAATTAATAATTATTTAAATAAACATTAAATGCTAGCAATGAAATTTGCCTTAGCAAAACAAAGGAGTCATTTATTTCCATAAATCATGGATTCTCACACTTTCTCATCCGATCCTCTGTGATGTAAAATACCCCTGAGATTTTATGTTAATATTTCAACATTTTAACAACACATTCACATGTTCACAATTCTCTGATGTTGGTTATTGGTCAATGGTATGCAGGTAAATAAATAAATAGTTTGTGTTTTATTTCGAATGTTTTTATTTTAAAATATTTACTTCATATTTACATTTTTATGATGCAATTAATTCTTATACCTTTTCATCAACTCACAACTCCCTTCAGTTCCTTCACGAACCCCCGGAGCTTCACAAACCCCAGTTTTGGGAAACCCTGCCATAAATGATTGAAATGTCATTTCAATCACAGTCATTTCCACCAGAGAATGATATCAAATAATAATTTCAGGGTGGTGGTGGAAACGACACCGTGATGAAAATTACAGAGGAATAAAACAGGACAAATTAAATAAACCAGAGCAAATGTAAAAAAGAATTCTCTCAAGAGGGTCCACAGGTCCAAAAATACCCATAGTTCAAGAAACACCAATAAACCATGATACCCTGAATATTCAGTAATCCTCAGAGGAGTTTCTTCCTTTTGAAGAGCAACAGAGGGCAACTCAGCAAAGAAAAACCAAACATGCAAGATGATGTACAATAAAGATGGGTCTCAGGTTGAGGTGAAAGGGGAGCGGAGGTTCCTCCGGGTAGAAGGCGATAAGAACCCACCTTTCAAATAGGGTTACATAAGGCATGAAACAGTGCGGTTAAGCCAGCCCTTATGTGGAATGCAGCGGTTGACTTGGATGCCTACATGGCCCTTTACATCTGAATCGCAGACAGACAGAGTGTCTACGGCCTCCTGTGAGGGCCTCTTCCCCACCGGACCACATTCACCATGTTAATGGAGAGAGATGGAGAGGACTTAATAAAGCTTGGTGGGACACCTGCTCCTAGTCATCCACACTGGGGAATCTGAGCAGCCTGGGTGTTTATTTCACACAAGGGGACTCCAACGGATTGGAATCGAACACACACACACACTCACCCAGGCACAGACACACAGGGGCTCACAGGATTTGGGCTTGAATAACTGTTTTTCAGCACCTTGGAGCACAGACGGCGAGGGGCCCTGCTCTCAGAGGGCTTAAGGAGTCCTGCTCAAAAGCAGCAGCTGCCTCGGGACCTTTCCCCCCTCGCAGGGGCCCAGGGGATCACGTGGCTCGGCTACAATCAAGAGCCTTTTAACCATTTAATCATTTAGCAGAAAGCACACACATATCATTCTCCACCCTAAACAGCTGTCACAGGCCATCCTGAGCCGCTGAAACCAGAGGACGTCATTAACTGCCATAAAACGTGCTCTGAAACAAGTTAGTATTTTATATCTGACACAAAGTTATCCCATGGGATGCTACTCAATCAATGTCAGGACGTCCTGTGTAAAGAGCTTTTGATGTGTACGACTGATAAATTGCAGTCTGCAATAAAAAAAGGCTGTGCGAGCTGCAATACAAGTTCATTTAAATAAATATCCAACAGCAGCTAATGGGTAGTTGACATGAAATACTGTTGGAAAGCTGTACTGATGAGTTATACTTCATTTTAAACAACCAGCATTTAGGTTCTTCAAAATAATAATAATGTAATTCTTTTAAATAATAATGTAGTTATTTTATTTTTATTTTTTTGGGGGGGGCTGTATAATGCTATTTCATGTATTCTGACTGTTAAACACTGACACTGTTAAAGAGTTGGATTCTCATGCTAAACATGGCCAAAACATGGCCAAAACATGAGTTTCAAAACATGAGTTGGACGTATGACAAAGTATTTCTGTGCCAAAAATACTCTTCCAAATCCTCACAAACTTCTGGGTCTTTTTTTCAAGTATGTGCCTGTGTGACATCAGAATGGTCAAAATTCCTTGTACAGGCACTTCTCCCGGAAGAGCGTGCGTGCACATGTCACATGCCAGAGCGAGAGAGCAAGAGCACGCCCATCAACGTGCTTAGTTCGGCTTTACGGAAATCATCAGACATCAAACATCAAAACGCAAAAAAAGAGTTCACCCCAAAATGAAAATTCCGTCATTAATTACTCACCCTCATGTCATTCCACACCCGTAAGACTTTCGTTCATCTTCAGAACACAAATGAAGATCTTTTTGATGACAGAATGCGGTCAGATTTCCTTCCATTGACTGCCTTTGTAAATGCCACTTCTTTGATGCTTCAAAAACTTCATACAGAGATCGGAAAACATGTGCATGAAGCAGGTTTGGTTGAGCTTCTGCTTAAGAACAAACCTCTTCCGGAAGCTCAAACGTGCTGCGCAACACACAAGAATGAACCTCATTGGTTACGCAGCACGTTTGAGCTTCCGGAAGAGGTTTGTTCTTGTTCGTTATTCAGGTTAGGTTGAGCTCCTCATGTTCGCTGATCAAAGTTTAAATGCGAGTAAAAGCTTCAATTAAATCTGTTCATCATAACAAGTGATCCAGTCTCTTCAAAATATCTGGACTAAACCACTCGATTCATAATGGATTCGTTTTCCGATCTCTTTATGAAGTTTTTGAAGCGTCAAAGTGGTAGTTACAGAGGCAGTCAATGGAAGGAATTCTGTCATCAAAAAGATCTTCATTTGTATTCTGAAGATGAATAAAAGATTTCCGAGTTTGGAACGACATGAGGGTGAGTAATGACAGAATTTTCATTTATGGGGTGAACTAACCATTTAATAAATTTAATTTATATAGTGAAGAATATGCAGTGTTATTTTACATTTGTTTACTTTATTTCTGTACCTGAAAACTACTGTTAAAAAAGCACTGTTTATTTCATATGTATCTTTGATCTGTTGTATTTATGTATTTATGTTGGCCTGCTGAATGTTATGGATCCAATCCAGGTTCATTAGAAATTATTTGATGATGCAGCAATAAACTAGCTAGTATAACTTAATGCATGCATTTTTTAAACTTTAAACATGATCAAAACACTATCTATTTTAATGACAAATCTTAAAATAAAGGGAGAAAGTGACAAATATCTGTATCGGCCAATAATTGTTTGATAAAATCGGTATCGGCCCCAGAAGTATGACATGACATCCAAAAGTATTTCCACACACCTTTTCTTTACACACGGTACCTACGTGTAATCAAACTAAAAAATATTAATTGAGTTTATTGACCACAGTAACATCTAAAATGTACAACACTCATTTGCCAACAGGAATTAGGACTTCAAAATCTCTACAAAACTAAGGGATGATCTAAAAGACAAGTGTTTGCTCCACATGAATTCTCTGTCGAAATCACTCGAGAGGAGAGTTTTCCATTTGATTGGCACTGAAGGCTATATTTAGACAAACAGCTAACAGACGCACTGGGACGCGCTCAAACAATGCAGGATGACACCGAATGTAAAAGCGCCCGTCAATCCTCGATTCAACAGAGTCATCTGGTGCGGCAATTCATCCAGACCTTCAGGAATTAGAAGCGTGATCAATGGATATATTTTTCCCTCTTTTCTCCCTCTCTTGGGTGAGGCCACTAATCAGCAACACCAAGCTTTGCAACATGGTTTGTTTAATTATTCTGGTAGTTTACAAGGAGACTGAGGACTTCATGGGGGAAAAAAAACTGGGGAGGGGGCGGATGGGTGCGAAAAACTGGTAATAAATATTGTTGTTACAGCCCTAATTAAATTGTTCAGTAATTTCTCAACACAAAAGAGAACACAGTTTATCTGTTTAAAATCAATAGCCCATTTCACGGTGAGCCACGTCCCAGCAAGACGACAGTGTCATTACTTATTCTGTTCTCTAAGCTTCCACTGCGCTTGTTCTCCCAAGGTTGAATCTTTTATTTTTCCCCCCTTGTTTAAGGAGAGTGAGAGAGTGAGAATGAGAAAGAGAAAGAGAGGGGGGGGGGGGGAGTCAATAATAATTCCTCTTTTATAAATGGATGGATTTGGCTGTCAGGGGACAGCTTTTCAAATGCAGTGTCTCAGCTCTCTCAATGACTCTTAAGTAATGTCTACAGAGCCACTCACGCACAAATAAGATCATTAAAAGCACTGATTACCTCTGAGCCTTCACCACTCATCTTTAAAATATTCTTTACTCTGACAAGTGGAAAGCCAATTTAAACTGAGATGTTAAAATGAGCCGAATGCGATGTGCTGCAGAGGACACCGTCTTCCAAAACAATTCTGAGGCGGCCCGATGACTGATTACCCAACCGCTTATTTGTTTTGAAACAATTACTGGTAATCATATTGATGTTTATGCGCAGTGCCCTTTCTGAGAAGTAAAACTCCGCTTTGTAATTACATCACTGGAATCTAATCAAGAGGAGATAAACCTTCACCTATGCTAACAACATATTAAAATGCAAATCAGCGCAGTTGCGGATTCGTGCGCACTCGTGGGCCTAATTATCCCGTGATGTCACAGACGCGGTCCTTGTGTTCTGTTTCCTTGGCAATCTATCAATCTGAATCTGCTCATTAACTTTACAAATATTAACGACGAGACGTACAAATCGGAAATAATCTGTTTTTGATGAGCGGCACAGGTGCAGATGAAGCTCAGTGGAAACATGACATCATCGTCGCCTTATCAGACAGACAACATTGAGTCCTGCGGCTAAGTAGGACTCATGTTACCATATCGCCCCTGAGGTAACACTCTGAGGTCAGAGGGCAAGACCCCTCGCACACCGTTGTGACTCAGACCCTTGGTCTACCCGGAGAGGATGTGTCTGTGGTAACAGTCTAGGTTTCAATTAGACTGAGAGTTTGAAAGCAGACAGATGGTGTGAGATAGATGGTCCTCTGCTCTTCAAACCTGAAGTAAAAAGACTGCCCTTGGCTGATCTCCTAAGGGAGACACATGGGATGATCTGTTGAGCTATGATGTTCCATGTCAATAATTCATATCCACGCAGAGAACACCACGCGGCCTAATGTGAACCATCTACAAGCGCATGACAGCAGCGTTTCATCAGTAATAAAGAAAAAAGGCATTGAAGAATTTTCTAGTCCAATTTACTCCCACAAAATGGCTGTAGGATCTTGGTTTCTGTAAAAGTATGCTCATTTAAGAAACTTTTGGCTGTGAATCAGTCAGAGATAAATGAGGGTAATTACACACATGGCCCAACTGTTTAAATTAGGTTACAAGTTGGGCTACAATACTTTTAACTGCTTGGCTAAAACGAATGCTGAAACTGCCGGTTTCCCCTTGCAAAATACATGGGTTTTGTTTTTGTTTTGTTTTGTTTGTTTTGTTTTTATAAAAACAGGCCATGTCGGCAGCGTTCAAATTCTGTGCCTCTGATCAACTCCCTAAAAACGAGATAATAAATCAGAAAATAAACAGGACAGATAGTAGACATTTATTCACCCTCATGTTGGTCCAAACCTGTATGACTTAATTTTAGCCATGGAACCCAAAGAGAGAAGTTTTGAAGAATGTTCAAGCTGCTCTCTTCCACACAATAAAAAGTAGGTTGTGGGAAAAAAAGCATCAAACTAATTCAAATAATTTGTGAGCTATATTTCAAGTTTTTTGAAGTCATTTGATAGATGTGGAAAATAAAAAACTAAATTTGATTGCACAATTTTCTGTTACCATATTCTATGTTGAAAAGTGCAGCTTAAACATTATACTGTCACTCAAATAAATCATAAGAGAATGACATAAGGGTGAGTAAATGGCAGAATTTTAATCTGAACAAACTATTCATATGTAATAATAATAATAATAATAATAATAATAATACTATAAACATTTTTATATAATATTTTATATAACAGATTTTTTTTTCCGAGTAAAATATTTAATTGTGATGATAATAATAAATAATAATAATTTAATATTATATTTTATATTACATATGCAATAGATTTTTTTAATCTGAGAAAACTATTTGTGATAATATTGTAAACATTATATAATATAACAAAAAAATAAATCTGATCAAACTGAGATAATTATAGTTATAATTATAGTTATATATAGTTATAATTTAAACATAATACCATTTTAAACATAATATTTTATATAAAACATTAAATACATAATAGAATATTACAAAACATTTATAAATTATAGCATTTATGGAAAGTAAAATGTTAGTTATATAAGTATTCATCTAGAATACTGGTTTTGCCGAAACTGAACAAATCCTGCATGAGATGACAGTCATCATCACAGCTATTAAAATCTTAAGAATCGTTCAACAATACCACATTAGGAAAAACTTATTCCCCTACAACACACCCAGCACAATACTTCATTACACACCCAGCATATTTTCCATGATGATAGCTGGCTGATGCTCAAAAGCGCTGCGAGTTACAGCTCCACCTGCAGGAGGACCCACACAGTGCGTTTCAGCAAAACTGCAGGCCAGCCAGGACTAGGGGGCAATAGAGTGCAAATAATCATTCGGCTCTGTTGCTAATGAGGTGCTAGGAAGACAGTAAGCACAGAGCAGCAGGTCTGAGGTCAGTTTTATAGAGTGATTCAAGATGATTAAAGTCAAAGCTGGGGTTTGTGGCTGTTCAAAACCTGACAGCTCAGTGTACAGAACCAAACACTTAACCAGGAGTGAAGAGGGAAAGGCATCTGAACGCTGTCGTAAACATGGCAGGCACGCAAGCTTGTAAGGAGAGCGTGGAGCGGGACCAGCCCATCGCCATCAGGCCAGCATTTAGTGCAGCAGGAAAACAGACGGCCTGGCTGGGCTCCACGGCGGCCCACAGCTTAGCAATTAGAGACCGTCCAGCTTTGACTGGAGAACAAACAGACTTTAAAAAAAAAAAAAAAACACTCTACCTGACTCCCTGTAACACTTGGCTACAACCCGCCTAATGCATCTCAGCAGAAAAAGATCTATGTTCCCACCTGAGAGGGCAAAGACCAATGGAAAATCCCATAGTGGCCATAAAACCCAATGTTGCGTTTCTACGCTGGGCCGCAGTGTACAGTCTGGAGTTTTCCTGGCAGTCAGCTTACTGCCGCCGTAATTCACAGCACATAAATCTAAACAGTCATAACGTACAGCAGAGCTTCAACAATGATGAAGACTGAGAAGAAAGCGAGCGAGAGAGTACGACAGGCGATATCCTCTCTCTCCTTCCTCAAGATGATTCGAGCAGGGACTGGGCAGAAATGGATGCAGGGCTGAGCGTTAAGAGGTTACCGCTCGGACATCGAGCCATTAGGGGAAATCACTTAGAGGACTGGCTGCGAAGGGATGGCTGATGGGAAATGAATCAGGCAAGAGCCAGAGTTGGAGTCGGAGCCACCAGGGACCATTGATTCTGAACCGGACGAGATTCTGGACCATGTAGACAAACCACCTGCTTTAACCCTCCCGCTTCATCTCTAAGGTTGAGGTAAGGTCACCGGTCTGACCTCTGGAACACAATCCCGAGGTATGGCGCTTTGTTCTTGCTTCCAGCCAAGACTGGACGAGCACTGGTGCGTGTCTGCCAATGGGAAGGCAGTGTAAGGACGGCTCACACAGGGATAACCTAACAGGAACATACAGTACAAGTTTGTGGCTCATTTAAGTGAACAGTATTTTTTCCGAGCGTATAGCTCTCGACAGAAGTGTCAGGAACGCAGTTCCGATGATTAATTGTAGCGGTCTCCTCCAACTCTAAAAGCTAAGCATCCCTGCCAATCTTTTTTTTTCCCCTTTCTTTAATGTTGACAAAGCTTTTTGCCCCAAACACTGCTGAGTAAATGTTCATACTGCAAGCGTGCGCAATTTGCAAACAGTTTGTCCCCCTCAAATATACTATTTTTCCCCGATCCTCTGTGCACCTGCAATTTAGCTTTCAGTGTGCAACAGCTCTTTTTTCCTGCCCGCTCTCAAATAAAGAACAGCGCACTCATCAAAATGAGCTCCATCTGAGATACAGGAAACAGTCAGACTCAGCTCTCTCCGGGGGGAGGCAGACTGCCCGCGGGCTGCGTAGCGTTAGGACAATCCACAGAACAAAAGGACAGAGATCAGAGCCAATATGTTCTGCAATTGTCTTGGCATTTATGAACTCAATGTGATGTGTTCTCAATAATTGTTTTAGTTTATACAAATGACTCCATTCAAGAATTTCAAAACAAATAACTTCAGTCAAGCTTTGCCTTTCAGCCTGGGAAACAACTCAATTGTCCATCCCTTGCTAAACAAAACTAATCTGAAATCGGATAAGGTTTCCTGTTGTGCAGGAGCAAAAGCCACCCTGCGGCATGATGCTGTGCAAAACTATTAAAATGCTTGGGCTGATGCCTCCACCTGCTGGCTGCCAGTGGTACTGCGCCTGCTGTTGGTTCACATGAGCTGATGCCATTCCAAACATGCTGCTGTGTTACTAGACCAACAGCAGCTGCTCCATACTTTAAAACACTGGCACACAAGTCACCTCCTAAAACAGACTGGACTTCAATTACAATGACATATGAACACATTGCAGAGCTATATACAGCTAGCATTTTGTGCCCGGATATTTGGGGTTTCGCAGGTAAAAATGATTAGCTGATGTAAGATCTAAAAAAAATAATAATAATAATAAAAATAAAAAAAGGAACTACACAATAAATTTTAAAAAGTCCATCTTTGTCACAAGATGGCAGTGTTATACAAGTGTAAGTTTAGTGAGTTTAAACCTTTTGGTTTATGCAGTGGTCAAGTTTTTGTTTTTCCTGGTTTGTATGACTCAGTTATCCCCTGCTGGTAGATGGTGTAACTACACAGTCTCATTCTAAAAGCACTGTATTCTAACTAATACATATTGTGGATTGCTGTTCTAAAAGGCACATTATACATATACACACACACAACCGGTCAGAAGTTTTTGAACAGTAAGTCTCTTCTGCTTACCAAGGCTTCATTTATTTGACACAAGCAGAGTCACATGATCCTTTAGAAATCATTCTAATATGCTGATTTGCTGCTCAAGAAACATTTATTATTATTATAAATGTTGAAAACAGTTGTTCACATTTTTTTTTTTTTCAGGATTATTTGATTTAATAGAAAGTTCAAAAGAACAGCATTTATCTGAAATATAAAGCTTTTGCAACATTATAAATGTCTATACGGTCACTTTTGATCAATTTAATGCATCCTTGCTGAATAAAAATATTCATTTCTTTAATTTATTTTCAAAAAAAAAAACTTTTACTGACCCCAAACATTTGAATGGTAGAGATAATGTTACAAAAGCTTTCTATTTCAGATAAATGCTGTTCGTTTGAGCTTACATATGCAGAAAATAAACTTCTGCATATGAACATCAAACCCTGTCTGAAGACTGCCGTAACAGGAGTACAGTGATCGGTGACTACGCTCTGCTGCCTCAGGGACTCATAAATCACACAGGGACCCATGAATGCCAACTTATGCCCAGACAGTCTATAGCAAAATGCCAGATCATCTGTCTGTTGTATAAAACTCAAGCACCGTTCAGTCCAAATGACCCAGAATGTAAATGAACAGCATTATGCAATGCAGTATTTAAGCAGTAAGCTCTGAGAGGTTGTACAATACTGTGAATGTAGTCATGGCTAAAGGCCGATGTTTGGAACAATGCACTGCAATCCCTTAAACTCTGATTATATTCACAAAATAAAGTGCCTTATTGCTGACCATGCAGTAGAAACAAAAGCAAAACTTCTATAATTAATTTGGCCTAAAATTGATCTGGTGTACCACACATTCCTAACTACAGCTACAAATTGGAATAGTTCTACAATAAGCAAATAAGATTACACTATTGATCTTAGCGTGGGCCTAAGAAAAACAACTGGACAGAGGGTTGTAGATCAGGTTGAATGTGCTTTAAGAGCATGGTTGAATCATATATAGAAGGTTTATCAAGTGTCATGATTAATGAAGAGCATGTCTGGCCTCTCCACCTGTTGCTCACTGGCTGTTTGCCTTTGTGTCAGGATAAGAACTCTCTGATAAGAACAAGAAAAAAAAAAACGGAGCGGGAGAGGATTCAAAACCAAATTTCCATTTCAACTTGAAGCAGTAAGAAATATTTTTTTTTTATGTAAAATTCATTGTGGTACATGAAATACATGTGAGTGGCTAAAAAACACTGCACGAGGCAACTGTGAAAGTCGTTGAAAGAAGTGACACATTCAGAGCTGCCACAACAAAAGGCGCTTTGGATCAAATGCTTGAAGGTTTAGTGGTTGATATACGCCTCCGCACTGCTTTAGACAGATTACAGGCCTTTTCTTACTTTTGTGTGTGTTTTTGAGTCAGCTTGGACCATTTTAAGGATCTGAATTCTTTAAACACAGTGGGGTGTAGGGTGGTCTTTGCTTTTTCTCAGTGGTAAGCCACATTCACTTCTCTTCATACAAGACCAATGAAGAGAGGCCCACAGCTTCAAACATAACACTCGGTGACAAGTGCTTTAGTTCCCACCAGAATCATCACAAGCTACCTACATTAGGAATCTAAAGACAGCAAAGAAAAATCTCATGAATGAATTAATCATTTAGCATGAAGTTACTGGCCCACAAGAGATAATCATTAGCAAACTGAAGGTCTCACAGGCATCCGTGTGCATAAACCAGGAAGGAACAGCCCAATGAGTTACAGACAATATGTGATATTGTTTCAAGTGTGATGAACGGTCCCCCTCATGATCATATGTTTTACATTGTGCATGCTGAAGTGATGCATTGTTGAGGTTTGCACACAGAGAGAGGAAGAGCATAGCGCAGCTGAGTAAACCAATAGAGGGGCAAAAGGTCCCCGTCTGATCTGTCTTTCGGCTCAATCATGACTTAAAACACACTAAAATCTATGAATCCAAACAAAAACAACCCTACAACCTTTTGTAATGCATTTCTAAGAAGAGCTTGTTACACTCAAACAAAATCTGATCTGGACAGCCAAACATTTCCTATGACCATAGTGTTTTGGAAAACAGAAAAAAGAAAACATTAACAAAAATATTCAAGTCATCATGAGTTCCATGTTTATGTTTAACATTTACATAACATGAATACACATCATAAACAGATGGTAGATCTGTTTACTTGACTGATTATTATCCTTCTTTCTTGATTCTGTTTTAAAGTGAACGTTCACCAAAAAAAAAAAAAAAATCTGTTATATTAACCCTCACGTTGTTCTCGTATCCTCTTGAGAACCAAAAAAAGAAAAAAAAATGTATTTATTTATAGGCCATTACATTGTTTGGAGCATAAGAAACAAATGTATTAAAGATATTTTTGAAAAATATATATATTTTACATTATGTTATGCTATGTTCTTTGTAGAGGACACCAGGACCCATGTATTAAGAAAATTAAAAGTCATGAAAAGACATGAACAAGCAAAAACAATGGGGTTTTTTTTCCATTCACCAATCAATTTTTAGGTTTCAAGCTTTTTTTTTTTTTTTTTAATCAAACTTTGTAAAAAGATGTTTCTCAAATGATCATTCAAACAGAATGATTTGATGCACCATTTTACTTTATGCAATATGCATGTAAACATCCATTCCCATGCATCTATATACTGCATATTTTTTTACATAATGTTTTCTTGGGGGAATATGTAATGGAAAAAGACGTGTAATAATGGGAGTAATAATTGGGAATATTTTCATAAGAATATTGACATATAATTTCTTTCCCTATTCATTCCCCAAAATGCCTGATATGCCATGATTTAAGTCCTGGTGTCCTCTACAGTGGACATGTATGAAATCAATGCCCTGTTTCGCAACAGAAAGTCATATACTGATTTGAAACCCCATAAAGTTTTCCTGAGATGTTGATTTCTAACAAACAATTTGAAAATTAGTCAGATTTAAATGAAAATTACAAAATATTATCATATTTCCATAAGACATGACATGTAAAGTTGTCCACTACAGCAGTGTTTCCCAACCCTGTTCCTGGAGGTACACCAACATTACACATTTTCCAACTCTTCCTAATCAAACACATCTGATTCAACTCATCAGCTTGTTAGTAGAGACTCCAAGAAGAGAACTATATGGGTCAGATAAGGGAGACATCCAAAATATGTATTGTTGGTGTGCCTCCAGAAACAGGGTTGGGAAAAACTGCTCTACAGAGGCCAAATGTCTATTCCTAGGTCTCGGGAGGATGGCTAATGACTTTATACATGTTAACAGTTTGACACCTTTTATTAATCTTGGTTAATGCTAATTTCATCACATAATTCTATGCAAGTAATACACATTTGAGACATTAAGTGAATTAATAAACAAATTTATAATAAAATAATGATATAGTTAATGTTTTTGGGATGAACATGATCAATAAATACCATAAAAATCCTGTTCATTGTCAGTTCATGCATTAAGTAATGTTAATGAGTGCAACTGTAACCACAACCAGCTTTCTTTTGTGGAGCACAAGAAGTAGGACCATCATAATTTCCTCTTGTGCTCCACAGAAGGCAGCCAGCCATACTGTTTTGAAACAACATGAGGGTTAGTAACTACACCAATAAATGTTAGCATTGTATGAGGATGCGTCAGGCTGAATTACTCTATGAAATATGTTCTAATTTTGCATCAGCAATACGCCTACTGTTCAAACGCTGTCCATTCCAGCATCCACTTGCCGCCTTCTGACCAAACATAACTGCACATGAACAATTTCCAAACCAAGACGATTAAGGAGGAGTATACTGGGTAAAAATTAAGTTCTCAAAACTAACTACACAGAAGGAAAACAAGTTAAATATATCCCAAATTGCATGCAATTACTTGCAGTAAACAATACATTCCGATTCTAGTTCTCATCAGCTGACTCCTAGGATCATTACCAAAAGCAGGACATCCTGTATATTAAGTAATAGAATTCTTAAACCTGCTCTAGCCACTCAGATCTGAGCTTTTAGGATCCAACTATGACATCAAGATGCTCAGACAAAAGCGCATGTTGCCCTAAAGCTATGATTCTGAAAATTACTAATGCCACACTCTCAGTATCTCATACGGAATCACTCTATGAGAGTCTAGTCATTATGGGACACACTGCTGAGACCAAAGAGTACAATTTCAGACTCATCAAATAGCAGCTTTCACACATGATTAGATCAAGGGAAGTGGGATCAGATGAATCCAGCCTTCTGAACATAATTCAGAGCTGTCAGTATCCCACTAATGCGCTAAACATCCTTCTAATCTTTGCATTAAAGAGGATCAATCATTTAGATCAGATGTTAATCAACATGGGGTAACATCAATTCACAAGATGGCAACAAAACTACAATGGTGCTTTGTAATGCATTGTACAGGCACTTCCCTCCTGAGGAGATCTAACATCCTCTAAAGATGAAATGAAGCGAAACTGCTTTGTTGGCAATGGCATACAGGCATGTGAATAAAATAATTGAACATATGCATGTGGTCCTAAATAAGGAATTACTCTAGAGAAGCAGATTATGCCACATGCCACCAGAGCCATTCTCCTGAACACAGTAGACTCCACATCACATGATGTAAAAAGTAAAAAAAACAAAAAAAAAAAATCTTCATTTGAAGGGATGATAGCCTATAATCGGTCATCAGTATCATTGAACATTCCAAAATGGCTAAAACAAACAGTGTCCTCTATTGAAACAAACAGTATAACACTGGTAAAACATACTTACATTTCCTTGTGTTTCTCCTCTGCTAAAATCTGGTCATTTGCCTTAAGTCCATACCTGTGAGACACACAAAGAAAATGCATCTTTGTAAGCGCAGATTTACTAATCAAGAATAAGTCTCAGAAAGGACATAGCTTTATTTTTTCTAGCTTAAAAAGTTTCATTATGGTCAAAAGTGATATTAAAACATGACTAATTTCTAAGTGAATATGTGCCATGTATTGTTTTCACTATTCACAATGAACAGCTAAACATCTTGAAATTTACTCTCCTAACAGATAATGTCAAACAGTCTACACAGACCAGATCTGTCCGTCCATGAGATAAAGATAAGCACATGTGATGTGACAGCACATTTTACTAAGACGGCTGTAGGTGAAGGTCTTAGGCCTTACCCAAAATAAAGCTTCTTTCATTGAGCCGTAATCGCCTCATCAACTTAAAACATCATTAAGTGGGTCCATTAATTTGCCTACTTCATTTTAAACTGAACTCTGTGTCTGATTCTATCAAAGAACTGCTTTACAACACGGTCAATTATGAGTCATTCGTAATAGAAGAAATAGGACTTGGTGTGCATTTAAAAATGGAAACCATGTGACGGCTCTCTGATGTCTGTGTTTGTGGAACAAATGTTCATAACAGTTCATCTAATAAGGTGCAATTTTACATCTGAAGAGGATTATGGAACAAGACACTGACTCATCGCAACCACTAGAGGCCTTATGGAGATCACATGACTAGGAAGGACAAGTCCCAGAGTGCGTTCATTTACCTGAGAGTATGAAGCAACAGTAATGTTCTTTGGATACCAAGGCCAAATAATAAAAAGACTTTTGAATATAACTTACACTACCCTTCAACAGTTGGGGTCGGTAAGATTTTTTTTTCTTTAAGAAATTAATGCTTTTATTTATCAAGGATGCAAGTACAAGTACATGCTTTTACAACGTTACTAAAGATTTCTACTTCAAATAAATGCTGTTTCTGAATTTCTTTTCATCAAAGAATCCTGTATCATGTTTACACAAAAAAATATTAAGCAGGACCCATTTATAATAACAATAAATGTTTCTTAAGCAGCAAATCGGAAGGATCTGAAGGATCATGTGACACTGAAGACTGGAGTAATGATGCTGAAAATTCAGCTTTGCCGTCACAGGAATAAAAAGCATTTTACAATATAATAAAATAGAAAACAGTTATCTTAAATTGTAATAATATTTCACAGTGTTACTATTGTTACTGTTTTTTTTATCAGTTAATTAAATGCAACCTTGATGAGCATAAAAGACTTCTTAAACTTAAAACATTAAAAAAAAGTCTTCTAACTTTTGAAGGTAGTGCATGTAAAATAGGGGGATCTTGGTTGTGATTTTCTCTCAAATGAAAAGAAAGGTTGACAAATTAACCAGAGAGTCAAACCTTAATTTGATAGCAAAAAATGTATTTAAGAGAACATAATAAGTGACCAAGTGGCATTACTGAGATTTAGGTGTCCTGAAGGAGCAGGTTTCTCATAGACCAATCAAATTGCTCAAGTCGATAAAACTATTTTCTATTATCATGTGCTGGGCCAAATTCTAATCATTAAATAGGCAGCTTACTGATCTCTCTCAATGCATCTTAGTAATCTATTCTTTGACTCTGCCCTGCAAACATCAGGTCATGCAACCAAACAAACAGCTCTACACTTGGAATAAATCAATTGGAAATCATTACAAAGTCTGCCACAAGTCCAGCTGTTCTGTCTGAAACAGCAGTTTTAAGATTATTTCCCAACCAATTTGCAATACTTTTGCCAGCTAGGATACAATGGGCTGTAGTTTAATATTAGATAAATTTGTGAATAGATAGATTATAGCTTCCAGCATATGAGATTTTAAATATGATCAGCTCATATCTTATATATATGCATATTTTAAATGGTGATGAAAGGTCAAATTCGTTTGCTCACAAGTGAAAACATCTGCTTAGTAAAACCTCTCTAAGTGTGCCACCTCACGGTCATGGTAAGGCAAGGACACTAATGGCAAGACGGGCACTGCCAGTGTGTTTGAGGTTATGTAATGGAAGGGGGTGAGTGGGCAGAGGGGCATTGTTTTATGACTAGTATTGGAATGGCAGCTCTGCAAGTAGGCCTACGTGTCAAACAGGAGATTTCTCTTAGTTGCCGTGTCCGTGGCACTCTCCTCCTTAAAGAACAAGGACACTTGGCCTAATAAACACAGTAGGTTTAATTTCTTTGCAAAAAAAAAAAGAAAAATAATACTATGATGAACCCAAAAGCTACTGGGCTTCCAACGTCTGTTCAAATCTAAACATGGGCTGACTAAAGATTAACCACTGGGTGACAGACAAAAAAAAAAAAAAAGACAAGACAAGACAAGACAAGATAAAATGCAGACACAACACACTGATACAAAACGTACAGCAGTTTTTTAAAGGAACATGTGACTTACTTGTCTAGAAAGTCTTTGTCCACCACAGCACAGATGTCAAGCAGGGGGTTTCCCATCCCAAAAAGGGCATTTTGACTGCAAAAGAAAAACATGCGTGTCCAGTTAAGACATTAAGACAACAATCGAGTAATCCTGAACACAGACACAACCATAGTTACACTAAAAACACAGGGCTTTTGTGATTCACTTGCATGATGTGTCTTCTAAAGATAGCTGGGACAGACCCGGCAGACAATTTTCAGCATTTTCACCAAAAATTCAAATATGTGCATTTTTCTCTTGAGGGGCAAAACTGAACCCAATTCAGCATAGAAAAATATGGAAGATTCAGTCAAGCATAAACTACAGCACATTACATAATTTGAAGGGGAAAAAAGCTTTAAGTACTTTTTCAAGGAATCCATGGTTGAGCTTCAAGCTAGATTATGTTTGCAGAGTTGCAGAATTACTGCAGAATTTAAGTTGCAGAATTACTTAGTATTTATTTAGCAAGCAGAAATTCATGTCATAAATGATTTAAACTAGGCAATAAAACATTTAAAAAAGCATTAGACAGTCACTACATCTAACAAACCAAGCATTCAAACACGTGGCTGAGTGACTGACCGTTCATTCACCCTGGATGAGACATGTGGTGGGAGACCCTAAGATTAAAACGTTGCCTCTAATCTATTGTTGACAGACGTGATAAAATTACTCATTTTGCAATGTATCTGAATTATATATTATCCTGTATTATTAACGTAAAGAAATGAGTGAACACTTACAAATACTAGAAAGAAAGAAACATGAATTTTCTATTAACATAAATGAACAGGCAACAAAACTCTTCTAAATGAACTCCATTCACGCTCCTACACTTATTGTTTCGTACAAGTTATGGGAAACTTGTGAATAAGCACAGATGTGTCAGTGTGGGAGTTTGTGAAGCTTGGTGTGCTCTAAAACAGATGTTTAGGGGGTGCTGTATAGTATAGTTGCCGTGAATAAAATTATTTATGTAGTGACTAAATTTCTTCTGCAACTAAAAATTAAAAACAGCCATCTTAGCAAACAAGGTAAATAAGCAAATTATGCAGAAAGAAAACAATATAACACCGCATTTTGTGAGCTTCCATTAGCCAAAACATCACCAAATTCTCTTATAAACACATGTTATGAGTTTAAAAAATCATTTTTTGTTTACATTATGGTATGACAAGATTTTAAAAAGTATTAAAATCCTCAAATAGCTGAATACGTGTTTAGCCCTACCTGGCTGTAGGCATGAGGATGGTTTGAGGTGATGCTGACTGGAGTTTAATGACAGCCAGACACAGCGCTCTGCAATGTTAGTACTCAGACGAAAGAGCACCTTGCTGCTGATTGGCTGAACGAACAGCAGCATCGACTGCTGATTTGCTGAGAAATAGGAGGAGCGTTCGATGTCCCCTGTTTATGCTTTTTTAGGCTTAAAATGTTTCGGCGCCAAATATAAAAAAAATAAACCTAAATGTAAATATTAAACGCAAATACTACATTTCCCATTCATTATGCAAATACAAACAACTATGACCAATATCCAGCTGTGAGCTAACATGACAATGCTTGCACACTATAATCATCTAATCTTACTAGAATAAACACATTTGTCACAACTGAAAATTCGTAATGACAGCACAGCTAAAGCCACCGCATATCTGGAAAGCCTGGTGTCAAAAGGGTTGGGAGAGTAATAACAGCCGGAAAGAGATCTACACAACTTGAACCGACTTGAAACTGAAGCTTGTGTATGCATGCATGATATACTGATTTGATATATGCATGCATGTTCATTAATGCCGTGATGATGTACAGCATGAAGACTTTTTGTGCAGCAGAGCACGACAGCATAACAAAAGACACGTGGAGCCGAGGGGACGCACTCCAGTGGACGATATAAAACACTCAAGGACAGCGGAAACATTAATCATACATGCACAACAACACAGGGACATCATTCGTTCATGTATAAGTACATTTACACACTTATACATACGTGGAACACTTTGGATATGTTTCACTCCTAAAAAATGCCACATGATCACGAGTTTGCGATTTAAGCTTTGCAGCAAATTCATTAGCTGCATTCATCGGCATTGCTCATAGTTAATGTGAAAATGCCCAATACATTCCTGGCCAATAAAACAACAATGTGCCTTTGTGAGAAAACACTGAGTTGCCAGCACATGGACTTTAAGTGACACGCAAGACTACTAGACCTCTGATCCAAAAGTGCCCGCAAAGAAACCGCCCCATGTTTAACAAAATACACAACACACGCTTCACACTGTGGTTCTACGCTCCTCAAACGATGCTTGTGTTTACTGTACCTGAGCTTTTTTTCCTCAAGTTTAATCCTTTTTGCTTTAGGTTCATCGGACGCCATGCTGCAATGTGAAAGTGCTCTATCAAATACGCTGCTCCAGGCACCTTGTTGAGCGAATGAAGCATCGTCTGGGGGTGCGGATGGTGGATAGTTCTCTTGATTCGAATCATTTTAATGAATCGATTCACAAAACCGCTCAGAACTGTTTGTTCACGAATGGCACTGAAGCGGTCCACGCGGTTCTTTACACATCATCAAGTAACATTTAGGATTTTTATTTCGTTTTGATTAAAGTTTATTAAAATGGGGGTTTTATTGTAATTTCATGTTTCCCAGTTCAGTTTTCACAGCCACAGTTATTAAAGCAACTTTCGCCTTGTTCACTCGCAACATTTTTTTTTACTGACTCGCTGAATCGGGCGCTTTTATTAGCAGCTCACTCATCGGTCCTCAGCCCGTTACGAATCAGATGTGGACGAAATAGACGATTATCTGTTAAACGAATCCATGAGAACCGGCGAAACTGTTCACTTAGCCATTTTTTAAAGAGTTGTTCAAAAGAACCGATTCTGAACGAATCTAGCCGTGGAGGGAAAATTTACCACAGACACATAGCTGTCCCTGTGTATTGCCGGAGCGACAAATACATTTCTGAGCTATTATAAACGTTAATCAAACACATGCTTTGCAGAAATATCGTTTAGTTTCTTTGAAGTTACGCTTTGTTTCATAAGGATCAACTGTTTGTGTTTTAAATCAACTTTAATTTAAATTCGCGCCAGGCGTATATTTGGACGCATGAACGGGGAAGTAGGAGTGACACATCAGCCACATTTACAAGCAGGGAATATTGCCTGAAAACATCAATCAAGACAGCTGTCTATAGGTAAGTTTTATTTAGAAATAAGTTTAGATATGTGTAGCTATGAACAGCTGACTCTGTATTTGCTCTCCTGAACATTATAGCCTCAATTAATCGGTAGACACAGGATATCCTGTAACTCTTCCTTCAGGAAACATAACTTTTGTGATTTTGTTTTTAGTATTTCCTGTGGTTCTGGTAGCTTTCAACCACACAGTCAGACATTATCTTTAAAATTCTACTGTATGTCGCAAGTTTGTTTGCAGGCCGCGAAAATAGATATAAGTTTTGATAGTTTAAATAAATATAGGTTCTGAAGTTTTAAAACTTGATATTTATTTATTGGTATTTGTCACAAACCTGTTTGTCTCATATTGTGTATCATGATAAAGTGGATGCATGCACAGAGCTAAGTCTAGAGAAACAAGCTTTATAAAGTGCATTCAGACCTAACTACTGGTCAATAGAATTTCTTGTTTAAAATGTTTCTTTTTCTTATTTATTTAAGTGATGATAAAGGGAGAAACACTATTTATATTTACATAAATATAATATATAAAATGTTTAATAAAACAGAGCATCTTTTTCACTTAAGTTTTTGTTTTGTTATGGGACATGATTATAAACTGTGTATAATGAGCCTTATTCACCCAACAATTATCCCAATAAAAATAAAAAGATTGTAGTCATATATTCTCTGCATTGGAATGCCACAGTAGCTCATACCTGTTAGAACTACGGCTTCCATTCTCATCGTCCTGTTTTCATTCCATTGAATTTCCAGCCCTCATCATGATTCACAGCTTGTTCCTGATAAACAATGGTGGAGATTTATTCCTGGAGAAACACTGGAAGAGTGTCATAAGCCGCTCTGTCTGCGACTATTTTTTCGAAGCACGAGAAAAAGCGGTGGAACCTGACAATGTGCCTCCTGTCATCCGCACCCCTCATCACTATCTCATAAACATCTACCGTGAGAAGATCTTCTTTGTTTCTGTCATCCAAACAGAAGTGCCTCCGCTTTTTGTAATAGAATTTCTGCATCGAGTCGCAGAGACATTTCAGGTATCAAAAAAACTACTGACAGTGCAGTGTAGAAAATATATCCAAACATACACTACTGTTCAAAAGTTTGGGGTCAGTAAGATTTCTTAATCCTTTTTATTAATACTTGCATTCAGCAACAATGCAGTTAATTGATCAAAAGTGACCGTAAAGACATTTATAAAGTTACAAAAGAATTCTATTTCAAAACAAATACTGTTCTTTTGAATAAATAAAAATGTATATTAAGCAGTTTTCAACATTGAGAATAATAATAAATGTTTCTCAAGCATGTAATCAGCATATTAGAATGATTTCTGAAGGATCATGTGACTCTGAAGACTGATGCTGAAAATTCAGCTTTGCCATCAGGAATAAATGATATTTTAAAATACTATATATTAAAATAGAAAACTGTTATTTTAATAAAAAACAAAAAATCATACAGACCCCAAATTTAGTGTACATTTTATTGTAGATGTCTTGCATAGAACGAGTGTTAAATAATATGGTATTTTATAATCGTTTATGCAGGATTATTTTGGGGAATGTTCTGAGACCACTATCAAGGACAATGTGGTCATAGTCTATGAGCTCTTGGAGGAAATGTTGGATAACGGCTTCCCCCTCGCCACAGAATCCAACATCTTGAAAGAACTTATCAGACCTCCTACGATCCTGCGGTCAGTGGTCAACACCATCACAGGTAAGACAACCGTTAACCTGAGTATTTTGTTTATGGCCATTTGACATTGAGAATCTAACTGATTGGTAATCTTCAGGCAGTAGTAATGTTGGCGAGACCCTCCCTACTGGTCAGCTCTCAACTATCCCGTGGAGAAGAGCAGGTGTTAAATATACCAATAATGAGGCTTATTTTGATGTGGTGGAAGAAATCGATGCCATCCTGGATAAGTCTGGTTAGTCTGTTTTGGTACTGAATTTCAGTTGATTTTCCGGTTAGACTGTGCATGTAAATGCAAGAGTTGTATTTCCTTTCCGTGTTAATGCTGGTGTATTCTTCTGTTTCAGGAACTACAGTTTTTGCAGAAATCCAGGGAGTTATTGATGCTTGTGTCAAACTCTCTGGAATGCCAGACCTTACTCTCTCATTTATGGTGAGAACATTTAATCATCTGTTGTTTTTGTTTTTTGTTTTTGTAGAAATATTTAAAGGGTTAGTTCACCCAAAAATGAAAATTATGTCATTAATGACTCACCCTCATGTCGTTCCAAACCCGTAAGACCTCCGTTCATCTTCGGAACACAGTTTAAGATATTTTAAATTTAGTCCGAGAGCTTTCTGTCCCTCCATTGAAAATGTATGTACGGTATACTGTCCATGTCCAGAAAGGTAATAAAAACATCATCAAAGTAGTCCATGTGACATCAGTGGGTTAGTCAGAATTTTTTGAAGCATCGAAAATACATTTTGGTCCAAAAATAACAAAAACTACGACTTTATTCAGCATTGTCTTCTCTTCTGGAATCCTTTCCATTGAATTGATTCCACTGAATTGATTCCATTGAATCCTTTCATCTGTCGGTGTTGTTAATGCACTTTTACGTCGCCGTGGTTGTTTTTGGCGATCTGCGACATGCACACTTACGCACCATTTTAAAAAATATAGCAATACCAAAATACAAACGATGTAGAATAGCTTGAATACATGCACCAGATAACACGTCAGCAGCGTCTTACGTCAGCAGCGTCACTGCGGAGTCATGAACCACACTCCGGAGCAGAAGGGGGCAGTAATGCACCAATAAGCTGGTTGCCAACCGCCATAAAACAGGAAAGAAGAAGCAGCAGCGGAGTCGTGAACGCGGATTGACAACAGACCCGGAAGAGAATACAATGCTGAATAAAGTCGTAGTTTTTGTTATTTTTGGACCAAAATGTATTTTTGATGCTTCAAAATGTCGCGGATGTCCTAATCGCTAAAAACAACCACGGCGACGTAAAAGTGCATTACCAACGCCGACAGATGAAAGGATTCAATGGAAAGGATTCCAGAAGAGAAGACAATGCTGAATAAAGTCGTAGCTTTTGTTATTTTCGGACCAAAATGTATTTTCGATGCTTCAACAAATTCTAACTAACCCACTGATGTCACATGGACTACTTTGATGATGTTTTTATTACCTTTCTGGACATGGACAGTATACCGTACATACATTTTCAATGGAGGGACAGAAAGCTCTCGGACTAAATCTAAAATATCTTAAACTGTGTTCCGAAGATGAACAGAGGTCTTACGGGTTTGGAACGATATGAAGGTGAGTCATTAATGACATAATTTTCATTTTTTGGGTGAACTAACCCTTTAATTTTCACTGCTTCCTTGAAATATCTTGTCCATATCTGTTCTCTTATTTAACACTTACCCAACAAAAGGTCAGAGTACAAGTGTCGCCACTGGGCACCTTTAGTTAACCTGAGGATTGAGTATCTTGGTCAAGGACAAAAGATAAAGCATGATACTCCATCTAAAACTATTTTAAATAGCATTTTGCTCATTTAAAAATTATTATGCCTGCAGCTTTTATGCTGTTGTATTAAATGGAGGGACTGTACGGCATATATATACTTTTAAAAATGTATGTCTTCAGCAAAACTGAGCTGTAGAATGAACGTGTGTGTGTGTGTATGTGATCTCCATCCACAGAACCCCAGACTCCTGGACGACGTGAGCTTTCATCCGTGTGTCCGTTATAAGAGATGGGAAAGTGAGAGAGTTATCTCCTTCATTCCCCCCGATGGAAACTTTCAGCTCATGTCATATCACATCAGTGCGCAGAAGTATGTGGAGTAAATGGTTAAGGAATAAACCTGAAACATTTATTAAAAAGCTTTTAATAGGCAACATCTAAATATCTTTATCTGTTTTTGCAGCCTTGTAGCAATCCCGGTATATGTGAAGCAGAACATCAGTTTCTTTGAGACTGGATCTTCAGGAAGACTGGACATCACTGTGGGTCCCAAGCAGACCATGGGAAAGACTGTGGAGTGTTTGCTAGTGACTGTACACATGCCTAAAGTGGTTCTCAGTGCCAACCTCAATGCGACTCAGGGAACCTACAACTATGACCCAGTCACAAAGGTCACAAACTCTCTCTTTTCCAGTTTAATTGTTATGCAATGAGTCATTCTGTCAGACGTTGGCTGATAGTTCTCACTGTTGTCTTGTAGATTTTGGTGTGGGACATAGGGAAACTTAATCCCCAGAAGCTTCCCAATCTGAAAGGAAGTCTAAGTCTGCAGTCTGGAGCTCCTAAACCAGAGGAGAACCCAAGTCTGAACATTGACCTGAAAATCCAGCAGTTAGCCATCTCAGGTAGGCTAGGGCCCTTTTATCAGCTTTGGTTGTTATTCATTGCCAGCAGGACCTAGTGATAAAGCACTCTTGTAATTAACAAGCACAGTAAGCTGCCAAAACCCTACTTAATTTCTTATTTGTTCTATATTTGTATCTTTCTTTCTAAAGTTGTTTTCATCTCCTTTCATTTGTATGTGTACACTGACATACATTAACAATCAAAGGTTTGGGGTCATTTAGATTTTTTTTTTTCCCCCAATCTTTTGTACAAATGAGTTTACACATCAGTCACAAATTTAGTTTTTTGATTAATGACCAAGATATAGTGCATAATTAGGGGCCAAGCACCGAAGGTGCTTAGGCACCTATTGTTATTGTTGGCGTTCTGTACGCTTATTATTATTCTTCCGCTTCTTCTTCCGCTCTTGAAGTCTATGGCAGCCCATAGAACCGCTTGCGGGAAAGTTGTGAAATTTGGCACACAGTTAGAGGACAGTCTGACCTTTGTCCATAGCAAATTTGGAGTCTCTAACTCAATCCCTCTAGCGCCATCAGCTGTCCAAAGTTGCACTTATGTTTATGTTAATAACTTTTGAACCATAAGGGCTAGAAACAAAATTCTTTTTTCCTCTGATTCCTTGGGTCAAGACGAATCGATTGCACCATATGACGTCATTTTCCGTCATGAAAATTTTTCCGCCATTTTGAATTTTCTGAAAAACGTACTTTTTCGAACTCCTCCTAGGCCGTTACTCCAATTTTCACGAAAATTGAACCAGATCATCTTCAGACCATGCCGACAAAATGTTATGGAATTCAAGTTGATTTCTCAAACCGTTTTCGAAAAACACGCAAACGAATTGTACGTAGTGCTTGCGAAAATAGACATAAGGCTGTATCTCCGCAACGCTTTATCGTATTCAGACCAAACTTGGTAACTGTCATCACAAGCATGACCTGAGGCAACATGCAGCGTTTCGGCGCAGCGCCACCTAGTGGTGCGGAGATATGAAAAATGGCTATTTTTACTTATAACTTCTGATGGGTTTGGCCAAAAATCATGAATTTGGTCTCGTTGGATTCGGGGAATCATGCCGAGTCGAATGATATCCAATTTTCCCATATTGGACATTTTGGCCGTCGGCCATTTTAAATTTGGTGCTAAAATGCTGTATTTTACGAACGCATTAGCGTATCGTTATGAAACTCGGTATGGGTCATCAGCACAATGCCCTGAAGGAGCATACCAAGTTTAGGACCAGCGCCACCTTGTGGTCAAAAGTTATAACAAAATTTACAAAAATGCTAATAACTTTTGACTATATTAACCGATTGTAATGAAACTGTTTTCAGTAGATTCCTTGGGTCATGCTGAGAACATAGATATCAAACTTTCCATAGTCAGCTGAACTTCCTGTCCGCCATATTGTTTTTCTTTAAAAACCTACTTTTTCGAACTCCTCCTAGACCGTTGCTCCGATTTTCACCAAAATCGAACCGTATCATCTTCAGACCATGCTGACAAAAAGTTATGGATTTCAAGTCTAAGTCAAACCGTTTTCGTATACCAGAGCAACGAATTTGAGGCATGATGCAAAAATGACTCTTGAAGCTGTATTTCTGCAATGCTTTATCATATTCAGACCAAACTTGGTATGTGTCATCACAAGCATGACCTGAGGCATCATACAATGTTTCAGCACAGCGCCACCTACTGGAGTGGAGATATGAAAAATGGCTGTTTTTGCTTATAACTTCTGATGGGTTTGACCAAAATTCATAAATTTGGTATGGTTCATCAGGACAATGCCCTGAAGGAGCCTGAGAAGTTTCGGACCAGCACCACCATGTGGTCAAAAGTTATAACAAAATTGACAAAAATGCTAATAACTTTTGATAATATCTACCGATTGTAATGAAACTGGTCTCAATAGATTCCTTGGGTCATGCTGAGAACATAGATATCAAATTTGCCATATTCAGCTGAACTTCCTGTCCGCCATATTGTTTTTCTTTAAAAACCTACTTTTTCAAACTCCTCCTAGACCTTTGCTCCGATTTTCACCAAAATTGAACCGTATCATCTTCAGACCATGCCGACAAAAAGTTATGGATTTCAAGTTGATAAGTCAAACCGTTTTCGTATACCGGAGCAAAGAATTTGAGAGATGATGCAAAAATTACTCTTGAAGCTGTATCTCTACAATGCTTTGACATATTCAGACCAAACTTGGTACGTGTCATCACAAGCATGACCTGAGGCATCATACAGTGTTTCGGCGCAGCGCCACCTACTGGAGTGGAGATATGAAAAATGGCTATTTTTGCTTATAACTTCTGATGGGTTCATTAATTAAATTCATTAATTTGGTATGGGTCATCAGGACAATGCCCTGAAGCAGCCTGAGAAGTTTCGGACCAGCGCCACCTCGTGCTCAAAAGTTATAACAAACTTGACAAAAATGCTAATAACTTTTTTTTCTAATTGCTCACTGCTGCTGTTGGTCTGATGCTCACGGCCATGTTGGCTGGCTTATTGTGCCGTTTTTGTGCTTGGCCCCGTAATTGCTGCTTGCAGCTATATTTGTAATTTATTTCTGTTAATGTTACATCTTAATATTTGAAGTAAAACTTTCAAAATCCTAAAAAAAAAAAAAAAAAAAAAAAAAGCTATATAAATACAGTTATGCTTCTATCACTCTCTCTTCTGCTTCACAGGATTGAAAGTGAATCGTCTAGACATGTACGGAGAGAAATATAAACCATTCAAGGGTGTGAAATATGTGACCAAAGCTGGGAAGTTCCAGGTCAGGACATGAGGCCGGCTGCAGAGTATCACAATGATATGCCAAAAGTTTATTAGAGGTGCCATTTTCTAAGTGACAAATCATACAGAATTGCAACCTTGTGCACAATCTCTTATTTTTTAAAACATCGAAGATACATTTGTTATTGTAATATTTATCTTTCTTTTTGTGGGAAGTAACTGGCAATTTGCAAGAAGTGAACATCTTTCCACTGCAGAGTATTGGGAGAGTTTTTTTTTTTCTTTTTGAATCTTTATCTTCATATCAATAACATTCCATTAATGTATTAACTGTGTAATGTTGGATTTGAGGTACTCTGCCAGGAACACTTAGCTTTGTGCCGTCAAAAACAAGGATTCTTTGTTATAGTAACACTGCATTCACATGTTAAAGGTGGAACATGTTAGCACAGAAAACAGCTGTTTTAGGTAGTGTGTGATGCAAGATATATTCTAATCACATTACTGCACTACAATCTTTGATACTGGCACAAAACAATACCTGAGAGTTTCTGCACATAAACACAGACCTTATTTTTCATATACATTTTTTGCCATATAATTTCTTTTAGTCCAGTGGCCTTTGAATGGGAAAAAATGGCCTTTCTTTAAAAGCACAGCCATGCTTAAAGCGGGACATATTTACAATGATGTTCTACTTATCTACTAAACAAGCACATCACTGCTCAGAGGTGAATGGCACTTGTACCTGCTGAAAAGAGAATTCACTCTCACACTCAAAATTTGCCACATACAAGCACTATGGAGCCATTATGAGCACACGTGATAAAATCTGTTCTGTTGCGCTGACCTGCAGTGACACAGTAGATATGCAGGTCTGTCACCTTAATGAAGCTTTGAGGATTTGCACAATCACAAAGAAAACACAATTGCATTATTTTATAAAATATCAAGGGAACTGCTTAACTGCATTTTAACATATGTATTTAAACCAAAAGCCTTCAGATTTATAAAGTTTCAAAACAAAATGTGGTCTTTTTTGTGTGTCTGACTAATAATTGTTTATTATAGCTTCACTTGGATATACTTGAAAGTATTATAGTACAATGAATGTCTTGGAAGTTCAAATATCAAAAGAGTCCTTTAAGTCCTTTTACAAATAAGTCTGTAACTTGTCCCTTTAGTGACACATCTGGGAAGAAGTTTCCAAACACCTAACTGAACTTTTTTTATTAATCTGAGGCACATAAGATGTTTTTTTTCTATGTGACACTGACAAAAGTCAACATTAGTGTCATATATACATTCACAAAGCAGTATTTTCACTCTTTCTAAATGTCATCAGAACCCAAAACATGCTATTACACATACAAATACAGCCCTGTAAACTTTCACAACGAGGCACTATATTGGGGGCTGAAAAGGTAATCTTTCAAATGTATATGTTATAGATAAGTTTTAAGTGAATGCAAGGCAGTGAAGCATCATGATAGTATTTTACTGAAGCTGTACAGAGAATTCGGTGTACATCTTCAGCTTAAGGTGATGAGCTTGTGCTACTGAGCTTTCCATACTAGAATTGCACAATTTCCACACATTTGATTTTGTGCAGTCAATAAAATGATAGATCACCCAAAAATTTCAAATAAAATTAAAATGCAATTTATTTACCCAAATGTCATTCCAAACCTGTATGACTTACTTTCTTCTGTGGAACACAAAAGATGATATGGTAACACTTTATTTTATAGTGTCTATGTTACATGTAGTTACTATAGTAATGACTAAATTTTGCATAATTACATGCAGCACTAACCCTACAACAAACCTAATCTTAATCCGTAAGTACACATATTACTCAATATACTGTAACAAGGACACTTTAAAATAAATTGTAACCTAATATATTTTGAAAAATGTCTGTTTTATGTCCATACATTCAAAGTCAATGCGGTCCAAAACACATTGATTTTCATTGCCTGTACAAAAACATTTTTGAAAATATGTCTGTTTTGGAAAGAAATTAGAGAATTTTCATTTTGGGGTGAACTATCCATTTAAGCATCTCCAAACACAGGTATCAACAAGCCACCTGGGTCTTGTTACCCATGCTACCCAAATGGAAGATACATTAAGACAGCTCCATCATCAATATACTACAATTGAAAACAATCACACTGAAAGAAATGTCAAAATTACAGCTGTAAACTAAAAAGACTAAGCTAAGAGAGAACAGTTCAACTGTTGTGAGGATTGTGCTTTTCTTCTGAAAGGAGTAAAAGAAATCTCAAAAATCATTCACAAGCACAAACAGAAAGAAGAGTGACATGTGAAAGGATAAATAATTTCAGTGTTAACTATCCAAGCTTTCACATGTCTATGTAGATTTACATGATAGACATGTTTATTTGATAGCTAGTGGATATTAAGTGTAAAAAACAAAATCTTTGGCATCCACAGTGCCATGCAAAATACATCTCTTATGGCATGACCCATCAAAAAAAGGCATTATCCTGTTTAATAAATAGCTAAGCAAAAGTTCATTATAAATGAGCTAAGAACAGTTAATTATAGTGAATTTTAACTTAAAACAGCCACCCATAAAACCTTTTTTTTTTTTTGAAAATCAAAGCTTACAACACTATTTGTTGTATATTTGTGACTAAAACATGATCTGTGATAATGATCTGATGAAATATAAGAAGTATAAATATATACATTTTCAATAAGAAAATTGAATTGTCAAAAACTAATTTAAAGTAAATTTCATCATGAACTCCAACACTGTTTGAGTGAGGCATTTAAGTTATCATGCCATATTTCTCCAATATAAAATAGAAAACTGCTTCATGCAAAAAATATATATATACCTGGAATTTGGAAACCCAACATACCAAAAATATATATTTAAAAATATGCTTCCTGTGTACTCCTACACTACACTTCCGTAGTGTGAGATAAAGGTAACTTCAGCAAACTTTCAAGACAAAAATAGCCTTCGTAAAGACAAAAAAAGTATCATAAGTTCCCATACCAGCAAGTAAATAAAAATAAGTAATACCATTCACCCCAAACTAGAACCGAACGCTGATGTCCAAAAGTTTAAGGATCAGGTCCTTTCCTCCTGCCACCCCTTATCAGATCTCAGACATTTGAAAAGGCAAGGATGCGAATTGCTAATTGAAAACAACTAGTCCTCAAATTACTGGTACCAGGGGGTCTTTCGGACCCAGCGAAGAGTGAACCCCGCATCTGTGCGGATCTTGATGGAGGCGGCCTCTGCTTCTCTGACCGTCTCCTTCACGGACTGCATGAGGTTCTGCGCGTTGTGCACGAGCATCTCGGTGGCCTTAAAGACAAACGCAATCAATTTAGTTCCAATCAAATTCAATAAATCTTTCATTTAAGATGTCCCTTGCCCTCACCTGCTCAGATTCTTCCTCACTGATGTTTGTACGTCCCAGCATAGTGGCCTTTACTGTGGACAGGATCTTCAGCTGAGTGCTGATTGTTGGGATACGCTCACAAACCTGGAATAAACATTGCAGAGTTTTGTGGAGTGACAAAATAAGCTGATTTGCAAATACTAATCTATCAGTGCTGGAAGAGTACGGATGCGTGATATTTGCGACACTGACCTGCAACAGGTTTGTGCGAATCCGTTTGTCGGTGCATTGCTTGGCTACCTCTTTAGCCAGCCGCGTGACCTCATCAGAGGCCTTGGCAATGTCCTTGGCGCACTGAATAAGGGCACGTTTATTTCCACTGCCTCCACGCACCAGACGAGACATCTCTGCCATGAGCAGGGCCATGCGCTTAGCTGCTCCAATGATGTCATTACCCTAAGAGCACAAGGACTTTAAATGAGGGTTTGATTACAGACATACTTTGGCAAACACAGGTCAAATTTTAAATGACTACAAAAAAAATCCAACTGTTCCTGCAGTCAGATCATGTAGATAATTTTTGACTATATCTATATATTGAACTTCAATCTATAACCTTTTAAAATGCCAGTTAGACAAACAAATAGTGTTTAGAATCACTTCATGTTCATCCAGTGCACATCAATCATGCCTTTTTAAAATTAGTATAGGTCCATCATGTCTTTTTTTTTATTTTTATTGACAGACAGACAGATGTACAGACTATAATAGTGCAGTGACCAACAATCTAGTAATGCCATAATTCCAGAAGTGAAATAAAAATGTGTAAATGTATAAGTGTGTGCATGTGTGTGAGTGTGTGTGTGTATGCCCATTTATTACCGTTATCATCACCATTACCACCACTCACCCACCATCACTATTGTTGCATTAGTTAAGTTAAGTTTTTTTTTTTTGTACGATGTAATGATTACCATTGTCACACCACTCTCAATAAATCAATTAATTTTAGCTAGTGATATAATATAATATAATATAATATAATATTATATAATATAATATAATATAATATAAGAGAACTCTCCCCCCCCGCATCTTTTCGGTACCTATGTCCTCCTATTCTTTTTTTTCCATCCATCATGTGTCTTGAGAGACTGATTATATAATTTTTCCTATATTTGGGAAATATCACGCTATGTAAAATTAAACTTGCATAAAAATGTAGCAAGATTTTAACAACAGATAATCACGGAGCCACTAAAAGAAAACATTTGCAGGAACAAACCTGACTTTTTGAGCACATGAGAAACATCTACTTGCACACAAAAATGTTTTCACATAGGCGGGAAATTTTTTCTGCAAATGTAATTTTAGGGGCTCCGTAGAATCTAATGTATTATTGTTTCTCCAACTTGCCAACAACATGGTGCCCGTCTAATGAATAACTCCCGTTACAATTAGGTGTCAAAAAATGAAAAAAAAAAACATTTGATCATTATACCTTGAGTAGAATTCTGCATTTTCCTTTAGTAAGGGAATTATGTTTGTACATAGGCATGCAGATTTTCAGTGTGTTAAAATGCATCATCCTACAATGGCTTTGACGTGGTTCATCTAAATGGTTAGAAAAAGAGTGCACAACAAACAAACAGGCTTGTGACATGACTTCAACGTGTAATTCTGAAGTCATTGGGAAACTGTCATCCATGGCTTCACAGGTTGGCAAAAGCAGAGTGTTTGGAAGCAGCGGTTGAGTGAATGGCTCCTCGTTCAAACCGGGGCACAGAGGTATGACACTATCAGAAATGAGCAGGGAAGTGACTTGTGAAGCCAGTATCAGTTTGTCCAAGAAATGCACAACAAACTTGCCATTCCAGTCGCGGTCATTGGCAACCCCAGCAGCAAAAAAACCACACCGGACCCAAGTGTGAAGCAATAACAGCAGCAGCAGCAGTAGCTATCTGGTTTCAGCATTCCCACAGTAATATCTGGATGCAGAAGGGATGCCGCGGCCCGCCGGGGCCGAAAAACGGAGTACCTTACTGGACCACTTGCGAGCCTCCTGGTGCAAAGACTGCGCAGCGGCCAGAATGGGCTGGTTAACTGGCTGATTGGAAGACATTAAGAGCAGCTCTGGCTCAAAATCATCCTCGTTGTCTGTGAATTCATCCTCATCGTCTATTTCTACCTCCGCCTCAGCGGCCTCAAAACCCTCGTCTGTCACCTCAGGCTGGGGAGGCTGGGGAGGCTGGGGAGAAGGAGGTGGGGGTGGAGCCAGCATGGAGAAAGAAGGACAGAGTTAGTACGAGAGGCACTGGATGAAGATTCCCAGGACATGATTGTGGGAATGGCTGGGTTTAGGATGGCTGGGAGTGGCAGCATTCTGGGTCCTGCTGGGTAACGCCTGCCACAGGGTTTATAATGTCAACTGAAAATCACGTAACTGATCTATTCTCATGTAAATTTGACGATGAAAACTGGGTGGTTAATTTGGACAGAGAGCAAACAAGCAAAGCCCCCAACAAGACATGATGGGTTCTCTATATTAAAAAAAAAATAAAAAGCAACTTTGACAGCTTGTGGAGATAAAACGAGTTTACATTTCAGCTTGAAAGGTACTTAACCTAAACAAAACTCTTCATAAATGACTGGATATTTTTTAATTAGGCTATGCTATAGAGATTGTCCTTTCATTTATTATTTGTATTATTTGTCATAATTTTTTTTAGAGACAAAAAAGCTATTTATAGCTGCTGAAATATATTGTAGATGAGCATAACTAGAATATTTTTTATTTTTCTTTCAAAAGTTGGGGTCAGCAAGGTTTTTAAGAAAGATTTCTAATTGATGATAAAATGATGTTTGAACTTTTAAATCTACGAATCCTGAAAAAAATGTATCACTGTTTCCATGAAAATATTAAATAGCACATAGATAATAACAAGAAATGTTTTTTGAGCAGCAAATCAGCATATTAGAATGATTTTTGAAGGATCTTGATTACTGAAGATGAGTAATGATGCTGAAAATTCATCTTTGCCGTCCCAGAAATAAATTACATTTTCAAATATATTAAAATAACAAACAGTTCTTTTAAACTGTAATAATATTTTACAATATTTCTGTTTTTACTGTATTTTTGATTAAATAAATGCAGTCTTGATACATATAAAAGACGTTTAAAAGCATATAAAAAAAAATCATTCCCAACCCAAACTTCTGAAAGGTGGAGTATCTATGTATCTATCTGCACTATATCAGCATCTCATTAATCCATTTATTCCTATTTTTACACTGTACTAAATTAAGAATATTATCATAACTAAACAAGCAATAAACACGGGGCTGTGTGCAAATACAGACAGGGAAAGACCATGTTAACACGCAAAAGAACATACAGTTTTCACAAGGACCAAGACAAAGCCAATAAAGGACTGTTGAACTATGATAGAAGTAGAAGAAATAGCACAGAAACATCCACAAAAGGACAACGACACAACCACTAATTCAAACACACCCAGTGGGCTCTCACTACGGTCACCTGATTGGGTTTATAAGTATTATTGCTTACATCACCTACAAGAGCCTTTGCAATAAGCTCATATCAGCTCCGTGCTAGTTCCTGTTGATATTGCATCCACTGAGGAAGACATTTCCCATTAGTTAAAGTTAACTCGGGTAGTCCTGTTTCATAGCAGATGATCTTTTGGGGTACAGCTGCGAAAAAAAATCATGTATTGCTCCATCACTATGGTAAAAAAATGAGTAAATCTATTTGTTAAAAACGTTAGAGATCAAGCATGCAAACACGTCTTTCATAGATGACAGTTTCCGTTCGTTTTTCCCCCTGAAACTGGAATCATCACAGAGATTTCCACATTTCAGGTTAAAGACAACAAAAACACACATTTCACAATCTTAAAGAGCAGTACACAAAAGTGCAAACATCTTTTTTCCCCCTTTTCATTTGTGAGTTTAACTCTTTAATCTATATTTATAATTCTTTAGAATTATTGTATTTAAATTTACATTATCATTTAAAGTATGGGGTCTGTGCTTTTTTTGAAAGAAGTCTCTTATGCTCACCAAGACTGCATTTATTTGATCAAAAATATAGTAAAAACTGTACTGTTTTCTATGTTAATATATTTAAAAATGTAATTTATCACTCTGATGACAAAGCTGAATTTTCAGCAGCCACATTTTTTTTATTAATAGAATGCTCAAAAAAAAAATAATAATAATAATAATTAAAAGTCTTTACTGTCACTTTTGATCAATTTTAAGCATCCATGCTGAAATATAAATTTCTTTCAAAAATAAATCTTACTGACCCCAAACTTTTGAACGGTAGTTTATAAGTAACAAAATACGAGAAATGTTTGTGTGGCTAAAATATATAGGACACTCACTTTGCTGGACCATTTACGGGCCTCGTCGTGAAGTTGCCTGGCCGCCACCATCATCGGCTCGCTCACCATCTCGCCGGCTTTCTGCTCGGGGAACTCCTCATCTTTTTCCTCTGGGGGCGGAGGTCTCGGGGGAGGGACCTCTCCCTCAGGGAGGGGCGGTTTGGGAGGAGCCTGATCATCATTGACCTGAGAGAGTCATATGGGTTTATAATGACACGGGGGTAAGTAAATGATGGTAGAACTGTTCATTTAAGACCTGAACTGATGTAGAGCAGCAGCACTTACATGCAGCTGATCAAGGTCTGGAGGTGGAGGTGGAAATTCAGGCTCCTGAGGCTGGAAGGCTTCCCTGACTTTCCCAACAGCAGCCAAGATCCTGTAGCCAGAGTCCAGGAAGCTCTTTTGCAAACCTGCTCAAGAGGAAAAAAAATTTTTGTCAGCAACAGCAGTAACAGGTTTTCTACAAATATATCCAGAACATTTACAAAAAAGACCTGGATCCTGGATGTTTCCTGCAACAGCTTTAGCAGCCATAACCATGGGTGAGATGGTTCTACCAAGTTCATCAGAAGCAGCTTTGACTAGTTCTCTGAATTTCGGGTCCTCTGAGTTTTCAACTTCCCGCTTGGCCACCAGAAGTACCCTGTTAGCCCGCCGGGCAATGCTGGTAGCCCCTGCAACCAACATCTGGGGCTGAACGTTAGCCATTGCCACCCGGCTTTTATCAATGTCTTTCTTAATGGCCTCCTCTGAAGCATCCAAGAGGGATTTAGTGTCAATGGCTTCATCCACAAGACCTGAAATAAAGATTTCAAAAAGATTTTATGTGGTACTTTTCTTTTTGATGGATTCTGCTTATGAAAAGAATGAGCTTTTACTGGTCATTTTTTCAATGTTGTCAATCCATTGGTTCTTCATGGTCTCAAAGTGCTCGTACGCAGCCTGGTTGCCAGGGTTCTTCAGCAAAATGCGTGCAGCAGAAGTGACCTGCTCATGAGAACAGCAAAACACAGATATACACATCAAAAAAGCAAATTAGATCACAACCATCTTTATAGTGCCCATTCTGAGAGCCTTTATTGGTAAAATAAAGGATTAGTTTACTTCAGAATTCAAAATTTCCTGATAATTTACTCACCCCCATGTCATCCAAGATGTTTATGTCTTTCTCTCTTCAGTCGAAAAGAAATTAAGGTTTTTGAGGAAAATATTCCAGGATTTTTCTCCATATAGTGGACTTCACTGGGGTACAATGGGTTGAAGGTCCAAATGTTTCAGTGCAGCTTCAAAGGGCTCTACACAATCCCAGCTGAGGAATAAGGGTCTTGTCTAGCAAAACACTTGGTCATTTTCTAAAAAAAAAAAAAAATGAAAATTTTCTCATCTTGCACTGATCTGAGCTTCGGCACGCATTACGCATTAATTACATTGGAAAGGTCACACGTGACATAGGCGGAAGTACCGCGGTAAGGCAAAAAACCCTATCTCGTTTTCTCCTCCAGCTTCAAAATCGTTTTTGTAAAGGGCATTTGACTTAGTCTTTGCACGTTCGCTTTGTAGACACTAGATCAGTACTTCCGCATACGTCACACGTGACCTTTCCAACACGATTATGTAATACGTGGCTCATTGCAGAGCAGTGCAAGATGAGTTAAAATTAAAAAAAAAAATAAAATTTTTAAAAATGCCCAATCATTTCGCCAGACATTTATTCCTCATCTGGGATCGTGTAGAGCCATTTGAAGCTGCACTGAAACTGTGATTTGGACCTTCAACCCATTGTACCCCAGTGAAGTCCACTATATGGAGAAAAATCCTGGAATGTTTTCCTCAAAAACCTTAACTGTTAAAGTTAACTTTTAACTTTAATTTTGACTGAAGAAAGAAACACTTTACCATTTACTTTTTAGTGCAGTCCAACTTAACAAAGTCCTATATTTTAACAGTAATAAATAAAAAAAAAATTCTACATCTTACATTAATGTGAGTGAGTGAGGAAAAAAGATACACCATCAACAATTTTTTTTTTATGTTTTTGAAATAAGTCATTTATTTGATCAACAATACAGCAAGAACAGTAATATTGTGAAATAATATTTCAATTTAAAATAACTGTTTTCTTTTATTACTATAATTTATTCCTGTGATGGCAAAGCTGAATTTTCAGCATCATTACTCCAGTCTTCAGTGTCAAATGATCCTTCAGAATCATTCTAATATGCTGATTTGGTGCTCAAGAAAAATGTCTTATAAGTATTAATGTTGAAAACAGGTATTGTGTCCTTGCTGAATTAAAACATTTATTTAATTCATGAATCGATTTAAAATATTTACCTGATAATATTTTAAAAATTGGTTTTGACTTTAGAACAGTACAGTTATTTTTCAAAACGTCTTTATAATTTATCTCTCAATACTGTTCTTACACAGTCTTATTTTAAGAATGAGGTCTCGCTCAAGGGCATCATCATATTTGGTGGTCTTCGGAATCGAAAATTTTGAATACCCCTGGAGACTAGATCTTGTGGCTGATGTCCAAGCACACCATTATGTGCCCTTAAAGTAGCTCTGGCATAAGCAGAGAGTTGGGTGTACTCACATACAGTACACACTCATACATACATACAGTACATACATATCTAAGCTGCATACCTGAGGTGTTAGATCTCTGGCTGATTTCACAGCCGCCTGGATGCCTTCAACTGTGCTCTTATTGGCTGTTCCCACAGCAGCGGCCTTCTCCGCTGTAGCACCCAATCTGCTGGCATGATTCTCAAAGTTAGATGCCCTTTCTTCAAACACCTAGAGGAGAAATAATATACAAAAACTGAGAGTATGTTTGAGTGCATTTCAAACCTAGTTGTACTTACAAAATTACTTTTAAAAATCCCCGGAAGGTAGATTTGGAAATAAATTAATCATTTTGGGGATGCCTTCAATATGAAAAATAACCCTAAGAATAAATGTGTCATTTGCTTCTAAAAATTGGAAAAAGGTCTTTTTATAATTAGGTTTAGGGTTTGCAATACTGTGTGTGCATTAGCATATTTGACATGACACTGAAAAGCATCCTGCGCTCTGTTTAAAACAGCCTGCATACTCAGCTAACCTCCTCTCTGTTGGGGGCCTCAAGCGGTGCTGTCGCTGCTACAGCCAGAAGTTTAATTGGTGTGGTTGTATCGCTGAAAACATCAGATACTTCCTGGGTCATCGCTTCCTGCATCTTTGCTTTCAGATCCTAAAGGGTAAATATGATACAGTTAAAAGCAAAAAACATGTACATTAATGGTCAAAAGTTAATTTATAATTTGTTTTCACTTTCAATAAATGCTGAACTTTCTATTCATCAAAGAACCAAACTGCAAAAACTGTTTTTAACATTGATAATAATAATAAGATCTTTTATTAATACTTGTGCACCAATAATAATTGATTATATCAAGCACCAAATCAGTATATTAGAATGATTTCTGAAGGATCATGTGACACTGAAGATTAGAGTAATGATGCTAAAAATTCAGCTTTGCCATAACAAGAATAAATTACATTTAAAAATATAATCAAATAGAAAACAGTTCTTTTAAAAATTATAATAATACTTTACAATATTGCTGTTTTTTTTAAAACATAAAAAAATCTTAATTATTCCTAACTTTTTGACCAGTAGGATAATTTGCTTAAAATAATGTAAGAATGAATATAGTGCAACGCAAATATTTTCCAGCAGAGGGTGGCATTTGCTTATATATTATCTTGAGCGCTTTGTGTACTGCACTACTCTAGGGCCAGCAGATTTGACCTCTGCACTTCCCATTTGAGAAGATCTAAACATCTGATTATGCTTCACCCACACCTGCTGTGAGAAAGATACTCAGATCTTTTAATAGAAAAGGGGGACACGATGCCTTACTTTAATTGCCTCCAGCAGATGAGCAGCCACAGCGCGCGCCTGAGGACTCTCTCCCTCTCCCCGCGCAGCCAGATCTGCCAACTGCATCATCAGCTGCTCCACTCGCTCACACTTTGCTAGCAGCTCCTGTCTGTACGGCCCTGGTAGAGAGTTCGCCAGTCGACGGCCTTCCGCTATCAGCCCTCGTATGGCAGCCTGGCCTACAGACAGAGAGCTAACAGGCTTTAATTCATGCTGGTGCATCTAGACAATGGTTTCGGGGTCTGTATTTAAGCGATCCAAGTGCACTAGGAACACAAAAAATATTTGCCATTTAATAGTAAAATGTGTCATTTAAAGCAGAAATGATCAAACACTCCTGACTCCAGTATTCCATTGTTTGGACAAACAGTCTCTTCAGGGAAATGAACTGCCAAACGGCTTATAGTTGATACACATTGAAAAGTGACACTTGACAAGTAAGTAAAAACAATAATCATAATTGAAACATTTTGTGTCTCAAGCCACCTTTTCACTCTTTCTGGCAACCAACAGACTGAAAGTCATTTATTGACAATGGAAAGTAGTAGGGGAGTTCCAGCCATATGCGTATGTGGAATTTTCAGGTCTGATTTGAGCTTGAAATGTGTTGAAATATCGACCAGATGTGATGCATTCTAATCAACTATGAGGCGTGAGGTGGGAAATACCAATTTGATTGCACTGAAACAATAATTTTTAAACACTGTTTCTGTTAAATGGGCAGTTATGAATAATTACGATAAGTATATAAGTCATTTTTATTTAGCCGCAATATTTATTTACATTGATTATCCATAAAAACCTATGGTTTTCTAGCAAACTTATTGGCGGTCATTTGTTTTGTGTGGATATAGTATATTCATACATTTATTATTTATTCATTATATTATAGTGAATGAGTGGAGGGTAACGACTGCTTCACAACCAATTTAAAATTTCTGTGCAACTGCCATTATGGGGCAAAATGCGACAATTGTACATATTTTTTGACTGATTAGCTAATAAATTAGAGCTAATTAAATTAGCAGTGTGGGAGAAAGTTATTTTTAAAAAATGTGTTACAACATTGCGTTACTCACTTGAAACTAATTGTGTTACTTAGTTACTTTTTGGGAAAGTAATGTATTATATTACTTTTGTGTTACTTTTTCTCACCTGGACTGGGCTTACTTGTTTTTTTAATAACATATATATATTTATATATAGGCAAATGCAAAGGCCCTGTCACACCAGAAGTGAAATGAATAAGCCTCAGACTGAAGGAAATGCAAATTCATGCCTGTACAGTAGAGGGCGCACCTCAAACCAACCTTTCAGCTGTGCTGCCTTTCTGGATTGCAGCAATAAAAACAAAAAAAATTAGATTAAATACATAAAGTATATTTGTGTTATTTAACATATAATTATTGCAGGTTAGCATAATATTCTTAGTTTTCATTTTACTATTTTGATTAATTTTGAGGAATACTGAAGATGAGTAAATGCATTCTCACATTTTGTCTAGAACTACAATCATTATCGTGTTTACACAGCGCACACACCTTATTTGAAAAAGTGACTCAGATATTTTGTTGGAAATTTAAAAGAAAATGTGTTACTTTACTAGTTACTTGGAAAAAAAGTTATCTGATTATGTAACTTATGTTACTTGTAATACATTACCCCCAGCACTGTAAATTAGTATCTCTATTTGCTAGTTAAAAAAGAAAAAAGGCAAAACACAATTGTTTTTATTAAACTGACTGGCACTAAATGGGGGTTATGTCAAGTCATGTGTTTTTGTTCATTAACAAACTTATTTACTTCATTTTAAAAGTACTATAATACCACTTAAGTAGAATGCAAGTATGCATCCAAAATTTAAAGTATACTAGATAGATAGTATACTTCTTCTGGTGTATTTTGAGTGACCCACAAATCCTTGGAATATTATCTATATATATATATATAGAGTTTGTGACGACTCACTTTCAACTTTTTCAGTTGAAAAAATGTTCTAAGAGTTGCAAAACTAAGCTGCCACAACAGTTTTTAGCCATTTGTTAAGGTTACAGGGTTAGTTCACCCCAAAATGAAAATTGTGTCATTTATTACTCACCCTCATACCATTCTACACCCATAAGACCTTCGTTCATCTTCGGAACACAAATTAAGATATTTTTGATAAAATCTGATGGCTTAGTGAGGCTTCAATTGCCAGCAATGTCACAGAACCTCTCAAGATCCAGAAAGGTACTAAAGACAGGTTTGGATCGTGTAAACGAAGCCTCGTTTACTGAAATCACGTGACTTTAGCGCTCGGAACCACTGATTCGAAACAAAAGATTCACAAAGCTTCGAAGCAGTGTTTTGAAATCGGCCAGTCATTATTTTGTTTTCATGAGGGTGAGTAATAGATTACATTATTTTCATTTTTTGGTGAACTAACCCTTTAATTAACAATGAATTCCTATGTAATGCAGTTAGTAAGATGAAAAGGGGTTCTGTGGTATCAAGATGCAATTTTATGACATGTTAGTGTGTTCTAATACTGGCCTTGCTATACACTCGAAATTATGGATTTTCCCCATCACCAGAGAAGTGCATGCTTCTACAGGGTTTTTCCTGCATTGAACATTTTTTGGCGGCCACCAAAGTAAATCTTTGTCCCACCAAATGCACATCGTCTTTGTTTTATTATCTATCCCGACAGTGCTAATTCTTTAATTCATAAATGATATGTTAATGTTCCAAACTGTTTATTTGCATTTATTGTGGATTTACTATCAGCACTAGGCTAGCAGTTCACATGGGTACGGTATTTTGTACTGTGGATGACAGTGTTCATCCACCACCACCGAAGACCATTTTTGACCCATTTTTGACAGGAAAAATACTGCTTCTAGTGCATAGAGTAAGTATCTGAATTGGAACGCAGTCCTAGTACTAAACTCTGCAGAAAAAGTAGATCCCCATGAGCAGAACTGAACAGCTCTGGTCTAGAGTTACTCCAAGACTAAGTTAACCTGAAAGTAACATGACCTGCTGTGAATAGGACACGAAGCAGCTATTTATGGTTTGAAATATTTTAAGTATGAACATAAATACAACAGGGGCAGAGAAAATAGCCATCTGTCACATCACATATAGGTCCAGAGTCAAGTGCCTAGTGCCATACGTATGAATAAGTCATTCAATATGCCAGTGTCAACCTTTGGGGGAAAAGTAATTGTCTCAGATGACCAGATGAGTCTTTTACTGCACTGGATGCCAATTACGCTTATAACAAACGCAAATATCATAACAGCTACATGGCCACAAAATGGTTTTGATTAAATTCTGAATGTAAATGGGTTTCCAAGCTGCTTTTTTGTATTTTTAGTCTGATTTAAAAGGTAATGTTTTACTTCATCTACCCACCTACTCCATGATCGTCCACTCCAGGGTTGTTGATCCAGCGCAAAGCTTGCTCCATTTTGCCCTCTAGGGTAACAGCAGCCTTGGCAGGTCTCATGTTGGCCACCGCACGGTTAGTCTTTGCCTGCAAGTTTTGCAAAGCAGTGCCAATCTGTTTGGCCAACGCTCTAGCCTCAGGAGTATCCCCTTTACCCCTGTGACAAAAAAAAAAAATGGACCAGAACATGAGATTCAACAACAACAAAAAAACATTTAGAACATAATTAGCATGAGGATAAAACAAAAAAGATAGATTAGATAGATAGATAGATAGATAGATAGATAGATAGATAGATAGATAGATAGATAGATAGATAGATAGATAGATAGATAGATAGATAGATAGATAGATAGATAGATAGATAGATAGATAGATAGATAGATAGATAGATAGATAGATAGATAGATAGATAGATAGATAGATCTGTCACTTTGGATCAATGCATCCTTGCTGAATAAAAGTATTATTTTTTTTTTTTTTTTAAATCTTACTGACCACAAAACTTTAATATACTGTAATATTATAATTATAATAAAATATTATTATACACAAATGTGTTCCCTGATCACCCACTTGACACCTACAATAATTACAGATATTAAATATTAAAGGTGTGGTATAATGCCACTTTTACAAGATGTAAAATAAGTCTCTGGTGTCCCCAGAGTGTGTATGTGAAGTTTTAGCTCAAAATACCCTACAGATAATTTTTTATAGCATGTTAAATTTGTCACTTTTTGAGGGTGAACAAAAACGCTCCGCTTTTGTGTGTGTCCCTTTAAATGAAAATGAGCTGCTGCTCTCAAGAAGGGCGGGGTTTCAGGAGCTCTTGTTAGCACATAGTGTTAGCGGTGCCAATTACCTCAAGAAGACTCACTGAAAATGTCAGAAACTGTTCAGCCTTTTATGTTCAAACCGGAGTCAGACAATGATAGAGAGACTCAATAAGAATAAGAAGACAACATTTTGAATTCAACAGGACGCTTCTGAACGGTGATGAATTTATGTAGCTGATGTGGAGTTAACTATCTTAAAGTCATCGATTAGCATATTTTGTTATGATAATCTATAAATCGCTCCTATGCAAACTGTTGTTGGAAACTGTTGTCACCCCCTTTGTTGCATGTTCTCAGGGGCGGGGTTTATGTAAATTCTAGGGTTAGTGATGTCAGCAACCCGGGAAGAAGCTTGTTGTAGTCCCTACCAGCCATTTGTTGTAGTCCTTAAACAGAGAATTCTTTAAAAGAAAATATCTCCATTTGCATTCAACTTTGAGCGTTGTAACTTTGCAGATGTTGTTTATGCTCAAACTGCAACATCACACACTAACTAAAGTTAAAAAAGTGAAATCGCAATGAACCACCCCTTTAAAGGTGCCCTAGATTCAAAAATTGAATTTACCTCAGCATAGTTAAATAACAAGAGCTCAGTACATGGAAATGAAATACAGTGAGTCTCAAACTCAATTGTTTCCTCCTTCTTATATAAATCTAATTTGTTTAAAAGACCTCCGAAGAACAGGTGAAACAGGTGAATCTCAACATAACACCGACTGTTACATAACCGCTTCTTCCCGGGTTGCTGACATCACTAACCCTAGAATTTACATAAACCCCGCCCCTGACATAACGTCTGGATCTGTGCAGAGCTGAATCAACAGACTAGGTAAGCAAGCAAGGAAAATAGCAAAAAATGGCAGATGGAGCAATAATAACTGACATGATCCATGATATCATGATATTTTTAGTGACATTTGTAAATTGTCTTTCTAAATGTTTCGTTAGCATGTTGCTAATGTACTGTTAAATGTGGTTAAAGTTACCATCGTTTCTTACTGTATTCACGGAGACAAGAGCCATCGCTATTTTCATTTTTAAACACTTGCAGTCTGTATAATTCATAAACACAACTTCATTCTTTATAAATCTCTCAAATAGTGTAGCATTAGCAGTTAGCCACGGAGCACAGCCTCAAACTCATTCAGAATCATTGTAAACATCAAAATAAACACTGTACTTACGCGATTAGACATGCTGCATGAAGAACACTTTGTAAAGATCCATTTTGAGGGTTATATTAGCTGTTTGAACTTTTTTTATGTTGTTTAAGGCAAGCGCGAGCTCTTGGGGCGTGGAGCACCAGATTTAAAGGGCCACACACCCTGAATCGGCTCATTTCTAATTATGCCCCAAAATAGGCAGTTAAAAAAAATGAATTAAAAAAAATCTATGGGGTCTTTTGAGCTGAAACTTAACAGACACATTCAGGGGACACCTTAGACTTATATTACATCTTTAAAAAAAAAGTTTTAGGGCACCTTTAAAAAAGGCACACATTGAAATCTGTCATTCCAGATCTGGAGTCACACTAGGCACATTATCTTGGTTACATAATCTGACCTAAACGTGAACACGATAATGGTTTATCAAGTTCACATTTTTTCATCATGTGCTGATCAAAGACAATATTTTCTAAACATGACAGACTGGCATGACTGATATGAAGATGAAAACCGTTTGTCCTTTGAAAGTGGAAAGAACACTTTGAATGTTCCAGTAAATTAAAGGTCTCTAACCATATGCACTGTAGGTCTGTAATTACATTTTACGAAGTTCAACCAGTCTCGCAGTGAGTCCTGCGATCTCACTGATGGAGCGCAGAATGTCGTCTCTCTCTTTAGGGTCTTCACACAAGTCAGCGATGCGCTTGGCCTCTGCCAGAAGAGCACGGATGTTCTCTTCCCCCTCCGGACCACCGTTAGGATCAGCTAGCCAGCTCTGTGCAAAAAATGAACATTTAGTTAGAAGAAATGTGTTTTTTATTTGAACAGTAAATTATGTTTTTATTTTATTTATTTATTTTATTTGAACAGTAAATGGTGTTTTCATTTTATTTTGTATCACTAAAACTAAAGCTATAAGTTAATAATATCAGAACAGTCTTAGACTATTCTGTCTCCTTATTATCAGAATGAACATAATAGAGTGACACTTGTCAACATGTTTTCAATTTGGAGGAATATTTACAGTCATATTGCTACTCAGCATAAGGAATCAGTCTGTTATATAATTATATACTTTGCCATTGTCTGAACACATCTGTGGTTTTCTGTCACTGCACCGACAGCACAAAATACAATGATTCCACACTTTAAATACTTATGATACATAGCACATCACCGCTAAATAACATCAGTCGGGAGAGATTTATGCAACAGCTATTTAGACAAGAACAAGTCTGTAATTATGAGTCCCCATTTTAAGTACCCACAAGTCCTTTGCGATGCATATAGTCTCTTCAAATCAGTAACTGTAATAAAATAAAAAAATATAATAAGATATTACAAACAGACAAAAAAAACCTTTGAGACTTGGGGGTGGAGAAAACATTTCCCATATCTTTTTGTTGTTGATATCAATAGCCATTTATTAACTCAAACTCATCTGTGACTAGGTTAAAAATTTGAGCCCTGAAGCAAAACCAATTGAGCACCAAACAACAGACACACTAAACACACCAATCCACTAAAGAAACTTCTTCATGCTTCTGTTCAACAATCTCAAGACTGACCTGGGCCGTGTCGATTCTCTTGGCGATGGCCTGTTTGGCATTGGTCAGGGCCTCCAGCTTCCGGGCAGCATTCTCCACTTTCCCCACCAGAATATCCAAACCCTGGCCCACCTGCTGAGCTTTCTGCATGCCCATAGGAGTGGCACCCTGACCTCTAAACAAGCAAAATATAATATAATGGTAACAATTAACAATAAGGTCTTATATGTTAACATTAGTTAATGCATTAGTTAACATGAACTAACAATGAGCAATATATTTTTACAGCATTTATTAACTATTGTTAATGTTATTTAATAAAATGTTAGTTCATAGTGTATTAAAGGTGCATTATGTAATATTGACAGCTAGCGGTTGAAATGGGTACTGCAGTCCAAATTGAAAATATTGGAGAGTTGTTTCCCATGCCCTGTCCTCCTCAGTTGATAACTTTCCCACGCTGATCAGCTAATGAATACTTTTGCAATGTTTTTATTGCCAAGGCTTTTTAGGTCAGGTAGATTCTGCGATTTCTGACCCAGTTCATTTGCTTACTTCAATGGCTGCAATACACTGTGTTTTCCACCATCTGGGAAACCCAGGGTGTCGAAATACTATTGGGTAATTTGGCAATGGGCGGGATCACACAGACATTCTGACAAAGAACACATATTTTTAAGCTGAATAACTGGCTGTAGCATTGCTTTTCAGAGAAACAAGTATTTGAACTTACTTAGCATGTTTCTTCAATATCTGCAAACATATTTTGGTACTTTTATGCTTTTAAGTACAGTCAAAAATAATTACATAAAGCACTAATGTAGTTAACTAATGTTAACAAATGAAACCTATTGAAAAGCGATATCAATAATATAATTAATATAATACACCAATCAGGCATAACATTATGACCACCTTCGTAATATTGTGTTGGTCCCCCTTTTGCTGCCAAAACAGCCCTGACACGTCGAGGCATGGACTCCACTAGACCCCTGAAGGTGTGTTGTGGTATCTGGCACCAAGATGTTAGCTGCAGATCCTTTAAAAGGTGCTAAAGAGGATGTTTTGTTTTATACATTTTTGCAATATTACTTGAAACTGTCTTTACTAACTGATAAAAGACTATTTATTAGGTGCACTGAAAGGAATAATATTAATATACATCATCTGTGCACGAGGTAGGGCCTTAAAAACATCAGCCAATCCAATCAGTGATTGGCCCTCTGGCTTGTCAATCACTGTCATGACGTTCCTTGTGAGAGACGAGCGCGGCTGCGTGCTCCAGTAACTTTCCACACTCCACAGGCGCCGCATGCGATGTTTTTGTGCGGAGACAGGAGTAACAACTGCAGATTATGAGTTACCTGCGGTGAGTCCGACATAATGAATCCACTAACACGACACAGTGAATGCCTGGGGTAAACACTCGTGTTCCAATACGAGTGTTTACGAGTTTTGGGAGGCGTTCCTTCGAACGAGGGGGGTTGTTCTTATGCATGCGCTCATTTCAAAAACTCAGTAACAGTCTTTGGTTTCTCAGTCAACGAAAAGATCCTCTTTAGCACCTTTAAGTCCTGTAAGTTGCAAGGTGGGGCCTCCATGAATCAGACTTGTTTGTTCAGCACATCCCACAGATGCTCAATTGGATTGAGATCTGGGGAATTTGGAGGCCAAGTCAACAGCTCAAACTTGTTGTTGTGCTCCTCAAACCATTCCTGAACCATTTTTGCTTTGTGGCAGGGCTCATTATCCTGCTGAAAGAGGCCACAGCCACCAGGGAAAACCGTTTCCATGAAAGATTGTACATGGTCTGCAACAATGCTTAGGTTTCCCAGCAGAACATCGCCCAAAGCATAACACTGCCTCCGCCGGCTTGCCTTTTTCCCATAGTGCATCTTGGTGCCATGTGTTCCCCAGGTAAGCAATGCACACACACACGGCCATCCACGTGAAGTAAAAGAAAACATGATTCATCGGACCAGGCCACCTTCTACCATTGCTCCGTGGTACAGTTCTGATGCTCACGTGAGTTCTGATGCTCACTTTTGGTGGTGGACAGGGGTCAGCATGGGCACCCTGACTGGTCTGCAGCTATGCAGCCCCATACGCAACAAACTGTGATGCACTGTGTATTCTGACACCTTTCTATCAGAACCAACATTAACTTCTTGAGCAATTTGAGCTACAGTAGTTCGTCTGTTGGATCAGACCACACAGGCCAGCCTTTGCTCCCCACGTGAACAAATGAGCCTTGGCCGCCCATGACCCTGTCACCGGTTCAACACTGTTCCATCCTTGGACCACTTTTGGTCTCATGAATGGTGCTCAAAATGAAAAGAATTTGTTCTCAGATGAAGCCCCCAGAACTGCAAAATCAAATTCTTTTGTCAGAGATAATTTATGTGGCGAATGTAAAATTGTGCGCCCTGACCCAACAGAGAAGGATTTGATAATGTATCTACATGCATTACGCTACAAAGGACCTGACTTTGAATACTCAACCCAACTGCCTGACTGGGCCAAAGAAGACTGGCTTCAGGATTAAACTAAAATCAGATATATTCATGCAACCGGTAACATTTGTTACCTAATACTACTGCTCATGAGTTTACAAAGATTGGGTTTAAAAAAAACTAAACAAAAAAACACTCATTACTGAATATATTCAGTGTGAATTCAAAATAACACCGTTTTAATTTCTTTTAATTTAAATTGGTGAATTTATTAGTCTGTACAGCAGTGCTTTGTATTATTTTTATTTTTTTTTTTGTGCTTTTGTGTTGTTGAACACCCCACAAGAGCTGCAGTTTTGGAGATGCTCTGATCCAGTCGTCCAGCCATCACAATTTGGCCCTTGACAAACTCGCTCAAATCCTTACTCTTGCCCATTTTTCCTGCTTCTAACACATCAACTTTGAGGACAAAATGTTCACTTGCTGCCTAATATATCCCACACACTAACAGGTGCCATGATGAAGAGATAATCAGTGTTATTCACTTCACCTTTCAGTGGTCATAATGTTGTCTGATCGGTGTATAATATAATATAATATAATATAATATAATATAATATAATATAATATAATATAATATAATATAATATAATATAATATAATATAATATAATATAATATAATATAATATAATATAATATAATATAATATAATATAATATAATATAATATAATATAAATCAATTTTTCCAACTACCCTAGAAAATGTATTTTAGGGGAACAATTTGACATGTAAACCATTCAAAATGCATGCAAAGGTCAGTTTAAAGAGTCCCCCTGGGTGAGAGCGATCAGTGGGCCTGTGCAGCCGCTGATTATCCGGCCCTTCAGCCTTTAATCTGCTTTCTTTGAGTCTCTCTAATGAAGTCAGAGCCCAGCGTCTGATCTTTCACTTTCAATCTAGCTTTCAACATCCCTGACACATGGGCCCAAACTGTACCACACCGTTCCTTCCTTCTCCTGTACTCAGCAGTCAGGGATAAATAATCCCCGGAGAATTAGACCACTAACAAACAACGTCTAAACTGTGCTTATTGAAAAACCTGACACACTTTCTCGTGTTGTAAATTAGAAGCAGTTACAGCCCCTGGGACACATCATACAGGGGTAATGTGATGCATAAAGAATGATGAATATCATTACGAACAGCACACAGCTGCATTAATACATAATTCAGCTCATGCAAGCACTACAGGAGCATGTGGTGGCATTTGACTCTCAATGTGAAATGCTGAACTGACAAATCACATTGCTGGTTGAATCAGCAGTATAATGGGCTTTGACTATAATTCTGCCTTTTCTCCAGATGCACCTGAAGGGGGCGTACCTGGCACGCACATCTGACACCTGATCCGTCATCTGGCCCAAGGTCTTGGTTGTTCCCAGGATCTCTCGTCTCTCTTTTCCTGCACAAAGCTCACCCACTTTTCCTGCTTCATCCAGTATCTGACGCAACGCATGCTCTCCTGGATCTCCTGTACAAGAACATCCAGAGCAGAAGTCACAGACATAGTGTTAGGACACTAGTACTACACACTCATATTTTTAATACATATATCAATTAAAATCATCTACATTACACAAATATTGTATACTGTTCAAATGTTGGGGTCATTATGATTTTTTTAAAGAAATTAATACTTTTATTCAGCAAGGATGCATTAAATTGAATAAAAGTGACAGAGAGAATGTTACAAAAGATTAATGCTGCTCCTTTTTTAACTTTTTATTCATATAAATATTAAATACTGAAAAAAATGTGTTGTGGTGTTCACCAAAATATTAAACAGCACGATTGTTTTCAACATGATAATACATGTTTCTTGAGCAGCAAATCAGCATATTAGAATGATTTCTGAAGGATCATGTGACACTGAAGACTGGAGTAATGATGCTGAAAATTCAGCTTTGCCATCACAGGAAATAAATACATTTTAAAATATATTAAAAAAAGAAAACAGATGTTTAAAATTGCAATAATATTTCACAATATTACTATTTTACTGCATTTTGATTAAATAAATGCAGCATTGATGAGCATAAAAAAAAAAACTTTAAAAATTCATACTGACCACAAACTTTTGAATAGTAGTGTATGCTATACAGTACTAGTTGGACTATATTATACTTTTTATTATTTAAATTTTATTTAATTAAATTTTTCCCCTTAAAATAAGATAATTATTTTAATTATTAATATTTTTTGTAATGTTTTTTCTCTCTGATCCACAGAATCAAACAGCATGTTTTGTTAACAAGTAAAGCTTTATTACAGATCCAAATAGATTTTATTAACACATAAATGTTGGTGACCACGTGCATGTGTTCAAATCAGAGGTAATAAATGCAATAAATGGTAAAATTTTACTGAAGAATCATTTTAGCACAAAGAGCTCTTTCATCTTCATCTCAAAATATCAACGAAAATATATTCCTGACATGACTTCCTTAACACCTGAAAGATGACGATGAGCTAATGGATGTAGTTATGTTACCTGGTAGGCCATTAGGGTCCCTCAGCCAGCCTTTAGCATGACCCATCTTTGACTCTATTAATGCCAGCGCTCTTTTCATGGCCTCAGTGTCCTTAAAATGAGAAAGAGTGTGTTAGTCATTCAGTATGTTTGTCATTTTGGCCTACAGGGCAGGATGTCATAGCATGTATCAGAGTGGTTACAGTTTTTTTTTGCAGTTACATATGTCCTCATATGCTAAAGGGAGGGGTTTCTGCAGCTCTTTCCCTCTGAAGGGCAAGAGAACCCTCTGCCTCTCTCAATCACACACACAAAGTGCGAGAGCGGCCCACATAATCACCACTTCACACTCCATTGCACCACGCACACATTTGGAGGAGAACCTGTCTGGTTCAGTAACTCAGCCATGCATATGGTGCTCCTCTCTACTGCAGTCTAAAGCAATAGTCATCAGACAATGCATTCAATGCACACATTATCAGAAAAATGAGCATATCAAGAGCATAAAACTAAAAGACAAATGAAGGGCATGGGTGTGAAATTATGTTCAATGTGAGTATCAAGTTCATGCCTTCAATAAAGATACCTCAGATTATTTCAGCTTATTGGGGAGAGGTGTGCTATGCATTTTCTAAGCGATCAGACGTGGCGGTAATTAGTAATAGCCTAGCAACCATCCAGAACACCTTAGCAACTACAAACATACTCCAGCCATCAGAATTTAAGAGACAATGGGTGAGATGTTTTGACTAGTGGCAGTGTTTTGAGGCCCCATGTAGGGCCATTCAGGCCCCAGTCATATCTAATATATCAGAAAGACATGGGAGTGGTTTCTTTTGACTTGGTGCAGCATACATTTTAGCACCAAGTACCACTCAGATCTTAGTCTGGAGATGTACATTTCCAAATTTGTTTTGTTGTCTTTGATTCAGCAAGACCAGACAATAATAGACCTTTAGAAAGAGTGATAATTGAGTTCATGTTTTTGCTTGTGGCATTTCCAGCAGGAGACACTCTGGCAGCCGAAGCAGCAGTCAGATCCATTCAGGAGAGGGAGAAAGGCAGGAAACTAACCCCTCACACCTGCTCCAGCTGCCTATTATACTCCATCTCACCAGTAAAATACAGTATGTATTAAAATATCTCTAAAATATACAGCTAGATTCCTGTCAATCCATATTATGAAATCAAAAAAGCCCAAATATAGTTTGCGTTTATCTGAAGCACAAGTATAATCAATGAGTCTTCTTTCAGCTAAAACGAATTATCTGCCCAATCCATTTCCTCTGCTTACTTTGCCTGCCTGCTATCCAGTAACTGCTGCTTTCCAGCCAACGCTTCAGCGTCCAGCAAGACAGATCACATTATTTGTAAGTTGATGAGTCATTTCCTGTTCGCATACATTTAATGGATAGATTGAGCTCAGGGTTGGGTTGCATTCTCAAATGCAGGAAAGTCCAGGAAAATGTCTTATGCATTTGTTCAGGTTTTAGCTGTTTACTGTTCAATTCACATATGAAATAAATACTACTGACTACTGATAGTTACACACACTAATCGGCCAGTTTATTATGTACATCTTGCTAGTAACGGCTTGGACTCCCTTTGCATTCAGAACTGCCTAAATTCAACATTCCTCAGAGATTTTGGTCCATACTGACTTGATAGCATCACACAGTAGCTACAGATTTGTCGGCTGCACATCCATGATGCAAATATCCCATTGAGATCATTTGAGTAAAGTGAACTCATTGTAAAGTTCAAGAAACCAGTCTGAGATGATTTGAGCCTTGTGATATGGTGCGTTATGCTGGAAGCAGCCATCAAATGATGGGTATGCTGTGGTCATAAAGTGATGGACATGGTCAGAAACAATACTCAGGTAGGCTGTGGCATTTAAATGATGTTCAATTGGTACTAAGAGGCCCAAAGTGTGCCAAGAAAATATCCCCCACCCCATTACAACACCACCAGCCTGAACCATTGATACAAGGCAATATGGATCCATGCTTTCATATTGTTTAAGCCAAACCATCTGAATGTCAGACCAGGCAACGTTTTTCCAATCTTCCATTGTCCAGTTTTGGAAAGACCGTGCGAATTGTGGCCTCGGTTTTCTGTTCTTAGCTGACAGGAGTGGCACCCGGTGTGGTCTTCTACTGCTGTAGCCCATCTGTTTCAAGGTTCGACGTGTTGTGCATTCAGAGATACTATGGTTATTTTAGTTACTGTGCCTTTCTATCAGCTCGAACCTCTGACCTCTGGCATCAACAAGGAGTTTTCACCAACAGAATTCTGATGCTCAGTTGAGAAGGTGTACCTAATAAAGTGGCCAGTGAGTATATTAGTATATTATATATATATATATATATATATATATATATATATATATATATATATATATATATATATATATATATATATATATATATATATATATATATATATATATATATGGAATGTATAAAAGGGAACCTAAGCCTTGCTGTGCGATGCCATATTGCATTAGTTATTCACATGTTACTACAAACATTGAGTTCAGAGACAGGCCAGGACGTCTGAACCAGATCAAAATTTCATGATGGAGCCAGAAGCCCTGTTTGAACAGTCTCTACTTTAATATGTATTCTGCTGATGTGCCTTATCTCATGACATACATCAAAAGCACCTGCTGTGGTGAATTACAATATGGAGGTAGAGTGATGTGGAGTTTCAGTGATGAACTTAACTTACTCTTTACAAAAAAACATACTGGAAAGATTAAATATTCAGCTGGCTGACAACATTTGCCTCCTTTTGGCTAACGGAGTAAATAATGTCAAGGAAGATTTAGGCCAACTGTACTGAGGCTATTGACTAAACTTCAAAATGGTTATTTAGAGAATTCCAAATAAATGCAGAAGTTTATATGATTGAATAAGGAAACAAATGAAAGTAATTTTCTGATTACAGTTATGAGTGAAACAATAAATTAATCTGGAAATGCATTGGCTTTATCTTCCATAATTCATTCTCTGCAAAAGGACTTTGTGGTGTGTGTGTGTATGAGTGGCTGAGGGAGTTGAAGAGCAATAACTACATCAATCCATCTTTCATGTCGTCAGTCATAAGGCACAAGGGAGCCCAGAGTCAGAATGGAGGTTCAACTCAATTTTGTCTCAAGACAATAGCAAGTGGGTCTAATGTTAAATATGTGCTACATTCTAAAGATTGAAAATGTACTCTTTTAACATGCAAGAACAATTACTAGATTAGCTAACTAGTATCACTAAATCCTTTCCACATATCTTAGATATGTGTATTTTCTTTCAAATATGAGCTTTAAAGACCCACATGAAATTAAAAATTGAGTTTTGTGGCTTTGATCTTGGTCAATATGCTAGTATACTCCTAAAGACAATATTTACAATCTTTCTTTTCAGGGCAATGAGCAAAAATATTGATGATGATGCATCAATTACACTCAGAAGCATATAAAAATTTGGTCCAATAAAATTCTCTCAAAAATCACTTTCCTCCAACTAGCAACAGCCATTGTTTTTTGCAAAACTAAAGGTAAACGAAAGGCTACTGGCTATTTTAATAAAACGGGAGGAGCTTTCCAATATATACCACCCCAATTTTCTATTAAAAAAGAAACACATGTACAAAAAAGCAAACTGCACTTGTCAAGCCATTTCATTAGATTTTTAAAAGTGTGTGGAGCTGTGCATCAGGAGTCATGGAGCAGAACATCATGTTGATCTGGTAAGACAGCATTCAGATTAAAGGAACGTGTATAGCAGGAGCCATGGAGACATACATCAAAGCGTTAAAAAGTTGTCAATTCCTGAGACAGACATTAGTGATTAACTGTGAGACAGAGTGTCTAAATGAGGGATGATGTGAGACTGAAGGGGATGTGGATGTGCAGGGTGAGGGATGGCACAGTGGCATTCCATAGCACATCAGAAAACAACCTGTCTAATTTCAATTTATTGTTTTATTTTGTTTGGGTGCTGGGCAGCTATTTTTCTGAAATGCATCACCCTTTATATACAGCATATAAAATGGCAAGCCAAGCTGATAAAAAGGCTTTCTATAAAACAATGTTCAAAAAAACAAGAATGAATATACTAGCACAGACATACAGTTAGCAACACATTGCTCTGGCATGCAGTTTGTTGCATTACAGAGCGGGAGAGAGGAGAGCTTACCTTCTATAGGAAGGGAAAAAATGGAAGAACACAGAAAAGAAAGAGAGCAAAAAAGAAAGAGGCATGTTTACAGAGTTATATCAGGGCAAACAGAAAAAACAGAGGTGACAGCAAAGTAAATGAAAGCTTAGGAAACTTATTTTGAGAGTAGAGTGATTTCTTATGGAAATATTTAATATGCATGCTAAGCAAGCGAAGGGTGTCATCAGTCAGGGAGAAGGATCAAATGATTCAGTAGACGTCTTGAAATATTAAAAAGCAGATCATTAATCTAACTGTTAAACACTGATGCCATGTGTATTTTCCGATGTTTATTTCATCTATGCTGGTTATTAGGCCTGTGTATTTTTATTGTAATATAGTCAGTGAATTCTGAGCCCGACTGTGAACATTTTATACATATTCTGGAAATGGAACAGATTATTACATTAGCAGGATGGGAGGGTCAGATTCATTTAGGGAGAAAAACAAAGACACACCAAGAGGTCTCAATAGAACGCAGATTTTTTTTAAAGAGGCCATGTATTGTTCCCATTCATTTCCTTTAAATGCATTTCAAAAAATTCTTTAAACCATGAACTGATAAATCACAAGATAAGAATATTTGGATAAAACTTAAAAAAAAAAAACATTGACGTGACTGAATAAGGTACAATACAAAACAACTGACTACTAAGCCCCTTTAAAAGGAATAGTTTACCCAAAAATGATCCCATAATTTACTCAGCCTCAAGCCATCATAGTTGTATATGACTTTCTTCTTTCATCTGAACACAATCTGAGTTATATTAAATAATATCCTGGCTCTTCCCAGCTTTGTAATGGCATTGAATAGTTTTTGAAGCTCCGAAAACTGCATCCGTCCATCATAAAAGTAATCCATACAACTCCAGTGAGTTAATAAATGCCTTCTGAAGTGAAGCAATGGGTTTTTTAAAGAAAAGTATCCATATTTAAAACTTTATAAAGTATAATCACTGGCTTCCAGCAACGGCCGTATGCACATTCATGAGTCAAGTTCCAGAGGAAGGGTGGCCTCTGACCCAATGTAGGACATAGCTCCTCTTCTCTGATATATATAAATCCTCCAACATTTTCCTTTAAAACTTCTCATTTTAGACTTCTAATTTGTGATCTGCATTTTGTTTTGCTCTATCTTCTGCACTTCCGCATTCATCAATTCTTACGCTATACGACTGGTCAGAGGTCGCCCTTCCACCGGAACTCGACTCTCTTGTGAACAGCTGAAAGAAGAATTCATATACAACTAGGACAGCTTGAGGGTAAATTATAAATTATGGGCTAATTTAAATTTTTGGGTGAAATATTCCTGTAAGGCAAGTCAGTTCACTTGATGTCCATATTTGTAATGCACCAGGTAGCTATTTCCAACTCTTATTTATTTTAAGTAATAAAATAAATTGCACCACTAAAGCTCAAATCACACAAAAAGAAAATGTAGCACTGTGTTCTAACCAAAGATGCTGCAACATGCAATAAAATATCTTTTACATGTTAATCAGAGTTTTTGTCCTAACCAGATACACACAGACCGACGGGGGATTATATTTTTGGAATGATTTCTATTTCTGCAACAGTTTGAGTTCATATATCATTGTTTATGACTTTAATAGCCATAATGAAAGCGACAATTGATAATTTACCTCAAATCTTGAAAATTAAAGGAAACAAGAAAGTTTAAACTGTGAACTCTGTGAACAAAGTGTATTCCATAAGATAGGTTGTATCAGTCAGTGTTTTAGTGTTTTGAATACATTCTTACTAGTTTATTTGTAATCCATTTGATAATGTATGTATAGAAGTGCACTTGCAGAGAGAGCCTGCCCTTAAGCTCTTCTGATTGGCTGTGATTTTGTCGCATCTTGTTGCTTGTCGCTGGAATCTTATTGCATCGCGTTTAGTTAGGGCAAGGTGTAAGGCTTGACTTCCATTCCTAAAGCAACTATATCGATCGCTGCAATGTTTATGCAGGCTATGCTTATAGCTTTTTTAAATGATTAGTTCACTTTTGAATTAAAATTACCCCAAGCTTTACTCACTCTCAAGCCATCCTAGGTGTATATGACTTTCTTCTTTCTGATGAACACAATCAGAGTTATATTAATAAATATTCTGACGCATCCAAGCTTTATAATGGCAGTGAACGGGACCAAAGTGTATGAGCTGAAGAAAGTGCCTCCATCCACATCCATCCACCATACTCCACATGGCTCTGGGGAGTTAATAAAGGCCTTCTGAAGATGCGTTTGTGTAAAAAAAAAAAAAAAAAAAAAAAAAAAAAAAAAAGTTATGAAGTAAAATATCTAGCTTACGCCAGGCGGCCTTCCGTATTCTACTTACGAAGAAAGTGTAAAATTCTCGCAGTTCAAAAAGCTTACGCCTTCCCTATTCAACTTACGGAAAAAGCTTAACCGACACAACACCTGTTCCGTTTTTTCCGTAATTTGAATGTGGAAGGTGGTATGGCAGAAGCTAGAAATTTTACTTCATAACTTATGGATTTTTTTTTTACACAAAACATTGCTTTGCTTCAGAAGGCCTTTATTAACACCCCAGAGTCGTGTAGAATATGTTTATGATGGATGGATGTGTATAGAGGCACTTTCTTCAGCTCATACTCGTTGATCTCACTGCCATTATAAAGCTTGGACGCATCAGGATATTTATTAATATATCTCCGATTGTGTTCATCAGAAAGAAGAAAGTCATTTAAACCTAGGATGGCTTGAGGGTGAGTAAATAAGTGAAATAATCCTTTAACTGTAAACTGGAACTACAGTGACTATATTTAGTTACGATTACAATTTCTCCCATTCATATACATCCGAGCGGACCATCAAAACTTTTACATTGTTATTAGAAATTAAATTTTCTATGGAAATTTTGACTTTTCTCCGCCAATGCCACATGTCATGTTTACCTTTTTTTTAAACATAGTAAATTAAAAATTGAACACTTAAATTGCCCAGGACCAAAGGAAATTACTTGTCTGACCTTTTGAACCCAGTGTAGCTTAATGTAACTGTAAGGTGGGGTTGCAGAAAGGAGTGTATGCATTTATGTACGAGATAAGGCTCATACTTTGTTGGCCCAGGCATCCTCATCCCAAGAAGTGAGTTGCAGCACTCTTATTATCTCGTTGATCTCAGCGCTCATCTTCTCAAACGTGTAGTTTCTGTTCTTCAAGGCCTCCTCCACACCATGACTCTTAGTGCACTTGGTTGTCACAAAGATTTTAATTGCTGATGGGTATCAAAAAACAATTTTGTTAGTACTCCCTTTCATGAGCTATCTAAAAGTATTTTACATATCAAGATTTGAGTGCATTTTATATCTAATGTGTCCAAAAATCAGGCAACTAATTATCTCCATATGAGTAGACATATTTGCAAACATCAACATTAAAAGCCTTTCTATGTGTGAAGATTAGCTGCCATCAACCTGGCTATTTATTGCTGAGCCAACTGCAGAAAGCCAACTGGATGAAGGGAAAAATCTATCCCTCCCTGCAAGGCGGTTAAATGGCTCCAATTATCAGTGTTGCCATATCAACGGCTGGCACACAGAGACTGCACGCAGCACACACACACAGCGGTTTGCTGGTCCGTCACCTGATATGAGCACGGGCAGCAGTTCCTTCACTGTGTTCATGGAGGTGACCAGCATCACACGGTGCTCCTGGTGTGTCAGCTCCTGTTGCCGTTCGTCAATCATCTTTGCCATTTTTGTCATGCCTTACAAAAAAAATATAATAAAAAGCTGCGCAAGAAACAAGAAGGACTGAGCAATAATCCAGCTAGCAATAATTCTCCATATATTTATAATCCAAAAATGGATGTTAAATTTGGGATTTGCTAAAGACAGAAGAAGAACAGTGCTATTAAATTATATCCAATATCTGTCTATATCCAATATCTATATATACATATCTATATACATATATACATATCTATATATATATAGATATATAGATACACAAATAAAATCTAAAAAGTATACACTAGCCTTCAAAAGTCTAAGACTTTGAAATGTTTTGAAAGAAATCTCTTATACTCACCAAGACTCCATATATTTAATTTTAAATAGTAATTTTGTGATAATATAATTACAATTTAAAATAATTGTTTTCTATTTGAATACATTTTAAAATGCAATTTATTCCTGTGATGGCAAAGTTGAATTTTCTTTAATACAGTAAATGTCTTTAGTGTTAATAAAAAAATTAAAAATAAAAACATACAAACCGCAAACTTTTGAACAGTAGTGTATAATGTACATTTCCGAAAAAAAAAAAACTTTTTCAATAGTTAAAGCCATACATAAAGCACAAATAGAAGAAAAATAGGCTACTAGAAACTGAAAATGCCTCACATAAATAGAAGTTCTTCCCTCCAAAACAATACCACCTAATGAAAACAGTTGAATAGGACATATATAACAAATAAACAGTTTTTCATGGTCATACCCTCATTTAAAGAGTGTAATCTTAAAAAAAAAATAACAAAAACATCTTCATTCAACCATAATAACACTGAATTCTTTTCATGCAAATAATCACTGCCAACTTTGAGTCAACTTTAAGTCAACTTTAAAATCAAATCAGAATGTAACAAAAATTCTTCAAAAGTAAGTAACAAACACAAAATCATTTAACAGAAGTACCTGGTCCCAGGTTTTTAGTGTAAGTGATCAAGTCCTCCATGGTTTCCACAACCTCTGCGACGGTCAGGTACTCCAGGATGCCCTTACACACGCGAATAATTTTACGCACCTAAAAAAAAAAAGGAAAAAAAACGACTACTACCAATGATACAATAGAAAAAGATGCATTGGGGAATATTTATTAACATGTATGCATTTGGCAAAAGCTTTTATCCAAAGAATATTACAGTGCACTCAAGATATACAGTATAAACATTTCCTGGAAATCAAACTCATGACCTTTACGTTGCTACCACTATGCTCTACCATCTGACCTACAGGGATCCCTGAGGACTAATGTTTTATTTTGCAGGTCTCTGCCACAAACAGGAAAACCTACAAGATATAGTACCATAACATCAAGATTACTCAATGCCCTATGAACAACACAGCTCCTTGAGAAAGATGATAGACGCACTATTAATAGAGCTCAGAGAGTTAGCTTTCACAAACCGATGATCTAATATCTTGCCAGTAGATGTACATACACCACACAGTCTGAGCTCTCTTGGAAATGTTTAATTTCATTACAAATGTTATGTATTTCTGATCATTGTATAATAGTACAGCAATTACTGGCACTAAACGGTTTTAGAGAGCATTTTTGGTTTTGAATACATTTTATGAGTCTATTTACTCTGTGCTGCTGGGTTTTGTATCTTGTCTTGTGATGAGAAATCTTGTGACATGCAGAAGCAGAAACTTCAAAAGTAACTCGTGCTGATAGAAGACGCACTGTGCAAGGCGGCTCACTAAGATCATGTGCTCCGTGTGAGCTCCATTATGCTGCGCCCACGCGTCAGCGCACAGGGGAGGCTGGATATGTGGAGCACGGCACATTAGGATCGCAAGTTACTCCGCATGACAGGGGACTGTGTATTTAAATGTTGTTAGGCCAGAAGAAAAGCTTTTTTTTTTTTTTTTTTGTCTAGATGATCCAAAGAATTCAAATTCAGGATGTGCCTTGAACTGATTATTCGGCAGAAAGGAACTGGATCTTATACTGGATCTTTCCCAGATCTAATGAGGTTTCACATGAAAGCAATATTCACATCCTAAAATCAACAGTACCACTTTTGACAAGCAAATTGCTTGAAGATAAAAAATATTGCTGTCTGTCCAAAAACCTTCTTTCAAAATTAATATGATATTTTCCAGAAAAAAATAGTGTAATATCTACTCTCATCAATGCACTCTGAAAAAACTGTTCAGTTTAAGTTTCACAAAGCAGGGCTTTCTAGGAGAATTTATTGCATTACCGCTTTGTAGCAGTTTCACATTAATAGCAGAGCATGTGAAAAATTGCCACATTTGAAATAACCAAGATTATTGTGCACTTTACAATCACAAATTGTATTTTAAGTTTAAATTTTAAAAATGCTTTAAAAATGGGGTTTTAATGTCTCTCTGGAATGTTAAATCAAAAGATAGAAATATTTAAAACTAGAGCTGCACGATTAGCTGTTATCGCGATCTCGATTCAAACACCTATGCAATCTCATTCATAAATGTCTACTAAAACTTTGACAAAATGGAACCTTCAAATCTGTGTTCGAGCTGCCGCAGAGCCAGAGAGTATAGTATAGGTATGAAACAGCTTCACAAACAGTCTTTTCAACTACACAGTTTCATTATTTCTGTGTTACAAATATTCATAATATCACAGAAGTACTGGGATAAAAGTTTATAGTTTGGATATAAACGCCAATGTCTTCGTTAGTGATCAAAATAGAGCAAATCACCTTTTGAAAGTAACTTGGCGCTTCAAATAACGATTGTATTGATTACATCATTATGCCACAAGGTGGCAACAAGTGACTACTAAAAAAAAAATTGTATTGGTCATTGAATCATTCATTCAAAAGATTTGTTCAAAATCGCTGATTCATCCAGTAATGAAACAAGTATTTATGAGTGAGTCATCAAATCATTCATTCAAACCGTATTTTTTAAACAATTCATTCAGATTAATTAAACATTTCAAATACTCTGCAGCAATTAAAATTTTGTAAGAACCTCTAGAAAATGACATGTTATTTTGTTTAGTTGTCTTTTCAGAATCATGGAAGAATCGTGATCTCTGTTTGAAACAAAACAAATCCTGATTCTCAATTTAATATATATATATATATATATATATATATATATATATATATATATATATATATATATATATATATATATATATATATATATATAAATTTTTTTTTTTTTTATTGTCATTCTACCATTGTTCAGTATTTGTTCTCAAAGTCATAAAGGCAATAATATCTTTTACTGTATGATTCTAAGTTTAAATGACAGTAAATTATTTCTTCAGGTATACAATGCCTATCAAAAGTTTGGGGTCGGTAAGATTTGTTTTTAAAAGAAGACTCTAATATTCACCAAGGCTGCATTTATTTGATCAAAAATAAAGTAAAAACAGTAATATTGTGAAATGTTGTTACAATTTTTAAAAAAAACTGTTTTCTAATTTAATGTAATTTATGTAAATGTAATTTATTGCTGTGATGGCAAAGCTGAATTATTATGATCTTTAAATCGTAATTTAAGGCTGAATGCTGACCCCACACTTTTGAATGGTAGTGTATGTGTATTAGGCTGTAAGTGACATGAACAAAACTTTTACTCTTGGTTTCACAGACAAAGCTTAAGCTAGTCCTAGACTAAAATGCATGTTTGAGTTTTTTTTTTTTTTAACTGAAAGCAACTTGCTCTAACATATCTTAAAATATGTCAGTGCCATTGTTTTGTCTCAAGATGCACACTGGTAATGTTTTTTTCTAGGGTACATTTATAAAAGCTACTTAAATGTCCTAATTGAACTAAGGCCTAATCCTGGTTCAGCCTAAACCCTGTCTGTGAAACTGGGCCATAGACAATTAAATAATTAATCTCAATCATTTTTTTAAAAATGAACCATCAGCTAAAATTTCATCAAGACAGCCCTCATTCCCATTCATACCTCTGCCTCATCAAAGGTCAGGAGCAGGTCTGAAGTGCCTGAGAGGATGCCCCGCGAGCCATCGATGAGGTAATCACGGGCCGGGACAGAGTATGGGTCTGTCCTCAGCATCTGAGCTGCTTCCACTAGCTTCGCACAAGCATTCTCTACCCTGAGAAACAAGAAACATAACAATTGAGTATATTCATTTGTACTAGTTAGCCTATTATATTGGCTTCAAAAAAAAGAAATAAAAAAATTAAATAAAAAAAAAGAAATAAATATATATGAACATTTTTTTTTTTTTTTTTTTTTTTTTTTAATCATACCATATGAATGCCAGGGTCTAACAAATATATAATGGCTTGACCTATTAGAAATGCTCAATGCTGATTAAATGCAATATTTAGTAAAAAAAAATATGCATTTGACTCAAATAAGTGGTGCCAGTACTAACTGGTTTAATTGCCCTCTAAATCACACATCAAGATTATTCAAACACTCAATTCCCAGAACTGAGGGCAGTAAAGAATTCCAAAGCTTTCCAGCAAGCAGTGTAAGATCTTTTCCCAGACTGGATAACACTGTATTAATAGAGATTAAAGCACATCCCAGTCGCCCCATGGCCCACGCTACAGGAGAGCAGGATGATGACGCGTTCTGGAGGAGGACTCTCTTCATCATAATTCTGCGGTGGAGACCCAGACGTATGCAGACACCACCCTGTATGAGGTACCACTCGGGTGTCAGTGCTTACAACAGAGCCTATATATAGAGAGGTTCACATTTCCTGTCACCAGCCACATGTGTGCTGACTGATGAGCTCTGTGCCAGCTTGTGTTTATGGTGCCAAATGTGTCAGCTATGGCTTTTACGGTCTTTAACTGAGCCCGTCTGCCCAGCCATTTCAAATAGAAACAGATTCATACTGATACCCCCGCTTTATCATCTGCAAGGCCTGATCAAGTCTGATCTTTGAAAGGTAAAAGCACAACTCTCCTTGATAAGCAGCACAGTTTGCGTTATTATTCATGTCTGTAGCACAAATGGTGCAATAGGAACAAGTTAAAGCCTTGAGCTATGAGCAATGAAAATAGTGATTCTTGTATTACAAAACACTACTAATAACTGTAAGCTTTTCCTCCAAATTGAATCTCCATCTGTTTCTCCAACTAAATTTAGACCTGCTGACCATGTCACAGATTGTCATTCCGGTTTGCCATTTATTTCGATTTGCACAATCTTCTAAAAAATGATTCTGCTTTGGAGGCCGATTAGTGAGCAGGAAGAAGCCGTGCAGGGTCCATATGGACCTGTCAACTCCACTCGCATATGGGCTAGAGCAGCAGAAGATCACACCGGGTACAACTCCTGTCAGCTAAGAATAGGAAACTGAGACAACAATTTGAACGGGCTCACCAAAATTAGACAACAGAAGTTTAGAAAAACATCACCTGGTCTGATGAGTCTTGATTTCTGCTGCAACAATCAGATGATAGGTCAGAATTTGGCCTAAACAACATGAAAAAAATAATTGATCCATCCAGCCTTGTAGAAATGGTTCAGGCTGGTGGTGGTGGTGTAGTGGTGTGGGGGATATTTTTTTGGCACACTTTGAGCCCCTTCGTACCAGCAACAAATCTGCAGCAACTGTGTGATGCCATTATATCAATAATATGGACCAAAATCTCTGAGGAATGTTTCTAGCACCTTGTTGAATCTATGCCACAAAGAATTAAGGCAGTTCTGAATGCAAAATGAGGTTCAACCCAGTGCTAGCAAGGAGTACCTAATAAAGTGTGTGTGTATATATATATATATATATATATATATATATATATATACAAAGTTCTGTCATGAAACTCTAGATGGCACAGGCTAATAGGTCCTTAACTCAGCTTGCTTACAATCACATCATTCTCTATAGCAGTGGTTCTCAAACTTTTTAGCGTGGAGTACCCCCTGAAGGGATTCCCATTCTTCTGCGTACCCCCTCTCTTCCACTTCAACTGCAGTCACACCTTTACCATTAAGCGACAATATTTGCCCCCTAAATTGATTTTCCAGTGCATTTTTTTTACCTTTATGAATAACTTTATAAAATAAATAATGTTTTAAATTTAAAAAAAATGTTCAATAGAGAAATATGCAATGATGGTAAAACAAAGTGATACTTTTAAATATTAAACTAAAACTGCCAGTAGGTGGGTCATCGAGAGTGAGTCATTGAGTCATTCATTCATTAACGAAGCAAGTGGATGTGAATGAATCATTGAATCATTGACTCTCACGATTCGTTCAAAGGCGCATTTGTGTGTTGTAGTTCTGCTGTGGTTTTCGTAAGAAATATTTTTTTCATTGCAAAATAAAGTAAATACTGACAGTACTGTGTTTAAAATGTAAGTTTTGTTTTTTGACCTGTTGTATAATAATGCACGTTTGCGGTCATGTGGATATTTGGGTACAATTGTATTCTTCCTCGTTATCAACATTAAATACAAGAACTCACACAAGGTATGTTTTTGTATCAAAGAAAGTTTGAGTCTTAAATTGATATAAATCCACTATCTGTGTCTATATTTGTTCGTCATGCAAGTGCTAAATCCCCACTTTTACAAAGGTGCATTGTCGAGAACAGCAGTAATTTAGCGCGATTTAAGGCAGACTGCACGCAATCTATCATATGCATGCTGCTTGTGTGGATGCAGTCATTTTAGACTGCAAAACATGAGGTAATTTGATTAAATGTAATGGAATTACAGCATTTTGCCAGTTAGAAATACATGCTCGGTTTTAAAGGTGCCCTAGAATTAAAAATTGAATTTATCTTGGCATAGTTAAATAACAAGAGTTCAGTACATGGAAATGACATACAGTGAGTCTCAAACTCATTTGTTTCCTCCTTCTTATATAAATCTCATTTGTTTAAAGAACTCCGAAGAACAGGCAAATTAGGCAACAGGCAACATAACATCGACTGTTACGTAACAGTCGGGGTGTACGCCCTCAATATTTGCATATGCCAGCCCATGTTAAACCATTAGACAAGGGCAGGAAGTCTGGATGTGCACAGCTGAATCATCAGACTAGGTAAGCAAGCAAGAACAACAGCGAAAAATGGCAGATGGAGCAATAATAACTGACATGATCCATGATTACATGATATTTTTAGTGATATTTGTAAATTGTCTTTCTAAATGTTTCGTTAGCATGTTGCTAATGTACTGTTAAATGTGGTTAAAGTTACCTTAATTTTTTACTGTATTCACCGAAACAAGAGAGCCATCGCTTTTCATTTTTAAACACTTGCAGTCTGTATAATTCATAAACACAACTTCATTCTTTATAAATCTCTCCAACAGTGTAGCATTAGCCGTTAGCCACGCAGCATAGCCTCAAACTCATTCAGAATCAAATGTAAACATCCAAATAAATACTTTACTCACATGATCCGATCCATGCACGCAGCATGCATGACGAACATCTTGTAAAGATCCATTTGAGGGTTATATTAGCTGTGTGAACTTTGTAAATGCACTGTATAACTGCACTTATAGTCGAGAGATTGGGGGGAGGGAGTGCATGATTTAAAGGGGGCGCAGCATGAATCGGTGCATAGTTAATGATGCCCCAAAATAGGCAGTTAAAAAAAACAAAAAAAAAACAATCTATGGGGTATTTTGAGCTGAAACTTCACAGACACATTCAGGGGACACCTTAGACTTATATTACATCTTTTGAAAAGACGTTCTACGGCACCTTCACTTTTATTTTAAGGTATGGTAAAGTTAAATTAACGGTAACACTTTACAATACGGTTCATTAGTTAACATTAGTTAACTACATTAGTTAACATGAACTAATAATGAACTGCACTTATACAGCATTTATTAATCTTTGTTAATGTTAATTTCAACATTTACTAATACATTATTAAAAGCTTGTTAACATTAGTTAATGCACTGTGAACTAACATGAACAAAGAATGAACAACTGTATTCTCATTAACTAACACTAACGAAGATTAGTAAATACAGTAACGAATGTATTGCTCATTGTTAGTTCATGTTAGTTAATCCATTAACTAATGTTTAACAAATGAACCGTATTGTATAGTGTTACCAAATTAACTACTCCACATTTTGTTCGCGTAGCCTCTTTTGTCACCTCACGTACCCCCAGGGGTACGCATACCCCAGTTTGAGAAACACTGCTCTATAGGACACAGCTGATTGGTTCTCTTGACAAGCTTGCATGTATAACCTTCATATACTTGATTAGCATTTGTCTTTAGCAGTGCAGTGCGGGTAGCAGAATGTCTTACTTGCATACACATGTCGTGTATGTATTGGCAGCAGCAAGTCATTTATATATATATATATACAAACACACACACACACACACATGCATATGTACATATTTTAGATTTTTATTTTTTATAAAATGTTTAATATACATACTAATTATATATAATTACAATTGATATATAATATGTAAAATAATGTCTTGATCTAGTTACATCCTCTTCTCTCGTTTCTAGTCTTCTCTCCACTTTCCTTATCAAAGAAAACTATTTTTTAAAAATCCTAAATTTGCAGTTTTACCCCCTTAAGGTGTGAGAAACAAAGGAACAAGCACTTCTTTGTGTTCTCTGTGACTTTCTGACTTAACCATTTGAGAGAGCGAGGAAAAAGATTGTGAAAGACAGACACAAACAGACAGGGCATCAATATTAAATAGATTCAACACTAACTGCTCCATCTACATCAGCTGCCAAGGCACCACTTCACACACCCAGAGAGACACTAGGGAGAGCAGTCATATAGTTTTTATGTAGACTTATCAATAATGCATTGTAAGCTTGCAGGAAAACGCCCCCAAGCTTTAGCAGTGAGGGTATGACTCAGCCCCTGACGGTAAGCTAACGGACCTTATTTAACCTCCACATCACATTGTGGAGCTTTCTTCAGTATCAGGACATCCAAAGACCACATAAGTATCTCATATTGTGTAAAATCAGGATAAAGTTTCTGATGTTTATACATTTATAATGTTTCATTAGTTTAAACTTCTCTTGACAAGGTAAAGGCACATGCCTTGTTAATGCTGTTCAGTGAGCGTGTGAGTTCAGTGTGATTAGAGCTTATGTATGTTCACATGATGAGCATCTGGAGAGAACCAGGAAGCACAGGTCTTACTTAATGAAGGCTGGAGGCATGTCTCTCTTCATAATCTTGTCTTCTGTGGTCTGCACTGTCTCCTTCCCCACCTGAGAACACATGTAAAACAAGCTTGATTACAGGGTGCATAATGATGAAACCATTTACATTCTTTTTTATCTTTTTGACACCAGCTTTAACTCAAAAAAGTTATACACACAAGGAAAAGCTTTAGCCCTCAGGCACACCAGATTGACACAGCTTGTGAATGGGGTCGCTCTGAGTATCTGGACACAATAAGGGCTTGTGTGTTCTGAATGAGCCCAGGGGCTGATCTGCCACTCGCTGTCTGGGATGCTGCCAGTACTTCCAACTGTCCAATCTAAAACAACAACCCACAGCCCATGCTGCTCATCTGCCATTACCACACCCATTCATTGATTATTTCCTAAATAAACACACTGAAAATAAAAATAAGTAATACAAAATAACAAAAATGAAACAAAAACAAAAAAATATATAAAGCAAAAAACTAAATAAAAACAAAATGAAATAATAAATTAAATAAATATTACAAACAAACAAAAAAACACAAAAACAAAGCAAAAACAAAACACCACAACACAACAAAAACACAAAACAAACAAAAAACACAAACAAAAAAATGAAAAAAAAAAACAAAAAAAACAAAACAAGGGAGGATCTAATGTTAATAATCCTTGGAAAACCATGTACTGGATTTCATGATTTGTTATGATTTTTAATTTAAGACCATGTTATTAAACTCAGTTCTAATTATTCATGTCCATAAATCAGTTCTGTCTGTTTCAAAGACTGATTCAAAAGTCATTTATTTATTTACATCAATCAAAAATACTTCGATATTTTTTGTTAACTGTCCAACCCTATCAGCCAATAATCTGAATGTATTATAATTCTGTCTTACATCACAGCAAAATCACTCTTTGATTTTAAATCATAATCCTGAGGCGACAAGATACCAGACCACACACGTGCTCACATCATTGTGGTTTATTTGGCCTTTCACTGGACATAAGGAATGACATTACGGTGTCCTTCTTTACAGTCCACTAATGCAGAGATAGCAGCGTAACAGAGAGATGTTTGTTATCTCCGCACAGCACATGGCCACTTCCTGCCTGCTCTTTTTTTTTTCCAATGATATAATTACACCAAGTCAATCACATTCATTTGTCTGTCCTCTTTCTCTGAAATGTATTTGAAGATGACTTTCAACTTCCCATCAAGCTCTAGTGACTTTCATGAGTTGAAATATATCACTTGATTGAACGGGTGAAAATGGAAAGGAATAACACAATGAGATGAGAAACAGGTCAAACAGATGTAAAGTAGTAAATAATGTGCATGCAGCTGTGTAAGCTTTTGTAGTGTAGCACACTCTTTTACTGGGCTCTAATTGGGTGAAAGGGGCCCATAAATAAGGCTAACTAGGTTAACTGCTGGGCTACACTGGGAACAGCGAACGCATATGCACATACAGTAGCCAGTCTCAAACATCAGTCCTGTGCATGGCCTGTTTGGAAGAAGTACTCAACAGAATTAAAAGTCCTTCTGGATAAATATGACATACCCTTCCACCAGTCAAAATGTCATGTAGTCAGTGGGTTCAGCTTTTGCACCTATTTTTTCAGTGTATCTGAGACCTCATTAGTGTTTATTAGCACCTGACATATTGAAACACTCTTCTCAGTGGGGCCTTCACCTCACACTTCTCTTGAGATACTTGACCTGCAACCACATTCTGCATGGTTATTCTTAGCTCAGTTCTGGGTCTATAAGGCCATCTGAGGGACAAGAAGCAATGGTGGTAAATAATAGCCCACTGCACCTTAGTCTGTGCTTTACAAGCAAGCACCAAATATTCCAAAGCAACCAATGAATATGTGCACAAAATATGTATTTAGAACAACACTGTAAAACCTGATAAGTTCAGACACTGCTTACCTCAAACATTTAGTAAACAATAATTATAGATAACAATTAAGTCAAACTAAAAAAATGTAATTTTATCTAATGTTTAAGTCCACTGTACTTAAAACTATTGTTCAACATACCATGTAATGTTTATTATTTTTCAATTATTTTAATGCAGTGGTTGTAAAACCCAATAAGTTCAGAATACTCAAAAAATTTAGTAAACAACTAAAAGATTATTTTAGTAGAACCTAACAAATATTATTACACAAATTCAGTCATTACAGTTTAATTGAAATATACACCTAATCTTTATGGTTAAGTGTTAGTTATCATCAGCACACCAGCATGCGCTAATATAACCATCAAAGAGAATACCTCTATTTACTTGCATGAACTGTTAACCAACATGCAGTATATATCACAGCCCATACTCAACCTAACCACAGGCACTACTCTTCACCATGATGGTAACCCTACAAAATTTCAACATCATAGAAACACATTGAAATACCAAAATAACAGAACATTAAACAATAACATCTTTCCCTGTATTAAACTTGTGCAAAAACACACAAAATAACACTCCATTTCAACAATTTCTCCTTTATGCCGGGTACACACCACAAGATAATCGGCTGATTTTGGGGCGATTTCTCCCCCTCCGACAATCCTAGGTCATGTCCTGATTATCTTGATGGTTCTACAGATTATCTTATCAGATTTTCCTGTGGTGTGAGGTGTGTTAAGAGTGACTGAATCTGCTCGGAAGAACTTCGTAGACACCCCAATCGCAGTCATAAATATTCGACATGTTGAATATTTACGATCAGAAATCCAAAAAGGCATGCACACTTTGGAGATTATCACGTGAAACGAAACAATATCAAATTAGAAAGCGAGCTAACAGAAGACAGAAGCATAACAAATGTAGAAAGTTAAATGGATTTGGACAGCAGAGATGGAGGATCAGCTTGTCGTTTTGTGGCAACAGCACGAGTGTTTATGCAAAGTGTCAAGTAAAACATAACAAAATCATTCCAAACACTATCAACGCTATTTTTTCCTTGTTTACTCTGAAGTCTCGAGAGATTTTGCAAGATTTCCCATGTTCACAGTCGGGACTCTGGTTGAAAATCTGTTTGTGTGTTGTGTGCTGTCTTTGTCACATCACAGCACACCACACACTATAGGAGCAAAATGGTTAAATCTAGAATTTTTTTTATCCTCGTGTTTGTGGTCTCTCACATTTTGAAAATCTTATAACTTTTAAAAAATCTTTTAGTGTGTACCCAGCATTACAGAGTCTGCAACTCAGTTTAATGTTGAATGGATTCTTCTGATAACGTCGGTAATGTCAGCAACGACGTGGATGACAGATGGAGGACGTCACTTTATATAGCTCAGTAAACTTAAAAATTAACTTAATTTAACTATAAAGGGTTTACTCAAAAAATTTGAACTACACAAAAATAAAGCTAAACTCCTCATTTAGTAAATGTAATTGTTTTAAGTTGCATCAATGATTTAACAGACTTTAATTGCAGTGTACTCAGTCTTTATAAGTTAGTAGTATTGTTCGGGTTTACAGTGAATACTGAATTAAGTACCCTTGCTATTACTACCTGCACCTGAGTACAATAAATCATTAGTAATGATAATTTCAAATCTCTTGCACTTACAACTACACTGTCAAAAATGTCCAATTTCAAAAAAAGAATGTATTCCACAGTAAAAACCTGTTAAATGGTTAACTATAAGCTATCTTATGTTTATAGGCTTTAGATTTGATGGGCGATATGTGTAAAAATCTTGTTAAAATTTTATTTGAAATAAAACGTAAGAATTATTATTATTTAAAAAAAGCACAATATAATCATAATTTACATAGTAATAGACATTAAAACAACATTTACAGATACATTTAATGTTGTTGTTGTTGTTGTTCTTGTTGTTTTTACCATTTATGCACATTAAAGGTGCCCTAGAATTAAATATTGAATTTATATTGGCATAGTTGAATAACAAAAGTTCAGTACATGGAAAATACATACACTGAGTTTCAAACTCCATTGTTTCCTCCTTCTTATATAAATCTCATTTGTTTAAAAGACCTCCGAAGAACAGGTGAATCTCAAAATAACACTGTGTACGCCCCCAATATTTGCATATGCCAGCCCATGATCAAGCCATTAGACAAGGGCAGAACGTCTGGATCTGCACAGCTGAATCATCAGACTAGGTAAGCAAGCAAGAACAATAGCGAAAAATGTCAGATGGAGCAATAATAACTGACATGATCCATGATAACATGATATTTTTAGTGATATTTGTGAATTGTCTTTTTAAATGTTTCATTAGCATGTTGCTTATGTACTGTTAAATGTGGTTAAAGTTACCATTGTTTCTTACTGTATTCACGGAGACAAGACTGTCGCCATTTTCATTTTTAAACACTTGCAGTCTGTATAATGCATAAACACAACTTCTTTCTTTATAAATCTCTCCAACAGTGTGTAATGTTAGCTTTAGCCACGCAGCACAGCCTCAAACTCATTCAGAATCAAATGTAATACATCCAAATAAATACTATACTTACATGATCCGATCCATGCACGCAGCATGCATGACAAACATCTTGTAAAGATTCATTTTCAAGGTTATATTAGCTGTGTAAACTGTGTTTACTGTTAAAGGCAAGCGCGAGCTCCGGGGGAGGGGGAGCACAAGAATTAAAGGGGCCGCAACCTATATATCGGTGCATAGTTAATGATGCCCCAAAAGAGAGGTATAGGTCCATAGACAGCAAAATAATCAACACTTTCAAGGTCCAGAAAGATACTAAAGACATAGATAAAACAGTCGAGATGACTGCAGTGGTTCAACCTTATTTTATGAAGTGACAAGAATACTTTTTGTGTACAAAAACAAAACAAAAATAACTACTTTATTCAACAATATCTTCTCTTTTGTGTCTTCTCATATGCTGTTTACATTCAGCGCTTTCAGGTTCTACGTCTGAAAGCTGGCTCAATATTGGCAGAGGCTGTTTGAGCAGCACAATGCATTCATGTGATGCTGACGCAGGAGCCGGCCAATAATGATGCTGATGTAGAACCTGGGAGTGCTGAATGTAAAAAGCGTATAAGAATGACACAGAAAAGAATATATTGTTGAATAAAGTCATTATTTGTTTTGTTTTTCCGCACAAAAAGTATTCTCGACACTTCATAAAATTAAGAACCACTGCAGTCATCTCGACTGTTTTATCTATGTCTTTAGTATCTTTCTGGACCTTGAAAGTGTTGATTATTTTGCTGTCTATGGACACCTCTTGGTCTTACAGGTGTGGAACGACTAAGGGTGAGTAATTAATGACAGAATTTTCATTTTTGGGTGAACTTACCCTTTAAGTTCTGTTCACACGAAAAACAATAAAACTATCAAGTTTTAAAATGATATCACAGGAATCACATTCAGAGCAGTTTATTCCCAGTTGATAAAGCTAAAAATGATCCACCTCATTATGAAATGTGTACTGCAGTTATAGAATAGTTAATAACATTCTCGTCCATGGCGTGGACGCTAAAATAGTTATCATTATAGTTATCATTATAGCATGCGTTCTTGGTGTGAACAGGCCTTTACCCTGATGGTTTTGTCTTTAACACTGTAAACTGTAAAAAGTCTTTACTGTCCATTTTTATTATTCATGGTTCATGGAAATGGATTATTAAATTTTGCATATGCCATTCTATTTCATCACCTATACATTTTTCTTTACCATCAATTGAAATGTATTTTTCTTTTACAGCATAGTGATGTGCAACAGGGCAGTTAATGAACCATCCACCTGTTCAATGATGTGATTTAACAATGGCATATTTGTTTATGATACCAGCTCATAAAAAACTGAACTGATATTTGACGTCTGACATGATTCTCATTCCTCTAATGGTCATTTGTGTATGAGGGTTGCACTGGGCACATCCAGTGTTTGTGTGCTAGAATGCGACGACACCTACAGCAAGATGCCTTTCCCTCAGCCGAAAGCAAAGCGGGAGCCACTGCGTTCTCGCTCCATGATGGCTGTTTATATAACAAGGCTCCTGCTCTGTCACAGAATTCTGTCATCTGCCGGCTGTTTACGCTCAAACTCAGAAGTATCTCTCATTGATTCTCACAAGCTGCGCAAAGACTCACGACTCCTTTAAAGGGAAACTCTGCACACACGCTGGTGGATCCATAAAAGGTTTGACTTTTTTAAAAGGCCCCTCGATCGCACATTAAGCAGTTTTTGTGGTGTCGAACAAAGCATATGGGTGACAGAAAGACAGACTCAAGAGGCAGACATTCATCGATTGTTTACATTTGATGCATAATTAATGCAGAGTGCTTATAGCAGTTGTAGCTTCACTAAAAAGACTGTTTGATCTCAGGTGCATTAGTGCAGTGATAATGGATTCTGAGAGAGCAGCCCAGGTCAGCAGCTGCTCCAGCTCCTGTGTATCGGCCCACTGTCAGATATCATTAAACATAATCCAGATAATTTCAGTAAAATAGACTGAAGAGGCCGGACTTAGAAAATGTGACGATCACAAGCCACAAGTTTCCCAAAACATACATAAAAGTGCAACCGAAATGTCGCACAAGTTCCCATTTCCAGGCACCTCCTTTGAGTCAGTTTCAATACAATTTTTTCAAAAGATTTTTTTCAAATTTCTTTTATTCCGCAAGAATGCATTAAATTGATCAAACAGAAATCAGTGACAGAAATCTTTTGGAAGTAGTTACATTAAATGTCTTTACTATTTGTATTAAATGCTGTTCTTTTGAATTTAAACATTTATCAAAATAAATCAACTTTAAACAAAAATATTAAGCAGCAACTGTTTTCAACATTGATAATAATAATAAATCTTTCTTGAGCACCAAATCAGCATATTTTTGCAGGATCATGTGACACTGAAATAATGCCTGCTGAAAATTTAGCTTTGCCATCACAATAATAAATTACATTTTAAAATACATTAAAATAGACAAAAGTTATTTTAAATTGTAAAAACATTTCATAATATTACTTTTTTTTAAGTAATATTCAGATAATTCCTAAAATTATTAAGGTTTTAGGTGAGGTTATGATTTATATTTCTGATGGCTTTTCCTATACATTAAATATATTTTGTGTATATGTTTATACATAACATAACCTTACGTTATATGTTTTGTGCTTTTTTACTACAAGAAAAAGTATAAATAACATTAATGTCAATCAGAATCAAAATTATAAGGATTGTTATTGTATTTTATGTTAAGTGTCACACATTTTAGGTAGAATCATCCCACCCCGCATAAAAGAGCATGTAGAGTCCTATCTACATTGTAATTCATAGAAATCAGTCTGGAGCATTATACTGCAAACATTCATGCCACTCAAAATCTAGTCAAGGCTGGATATATTTTCTGAAGAAGTCACAACGGAGACTTGCTTTAAAAGGAATATGTCTTTTTAAAGTACTTGAGGGATTATGGGAGCTGAGAGAAGCAAACTGCAAGCAAGTTTATGCTTGTGTCATCAGTATGGGTCTTACTATCACATTGTGATATTTCTGTATGAATGACTGGGATTAACTTGAGTTTAACACATTTGAAAGGGCATCACCTCCTCTCACACTGTTATTTTATAACTAAGGGAGTTTTCCCTGCAAGTGGCGGTCACAAATAAACACATTCCACTGATGTCCTATAGAGTTTGGCTTTGGGTTACTACAGTAGGTTATGTCTTTAATCACTCCATTTTGCCTTAGAAAGTGACATAACATAAGTATTTCATATACAGTTCCACACTACTGCTGATACCTAAGTGAATCTTGCCATGGATGGCATCAAACGGCACATATTTACAATTGTATATGGATGGTATGCCAATGGCTCTCTTCCAATGCACTGTGCAGACTTGGCCGAAAAGACAGACAGACAGACAGACAGACAGACATGGAGACTCCCCTCAAGGCCAGACCCCTGCTGTCTTTTCTGTTAAGAGCCATAAAAAGCATTCAGAGAAAAGAGAGATGAATAAACTCAAAAAAACCTTAAAGGGGTGGTTACGTGGTTTTTTTCCAGGCTTGATTGTGTTTTTGGGGCACAGTATAACATGTCTTAATGCTTCGTTTTTTTGAAAACACTGTATTTTTTATATATTTTATCTTTATTCTACACCTCTGTTTCCACTGTCATATGAACGGCTCGTTTGACTTCCTGCTTCTATGAAGCCACTCCCTCCGACATACGCAATGTGCTCAGATTGGTTAGCAGGTTGGTAACTGGCCCAGTCTATCGTGATTCGCTGAAGCGTCTGGAAACGCCACGCCCCTTACCATCCGTTATTACGCGCTTAGGTGGAAAGTAAATAAAAGCGCCTATATTGCTGTATCAAATTGAGCCGAATCAGACCCTGATGAAGAACCTCTCCAATCGCGGCTTTAAAGGACGTTTATGAATGGTATTTCATCTAGTATTTGTGTCAAAGTGTTTAGATATGCTGTCACTGCTGTTTGTTAGCTTTCAATATACAGTTTTATCCTGATTAAAGCTTTCCTGTAGTAAATACATGCCTGAGTAGTCGCATTTTTGTAAATGTATCTTTTAATTTATAGCATGAACAACTGTTTGTCTATGAACATAGAAGTTTGTTGGTGTTTGTTGCACTAGAACTTAGCTAACTGGCTAGCAAAAACGAGTTGCTCTTTGTATATGTCCTAGATGCATTAAAAACAGCAACAGAACTATAACATTACGTTTAAAAGACATGTAAGTTACAAACAATAAAATGTACTTACAGTTTGAAGACAATAAACAGCAGCTTCTGCTTTTAAAGTAGGAACTGCTTCATCTTTCAGTAAACTCTTGTGCAAATCCAGCATTGAACTCGTGTAGATTCTGGAATCTGTCTTCAGCGCCGCATCCAGTGTAGAAAATATCACAGATTACAATGGGTTCTATATCTTTTGACGCGTCGCGTCGCGCAGCTCGCGTTCGGTGTAAACAACTCTTCCGCTTTCATTATGCTGTGCCACATGGCCTCGCCCACTTTGTTGCGCGTTCCCGGGGGCAGTGTTTGTGTTAATAGCAAGGGTGTATGATGTCACCAACCCGGGAAGAAGCTCGTTGTAGTCCAAACCGCCCGTTTTTGTAGGCAATAAAATGCCATAACTTTAAAAGACAATATCTCCGTTTGCATTGAACTTTCAGCGCTGTAACTTTGCAGATACTGTTTATGCTCAAGCAGCAACATTACACACTAACTAAAGTTAAAAAAGTGAAATCGCATGTAACCACCCCTTTAAATTAACTTGAAAACTCTTATCAGTCAAGGTAGATACAGTCATCTGTTCCTCACTGGCTTCATTCCAGCCCTTCCACACCCAGCAATGACCATTAATCAGACCAAGTTACAGACTAAGACCAGATATGGTTCTGGACTGTGGCTATGATATCCGGGACATATCTAATATTCTGTGGAAGCTTGAACTAGGGAGAGTAATTGATTTACGTTACCTTTACAATAAACAATTGCATGCTCAATTCTTTATATGTCACAATTAGGGCCATAAAACATATTAGCTGACAAACTAATCTCTTAACACAATCCCAAAGTGACCAAGAGAATGCTGAAAATCTAAACATAGAACAGTCTCCAAGATACAGGCCAGTCTTTAAAGTGAGAAGAGATATAAAGCCTCTTTACTCAGCCTTGATTTCGAGGCTTGGCTGATGTTTTGGACACTTCAGCGGTAACAGGTGCCACATATGAGGGAGGTGGTGGTGCTCTGTGTCTCCAATGAAGACGCTGACACCTTAGACTTCCTCAAGCCAGCAGGGAGTCACTTTCCCTGGGCATGAAACACCCCCTCCAGCCATGCACTGTGAGACCGTGTTACTTCCCAGGCTAGAAGACCTATTTATTCCCGGCACAAAATGCTCACTCCCTATTTGTGACTTACTCACGTACATTAGGAGGATTCTTCTCGCATTACTTTACTTAATGACATCTGGGAGTAAATTATCTTGTTACACATAAACAAGAAGAAACAGAGTAATACTGAAAGTACTTCTACACTCTCAAAAAACTCTTGCAGGTCCTGCTTGATAGAATAGAATAGAATAGAATAGAATAGAATAGAATAGAATAGAATAGAATAGAATAGAATAGAATAGAATAGAATAGAATAGCTACACATACTATAGAAACTTACTAGAACCAATGTTTTAAAATGCATGGAGTTATTTAAACACACAAAGCATTACAAAAAAGAACAGAACAGAATAGAAAAGAAAATAATATTTAACTACACAGAAAGTTATAAGAAGGCTTTTTCAAATGAAAATAGAATAGAATAATAGAACAAATAAATTTCAGTTAGAATACATTACAGAGTATAAGAGTACAATGGAACACGATAGCTTGTTCGGATCAAAAATTACATCAGACTATATAATTATCAACATGATTTCAAAACTGTGTGTTTTTCAATAACAGACTGAGAACTTTCTTCAAATAGAGACTGCCTTATTGAGACCAAAGAGGAAGGAGAACATACCAGCAAGTTTCAGTCTGGTTTCTGTGGGTACACTGGGAAAATAACGGTACAAGTTTCTGGGATTGATGATTCTGTTTTTGATGTTTCCTGGAAACAGCACCTGAACTAAAAGTACTTTTCTAAACAGATGAACTCCTTGTACAAGGAAGAATACAGCCCACCTATATCACACTCAGTTCATGTTTATGATGCAAATGTCATTGCTTCCAAAATACTGCAACTACTCCAATACAGGATAAGGTGTTTAGGGAGCGTTTAAATTTAACATTGATAAACATAAGAAGGTTTACAGCCCGTTTTCAACTACAATTTCTCCTTGCGCTTGCTGAAGGTATCAACGAATCATTCAACTACACTAATTTCCAGATAATGCATCCAGCCCTTTGTAACACAAACACAACCTTTAAGCCTTTGTTTTTATTTTTTGGATGTAGGCACTTTAGTTTACCGTGTGTTAAGTTAACGGTGTTTAGGAGAAAAATGAGGAGAACAGAAAACTCACACAAGTCCAACACTTCCCTGACACCTGCTGTGATTTAGCCAGTCTCCTCAATGTTCCATCAGTGCAATGTGTTTACATCAACCATTAGGCTATCTGCTTTAGCCACAAACTAATAAAGTCAAATTTGATTCTTAAACCAAGTCCACTGTAGGCATTTTTTAATTCCTAATGCAACATTCACATTCATCAGATCACGACCCTTCGCAAAATTACCAAGGTAAACAATTTCCACTAAAATACCACAAACTACAACAAAGCAGTACATGTTCACAGCAAACTTCTTGTTAGCCAGCCAATGTTATGAAAAAGAAACAAAATGACAAAGTTTTATACTAACTGAAGAAGACCACATATTTATTATGATTTACAGTAGTAGCAATAACTGTGGTACCTATGGTTTTTAGGAGGAAACTGTGTGAGGAAACTGTGGTTACCATGGTTTTTTTTTTTTTTATAAGGGGAGACGTTTTAATGGAATGAACTGCGCGTTGATGAACACAATAAAACAGCAGCAGATAAACTAAAACAAGATGCTGTATGGATGACAGGACCCTCACCCGCACGAGGTTGCTGACAGCCGCTTGCACTGCCGCCACTGGGCTGGTGAGATCTGGGATCGCTTTCCCATCAACTTCGCCCTCCTCGTGCATGATAACCAAGTGGGATATCTGCTGAGCCACCGGCTCCAGGATACTCTCTATCGTCTTGGTATGGAAAACTGGCATCCTGAAATCTAAATATCCTCAACACAAGTGAGAAAAAGGCACGTGTTCACTCTGTCCTGCGCTTTCCCCCGTTATTTCTTCCAAGGGCACCACGAACCAAACGTCTATTCCCGAGTCTATCCCACTCATGCAGAGAAATCCCTAAACGCCTCCTCAACGACCGACGCCTTCTGTGGATAACCAAAGCAAGGCGCCCGGTGAGTGGGAACGAACGCACGACTTAAAAGAGTCAGGGATTGTCAACCAATCAGCGCAAAGGTTTCACGCCAAGCGGAGCATCTGATTGGTTCGCGCTGACGCTGTTTCCACTCTTCTCCGCCCCACCCTACCTGTGTTAAGAGCTTCCCTGACTACGTCATGCAGTCAGTAGCCAAAAAGGGAATGCGTCGGACTGGAATGACAAAGTGAGGATTCCGTGGATTACATTCGACTTAATGATAGGTAATGGTGTTAGTGAAACGGCAACAAAGTAACTGATACTCAATGACAGACCATTCAAGCATGTCTATATTTAGGCTGCAGCTTTTAATTCAGATCATGTGATCATTTCTGCGTGACAGAATGAAATGTGTTGGTGGACAATTCATCTTAGTTTTAAAAGATAATGCTTCTGAGCAACACGCAAGATTCAGAAGTTCACGTGCCTGCTTCAAATAGGCTTGGGTTACTGCATTTATTTGATTAAAAACACAGTAAATACAGTAAAAACGTAACATTGTTAAATAATATTTTACAATTTAAAATAATTGTTTTCTATTTAAATATATTGTATAATAAATCTGAATTTTCAGCATCATTTCTCTAGTCTTCAGTGTCACATGATCCTTCCGAAATTATTCTAATATGCTGATTTAGTGTTCAAGAAACAATACAGTAAGATTTTATTTTAGTTACATGTTACATAATTGTCATAGTAATAACAGTAACTTATGCATAATTGCATGCAACTAACCCTAACCCTATCTATAGTATGTTATCAGTTTAATGTGTCTTTTCATCAATTGAACATGTCCTTGCTGAATAAAAGTAAAAAAAAAAAAAAAATCTTACACACATACAGAAAACACACGTACTGCATACTGTGTACAGCACTGGGTGCAATTAAAATGCAGTTATAAAAAAAAAACTGGCTATGTCAAGACAGGAGAAATTCTTCATTTGAGGTGAACCACTGGACACTCAATATATTGCCCTCATTTGGTTTAGCTTAATACTTTAAATGATGTGTTTAGAGACAAGAATAAACATTTGGTTAAAGAGAGACTGACTCCCCATATAATGAGACATTCTGTTTGCAGGCAAAGAGACAGGGCTTTATACATCTGATAATGTGTTTAGGACATCTGCAGGAAAAGTAATATTTAAGAGTTATCATATGTATAATTCACAAGTTTGGTCTTTAGACAAGTAAGACTATATTGTGACTTTGTTTCAGACACCATTCTGCAGCGCTGATATGGAGGAAAACACAAGGCAACTGTAAGGATACCAAATAAGGAGAGATTTCAGACAGAGAAGCACAGAGAAGTGCCTTGCAACACTAATAAGGTAAATTGTTTATTACATAAGTAGCAGCTGCCATTGAAACTTGTAAGTGCAAAGTCACTTGGGGATGCCTCTTGCATAGCTGGGACTTTGTCTGCAGTCTCTCAGTGTTCTCAAACTTGACAGGAGATCTCCTGCTTTGACTGTGCTTTTAAAATCTTAGACAACAAAAGTCGTCAAGTTGTCAGTCAGTTCACATTTTGAATAACTATATATAAAAAATTGTACTGTTGTTCCCTTCAATATTTTCAGTGACTGTCTTTCTACCATTTCAGTCAGTTTTATTTGTAAATGAAAACCACTGACTGATTATGTTTACTGATGATTTAGTTTAAGTATTAATTGTCCTTATAAACTGTATTACTATTATTGGTGTTGAAACTGTTTGTATTGAAATGGAACGGTGCAGATCCGGCCCCATTATAGCCAAGGTGAGTACTGCTGTGCTCAGCAATTTCATGTCATCCAGCCCTACTGCTGACTAGTCCATATTTGCTGCATTTGCTGTGGCTGTGGATGCCCTGTTTTTAATGAGAGGCTGGAATATGCAATGATGGACACATAAGATGTCTTTCTTGGATAACAAGATAACAACAATATTCTCCATGAAGAAATTTCAAGCCATCCTCTATCACTGCCCAACACAAAGTGTAGCCTACATAATAAATTATATCGAAAAAGTCTTTAACTTCAACACAACCCTGTTAGCACATACCATATACACATACAGATAGGTGGGTTAGATTAGACTACAGAGACCCTCTTAAAATAAATTTCATATTTTTTCTAATGATGTAGCAGCGCCCTCCAATGTGCAGTGAGAGTCATTACAGAACTTGCACCTGTCTTATAACACATAACCTGTTGAAACCACAATCTTTTATACTGGCAAGAATATTAAGTCAATTGTTTATATTAAGTTTAAAATCAAAACATAGTAATCAAAAATTTGCACAACTATACTAGGTATATATGTATATATATATATATATATATATATATATATATATATATATATATATATATATATATATATATATATATATAAAGTTAAAACACACAGGGGTGTGAAAATAAATGTAATAAATGTAATTTTGTTTAATATATAATGTAGTTATATTGTTTATGTTTAGACTTAGTTAACCTTAACCCTTAACAGTCTGCTAGTAAAGGGCATGCTATAGGTTACAAGAAAGAGTGTTAATGTTGCATGTGTTATATACATGAGATATTTGATGTAGCAGTAATATTGATGTGAATTTCATGTTTTTCAATATTTGTTTTTGTAATGTTGCTGTTTTCTAAATTTACTTTATTTAAAGTAAATGTTTTAAAATCATAAGATTTTGTTTTATTCAGTGTTACTATCAGCAAACACTAACAGGTACATTAGTGTTAGTATTTTGAAGTATTAACTGTCCATACATTGCACTTTAAAAAGATTCTGTTGGGGCTCTTGTTGGTGAATAGAATATACTTTTTGGAATATATTTTTTCTGTGTATCTGTCAAAATAGCAGATTATCCTATAATTTTTGTGACTTCAAATAAGGGTTAGCACAAAAGTAATCTAAATGTAATCCAAAAATAGTCAGATTACATTACCAAAAATGTGTAATATAAGAGATATTACTGATTACAAATTTTGTCATGTAATTTGTAATCAGTAACTGATCTACCCACAGCTCTGTATATATATGGCAAAAGATCTTGACCTAAAAAGGAAACACAAATGGTTTACCAACAAATGACATGCAAAGAAATATATATATATAACTGTATATATATTTCTTTGTATGTCGTTTGTCAGTAAACCATTTGTCTTTCCTTTTTAGGTCAAGATCTTTTGCCATCATAAGCATCTGGTATTCTTGGTAAGAGGAAGGAAATTATGTTAAGTCTGAGTATAGTCTTTGGTGATTCACTGCTTCCACATTTTCTGTCACCTTCTCATGTTTTATTTTGATTTTGAGGCCAACTCTTGCAACTAAGAAACTTCTGCTGGTTAGTTTCTCATGACACTTCTCCAAAACTCTGATATCATCTTCTTGTGCACCACAAGTGTTTGTTCTCAGGAAAATTCTCAGCAGTGTCATTTATTTTAGTTATTTCCTGTCAATAATTTCAGTGCTTAAACTTATTTCACATTATTCCCAAAGCCATATGTCCTCTAATCTTCTAATTTTCTTTATGTTTTTCAGCCAATATTTATATTTGATTTTATTTCACCTTATTTCCGTCAGCATAAATGTTTTTTAATGGTTTTAGTTTTAATTAACAGTAATAACCCAGTTGAAATGCATGTCACCATTTTTGTGACATGCCCCAATTTTACCATACAATATAGTTTAATAGGACCATTTAAAGGTTTTGGTGCCCATTGACATTTCTCAGTTGCATTCATTATGTTTGGAACAATATAAGGGTGAGTAAATGATGATGAGTAAATGAGCTATCCTTTTAAAGAGGCAGATGTTCATTACTGGCTATATTCATTTTAAAATGAACTGAGATTAACAGATGAAAGAACTGGTTAATAAATGCCTGAAAGAATGAAAATGGATGAGTGAGAATGCACCAGCTGATTGTGATTTAGAAAAACATGATGTGCAATGAGTGAATTAGGGCTGTTCAACGATAACCGTGGTTATCGTGTACAAAATAAGAGTCTGTGTTTACGTAATATATGTGTGTTTGTTTTGTGTATAATTATTATGTACATATAAATACACACACATACATGTATATATTTAAGAAATATAAGCATGTACAGTACAGTCCAAAAGTTTGGAACCACTAAGATTTTTAATGTTTTTAAAAGAAGTTTCGTCTGCTCACCAAGGCTACATTTATTTAATTAAAAATACAATAAAAAAACAGTAATATTTTGAAATATTATTACAATTTAAAATAACTGTGTACTATTTAAATATATTTGACAAAGTAATTTATTCATGTGATGCAAAGCTGAATTTTCAGCATCGTTACTCCAGTCTTCACTCAGTGTCACATGATCCTTCAGAAATCATTCTAATATGCTGATCTGCTGCTCAATAAACATTTATGATTATTTTCAATGTTGAAAACAGTTTTGTACTTTTTTTTTTTTCAGGATTCCTTGATGAATAGAAAGTTCAAAAGAACAGCATTTATCTGAAATACAAAGGTAGTAAAGACATTTATAATGTTACAAAAGATTAGATTTCAGATAAACACTGTTCTTTTGAACTTTCTATTCATCAAATAATCCTGAAAAAAAATATTGTACACAAATATTTTGTAATTGTACACATTAAATGTTTCTTGAGCAGCAGATCAGCATATTAGAATGATTTCTGAAGGATCATGTGACACTGAAGACTGGAGTAATGATGCTGAAAATTCAGCTTTGCCATCACAGGAATAAATTACTTTGTGAAATATATTCAAATAGAAAACAGTTATTTTAAATTGTAATAATATTTCACAATATTACTGTTTTTACTGTATTTTTAATTAAATAAATGTAGCCTTGGTGAGCAGATGAAACTTCTTTTAAAAACATTAAAAATCTTAGTGGTTCCAAACTTTTGGACTGTACTGTATGTATAAATATATAAATATATTTATATTTTTATATATTTATATTATATATAAATGTAAATATTTGTATAGAAATATAAGATATTTTTCTTAAATTTTCCACGGTTATCGTTGAACAGCCCTAGAATGAATGAAACAAAAACATGTAAAGATTTAAGACAAGTTTAATGACAAATATGAAATACAATGGAATATCAAATGCAATTAAGAAGAATTTTATATTAAACAAAGTTAAGACTGTTTTACAATAATAAGTATATAAGTAGAAAAAAACAAATAAATATATTTATCTTATATGCATTCTTACAATAAATAAAATATTAAATAATATATTATAAAACACTAACAATAAAACAGAATAATTAAAACAGATAATGCCCAGTCAAAAAAAATAAAAATAAAATAACTATATGGAGCACTACTCCTTCATTCACATACTCCTTCATATTTATTTCCACAAACGATTTTAGAAAGGCACAAAAGACAAAATACACAGTTCTCACAAACTGTGCATTAAAAAAATCCTAATCCTTCATTCACCAAAAACTGGTATCACTGTCCAATAAAAGCAGGAATGTGTAATTATAACACTTTCAAAGATGATTCCTATTGCAAGTAGCTGCCATATATCATCTGAATGGCATAAATAATTGGCATGTGCATTCTGTGCAGACCAAAACATTACCCTGAGTGGTTAAGCATTTATATATCTGCTGTAAAGTGAGTGACCCCAGTCATAGTTAATCCTTCTGTGAATACTTGGAGCCTGCTGTATATGTGGGTAAATCAGTATGCTTTGAGATCCAGTGGTTGTACTTGGTGACTTCTGTATAAACACCCGGGTTAGACTTTTCCGCACATTCTTTTCCCCAGCTAATGATACCGAATAGGAACATGGTGTGATTTACTTCACACACCAGAGGCCCTCCTGAGTCACCCTGAAAGCAGAAAATTAAACACATTCATATGTGTATTTCTTACAGATTTATGAAGATATTTTGCAGTTTAATTTGTCAAGGCTACATTTCAAGAAAGTAAAATATTTTCTTGTTTACCTGGCAAGCATCTTCCCCCCAGTTTCTACCAGCTGCACACAGCATGTACCCATTGACCTCATCCTTACTGTAATACTGCTGGCAATCTTTCTTTGAAATAAGCATCACCTCAGCCTGTTTCAGATGTCGAGAGTACTCAAAGCCACCTTAAAGAAAACAAATAAAAAAAAGCAGTGATTACATGTTACATTTTATCTCACATATTTACATAGTTCTGGTCCTGGCATTCTACATTGACATCCAGAGTGACAAAATGAGATTACTAAAATGTCTAGCTGTTCTCTGCTAGATTTTTACAGATCCAGTACAGTATGTCATGTCATAATTATAGGATGTTTCAGTTTGTATCATAGATCAACTTTGTGGACACACCATGTTGCCCTCATATCTTGTTGTAGCAGGAAAGTGATCATTGTTATTGTTCTAGGATATACTATCAGCATACAGCCTCAAACAACTTACCCTTTTTATGCCTTCCATAGCCGACAATCTCACAGTAGAATCCTGAGGGAAGCATCTTCTGGAAAGGTGGAAGGCATGCAGTTTTCACAGATTCTGTCCTCACCGCGCATTGTCCTTCGCTGCCCTCTATCTTCAACAGGGCTAAAGGAAATGATTTGCACTTTTAATTTCTTGAATAATACAACATAAGGCAAATAATAAAATATAATATTAAAATATAAATTAAACTTACCAATGTCATGAGTATAGTTTTCAGTTGTGTAGTCAAAGTCCTCATGGACCACAAGTTTGCTCACATTGAACTGCTGCTCTTTGACAAGGTTGGTTTCATTGATGGCATTCTTTCCCAGAATGACAGAGTATCTATTGATTTGAGTCCTCCCACTATTCAAAACAAAGAAACAATACAATCATATATTATAGGGGTGTAACAATACCGTCACGATTCGATACATATCACGATACTGAACTCACAATGCAATATTACTGCGATACTCCAAGACATATGGTAAAAGGTTAACAAAAAAATGTACTGTTGATTAAAATTCTAAATTTGGTATTACATTAGGGATGGAAATTAATAGACTTGGTGCTGGTAACCCAATGCACAGGACACTGGTGACACCAGAATAAAAATATTCATGATTCTGAAGCTGAAAATACAGAATTATTTTGGATGAATATGCACGCACTTTGTCACTGACTAGATACATTTAAGATAATGTAGGCCACTTTTTACTGGTAACATAAGACATTTCGAATCAGTGGTTCGGAGTGTTTATCAAACTGCCAAAATCACTTGAACCATTAAAATTTCGAAATGTTTCAAAACACTTATGATGTAACGAAGCCTTGTTTACTGAAATCACTTTGGCAGTTTGAACCAAACCACCAAACAAAAGATTTGTAAAGCTTCAAAGCTTCATGAAGCAGTGTTTTGAAATCACTAGAATCATCACTAGAAATTGTTGAATAATATTGTCGTTATTTAGTTTTTGAGGGTTTTTTTGGTGCACAAAAAGTATTCTTATCACTTCATAACATTAAGGTTGAGCCACTGTAGTCACATGAACTGTTTAAATATGTCTTTAGTAGCTTTCTGGGCATTAGAAAGTGTTCATTTTCTTGCTGTCAATGGCTGCCTCACTGAGACATCGGATTTTATCAAAAATGCCTTAATACCAAAGATTAACAAATGTCTTAGGGGTGTGGAACGACATGAGGGTGAATAATAAATGACAGAATTTTCATTTTTGGGTGAACTAACCCTTTAAGCAATTTTATTGCACAGCCCTCTGGAATAATTGATTCTGATCATGGCATTCAGTGGTCTTATATTTCCTAATATTCGCTGTCACCCAAATTCTTGGTTTGCAGTTGACTACCCACAAATTGGAGCATTGTTGACACTTACCAAAAACTTACTTTGCAATCTAATGCAAGTCTCCAACTGCTGGACTGTTTAATAGTTGCTTATTAGTTAATAATAGCAAACTAGTTTTCCTTTTCTGTCCAACTTATTTTTCCCCAACCGGCACTACTTTGATGTCTCTTGTATTCAATGAATCATCTGCAATCGTCTTACTAGTAAAATTGAGCTCAGAGAATTTTATTACTAATATTACTGTAATACTGTTGCAGTTTACTGTTGCAGACTATTTATTCTTAGCTTTAGAATAATATTTTGATATTTGAGTAATAAGCAGGATTCTTTCAGCCGGTCATTATTGCTAAAATAAGCCCGATAGGGTGATACAAGACCCTGACTCTGGAGCGGACTGTACATTAGCTTACATAATGCAATAAGGTCATATTATTCAGTTAACAACAGGTTGACATACCCGTAAGGGAAGCAGTGGGCTGCAGTGAGGACCCAGCATGGAGAAATGAGGGTTCCTCCACAAATGAACCCATTTCCTTTGAAGATAGCTGCAATCCAAGGCTGTGACTCAACAGTTGACCTTGATCCTCCTATTATCTTTGTAATGCGGTTTAGGCGTCGCTCACCACACGTTGATTCTGATTAATACATGAGAAACATCAGAAACATGAAATCTGTGAGGAGAGATCATTTTCTAGGCAGTGCACAAGGAAAGAAACAGCATGTAAAGATATCCCAGTTAGGGGTTTTCCTAACATCGCCATTGAATTATTGAGGATTTTTGCTTAGAATGGACATTAAAAAAGTAAACTGATCAAACTGTTACCTGTGTCCTGCTTTGGTGGTTCGGGTGTTGATAGACTCTTGGCTGCATGAGCTATAATAGGTCATATTAGTGAATCTGCTGTCAGTATTACCCATGACTTAAATGAGCAAAAGAAATGTACTTCTACTTACTCGGCTTCATTTCCATGTGAGAAATGTCACAATATTCCCTTACATAACCGTTTCTTTTCCTTACAAAGCACCATGGCTGAATACGTTCATCTGGGTTTCTGAAAAAGCAAAACATTCAGAGGTCAGAGGTTTCATAGCCTTTTTAATAATCGTACAATATATTAGTGTCAGCAAAAAAAAATCTGATTTTACACTTTATGAACGGGAAACAAAAATATAAATGTAAATAATACCTGCAGTAGTTATGATAGCAGTTCTTGTATCGTCGGCTTTTGATGGAATTCCACGATGCACATATTCTTCCATTGACTGTCACTGACACTTTGCCTCTGTATGTACTCTCATCACTTCCATCAAGTATACACTCATCTGAGAACAGAAAACTTATGAATAAACCTACATAAATATTTAAATTCTACAAATACAATTTTATGTTGTGTCAAATAACATGTTCTTGGAAAACTTTAATCTAATGTGACAAAATCAAAAGATATTTACCTTTTCCCGGAATAGAAGGGATTTTCTTTCTAGGCTTTTTAATCTAAAAACAGAAATATAAATATTAGCTGTGTGGGAAAGTTAAAAGGTTAATTCCATTTAAAGAAGTGAGAAATTTCACTTCTGTTTTGTTTTTTCACTTACTGCTTCAGTTAAGCACAGGGTGCATGTGATCAGTAATATTTTAAGAATAAACTTCATCTTGTCCGCAAACAAATGTTTTCCTTTTTTGGAGATCCTAAAAACATTTTGAAGAAGTGAGGTATGAATTCATAATAATCTCTAAAAGAAAAGACACATGCTCTTTCATCATAAGTACATCTGTAATGTGTTTCCAGGGAAAGTTGACAAATAAATAAATTACAAGAAACTACTGAAATCATATGACTTTGCAAGCAAACATACATATAATGTTATAAGCCCACCAGCCCATCTGTTATTCATTGTTCACTATATCGCTAATGAAATGTGTTAAAATGTATTTTTAATTTATTAGTTCATTTTGTTTTAATTTAAATTTAATGAAATAAACAGCTTGTAAACATTTTATCAAAAAAATAAAAATAAATAACGTATTAAACATTAAAGTATTATGCAATAATTTAAGACATTTCTCGTTTCATAGAACCTTTTTGGCACATAGGGTTCTTTAAAAATGAGTCAAGATCCCTGGAGTTCTATATACTGTAAAAGTGTATATGCATAGATGAATTGAACATATGCAAAGAATAAAAGCCAAACAGAACCAGAAAATTGTTTTTGGGGCTTACCTTTTTTATAGTAGAGACAGTTTGCTTGCTGATGTTGCTGTGTAGAGCTGTACCGGCTTACTGAATACTGTTCCTCGATTTATAGTGACGAGTCCATGATTGGCTGAGGGGGGCTTGGCCTCAGGCAAACTGGCATGCGCTGTACGGTAAACAATAAGATTGTGGGCTATGCTTTTTGTGTAAGCTCTTATGTGACTCATGCTAAATTACTCAAGACCTCTTTCTTTTTTTTTAACTCATAAAACACTTGAGGACTAAGAAGGAGAGAAATAAGAGGAAATATTCCTAATATGGACTTGCCCCTGAAGCAATGACAATTGTTGTGGTTTTTATATTGCACTGGCCATTTCACGACATGTCATACATTATTGTTTTCTGTGAAAGCTATCTGCAAGGGTTGTGAAGCTGTCAAGGTAAATAATAAAAAAATAACTGCAGATTAATTAGATATCAAAAGAGATGTTGTATGTTGTTTGTGTCACATACATCTGGGTGATTCATTATCATCATTCTTCTTTTTGCCATTGTCAGACAGTTTTAACTCAGAATGAACCTATTTTTAAAATTGCTGTCATCTTGAATTTTTTCATTGTTTCGTAACATCCAGAATCATTCACATGTGTTTTACTCTCTGCCCCTATGCATGCCAATGTTTGCATGCCTGGTGTATCAAAAAGTTGAAATCCTGGGCTTTTCTGTGATATTCAATTTTTGTAATTACTCAGGCACCAAACATGATTTTTTTTTTTTTTTTTTTTTATCATTTCAAAACATTTTTTTTATCAGTCTCAGACAATTAGACAGACATCCTGTGAAATCTACGTGATTAATGAGGGGGGTTTCATGAATGAGAGAGCCAGAGGAGATGATGTCACCTTTCTATCTCTTTAAGAAATGTGTAGACGTTTAAGAAATGTTCAGACATGCATTTCCCGTTCAACACACTACTAAACTTCCAGTGTTGCTGTTGTTTTGTTTTTGGCTTCTGTGATGATAATATTTGCATCACCTTTTATTTTAAGCAAAGTACAAATAGTGATAGATAAATACTCGTATAAATACTATACTCGTTAAGCACTTTAATTCCATTTTTCAAATATTTTTTTCATTTTTATTGAAAGTATATGCCTTTCTGATTTGTGATGGGAAAAGAGAGAAGAGTGAGTACGGCAAAAGACGATTTGAACTCGGATGTGCATCAGGTCTGAGTGACTTTGTAGAAACCAACATAACGTTGACTTTTCAGAAAGATTAAAGGGATAGTTCACCCAAAAATGAAAATTCTGTCATCATTTACTCACCCTCAAGTTGTTCCAAACCTGTATGAATTCTTTTGTTGAACACAAAGGAAGATATTTGGAAGAATGTCACTAACCAAATAGATCTCGCCACCGATCGACTACCATAGTATTTATTTTTCATACCATGGTAGTCAATGGGGGGCGAGATGTGTTTGGTTACTGACATTCTTCCAAATATATTCCTAGAAAGAAATTCATATAGGTTTAGAACTACTTGAGGGCGAGTAAATGATGACAGAATTTTCATTTTTGGGTTAACTATCCCTTTAATCTTAAATTTCTTAAAAATATATATAGTTTAAATGGAATCACATCGTATATTAAGCAGTTTGGACTGGATTCATTGCAGACCTATCATACTTAGGGTCATTGTAATTAAACACATATGCATGCAGACCTCATATTCACCCTCCAGATGCACATTTATTTAATTATTAAAGGGTTAGTTCACCCAAAAATGAAAATTCTGTCATTAATGACTCACCATCATGTCGTTCCAAACCCGTAAGACCTCCGTTCATCTTCGGAACACAGTTTAAGATATTTTAGATTTAGTCCGAGAGCTTTCTGTCCCTCCATTGAAAATGTATGTACGGTATACTGTCCATGTCCAGAAAGGTAATAAAAACATCATCAAAGTAGTCCATGTGACATCAGTGGGTTAGTCAGAATTTGTTGAAGCATCGAAAATACATTTTGGTCCAAAAATAACAAAAACTATGACTTTATTCAGCATTGTCTTCTCTTCCGGGTCTGTTGTCAATCCAGGTTCACGACTCCGCAGTGACGCTGCTGACGTGTTATCTGGTGTATAACGCTGTATTCAAGCTATTCTACATTGTTTGTATTTTGGTATTGCTATATGTTTTAAAATGGTGTGTAAGTGTGCATGTCGCAGATGTCCTAATAGCTAAAAACAACCACGGCGGCTGGTTGATGAAAGGATTCAATGGAATCGATTCAATGGAACCAATTATTAGTTATTTTTGGACCAAAATGTATTTTAGATGCTTCAAAAACTTCTAACTAACCCACTGATGTCACATGGACTACTTTGATGATGTTTTTATTACCTTTCTGGACATGGACAGTATACCGTACATACATTTTCAATGGAGGGACAGAAAGCTCTCGGACTAAATCTAAAATATCTTAAACTGTGTTCCGAAGATGAACGGAGGTCTTACGGGTTTGGAACGACATGATGGTGAGTCATTAATGACAGAATTTTCATTTTTGGGTGAACTAACCCTTTAAGATTAAGTAGGTTTTTTCCTGGAAAGATGATCCATTAATAAAATATGCTGTTTTGAGATTAAGAAATCACTTCCAGAGGTTATCACTGTCCGCAGCCCATTCACTGACCCACTGATGTGGTCTTTTTTGCTCAGCTTCTTTTACAAAGACTAGATCAAGAGATATTCAGTCAGAATCTTTTTAACTTAAAATAATGAATAGAATTTAGGTTTTTAATTGAACAAATTTAGACTTATTTTTTTTAAATTATGTTCTTTAGATGGGTCAACTTTCTGATGATATTGATTTTATTGTGCTTGTATTTTATAGTCTTGAGCACCATCTCCTGGACATTGATGATAATGTTCACTCATGCTTGCACATCTTTGGTCAGGTACAACTACATGTTGACTTTACAGATTAGTTTTAGATCTATTTAGTTATTTCTATATCTATCTGCTATAAATACAAAACAAAATCTGCATATATTTCTTTAATATGATTCACCAAAAACACAAGCACATTAGCAAAGCACTTTAGCAAACTGGAATGTTATCAGGACCTAAACAGAAAGCATGACCTACGGTACCTCTTCACTGTCAAAGACAAAGTAGAGACAGCATGTCTGTCTGTCTGCAGTACTGGGTAGATTACTTACAAATTGTAGTCCATTGAATACAAATTACATTATGAAAACTGTAGTTAGTAATGTAATTTTATGTAATATTGTCTGACTAGTCTTTGGTTACTTTTGGATTAGACCTTACTTTTAGCCCTAACTTGTTTATCACAGATTTGAATAGGAAAATCTTCAACCCGTTCTCACTCAGCTGGAGTGCCCTTGATAGCCACCAGAGGGCACTCTATTCCAGACTATTGGCAATCAATGACTACATTTCCCATAATCCTTTGCCTGGACTCATCATGCCTGATTACATTCAGCAGTTGCTCATTAGCTCATTACCATTAGCTCAAATATGAATGTATGCAGAGCAGCCTACAATTTCCGTGTGAGACTTGAAGCTGGCTTCTGCTAATGAAACTGCAAACATAATATACAATATATTCTTCAGTAAAATTTTCTTCAATTTATTTTTTAAACTCTTGACTCTGGGTCTTCATTCATCATATCTGGTCTTTTGGGTCTTTAACTGTAAAATTACCCTACAAAATTTTACATTCACAAATATACATTTTTCAAAACTCTTCCACGATTATTGTTTTTTAAAATAGGAATTTCGAGTATATCTGGATGGAAACACTGAGAGGGATGAAAAATCCCAAAACATTGTAATCCTTACTGATTTTGGTTTTATAACTTTAAGAAAAACACTTCCTACACTTTATATTATTTTTATTTATTTTATTTTTCCTTTGTTATTAATTTACTTATTGTTGAGAATATGTAGAGTGAGATGTAACGATTGTAATCTTAGTCCTTGCTTCTAAATCTTTCAATTATGATTGCCTTTTTGTTAATGTTCAACGTGCATATTAATAAAAAAAAAAAAAGAAATGCGTTATTGCATTAAAAAAAAGAGAGATGTGGGCAAAGGAATGGGGAAAAAAGCAAAGTTAACTTTTTTAACTTGACCGCTACGTATTTAGTCAATCATATTGTAGTTAGAATTTGTCACCAACAAAATGAAATGCTATCGGGGTTTCCCAAACTGGGGTTTGGGATGGAGATTTTGTCTAAAGACTATCAAAATAAAACACAAAAAAGATTAAAAAATGTATTTATCCTTTGTAGCTTCTGACTTGTGTAATTACTTAACATACATAAGCAATAGGCTGTTTTAGAAAGGATCATTTAAAAGATAAAAAGAATTTGTGAGAACCAATAAATTATGAATAATGTACTTCCATTTTGTGAATAATAACTGTATTCTGATTATGAGTAGCCTATATCTATTTTCTTATTTTTACTCAACATTTCTCAAATGAATCATTCATTTATGAATCACCATTTATCCATTGATTTGTGTAGATCACGTACAGAGAGTTTACAAGAAATTATGATTCGAAGATCTTTGAAAGAGTTACTTTAAAGGATTAGTTCACTTTTTAAATTAAAATTTCCTGATAATTTACTCACCCCATGTCATCCAAGATGTTCATGTCTTTCTTTCTTCAGTTGAAAAGAAATTAAGGTTTCTGAAGAAAACATTCCAGGATTGTTCTCCTTATAGTGGACTTCAATGGAGCCCAAACGGTTGAAGGTCAAAATTACAGTTCCAGTGCAGCTTTAAATGATACAAGATGAGGAATAAGGGTCTTATCTAGCGAAACCATCTCTCATTTTCTAAAAAAAAAAAAAATTTAATTATATACATTTTAACAATAAATGCTCATCTTGAACTAGCTCTCTTCTTCTGCTCTATTAGAATTCCGGCAGTGTAGACACTGCTAAAGGCCAATTCACACCGCACCGACAACAGCCAACAAACGCCAACAAACTCCTCTGTTGGCGTTTGTTAGCGTTGGTCGGAGTGGGTTTTCACCCGACTGAACATGTTTAATCGGCGTTTGTCGGGTCGTGGAATGTCTGCGCGATGTGAACAGTTTTCCAACAAACGGCAACAAACTCTGACGTAATCTGACCTGGCTACGAACCGTTGCCATGACGATGAGACAAGTCCCCTGCAAAGACAGCTGTTTGATCGCGCCCGCGCCTCACGTGACATTGCAGCTTGTTCGTTTTAAAAAATAAAATACAGTTAAAAAAATAAAAATATACAAAAGGTACAATAGTCCATAGTGCAATCCTTGCCATTCAGCAAGAGCAGCTGCTCCACTTCACCGAAAGAGAGAGGTAACGTTAACCACTATGAGAGCAACACAGGTTTACCTTCAGTTTCGTTTTTAATAATTCGTTTTGGCTTGTTTAGCTACATGGTTGTATATGCTTATGGGTCTCGTTAATAAAAAGGGTTGGGCAAAAAAAAAAAGTTAAAAAAACGGTGTATACCAACCAATAGGTTGCGATCAGATCGATACAGCGCTTCTGATTTCAGGTTAGTATTTTTGTTTTGCCTCAATACTTTAAAGGTCCCATTCTTCGTGATCCCATGTTTCAAACTTTAGTTAGTGTGTAATGTTGTTGTTAGAGTATAAATAAAATCTGTAAAATGTTAAAGCCATAAAGCTCAAAGTTCAATGCCAAGCGAGATATTTTATTTAACATGGAACGGCCAGTTTGGACTACATCCCTCTACTTCCTTCTTTAATGACGTCACTAAAACAGCTTTTTGACTAACCTCCGCCCACAGGAATACACAAAAAAGGGGGCGTGGTCTTGTTGCGCTCCCACGGAGAAAAGCAAGAGTTGCGTTTGTAGAGTGTGTTTGTCAGTCCAATCACCTTTGTTTGGCCTTCCCAGGGACGCTGTACTTAGAGATCAATGGTTACAAGTTATGTTTAACTCGTTCCCGAAAATTATAATTGTGGTATCCTTACTGCAATAGTTAATGTTGGACTGCAGTGCACATAATGGCCACAAGAGGGGACCATGTTTATGTATATGGCTGTTTTCCGTATGAGGTACTCTTCTGAGTGAGTGCTAACGTTGTACATTTTCTGTCGCTGCTTGTGGAGATTAAAGAGTTCAGTCTCTCGGGAATTATTGTCTTTTGTGTTCATTCGGCACAACCACAATAATCCACATATAAAACTATGTGCAGCACACGGTATGGTAAGAGGCGTGACCTTTCCGGGCAAGGTTCGCTAAGCTGCTGTCGAATCACAACACAGGAACCGCTGGCACAATCAGAACTCGTTACGTATTTCTGAAGGAGTGACTTCATAGAACAAGGAAGTCATCAGCCCGTTTTTATGACAGTGGAAACAGCGGTACACACAGTGCCCAAGGAAGTCGACCGGAAGTTGAAGTTGGCCGCGTGCTGCCATCTTGTAGCAGAACTTCACTTACGTTAGCATCCCCATTGACTCCCATTCATTTTGGCGTCACTTTGACAGCGAATAACTTTACATCTGAGGCGTTTAAAGACTCCATTTGTCCATTATTTATTTCCAAAGATACACAACAATGTATAAAGGGCTCCATTACCTTCTATGTTACATTATGGCCCCGTAGAAACAGTTTTTGTAAAAATAAGCTAACGATTGCGTCATAACCACTCGACTCTCTGTCGCAAAGTAGAGAAATTACCGTACAGACATGAGGAGAAGCTCGCAGACAATCAGGGAGATTATCTTAATACGGCGTACTGGCGTTACATTTTAAAATACTATACAAAATAATTTTGTACTTACTCCTGCTCACTCACGCCAAAGAACTCCCCGCTCAAACTCGCCGTCTCTGCAAGATTAACGATGGCAGTTTGCACGCACAGCTACTAGAAGATTTACATCTGTCAGACAGGTTGCGGACGTCATCAAGCTTAGTGTGAGTCTGCCCGTCAGAAACGGAAGTGCTAAAAATCGCTAAAAATGGGCTTCACTTGAGTCAATTGAGTTCCAATGGGGTCGCTGTGTCCATTTCTTTTACTGTCTACAGATAAGTAAATTATGTGAAAAATACTGTGTTTTTTTACACGCGAAACATGAACACATGTTATATTGCACACTACAAACACAATCAAAGCTTCAAAAAAATACGAAAAACGGGACCTTTAATACAATGAAAATATATATGATACTATATTATTAATTTAATAATCTTGCTTGACAATATTGTTAACATGGTTGTGGAATTTTCCCAGTCAGACGTCACTCGTTTGTTGGTGTTTGTTGGGGCGGTGTGAACATGACAGTTTTTTCTCATAGAATTCTAAATCCAACGGCCAACTTGTTCGTTGGCATTTGTTGGTGTTTGTTGCCGTTTGTCGGTGCGGTGTGAATTGGCCTTAAGTGTATTACTGCCCTCCACAGGTCAAAGTTTGAACTAATTGTTATATACTTGCACTAGAAAATTGTATATGACAATTTAGTTCTAACTTTAACCTGAGGAGGGCAGTAATACACTTAGCAGTGTCTACACTGCTGAAATTCAAATAGAGAAGAAGAAGAGAGCTAGTTCAAGATGAGCATTTATGGTTAAAGCGTATACATTTTTTAATTTTTTTTTTTTTTAGAAAATGAGCGAATGGTTTCTCTAGATAAGACCCTTATTTCTCGTCTGGGATCGCTGTAAACTGTAATTTTGACCTTCAACCATTTGGGCTCCATTGAAGTCCACTATATGGAGAACAATCCTGGAATGTTTTCATCAAAAACCTTAATTCTTTTCGACTGAAGAAAGAAAGACATAAACATATTGGATGATATGGGAGTGAGTAAATTATCAGGAAATTTTAAATTTGAAAGTGAACTAATCCTTTAACAACAAACGAGTGCCATTTTCTGAAGGTCCTCGATGACACGCTGACTTGAACTCAGCTCCACGGACTTTATTTTGTCTTTCTGTATATGGCATCGGTTATGAACAACTGATCCTAGATCAAAGCTGATGAAACCCAGGCGGCTCCTAACGAACCGCGCATGCGCGGACATTGTTTCGATTTTGACTGGAGTAGCAGCTGACTGGCGTGGCTGCCGTCAACAACAGTTTTCGCACAAGTGCGCAAGTCAGCGCTACTGTTGAACCCAATCATTCTTTTAGGTCAGCAAGATTTAGTTGTTTTGATTTTCAGGTGCGGTCTGTTCCTCGTTTTTTCGTGCCTGGTGTTATGGAAAGCTGACATTTGGGGGCGTGTAAGACTGCAGGCTAATATCGCACATCGAGTTGTTTACGTGTAGCTAGTTAGCCAGTTAGCAAATCTAACATCCGACCCGATAGCTCGTGTAAGGATGAAATGGATAGCTTTGTTGTTTACTATGGATTAATACGTTCGTTTGACAGGTTCCACAATTCTCCACATCAGATGTGGTCGGTTCAAGCAAGTTAGAAACACAAGCTGACGCAAGGTAAGTCACTACCGGCTGACACTTTGTATTAGCTCGCCTGCTAGCTGTGTGCCGATATCAAGGTAACCATGTCATGAATAAAAATATCTCACTTACGAATCATCATCTACGCTGTCCACAGTAAAGAATATCATATCAGCCTCTCTAAAGGGCCTACACCTTGATCAAACACGAGTGGCCGTTATAGTGTTGAATGACAGTGATTTTGCATTATAAATGTTTGATGAGGTGTATTACTGATGTGCACAGATGGAGAACCCCCCATTCAGACAGAATCAGGTCTGTGGGTCATGGCTTATGAAGGAGAGGCTGGGCACAGGAGGATTTGGCCATGTCTACCTGTATCAAAATCAGGTATTGCTCTGCCTTTAATGTTATTACTAACTACTCTATGTGATAGGCATATGTGTTGTTTTCTTTGCTCTTTCCTGTTATTGCTTAGTTATCTTACCTTTAAAGATGAAGAAAATGTTGAATGTTAAAGTTTTCGATTATTCACTCTATATTTTTTTTTTTTGCAGGAATCTTCAGAAAAAATAGCTGTGAAGCTCTGTCGCCTTGAACTTAATGCAAAAAACAAAGACAGATGGAGTCGGGAGATCCAGATTATGAAAAAGTGTGTACATTGGTGGCAATCAAATGTTTTTTATATTATTAACTGTTAATAATTTTAATAATCATAGATGCAAACTCACCTTTTTGAAATCAAAATAGGTCACTAATGGGATTTGCATAGATCCAATGAGAAAGTGTTTTATGGGGGGTAGGGGGGTCTTACAAGGGTACTTGGGAACTTACAAGGGTAAATAAAGAACTGGTTGTTTCAATAAGTAGCCTACTGTACAGTGTTTCCTTTACTCTTTACTTTAAAAACTATGTCTATAATGGGTAATATTTTATGTATTTGAGGTCTAAGATGTGGCAAACAGTCACATTGCAGTCTTAATCAGCCAATATTGTCTTAAATATCCTGCATAGCATTTTGTTATTTATAACATGAGATTTTAACCAAATGTAAATTTTTGGTAAAATGTTGCAACAATATTTTGTTGTTTTTTTGTGCGAAAAATTAGTTTTGGACATTAAGGGATTTTTTTCATGTATATTTATTACCCTGTAAGTAACTACAAATGAGCAAATAACTGCCCCCGCCCCGCGCAATGTTCTCACCTTTTTTCGCCCTTACCTGTTTGCATCCCTGAATAATATATAATGTGCATTTACGTTAAATGTGTTTCTGTGCGCGCATGTGTATAATTTATAAATGTATCTTCATCCCACATTTCAGGCTGAAGCACCTTAATGTGGTGACAGCAAAGGATGTGCCTGATGAGATGATGCACATTGCCTTGAATGATTTACCACTTTTAGCCATGGAATACTGTTCCAAAGGAGACCTTCGAAAGGTTTGTGTGTGTGTGTGTGTGTGTGTGTGTGTGTGTGTGTGTGTGTGTGAGAGAGACAAAGGGCCTTTTCCTTGCATCATGTCTCATGTGCCCTCTGTTGACATTTATACTAACCCATTTCTGTTATTTATATTCCTCCTTGTAGTTACTGAGCAAACCAGAAAATTGCTGTGGGTTAAAAGAGAGTGAAGTGTTAGCACTACTCAATGATGTTGGTAATGTGTCATTTCAAAACTCTTATTAGTATTTTTAGTGTTTTTATCATTGCCCATTATGGGTGGTAAGTAAAACAGTATATATATATATTTTTCAACAGGTTCTGGAATCCAGTACCTTCATGAGAATAAGATCATTCACAGAGATCTCAAGCCAGAAAATATTGTGTTACAAGATATCAATGGAAAGGTATTTGCTGTTTAGTAGTTTGATTCTTGTTAAATAGACACAACTTTTCTAACCAGAACTAATCTTGATGTCTCTGCAGCTCGTCCACAAGATAATCGACCTTGGCTATGCCAAAGACCTGGACCAGGGGAGCCTATGCACTTCATTTGTGGGGACTTTACAATATCTGGTATGTCTTTGCATTAATCAGTGATAAGAAAAGGCGATTATCACAATTCAACATATACAACCGTTCAATATGGGGTCACTGCAATTTTTTGAGTTTAAAAACTTAATACTTTGCTTTATGAATAATGCATTAAATTGTTCAAATTGATAGTAAAGACATTTATAATCTTACAAAAAAAGTTTTGTAAGATTATTTTGAACTTCCTATTCATCATAGAATCTTTAAATATTTTGACTGGAGTAGCAACTGACTGGCGACTTTGAACTTTCTATTTATCATAGAAAAAGTATCACAGTTTCCACAAAGATACTAAAGGTTAAAAAGATACCAAAAATTAAAGTTCTGTCATCCATTACTCACCCTCTTGTTTTTCCAAACCTGTAAGACTTTCGTTCATCTTCAGAACATCTTTTTGAAATCTGAGCTATTTCTGTCCCTCCATTGATAGCTTTTTCCATTTATTTTCTCGTCAGAGTGCACCAGAATGCTTCGTTTACATGTTAAAATCACAAAAAAATGCTCATGCCAGAGGATGACTCAATTTAGTACGTAAACATGTCACCTTTTTCACCTCTTTTGAGTTTGTAGGTATGATTATATTAAAATGGAAAACATTTATTTTAAGTTTAATAGTGTTTCACAATATTGCTGTTCTCACAGTATTTTTGATCAAATAAATGCAGATTTGGTGAGCATAAAAGATTTAAAAGACAACCCCATACGGTGAACGGTCGTGTATCTCCACATATTTAATGATTATATAATAGATGAAATCTTTAAAGACAACAAAAAAACAGTGTCTTTGTAATATGTTTATGTATTTTCCTAATAAATATCTTAATTATATTTTATAATATATCTTGAGATCAGTGTTTCTCAACTTGGGTTGTGACCTAAAAGTGGGTCGTTTCGGGTGTGTCGCGGAGTGTGTAGTCAGAGAAAAAAAATTATTTTGCTTTGCTCTTCTGTCAGACAGAATGCCCTTTTCCATTCCACTGGGCTACTATACCATAGTTTTTCTATGTAAACATGCTAGACAGACGTGTTTGACTGTTGCGCTTGTATCTTTTGCAGTGTCTTGTGCATGATATGGTGTTCTAAAAACGTGCCGCTCAAGTAAAAAACAAAAAAAAACAAAAATATGTCTCTAGATTTTGCAGGGGTTTTTTTTCCCGTTCCACTGACCTGTATCTTGCTTTTCCCTTTTTTATTATCTGCTGTCAAATGAGATGTCGGGCTAAATGCTCGTCATTATTCTAACATTATTTTCCTAACTTGTTAGGGCCAGTTCACATAAAATGCGTTTTTGCAGTCAAAAATTAAGAGCATACAGCATCGAAGTTACATTGTCAATTACCAAAAAGTACCAATAGATTATGTAAGTGGTACGTTGTGTGTTCGCTGGGTATGATGTTCATTCTATTCATCAGGATCAGTGTCCATATGTTTTATTAACAGTTCATGTTAGTATTTTGTATGTACCGTGGTAATGACCACCAGTTTTATATTATTGATCACTGTGGTGTCTCATACCAACTTACTAACTAGTTTGAGACTGCTGCCTTACCTTATAAAACTGTTTATTTATCACTGTTACAATTTATTACTTACAATTTATGTTAGCCTATGTTGGTGTAAAGTGGGACAGTACTTGTGGTTATGTGAACCATTTTTTGAAATTTAAATTTGCTTGGTTCAAATTCCTAAAAATTTGGGTTGTGGTGTAATGGTTGAAACCAGTAAACTAGTTGAAAACCACTGGATTTGGTCATGTCATTTGTTTCAGGCTCCAGAGCTGTTTGAAGGCAAGTCATACACAGTCACTGTGGACTATTGGAGCTTTGGCACCATGATCTTTGAGTGCTGCTGTGGATTTCGGCCATTTCTTCACAATCTCCAGCCTGTGCAATGGTATATGTCCTGATAATCTGCATATCGATTATGCCACAATGCTTTATATCTTACCTTGTCATGGAATCCATTCATATAGTCAAAATAGAGCATATTTGCTTTTTCTAGGACAAGCAAAGTACGAAACAAAGGTCCTAAGGACATAATGGCTGTGGAAGATATGAATGGCGAGGTCCGCTTTTCCACCCACCTTCCGTACCCCAACAATCTGAGCAGGTAGCCTTTATTCAGACCAAAAGACTTTGCTTTTTAATTGCCATTACTCTTTTTTTTTTTTTTTCTGTGTCTCTGGGTTGACCTTTTTTTTTTTTTTTTTTTTGATACTACAGGACACTACTGGAGCCCTTGGAGGGGCTGCTACAGCTGATGCTAAAGTGGGACCCAGTACAGAGGGGAGGAGGATTGAATCCAGACACAAAACAGCCCCAGTGCTTTGCTATTCTAGATCAAATATTGAACATGAAGGTTTGACATAGGCATTATTACATTAAAATGTTACATCTTTACTCTGTTAATTTAAGTTTTCTTCTGTACTAGTGCAACATGCTGAAGAAAGTTAATCTGCTTAGTTTGGATCAGTGGTGTCCTCCTGTTGTTTTGTCATGGATAGAAAGTCATTAGAGGTCTAGGCTAGATAAGTAGCAAAAAGGAACTGACGAATGATTTGTTTTGTAGGTTGTGCACATCTTAAACATGACTACGACCCAGGTTCACTCCTTTCTGCTTGCCCCTGATGAAGGGCTCCACCCTCTGCAACAGAGGATTGAAACCGAGACCAAAATCGAACTTTTGAATCAAGAGCTTTTGCAGGAAACAGGAGTCACGTTAGATCCCAGGAAACCTGCTGCACAGTGTGTGTTAGATGGGGTAGTAAGTATTTTTTGGCCTCTTGAATGTGTTCTCATTCTCCAAAATAACTTTTTGGTAAATCTGCAACAACTTATTTCTCCTTTGTTTTTAATCATTAGAGAGGATGGGACAGCTACATTGTATATCTGTTTGACAAGAGCCTGACCAAGTATTCGGGACCTCTAACGGCTAGAACACTTCCTGAAAGTGTGAACTTTATTGGTAAGAATTTATTTATTTATATGCCTCTTCTATGGATAGTTTTGTATATTTAAGTATACTTGCGGAGGCTGGGTTTTTTTGTATTTTGTAAACTTTTAGTAGAACTTAAAAAAAAAAAAAAAGGGTCTAAACCCATTTTTCTGTTTCAGTGCGGGAAACCAGAACTCAGCTCCCTCTGAGTACCCTTAAGAAGGTTTGGGGTGAGGCAGTTAGTTACATTTGTGGCCTCCGAGAGGACTACAGCCGCCTCTTCCAGGGCCAACGTGCAGCCATGTACGTGCATTACATTACCATGCCCTACGTTACTTTGTATAACTTGTGTTTTGGGACTTTTTCTACTTATAATTCATTGTTATTTTTGTTTGTTTGTGTTTGTAGGTTGAGCCTTCTTCGCTACAACACCAACCTTACAAAATTCAAAAACATGATGTTTTCATTTTCCCAGCAGCTGAAAGCAAAGCTTGACTTTTTTAAAAGCAGCATACAGTATGACTTGGAGAAGTATAGTGACCAGATGCAGTACGGCATATGTACGTTTTTATGCGCTCAGTGTTTTGAATAGTCCAAAAAATTCATTATCCTTAGTTATAATAACAAAATCAACCTCTCTTTCTGAAGCTTCCGAAAAGATGTTGAAGGCTTGGCAGGACAATGAAGAGAAGGCTGCTGCGTTTGTACAGGTGCTGTGCTGGACTCAACGCTAAGGATTTTTTCTACTGGCCCAGTCGAGCCAGTGGTTCAAATTTGTACTTGCTCAGCCAAAATTTTCACTGGCCCCACCACAACAAAGTAATAAATAAATAAATTAAAATAGTTATTGTTTTTGTTGTGTTTAACCCATGCAACCTTAATAAATAAGGTTATGACACCAAATTTCAGATACCAGTGAAGTTTTAAGGCAGGAACACACCAAGTCGATGGGCTTGACCCTGCAGTCTGCTTTCGTCGCCACTAGTTCGTCGCCGTTGGCTTGGTGTGTTCCTGCCTTTTACAATTCTCAATTCTAGTTTTGATACCATAGCAAAAACTACTAGCCTAACTAATATAAATCTCAAATATTACTAAAGACGAGTAAACCGCAATAAAATAAGAACAAATAATAGCAATATCACAACAATAAAACAAACATACAGTTGAAATAAACAGTGCTATTCAGGATTTTCAGGTAGGTCTAACAGTAGTTTTCAGGTACAAAAATTGAATAAAGCAATCAAATGTAAAACAAAACTGACAATGCAGCACTGGCCCGATTGGGCAAGTAACAGTTCCGTCAACTGGCTCGAGCATCATCCACACTGGCCCTGGGCCATTGGGCAGTCCTTATTGTCAAGCCCTGGCTGTGGATGAATGATACACATTAGTTTTGAAGCATTTAAGAAGCGATCAGCTAAGTGGTCTTCATGTCACATCATAAAGATGTATGCTGCCTTCACATGCATCAGAATTATCGCAAAGTTTCCTAGTCAGAAATTGAGCATGGATGCCCTCTCAGTTCGTATTTACTACTGGGAAAGTACCTGAGTGTCCGAGTTGGGCCATGATGAAAGGGAGAACGATTGCTGCTGTGACTGGTATATGTCCACAACAGCTACATAACCTTGTCTTGTTATTAAAGTAGTGCTTATTTACAGATATGAAATCTCATTTGAAGCATATTGTATGTTTGAGAGAAATTGCATGTATTTCACCGAAATTCCAGAATCGTCATCAAGCAGACTATATAGATTGTGTGGTGAATGTTTATATGGTTGTCAATGAATGGGACGTTACATATTTATTCAAAATTAAATATCTTCAATACATTTTGGCTTTAAAAAGATTTCCCCAAAAAATGGGAAAGAATAAAACTGGTGTCCTCCATTATTCCTATTCTTTCTGACAATAAAGCACTTGAACACAACAAGTTTGTAATCACGACTTCAGAAGTGGGAAGGGAGAAATTTCTGATAGCATGTGAAGGCAGCAGTAGTACAGTACCAGAAATTCTGATATTTTGTAATCATTTTGCTGATTACAAAATATCAGTATTAATTTCTTTTAAAAAAATCTTACTGACCCTAAACTTTTGAACAGTAGTATATGTGTAAATTACCTTGTGTAAATTTATTGGTATGTGAGATGACATTGTAACAACTTAGAGTTTTTATTTTTCTGAAGGTGGCAGAGATTGGACATCTAGATGAGGAAATAATGGCTCTGCACTCAGAAATTGTGGAGCTTCAGAGAAGTCCTTATGCTCGTCGTCAAGGAGATGTCATGGAGCAATTGTAAGCATATTCTTTCAGCTATGCATATTCATTCAGCATTAGATCTTAAACCTACTGAGATGAAATCTTGTCTCATTACAGGCAAGAGAGAGCAATTGAACTTTACAGACAATTGAAGGCAAAATGCAAAAGTAAGTACAATGCTGTCTTGCCTACTCATATGTGCATAAAATTCACCCCATGTCTAATTCCAAGTAGTCTCGCTGCGATAGTTGGTGTTACCGGTGTTCAGCTACAACACCGGTTATATCACTTGCCCACTACGTTTTGAATTTTTTTTTATATAAATAAAAATCATTTAGTTAATTTAGAGAACAGACACTACAACTAAAAACTGAACATGTCTGTTCAGTGCAGCGTGAGTCGAACAAGAGTCGCACCGCAGACCAGCAGCAGGAGTCGAATCTCATTTATCACAAGAGTGAGGAGCTGACTGACAAGACAATGGCGGAAGATTTGGTTTCAAAGCGAAATGTAAAAGCGCCTATTTTGGATTTATACCCAATGCTAATGACAACCTGCAAAGGAATAGTTGTGTTTTTCTAGTTGATGTGTTTTTCATTAAGAATAATAATGAACCCACCATTCAAGCAATTGTGCCCCCAGCAAGTATTTTCAGCAAGTTGAGCTTTCATAGGAATTAATTGAATACCATCGCTCTGCTCCGCACCATTATGCGTCTGTGCACATTTTACTTTCGCTTTTTGAATTAGCGATTTAAAAGCAAGGCGTAAAAGAGGAAAAAACTCCAACGTCAGCAACCCCCCTTTCAATTAAACGGTGGGACAATTTCCTCACCATTGCATTCCTATGCCAAGTACTTTGCTAATTTGTCTGTGTAGACAAAATGACACATCAGTACTGTTACACAAGTGAGTTATGGGGCCAGTATATAGTTTTCTTTATTTCTCCTAGTGCCAGACCCTCAGCATGGCTACAGTGACAGCTCAGAGATGGTGAAGGTCATTGTGCAGACTGTCCAGAATCAGGACCGGGTACTAAGAGATCTATATGCACATCTGAGGTAAAAAGCATTTAATACCATCCAATACACAAATAAACAGGATTGTGAACCTATATTTACTGTTCAACCTGCGACTAGTTTGTAAACGAATGCTAGCATTTTTTGTTGTTTTTATGAAAAATTCCAATGCCCTTATGTCTTTTATTTGTAGTAAAATCCTTCTGAGTAAACAGAAGATCATCGACCTCTTCCCTAAAATCGAGAGAAAGCTGGATAGCATTAAGGAGGCAGACAGCACTGTCATGCAGATGCAGATCAAGAGACAGAGAGAGTTCTGGCACTTACTGAAGATTGCCTGTGTAAGTCACATGTTTCTAATTTCTCAGGGACAGATATGCTTATAATATGCACATGACCGACCCACATGATCATGGACTTTCTAATGTTATGGTTTAGTGTGTATTGTGGTAGGCAATATGACCAAAATGTTATATAACAGAATGAGTAATGTCATATTGACAGTAGCAAAACAACATTTTTGTTGGAAATGAAATTAAAGGGTTAGTTCCCCCAAAAAAAAAAATTCTCATCATTTACTCACCCTCATGTTGTTCCAAACCCGTAAGACATTCGTTCAACTTCGAAACACAAGTGAAGGTATTTTAATGAAACCTGAGATTTCTGTCTCTCCTTCACAGTTTATGCAACTACCACTTTGACGCTTCAAAAAGCTCATAAAGAGACTGTTAAAACTAAGCCATATGATTTGAGTGATTTAGTCTAGGGCTGTCAAACGATTAATCGTGATTAATCGCTTACAAAATAAAAGTTTGAGTTTGCATAAAATATGTGTGAGTAATGTGTGTAAATAATATGTGTATATAAATACACACAAATTAATGTATATATTTAAGAGAAATGTTATGTACACAAAAATGTATTTATTTCTAATATAAATTATGTAAAAATATAAATAAATACATATACTTGTAAACATTTCTCAAATATATATACATGGATGTGTTTGTATTTATATATATACATAATAATTACACACGGTACACCCACATATATTAGGCAAACTCAAACATTTATTTTGTATGCGATTAATCACGATTAATCGTTTGACAGCCCTAGTTTAGTCCAAGTTTTCTGAAGAGACATGATTGCTTTATATAATGAAAAGATGGAATTTAGGCTTATATTCACATATAAACATTTATCAACACACATCAGTTAAAGAGAAACGGAAGCTCAAGCATGTTCGCATGACATGAAAGAACCAATGAGGTTGAGCTTCTGTTTATGTTCACGGATCAGTGTTTATGGAGGGACAGAAATATACACTACCGTTCAAAGGTTTGGGGTCAGTAAGATTATTTTGTGTAGTTTTATTCACCAAGGATGCATTAAATTGATCAAAAGCAACAGTAAAGACTTTTACATTGTTAAAAAAAGATTTTACTTCACATAAATAGATGCTATTCATCAAAGAATCCTGAAAAAAATGTATCCACAAAAATATTAAGCAGCACATCCCTTTTCAACATTGATAAGAAATTATTACTGAGCTCCAAATCAGCTTATTAGAATGATTTCTGAAGGGTCACGTGACACAGAAGACTTTAGTAATGATGCTGAAAATTCAGTTTTGCCATCACAGGAATAAATGACATATTAAAAAATGTTAAAAACAGAAAACTGTTATTTTAAAATTTTATAATATTTCACAATATTATTGACCCCAAAGTTTTGAACGGTAGTGTAAGGTTATTCATAACAAATAAATGATACTGCTGTTGTTATAGCAAAATAGTTTCATATCAAAGGTGCTAAAGAGGATGTTTTGTGTTATACATTTTTGCAATATTACTTGAAACTGTCTTTACTAACTGATAAAAGACTATTTATTAAGTGCACTAAAAGGAATAATATTAATATACATCATCTGTGCAGGAGGTAGGGCCTTAAAAACATCAGCCAATCGTTTACGTGATCATCGCGTAAACAATTGGCCCTCTGGCTTGTCAATAACTGCCGTGACGTTCCTTGTGAGAGACGAGCGCGTCTGAGCGCTCCAGTAACTTTCCACATTCCACAGGCGCTGCATGCGATGTTTTTGTCAGAAGACAGGAGTAACAACTGCAGATTATGAGTTACCTGCGGTGAGTCCGACATAATGAATCCACTAACATGACACAGCGAATTCCGGTGGTAAACACTCGTGTTCCAATACTCGTGCATGAGTTTTGGGAGGCGTTCCCTCGAAATGAGGGGGGGTTGTTCTTCATTTCAAAAACTCAGTCTTTGGTTTCTCAGTCAACGAAAAGATCCTCTTTAGCACCTTTAACACAAGTTAAAAACTTCTGAATTGATGAGCCATAGTCAAAGCACTTGTACAATAGCTGCAATATGCACATGATGAACGATTGTAGTTGCGTTTGTTTGTCTGCAGGCACAAAACACCACACGAAGCTCTGTGAGTCAGAGTGCAGAGATGCCCTCCTCACTGTCGACATGGAACCAGACTCAAGCCCAGTGCTCCTCTCGCCTGCCCATGTCCCTACAAGTGCCACATGAGGGGTAAATTTCTCTTGAGCTGCCTACTGGCAGTGATACTGTAGTAACACAACCTCCACTGCGGCTGAGTTGATCATGTGATGACGAGTGTTCGTTTTATATGCTGCTGTTTTTTTTCAGTGATTCAGTCAATCATTTACTTGAGGAGAACCAGCGCTATTTGAGTCAGCTGACCAGTTTACTGCAAGAAACCACTGAGGAGAAATCAGAGAGCATAATGGTAAGTGCTTTTATGCGCTTCTTCTAAGTTCATTATGAAATTCTGTATCGATCATGACACTGCACATGCTGCAGTAATACACTCACGGCTTTGCGGTGAAACATTTTTCCTTCTCTTCCACACAGGCTCAAGACTGGAGCTGGACGAAATATGAATCCCTGGTTACTAAATCACAACGTTTGTAGAGTCATGGTTTACTCTGTGACAGGAAGTAATTGTAACAGTCATTCTTTTAAAAAAACATTTACTCATCATCACTGGATTGGGGTTGTGTTGACTTGTATTATTTGTTCAACATAAAATAACTTCTTTGTTCTTTGTCAGTATCTGCATTCAGTTAAAATCACATTTTGCAGTCTTGTAGCAACTCTATATATTTTGAGGATGCATTTTTTGCATTGACACGGAACCAACAACATGCAAACAAAATTCAGGCAGTCTATCTCAGAAAATTAATTTATTTACATACTCCATAGTTCTCTAAATGGGCTGATTGTACTTTCATTTTTTTTTTTTTTTTTTTTTTTTTATAATATGGTAGTTCAGCATCTGCACTTTAAAGCCTCACTGTGAATGTTTGGAAAGGTGTGATGTCCGACAGTGAAATTGGTCATTTTCAGTTAAGTAATTTTTCGAAATACTATGACTTGTGAAGCCCTAAGTAATGGTTTAAAACTGACAAAATTATAGGCAGAACAATGATGAGGATGGGAAAGGTTTAATTCTTTAGTCATAGAACACATGACTAAACACCCTCCTGTTTTTTAGTCAAAAATATGTGTTTGTTTGGTCAGACATATACCTAGCAGCACAGTCCTTTCTATGTTTTGGATTTAGCAGTGATGATTGCAACAGACATCTTCATAACAGGTATTGGTGGCTAAGAATGAATGTGATCATTCATCAGTGGGCGAATTTTAATCAATGAGTTTCATCAATTCAGGCATGTTATTCCCCTTGTAAGTCACATTTTCAACCATGTTTTTGTTCAAAGATGATCAGCGTCCCACAAGACAGTTCATCACAAACTATTGTATAAGATTTTGCATATAATTTTTGTTTTGTTTTGTTGGATTATTATATGAGGATATTTCAGATATGGGTTACAAGCATCTTATGAAAGAACACTTCGGTTTTAATGTGTTTATTGTATACATGACAAAGTAATTAAAGTGATATCCATTATGTTATCTGTGTGTTGTAAAAAGACTTTCTTCTTACCACAGAAATCATATGGAGCTCTTTACCGGTAATTTGTTGTAACTATAAATCTTTTGAAAACGATATGGAAAATGTTGCAATTTGTCTCTATCAAGATCCACATCTTTCCTCAAGGCATTTTAAAAAAGGTGAATAATTTAGGTGTTAGTTGGCCCATCTCAATACAGAATGGATAACACCATTTTCATGCTCAAGTGTCATTGTTTGCATGGTGGTAAGATAAGAGTGTCAAATTGTCAAAACAGTGTGATAATTAAACCTACCACAATTCAGTATGCAAATACATGTAAAAAAATTGCAAGCAAGTGTTTAAAAGACATGCAAGTAAAACATTTTTTTAATTAAACGATTTTGAATGCTTTTAGTAGTACTAGATTCCCATATTTAAATGTTACATTTAAAGGGAAAAGTGTTACAAAAGAACCTTAAATGCTTTGCACACCTGAATGGTCTTGATTTGAAAGGAAAAGATAAAGATGATCGACATCTCAAATAAGCTGAGTGTATTAGCTGTATTTTTAATGAGGACTTTTATTTTGAAACAAATAGCGTTTGCAGTTTAGTCATTTGATCTTTGAGACGCCCTCCCTCCAATAAATACAGGCTATCAACTTCCCATTTGTCTCCGAAATTATGTCAAGTCATGCAATTTGACAGGTACCTATCATATTAACTGCTCCTTCAGTTATTATTTGTATCTCCATCCTTTAGATTGGTTGTAGTGATTACATCATTTAATTATAAAATTGAGCAGTGATCTTTCTGCAAGACAGTGGGTAAAATAAATATTTGCTGTGGCGTCTAGTTAATCAAATACACCAAAATTAAATGTGGTTCTCGATTTATTTAACCTTTGTAGGTCTATTCTTCCCGGGTAACGCTGAATAAAATAATGGCAGCATCTCAGAAATGTCTTGGAAAAGGTAAGACATGATAATCATGAGTTTCTTTTCATGATAAGTAGTTTAGACTACTGGATTCCGTAACTGAGCACAATTGTGTTGTGATTACAAGCCACCATTTATATGAAATCTGCATAACGTGTCCAGATATGTCTTTGTTATGTTAGGGAACGTGGACTTCGTCATGTCGTACACGAGAATTTGCTTGATACAAAGTTGTGGCTTCAGGAGTTTAAGTGCTGACGACAGCATGACACTGCAATTTCATGAAATCACCACTACATATAATAGGCTATTTATGAATGACCGGATTCTATACAAGTGCTATATCATTCGCTCGAGGAATCAGCAGTGTCACAGATTGCATTGCTGATTTCTTGAAAGAGTCATTACTTTTATGCTTTACTTTTTGAACTCTAACTTTTAAAAATATTTTGGTGTTGTCATATAAGAACGTGTTTATATGAAATCGGTAATTAATACTGGTAAAGGAAAACACACACAAACTCACAGACATATGTATATGTGTGTGTGTTTCATCCAGTATAAATAAATAAAGTATATCCATCCAGGGTCACCGTGATTTTGCCAAGTAAGACATGTTCCTGGATCATCATGTTTTGTTGATCCTGGAACAACATTCCAGTCTGAAAATGTTTGTCTTAACCCCTTGCAACCAGTTAGTTAGGTGCTTCTACATCAATGTTATTCACCTAGGGGTAGGCTTCCTACCCCTAAACCTAATCCTACCCATAACTTATCCCTAAAATCAGAGGGGAAAGATGAATAACATTGATGTAGAAGCACCTAACCCTGGTTGCAAGCCTAAACTTGACATAAACGGTAAACTTGTCCCTCAAATCTGATTGATTGTTTGGAATGTTGTTCCAGGATCAACAAAGATGTTGATCCAGGAACATGTCTTACTTGGCAAAATCACGGTGACCGTCCAGTAAGACATGCTGGGAGCATAAAGATGAATTGCATAATGACATTATTATTGAAAAGACATTTTGGATCACTAGAAACATGTACAGGTGACTCACAATACTACATCAATGTCATGGCAACAGTAGGTAGATCAAGTCTAACATGTTTTTGTTTAATGTGTGCCACAGGAAGTGCTGCTCCTGGCCCTGTGCCAAAGGACCATATCCGGCTCTATAGCATGAGATTCTGCCCTTTTGCCCAACGGACAAGATTGGTGCTCAATGCCAAGGGAATGAAGTGAGTACAAACACAAACTGGCATTAACTAAAGCATAAACATTATCTCTGCTTTGAGTGAAAAGAAAAGCCTCTATGATTAATTGTATTTGCATTTCATCGTAGACACGACATCATCAACATCAATTTGAGGAATAAGCCAGATTGGTTTCTGGAGAAGAATCCTCTTGGTTTAGTGCCAACGCTGGAGACCCAGAGTGGTCAGGTGATATACGAGTCACCAATCACTTGTGATTACCTGGATGAGGTCTACCCTCAGAAGAAACTGCTTCCATCCGACCCGTTTGAGAGGGCCCAACAGAAAATGCTGCTGGAGCATTTCTCAAAGGTATTTACTAATGCACTTCCACATGGATATTACATATTGCTAGATTTAATCAATTTAATATTTTCATCAATATGATTGGATGTTCTTTTTAGGTGACTCCCTACTTCTATAAGATCCCAGTAAGCAGGGCAAAAGGAGAAGATGTGTCTGCACTTGAAGCAGAACTTAAAGAGAAACTTTCCCAATTAAATGAGGTTGGTTGGAACACCAGTAATATTATAACTGTTAAGCAGATGTCATGGGATTCTTTTCAGTTGAGTTCAGTTATCACTTCATGTATCAACTTGTGCTTTCCCTGTGTATTTAATGGCATTTGTCAGACCCTTGTCAAGAAGAAGACCAAGTTTTTTGGAGGAGATTCAATAACAATGATTGACTACATGATGTGGCCATGGTTTGAGAGGATGGAGATAATGGAGCTGAAGCAGTATGTTTTTATCTACTTTTTATTACATTTATTAAGTGCACAAGCAATAGAGAAAGAGATATGTTATGGTTATGACATAAATTCAGATATTTTACTTCCCATTTAGTTTCCTCAAAACAAAAAATCATTTTATCACACGAAGAAATGAATATCACATTCTGACATACTGTATGATGATTTAAAATGATGATTAGAAACTCAAAGTCATCTTAGTGATTTAGAAAAATCATTAAATTAGACTTATCTGAATGATTGCTTTGCACATTAACACCCTATTTTCATCATTCCCAGCTGTTTGGACAGCACTCCTCAGCTGAAGAAGTGGACTGAACATATGTTGGAGGATCCCACTGTAAAAGCCACAATGTTCAGCACAGAAATCTACAAGGTGTTCTACAAATCCTACATGGAGGGAAACCCCAATTATGATTATGGTTTATAGAATAAATAATTGTTCTCTGGTAAAACATATCTTGATTGCCTATCAGACATTGGGTACAAAAGTCAGTTAATACTGTTTAGTCCGTCTATCTGTTATACTATGATCCCAATTAATGTGAAGAAAATGTAATGCCTCGTATATCATTCTTTATGTCCTTTCGATTTGTGGTGTGGATATCAAAAACATACATTTAAAACTTTGATGATCTTGTGAATGAATCATATGAAATTACTCATACTGAATTACTATGCCTGAAAGATTGTTTTAATAACCAGCTGAATTAATTACATACCTCAATATAAATTGTTACCAGTGCAATGAAATAAAATAAATAATAAAACAAAAAATACAAGTTTCTGGAGTTCCTTCAATATCAGTTATAGAATTTTTGACTAATCTGATTTTAGCCCATATGCATTCTTTCATGGCTTATAATGAGATTTCCCAGTGTAATTACTGCATCATCATCCACAATGACTGACAGCATGTTATAGATGCCAGTGCTCAAGGGTTAAAATGGTAACAGGGCTCTCAGTAATTCACAAGTCATTCTTTCTGGAATTTAACCTGCAGTGTTTGTCTTAATAGCCATAATCATCACAGGTGTCTACCACTGACTCCAATGAGTCACATCATACACACCAAGACCTCAGAGTTATATGGGATCCATAATCTTACCAGAAGCAGGAAGAGTGCCACTGATGTTTAACAGAAATGCAGGACAGATAACCACCTAAATTGTCTTTCTCATCTGACCATACCAGAGCAAAAGCATTTATCATGATATGTACATAAAGCTTTAAGTTACTTTAAAGACAAAACGGTGATACTGCAATGGTACATGTACAAAAAAAGAGTATAGTAATAATATCACAGTACATATAGTGCTTTCTTGTTAACATCCTCCTTACAGTTCATTAATTTCCCAGGTGAAAAAATGTACATTTCTATGATATACTTAAAGTGCTCTATTTTCGTGCACTAATCTTGTACTTAATATACTAAAAATTCTTCTTTAGTACTACTTAAGATCATCTAACTGTGCTATTTTGAGACACCATGAAATATGTACTAAAATGTGCTTTTAATATACTATCTTTGTATTTTAAAAATGTATTTAGATACTACTTATAGTACATTTGAACCCATAGTGTACTACAAGTGGTAGCTAAATATATATTTCTAAATACAGAGATAGTATATTAGAAGCCCATTTAAGTTCATATTTCATATTGTCTCAAAATGGCACAGATATTCTTAAGATGATCTTAAGTAGTACTAAAGAAGAATTTTAGTATATTAAGTACAAAATTAGAGTACTTTAAGTATATTATAGAAGTGTACTTTTTGTTCACCTGGGTTGATACATACTAAAAGTGTAAAGCTGACTGTTGGATGATTTTTATAATAGGTTTAGGTGAGCTTTGGTTCTTGTTTGCTGAAGTGCTCCACCCTGATCAGAACAATAAAACTAAAAAAACATCAGACATCTGCCAGTTACCTTTTAGATATTTCTTGCATTGATAAGTATGACTGTGCACAACAGAAGCTTCGAGATGTCAGTGCCATAACCTATGACTAAGTGACCCTTGAATTAGGGCAAATTTACAAAAAAACAAAAGGTCTATATCCTGACAAATTGACAAGGTGACTCATTCTACAGCTGTAGTACTGCAAAAGAAATCATTGCATGACATTGCAAAACGCCCACGCAACATAAACAGTGAGCATTAACAGGCAAGAAAAGAACATGGCATGATCTGATGGGAATATATTGTCTTTTTATATAATAAGGTGTCGTACTTGACTTGTGATATGGATAAGAGGATTAAAAAAAAATTACACAGTCCAGAAATAAGTTGTCATTTCAAATGTTATGTCAGCAATAAGGTACGAGAAGCTATATTATGAATGGCTATAGGTGTTTTTAAGCACTGTTTAGAAAAAGGTTAATGAATGAAGGTGACCTGATTTCTAAAAATGGAAATCAGGATCATTTCTTAGACACAGTGAGTATTCAATATTTAGACCATTGAACTATGTATTAAAAAAGAGACAATACATTTTTGAATGCAAAGGAGCAGTTATGGCGTGCAGTATTCCAGGCATGGGCCCAAAAATCACCACTTTATTTGGAATTGTTTTTTATTATTTATTTTTATTTTATCTTATATACACGTTTTATCAATAGTGTTGTATAATAAAATTGAAATCTGTAAATTATAGAAAGTTATTAGTGAAAGAATTATATGACAATTTAATATTTTTTATTTTCACAAACTGTGAATATAATGTAGGCCTATAGAGTAGCCTAATTACATCTTTTATTAACTTTAAAAATGTTATTTTATGTTTGTGCTTTTGAAAGCTATCTTGGTTGGGCTATTTAAGTGTTTTGAACTTAAAACTGGGACCAAAAATCATAAGTAGGCCACCCAGTTGCAAACCGGTACTGTCTCCGGAAAACAGAGACGTCTGGTCACTCTATAAAAGTAGGAAAAACACAAAAACTGTTTTAAATCGTTATTTTATTAAGCATACTTTAGTTGTATTCTTCCGCTAGAAGATATAGTCCGTATGTATGTAGCATGTAGACAGAACAGTGCTAAGCAACGATCCAGAGCCGCGCAGTGATATGTGTTCCGAAACGCAGCTGTTACTAGTACCATATATTTCAGCGGTCAAGTAAAATGACACAGCAGAATTAGAGAAAGTAAATAAACACCTCTGAAGATATGCAGACTTCTGAGTAGTTTATCATTTATAGTCGTTTTATTAAATATATATATATATATATATATATATATATATATATATATATATATATATATATATATATATATATATATATATATATATATATATAGTCGTGTAAAATTAATATGGGGTCCCCTTCAAACGAAGAAAATATATGTGCAGAAGAGCTTTATTTTGAAAGTAACATGGGTGTAGTATGTATGAGGAGGAGTCATTAGTCTTCAGCCACACCAATTCTTCCATATAAAATCAACTTTCAAGACAGATAACGTATGCTCACTTCAGTTACTGACAGGTCATACGGATCAACAGGTAAGTTAAGCAAACCTTGAAATAATATTTGCTTGATTTTAGTAAAACATGTTAAGTATCTACGATAGCCTCGAAAGTATTTTCGCTTTCTTTCTTTTCTCTTCCTCCATCGCGTTATCAAACATACAGATTCTTATCCACAAAACACTCATGTTTTCTGTTGTATGTGTAGTCACCATCGATTGTTTATTTCTTTCTACCTTTAAGATCTTCATTAAGCAAACCCTCTGATCACCATAATGGCTCCAACTCAAAAATGCCATGGAAAAGGTAAGTGAAAGCAAAGAAATTAGTCTCACAAATGTTGCATTGTTTGCTCTGTAACTTGTAATTGGAAAAGCATAACAATTTTTTTAGATATAAATTCACGTCCATCTGCGTAGATGTTCAGCTAATTTCAGTATCCAGTTTCATTATGAACTCGGTTGCAGAAAACTCGCCTCAGATGCTATCATACCATGATGTTGTATAACTATTGTAAAGAATGTCTTTCAGATGAAAGTGATAAGCAATTACAATGTAATTTTTCAATAATAAATAAGAACCTGGGCTCCACACCTGTGTTCCACATTATTTTCCTGATGAAAATCCATGCTTATTATGTAAATATTTTTTTCAAAGGCATGTAAATATTTAGATTTTTTGTGTTCCATGTGTTTCATTGGTGTAACAGAATGTCCTGCTCCTGGACCAGTGCCGAATGGTGTTATTCGGATCTACAGCATGAGATTCTGCCCTTTTGCTGAGAGAACAAGACTGGTGCTCACTGCTAAGGGAGTTAAGTGAGTACTGATGTTGACTTACTGTGCTATACTGGCTTAGATTGGAGGGCTTAAATGTGCAGTAAGTGATTTCCGAGAATCATTGTTGAACACACCCCTCCCTTCATTGCTACACCCCCAAAATGCACTAACAGGCAATGCAAGAATGGATGTGTCTTAGCAGAAGCGTGAATAAAAGAGCAAAGATGACAAATGACATAAAATGAACATGCAGTACAAGAGTATATACAAGCAAGAGTTCGTTGTTTGTCGCCAGCAAACAATGTTCCTCACGTATGGAGCAGAAACTATGCAACCTAGGTGTCAGTTTTCAGGCCTTCCTGCTTAGGTTTCTCCAGCGCTGGAAGTCTTTTTTAATATTAACATGGATCCTAAAGCTTTTGCCTGATCATAACCCTTCTTACTCTAGTTTTCTCTTTTGTAATGTCTCTTGAGTCATCTTTCTTTCAACAGTACTTCGTCAAATCTCCCTCTTGCTCACTCTCTCTCCTCCCCCATTATGAGTGTATACACCCCTTACTGCTGATTGGCTACAGGTTTGTTGTGCTGCTCTGTCCGAACGGCATTTTCCAGAAATCACTTACGGCACCTTTAAGTGTTCTGGTGTGCATTTTTAAATGGAGCATGAATTAGAATTAGTATCTTACTTTCTTTATTTACTTTTTCTGTATTGGTTGCAAGGAAGATCACGCTAATAAATGTGTAGCCACTATCCAAAATTGATTTTATATTCCTTTTACATAGGCATGACATTGTCAACATCAATTTGAAGGATAAGCCAGATTGGTTTCTGGAGAAGAATCCTTTTGGGACGGTACCAGTATTGGAAACCTCAAGTGGTCAGGTGATATACGAGTCACCAATCACCTGCGAGTACCTGGATGAGGCCTACCCTGAGAAGAAGCTGCTCCCATCCGACCCGTTTGAGAGGGCCCAACAGAAAATGCTGCTGGAGCTTTATTCAAAGGTTGGTCATTTTGTCATTTGAAACATGTACTGTAAAACATCTGCTTGTAGAAACTGCTGATTTAAATATGGTCCTCCATTAGAAATCTGGACATTCATCAGGACATAAATATAAAAATGTACTTCTAAAAATAAATGTGAAAGTCTTGATATTACCTTTTTATTATCAGTTAAGGAAACCCCAATAACCAAGAAGGTGAAACTATAACCACTCCGAAGCATTACTTGTGTATATTCATATTCATTTTTTATTTAAGTACATTTCTGCATACATTAATGGAAATTCATACTCATTTCCAGGTGATTCCATACTTCTATAAGATCTCTATGGGCAAGAAAAGGGGAGAGGACGTCTCAGCAGCTGAAGTTGAATTTACAGAAAAACTCTCCCAATTAAATCAGGTGGGCTGAAATACCTACATCTTCTTAAAATACAGTTTCCTGTGATGATTTATTAACTTCTGCTTTCTTTTCTGATACCTTTTTTTCAGACTCTGGCAAAAAAGAAGACCAAATATTTTGGGGGCGATTCAGTCACAATGATTGACTACTTGATCTGGCCATGGTTTGAGAGGGCAGAGATGATGAACGTGAAGCAGTATGTTTTTATATTAGTGCATATGTGAAATATATAATGAATGTATAATAAAAATGCACACAAAAAATAAAGCCATTGTACCTGACAGCAGGAGGAATAATGTGCAGAGTCATTGAGGTCAAGTCAAACAGATATGCAAACAATGATGAATGACTCAGATTAGTAAAGGCAGGGATTCAAGTTCCAACTGAATTGAAAAGCACTTTGCTTCAGTGAACTTTGTGCACACAAGAAAAAAAAACAACAACCTGTTTTCACAAGTAAATTTCTCTTGTATATTTCTTTCTTCTTGTAAATCTAAGAGTTCTGTATATCTTCTCATGTTTCAGTTGTTTGGCCAAAACTCCTGAGTTAAGGAAGTGGACTGAACGCATGTTCGAGGATCCTGTTGTGAAAGCCACCATGTTCAGCACAGAGGATCACAAGGTGTTCTTCGACAGCTACATGGATGGAAAGCCGAATTATGATCATGGTTTATAGAGTAAAATGAGATGATATATGTCCATCTTTGTGTGGAATTGTTATCATTACTCAATTTTTATCCTGAATTTACAGCAGTTTATGCTTTTTACAATGGGTATATTAACATGTTTGTCATTTATACATGAATATAAATAAACCAAATGTACAAAACATAAAATCATGTGCAGAACTTGTATCCTTGTGTTTTCTCTTTTAATCTCTATATATTACTAGTTTTCTCTTTGGTCAAAAGTGAAATGCCACTGAGCCATGCAGTGCATGTAGTGAGGCTGCAAGACATTGCTTCCTGGGAGGGGAAGCTGCATAAAAGTTAGTTTAGTGCATTTTTCTTAATTTCTTTCTTTCCTTTTTTCTTTAAACAAGATGGTGACAAACAAAATACCTCTACAAAGAGTCTTAAGTAAAACTGGCTGCTGCTTGTATTGACATAAAAAAGGAACAGATTTATATCTTAAAATCTAAGCAGTCCATTGTACAGGAAAACTTGTGTAACAGCTTCTGCTTGGGCATATACATGTAACTGCACCATTTTTAGTTGTTCAATAGCTACTTTGCTTAGGAATTTTACCCATCCCTTTAAGGGTTGGCACATAAGATCATAACTGATAATGCAGCTAAGTACTATGATAATGTTACATAATTAACATGCTAAACACGATATGGCTTCATTTGTAACAACTCGTGGTTCAAAGATCCTGAATAAGCTGCCAGATCGATGATGATTAACAAGAGGGTGTTTCTTCAACTATATGCACTTTTGGCCTGTGTTTATATATCACAATTCTGACTTTGTAACAATTGCAAGTTTATATCTTGCAATTCTGAGAGGGAAAAAAAGTCACAATTACCTTGGCAGAATCAACCATTAGATATCCTAAATACACACTTGTTTTCAATTTTTTTGTGACATTTAACAAAATTACAGATAGATTGGAAAATGCATGATAAGTGCAGCAACTTTTGAAATAAACTTTATTATTTTATTTTGTAGCTATTAAAACCACATTTTGTTGTAAAATTTTAAGATTTAAAGTCTTGGTTTGAGACAGGAGTGAAACAATAAAAGCTATATATAAAGGCATTTAAAAAGTAGCAAAAATAAATGCTATAAATGAAGAAATTTGGTCCTCTGAGACATAAAAAGTGCCCATATAGTTGACGAAACACCTATATATCCTAACAGCATCAGTAACAGTCAGTGCTTAACATATCATTTACATTCAAGGTGCATGATGTCACCAAGTAATTAGGCAGTAGAAATCCCCTGCACTCAAAGCCAGAGCAGTGAGTAAGTCTACGTATGGTCCGTTGAGCTGAATTCATGTCTCACGTGACCGTTAGAAAAGTGAGGGGTATATTCCTGAAGAAGCACAGATGTATTTCTGACCATCTCCTGAAAATGCTCCTCCATTTTGGCATAAACGTGCCTCTGCAACACAAGAGGCCTAAACAGGTTTATCGGCTCTGCAGAACAAATTATTTCGGGAACCAGAATTTCATTTGGGATCCGCGAGTTCCCAACAATGACGTGATAGAGTCTCTTTTCCTCCAAGCTTTGCTGAAGGAAGCTGAGCAGATCTCGTAATCTGTGACCGAGACTCTGCGGCTGCCACATCGCAAGACGTTTACTCAACAGCAGATGCAAGAGCGCCGTCTTTATATGGTAATTAGAAAAGGCGCATCTCCCAGTCAAAGCCGTCTGCTTTTTGTGCAAGAAAGAAACTATCTGAAGGCAATGAATGTGACACGAATTGGTAGGAAGTCTTTTCGCTAGGTATTTAAGCAGATTTCTTTCGTAAACGGTTAGTGAGAGTTGCCAGTGAATGTCTGAGGAGTTGCTAGTGTCAGATGGGAAATGAGAGATGAGGTAAGCATCCGTGTCCTCAAACTGAACGGCAGGGGTAACGTTAAGAACCACGGTCTTTCCAGACCTAAATTTGATTTTAAGAGCTCCGGGGAGGTCCAGGTTCCAAAATGCCAACTCAAAATCGTACTTATGAGAGATCTGGCCCCATGCTTTGGTCACTGAGATCTGAAACCATCTCATGATCTGATCTTTCGACAAATACATGGTGTTCTTTGCACAAAGGAACTCCACCAAACCGTGTTCGTCAAGCTTTTCACACTCATTTCTATTGTGAAGCAGACACAGCATATCATCACCAAGATTGGTTGTGCCACAGAGACAGTCTGCTCCATTCCCACCTGGTTTTATGAGTTTAATCTTTCCACATCCTTGCAGGTCCAGTGGGATATCAGGGGCGGGGTCGCACCAGAGCTGAAACTGGAACCTGAATGGCTGGGGTGGAGAAAAAGGCACAATAAGGTCACATGTAGGAGGTTTAGACACCCTCCAGGACTCAAACATACTGCCTATGCCGACAAAGTCCTCGACTTCCAGGTCAGCTTCTCGATCGCAAACACTTCTCAAAGCCTCGAGCAAATCATCTGCGAAGCCTTCGATAAACTCCCGCACTCTCCCACTCTCGTGAATAAAAGGATGGAAGCGGGTCTTGCAGAAGTTATTTAGGACGACTTTATCTAAGGCTACAGTCTTAGCGCTGAGATATCCGGCACTAGAATCTCCATCTTCGTCTTCCACAGGGTCTGAAATTTCATCAGGGTTCATTTCCTGCCTGCAAACCTCAATTGTGAAGAAAATGACAAGACAGAGAGCGCTCCAAAAGTACCAGCCGTAACTGTCCCGATCAACAATCAGAGCTGTTTCTGTTTGCGAGATCTCCTGCTCCAGGCGCTTCTGTTCTGACTCCAGCTTATTCTGGTGCTCTTTCATCCGGGCCAGAAGATCATCATCTTGCTCAGGGATGGTGGTGTTCTCATTAGGGAAGAGTAGAGGGTTGAGGATAGCGGCTACTACCACCATGCAAACCCGTGTAATAGCACCTTGCATCCTTTACTGTGCGCCTGGAAAAAACACATTTCTGGATTACTATCAGCTTCTTGAAAGGAAACACTATCTTCTAACTTTTGCAAAAACACCATCATCATAGTGCTATTTGTGAACCGTAATAGAAAGAACTGTCCTGCACTGGGGAAGGAAGTTAGATAACTCTTGTCAAAAAACATAAATTAAACCAGGCAGATAAATGGATCCAGATAAAAGTATCCACTGGAAACCTCAGATTTATGATTTAAAAAAATCATACAAATATCTATATCATGGGGGAGAATCTGCTTAATTTGATGTTTGGATTAAAAAAAACTGTTGTAACATCTCATCTATGCAAAGAAAGTTAAAATTTTGCCTTGACTAAAGCTTAGGAAGGAACCTTATATACACGAAGAGGAAGTTATGTAATTGGTTTATTTATGGCGTGGCACTTGGAGTCTGAATGATTCTTGGAATGAGGCAGATAAAATTCCGTGTTTAGACAAACTGCGAGCTACTGGCACATTCCACGGTTCTATTTAAAAGCAAGTTTTGTCAATCTGTTGAACGGATATTAAATTAGTGCAAGTAAAAAGCTGCTTCTGCTTACTTTATTTGGCTAATTTTATTTTTCAACAATTTTATTTGGACCCTTCCTAACAGCATGGTGAGAAGGCAAACAAATATTCTCAGTCAATCTAATTTTCAAAATTTTTAGAATTTACAACATTTATCAAGCTTATTCATATTAGATAAAATAGATAAAATGTTATTATAAGATAAAATGTTCAAACAAATATTTATCTTTAATAAACTGGTGTTTGGCCTTGATCTTTCTTTTTAAGTATGTTCATTGAAAACAAAATTGCATAAATTTCAGTGTTTTAATTAGTATTTCTGCATTTTAAAAATGCAAACCACACACAGAATAAGTAGAAGATTAATCAACTAATACGAAGTTTACTTTGACCTCACAAGGTTTTCTGAAGGTTAAGCACGAAGGCTACTACTTTTTGTTTTCAGTTTAGGCCCGATTTGTACCCTTATTAGTGCATTCAACTTGGTGATTTTTGTTACAAAAACAAAAACAAACGAATGCCCATGTGGAACTGCATCATATCCCAAGTAAAACTGCACAAAATAATAATAAAACAGTTACTTAACTTAATAGTTTACATAATGACAACATTGGTAGTTGACTCATAGTAGTAAACTAAAGCTCCAGTATAGATGTTAATTGGAAAATTGGTGTGGCGCCGCAAAGGTTCCCACAGTCCACAATAACTAAAAGGGCGGAGTCTAGACAACAACTACGTTTGTGATCACAGATGTATGAAATAGACACTTTTGGTATGACGGAAGGAAGACTTATTAACACATGACCGGAATGATTAAATTCAGTGGTAAGTTTGTCAGTGAGAAAACGACTGAAACTTGTAGTTTAGTGGGCGGTGACTACGTAAAGGCAGATCATTTTACAAAGTCTTTTTTTAAATCGATAAAATTGCGTGTTTTTATTTTTACGTCTTAAGATGTTTTACAAGATTAATGTAGTGTAATTTTATCACAGTTGTTACGGTGTCTTTAATAATCTATAAAACAACAGACGGCCACCACTCGCGCTGAGTCTTTGTTATAAACCAAGAACAAAAATATAACTTACACCCTAATCCAAGAGTTGAAGTCCAGCGTTGTTCATTGCCTCAGAATAATACTGCACCGACACAAGAGAAAGCGCTGCAGTACCGTTATTCTTCTGTTTCCTCATCTGCTCGATACTCGTGAAGCTGTTCTCACATCCAGGAAGTGACCAAAGTGGCCCTTTTCGCTCCTCTATAAAAAGCACGTGGGTCAGCCCTGTTCTTGAGTCACATCGTCACATCATATGTAAAACACGCACACACACTCTCTGGGGGGAGGAAACATTACAACTTTTTCAACATTACAACGTGAGATTTCATAAGTAAAACTTTCACAAGTAATACTCAAATAATGTTATGTGCATATTGTTGTTCACTGAGGATGTACGTGCAATTATAAAAATAAAAAGGCTTCAATATATAGGCCTACATAACCCTCTTTAAGAATAAAAACCATGTCATATCATATGGCGAGTCGATTATTACATTAGGTAACGTACATCGAAATTGGGTTTTTCCGACAAGACATTTACGAAAAATGTTCAGCTCTTTTGAAATATGTGCGGCTGCGCAGTGACTACTAAAGACGGAGGACAAATATACACACACGAGGTCGCTATCTCACCAAAGTTCAGTCAAAGACTATTATGGTTCAGCAGCCTATAGACAATACACAGACACACCTGCCTACCTACAATAATGTTTACATATGAGATAGTTTCTGTCAAATAACCACCATTACAATCATCCGTCGGTAAGATGATTTTGAATCTTATTTTCCTGAGGGTCACGCTATGAGAAAATGATCAATTCTCCTTTCCAATCCGCTTATTTATCCTCTTTAGGGTCAAGGGAGGGCTGGGGCCCTTTTACAGGTTTTATATACACACCTGAACAAAATCTTAAGACCGGAGGAAAAATTACAAGTATTCGCATTTTGCGCTGCTGGATCATAACCAGGTTGTAAGTACTACTTCAAAATGCCAAGAGAAGAAGAGGAGCAAGAGACAAAAAATATAGAGTAGGCAATTTATTGAAAACTGCATTTAAACTCAAACAGGCTGTTCATCAGCTGATCAAAAGTTTAAGACCATAGCCTTAAAAAGTTCAAATCTGTGCAAAAATTTGGCTTTCATGTCATTGTCCTTCATACAGTCACACTGTCATGATCTCCTGATGGCAAAGGCAAAAAGGCTTTCTTTCTTTGAACGTGGCAGGATTGTTGAGCTGCACAAACAAGGGCTCTCGCAACGCGCCATCGCTGCTGAGGTTGGACGCAGTAAGACATTTTACATTTCTTAAAAGATCCTGCAAGTTATGGGACAAATAAGTCAAGTGGTAGACCCCAAAAAATTTCACCTGCACTGAGCCGGAGGATCCTACAGGCTGTCCGTGAAGACACAGGCCGATCCTCAACCCAAATTAAAACCCTTACTGATGCTGACTGCAGCCGAATAACCATAAGACGGCATCTGCGACTGAAGGGCTTAAAGAACAAAAAACGTCTTCAAAGGCCACGTCTCCTCCCACGCCACAAACTTGCCCGTTTGGAATTTGCAAGGGAGCACCAAACATGGGACATTGAAAGGTGGAAGAAAGTTTTATTCTCTGATGAGAAAAAAATTAACCTGGATGGTCCTGATGGTTTCCAACGTTACTGGCATGACAAGGAGATCCCACTGGAGATGTTTTCTACGCGGCACAGTGGATGAGGCTCCATTATGATCTGGGGTGCTTTTTCCTTCAATGGGAAAATGGAGCTTCAGGTTGTGCAGGGGCGTCAAACGGCGGCTGGCTATGTGGACATGTTGCAGCGGGCATCCCTCTTGACTGATGGCCCTCGTCTGTGTGGTAATGACTGGGTCTTTCAACAGGACAACGCTGCAATTCACAACGCCCGCCTGACGAAGGACTTCTTTCAGGAGAATAACATTGTTCTTTTGGACCATCCTGCATGTTCCCCTGATCTAAATCCCATTGAGAATGTTTGGGGATGGATGGCAAGAGAAGTTTACAAAAACGGACGTCAGTTCCAGACCATGGATGCCCTTCGTGAAGCCATCTTCGCCACATGGAGCAATGTTCCCACCAGCCTCCTGGAAACAGTTGCATCAAGCATGCCAAAACGAGTGTTTGAAGTGATCAGCAAGAATGGTGGGGCTACTCACTACTGAGTGCTTTTTTGAGACTTTTAGTTGTATTGTGGGTTTTTTTGGGCTATGGTCTTAAACTTTTGATCAGCTGATGAACAGCCTGTTTGAGTTTAAATGCAGTTTTCAATAAATTGCCTACTCTCTATTTTTTGTCTCTTGCTCCTTTTTCTTCTCTTGGCATTTTGAAGCAGAACTTACAACCTAGTTACGATCCAGCAGTGCAAAATGTGAATACTTGTAATGTTTCCCCTGGTCTTAAGATTTTGTTCAGTATATATATATAGGGGAGACGGGGGATGGTTGTAACACATTTTGCAGGCTTGGGGGGCCCAGAAACTGCATAGGGTGTATTTTCACCCAAAACTCGTCAGATTTTTTACTTAAAACACTGGCGGAGACACCTCTGTCAGTCTTTCTTTTCCATGTCCTAGTCATTCTTTAAAAACATTTAAAAATCAAGAAAATTATGTTGTATGAAAGACAATGGCTGACGGGATGGTTGTAACACTTAGTTGTTTGAAATTAGCAGGGGGAAAATGCATCACATATTCCCTAAGAAACTATTATTTAATCTAATATAAGTCATAGAATTTTATCTGCATTAGTATATATACTAAACAAAATATGGTATTGGTCAAAATTTTTACTTTCTTACCTCAAAATTTGTTTTTTTCTCTATATATTCTGAATTTGCCTGTTTCCAGCCTTGACAATTAACATGTGGGAACAGAGAGAAAGTAGGAATATACTCAAGTGTTCAAATGACTCCTATCTTGTCCCTAATTGGTGGAATTGATTGTATTACAACCATCCCCGGTCTCCCCTATATTTATATATATATATATATATATATATATATATATATATATATATATATATATATATATATATATATATATATATATATATATATATATATATTAAATATTTTTTCTCATCCGAACATCGAAACCACGTTCAGTTAAACAACAAAGAAAAGCAAACTCGTTTTTAAGCAGCTTTTATTAATGACAAGAATTTGTGGCGTGCGCACAAATGGGCGTGACCAAAGGGAGCTTACAGGTGCGCGCGCCCTTACTTGTGAACCCATCGCACTTCAGTAAGCAGAGTTAGTTCGCGAGATGCGTCAATAATTGTGAAACATTCGTTTCCATGTGATTCCGATAATTATATTTAATTTAAATTATTTTTTAAATCTTATTTTTCGTGTTCTTTTTCGAGTTTTTTGCGCAGATTGCAGAACAGCGGTCATTTTCAGATAAGTAGCCTACCTTTGACAGCCTTTAATAGCTTTAACATAAACTGTAATTAATGGATCGTTTAAAGTTGGTTTTACAATATGTCCAGTCAAATTCGGAGTCCATCTCCAATGGTATCTGTATAATACTGTCACTGATAAGCGTCAAGTTATATACAAGTTTTGATTTTAACTGCCCCTGTTTACCGCAGTACAATAAGATGTACGCAATGGGGGTCATGCTCGTACCCCCAATTATACTGTTCTTTTTGGGAGTGTTAGTTAATCGTCATACAGGGGTGCTGATGGAAGAGTGGGTCAGACCCCTGGGCAAGAGGACAAAAAATCCGGCAGTGGTAAAGTAAGGTTAAAGCTATACAATGTTAATATTATTTGACTAAATAATAGCCTATTAATATTGATAATACAAAAATATTGAAATATATTATCCTTCTCCCAGATTTCTGCTGTCTTCAATGATGCAAAGGGCCCTTCTGGCCCCCATGGTCTGGATTCTGATGACACTCTTGGATGGAAAATGTTTCATCTGTGCGTTTAGTATGAATGTAGACCCTAAATATTTTACAGGAATACCTAACAGCACCGGCCTAGAACTAGTCAAGATCATGGCTAAGGTGCCTTGCAAAGAAGATGTTATCTTCAAAAACAGCAGTTTTCGGAAAGCTGTTTCGCGCTATGTGCGTTGTTATTCTCAAGTAAGTGTGTTTTCTCATTTTTTCAATGCTTTTACATTGTCTTTAGTCAATGAACCATGATGTCAATGTCATTTTTGACACGATAGCTGCTAAGTAAGATTGAGCTATACAAAGCTGACAGGAACAGACCTTAACAAATCTGTAGGTGGTTAAAATCCTTTGCATACTTTGCATGATTCATCTATTCTTCTTGTACAATTTATCTTCTATTCTAAGGCAATAGGCTGGTCAATCCTCCTCTTCTTCATTTTTTTGGGAGCTGTGGGTCGCGTCATCAAGCCTTGCTTCAATCACGCCACTTTTCTGCAGACTCGTTACTGGAGCAATTACCTGGACATTGAGCAAAAGCTCTTCGATGAGACTTGCGTCCTTCATGCCAGAGATTTTGCCAGAAAATGTGTGGTGCAGTTCTTTGAGAGCATGCGAGAAGATGTGACCGTGAGAATGCCCCTCTCGAGTGCACTCAGACCCAGCACAATCCGTAATGAATATGAAGAGGAAGAAGAGGAGCGTCTGCATGGTATAACCAGACAAGATCAGGTGGATCATTTGCTTCAAACCTGGTACGAGTGCAAACCAGAACTGGATGTGACCAAGATGGCCTATAAGCCCAAAGTATGCTTCACTTGGGAAGATCACAATGGAAAGGCGTTATTCTCTGATGTGTAAGAGAAAAAGCAGATCTTACCTTTTAAGTAAGGACTCATGCAAATAAGTGACATGCTAATAAAGGTATTGGATATTAATAAAGATAATGAAAAATGTTTTTAAATCCTAAAATTGTATTGAATTGAGAACTAATTAACTGATTATTGTTAAAGGGTTAGTTCACCCAAAAATGAAAATTCTGTCTTTAATTACTCTAATGTCGTTCTACACCCGTAAGACTTTCGTTCATCTTCAGAACACAAATTAAGATATTTTTGATCAAATCCGATGGCTACATGTATATTTAACACTTTCAGATGCCCAGAAAGGTACTAAAGACGCATTTAAAACAGTTCATGTGACTACAATGGTTCAACCTTAATGTTATGAAGCTAGAATACTTTTTGTGCGCCAAAAAAACAAAATATCGACTTTATTCAACAATATCTAGTGATGGGCGATTTCAAAACACTGCTTCACGAAGCTTCGAAGCTTTACAAATCTTTTGTTTTGAATCAGTGGTTCGGAGCGTGTATCAAACTGCCAGAGTCACGTGAACCATTGAAATTTCGAAATATTTCAAAACACTTATGACGTAACAAAGCCTCGTTTACTGAAATCACATGACTTGATACATGATCTTCGTAAAGCTTTGAAGCTTCATGAAACTAGTCTGGATTCTGATGTTATTGCTGGATGGAGAATGTTTTATCTGCATATGAATGTAGAACCCAAACATTTTTTACTGTATAATGTTACTGTCAGATTATTGTCAATTCAGAAAGCTTTGTTTGAACCTTCTTCAATAGCTTGCATGCTGGAGCATTTGAATATGCTGGGATTTAGTTTGTGTAATTTTGCATGTCTCTTTCCACACACATTACACAACAACCTCATGGATATGGCTTGGATGCAAATGACTACAGAACCTTGGCAACATCTGAAAAAAACGTGTACTCTTTATGTATTTGTCTATGTATTGTATATGTGTATCTATTAATAAAATAAATTAATAAAAATGTTTATTTTAGATGTGTGACAGACCACTGTCATCAAATTCCATTTTTGTATACAGTACATGTCTTGAAATGTACTTTTGCCTTCAATACACATTTCAGTAAGATATATTTTGTCCTTTGATTAGTTGACAGACAAGAAACAATTTAAGCACTGACTGGATTTTTCAGTGCTTACATACATAGTGTTTAGTCAATGAACTGGTATGTCAATGTCATTTTTGACTTTTTAGCTGCTAAATAAGATTGAGCTGTACAAAGTTGAAAGGAACAGACCTTTAGCAAATCTGTAGGTGGTTAAAATTCTTTCATACATTGCATAACATAACCAGATGATTCATCTATTCTTCTTGTATAATTTATCATCTTAGCTGTATGACAGACCACTGTCATCAAATTCTGTATTTGTAGGCTATATTGTATAGTACATGTCTTGAAATGTACTTTTGCCTTCAATACAAGTTTTCAGTAAGATATATATTTTGTCCTTTGTATTATAGTTGACAGACAGGAAACAATTTAAGCATTGATTGGATAACGTGAGAACGACAATCCCACCCAGCCTCTAAAGGAGGGGCCTGACACTCATGCGTACCGATGCATTAAGGCCACCAGGTGAACGTTTCACCTCAGTCCTGCTTTCTTTTCTCTCTGACAAGATAGAATAAGTCTATTATTTATTATTTCTTAGCTGTACTAAAAACTTAGCTCTATTTTTTTTTTTGCCCTATAATCAGGTGAACTCTTTCTGAAAATGGATAAGTTTCGGATTATGGTCCAGTTTTTGCAAGCCAACCAAGAGTCCTTCATGAATGGCATCTGTGGGATCATGGCTCTGGCAAGTGCTCAAATGTATTCCTCCTTTGAGTTTACCTGTCCTTGCCTTCCAGACTACAATTACGCGTATGGAATCGGCATTCTAATAGTGCCACCGATATGGTTCTTTTTACTTGGATATGTACTTAACAACAACATATCAGTGTTAACTGAAGAATGGAAGAGACCGATGGGCAAGCGCAGAAAAGATCCAGCGGTTTTGCGCTACATGTTCAGCTCCATGACGCAGCGCGCTCTTATCGCTCCAGCTGTATGGATAGCCGTAACTTTAATGGATGGCAAGAGCTTTTTGTGCGCTTTCACTCCCACAGCGGATTTATCCGAGTTCGTCAACGAGAGCTATCAAAGCTTATCCAAAAATGAGCTTATGAAATTACAAGCAAGGATTCCATGCGAAGACGTATTTGATGGGCATGAGATTATATCCAGAGAAGCGGCCACTAGGTATATTCGCTGTTTGTCACAGGTAATTTTTATTTCTCAACTTTATGTCCAAATGGGTTTTTTTTTTTCAAAATAGGCCTGTTACCTATTACAGTTAACGCTGGGTAAACCAATGTTTCATACTTGTAATTTTGAAAGACGGTATAATGTTAATTATATGCAGCGCTAGAGAGTAGCCTACATTAGTGCCCGTCCACTTTTTCAGAAGTGTTTGTTCCGTAAGTTTTTTTTTTTAAATATTATTTATAGGCCTATTTCCAATAGGGCTTTTTAAAAAATTCTCCATTTTAAAACGTTTTGAACCAAGCCAACCATCTAGGAGGTGAATCACACCATTACAAACTTTTATTTGAAGCAAAGTATCAGACAAAAGACAAAGGTGCAAGACTGTATGTGTTTTAGTGAGCAAAAGCACAAAAAATCCTATTAAGCATTGTAAATATATTCATACTCACTGGCCACTTTATTAGGTATACCTTGTACTGGGTTGGACCCACTTTTGCCTTCAAAACTGCCTTAATTCCTCCACCATTTTGGTCTATATTGACATGATAGCCTAATGCTATCAGCATCACACGGTTGCTGCAGATTTGCTGGCTACACATATAATAATGCAAATCTTCCGTTCCACCACATGCTAAAAGTGCTATTTTGGATTGAGATCTGGTGACTGTGGAGGCCATTTGAGTATAATGAGCTCATTGTCATGTTCAAGAAACCAGTTTGAGATGATTTGAGCTTTGTGACATGATGTGTTATCTTGCTTTAAGTGACCATCAGAAGATGTACATGATCAGAAACAATACTCAGGTAGTCTGTAGCATTTAAATGACGCTGGTACTAAGGGGCCCAAAGTGTGCCAAGAAAGTATCCCCCACACCATTACACCAGCACCAGCAGCCTGAACTGTTGATACAAGGCAGGATGGATCCATGCTTTCATGTTGTTCATGACAAATTCTGACCATGCCATCTGAATGTTGCAGCAGAAACCCAGACTCATCAAACCAGGCAACGTTTTTTCCAGTCTTATATTGACAAATTTTGGTGAGCCCATGCGAATTGTAGCCTCAGTTTCCTGTTCTTAGCTGACAGGAGTTGTCTTCTACTGCTGTAGCCCATCTGCTTCAAGGTTTGACGTGTTGAGCATTCAGATATGTTTTTCTGCATACTTCGGTTATTACGAGTTACTGTACCCTTTCTCTGCTCAAACCAGTTTAGCCATTCTCTTCTGACCTCTGGTGTCAACAAGGCGTTTTCTGACACAGAACTGCCGCTCACTGGATGAACTGCCCAACATGCTGGGTAGTTTTATTTAATTCAACTATTGTTTTAAAGTGATTATATGTCTGGCTTAAAATGAGCCCAAAATAGGTTGGAAATTAAAAATCAGACACATAATTCACTGTAAAATGTAATTAGTTGAGTTTACTTAGAAAGCTTAATTAAACTGTGGGGTTTACTTAAAAAACTTAAGGAAACCGATTGCCTTAAATTTAGCAAGTAAGTTAACTCATCATTTTGAATTGATAAAACTAGCTACCACACAGTACAGAGTACTTAGAAATCTTGAGTATTCACTGTAAAATGTAATTAGTTGAGTTTACTTAGAAAGCTTAATTTAACTGTTGGGTTTAGCTACCACACAGTACAGAGTACTTAGAAATCTTTAGGATTGGTAATTCAATTTTACAAATTGAGTACTTAGTTCAGTCATGTTAAAAATCTTGTTCACATTATGTAGAAACTGCCTTAAATTTCTCAAGCATTTTTTACTCAGTTGCAACAATGGACCATACATTTATTTGTGTTTATTAAACTGGAGATACTGTTGAAAATAATAAAGTTTGATGTCACCATCATGGTGGAAAGTGTTTGCTTTAGTTGGGCTCTTGACCTTGACTTTTAACATTAGTGTTTCTCCGACTGTCGTAACTCAGTTTTTGTAAAACACAGCTGTTATGGTGAAAAAAAGCAAGAGAAATGCGGGGATTGATCTGTTGTATTTTTCCTGGTGATGTCATTGAATATCCACAGATTTAATCCTGAGTTTTATACTTGATCAAAAGTGTGGTTTGTCATTAAAAACAAATGAGTGTTTTTTTTTTAATAATCAATAAAACTATAGCATGAGATGGATCACTGTTGAAATCATTTTTTTAATATATTTGTCAAAAAAACATATCAGACTAGACACACAGAGACATCAAGAATCAGCATGTAAATCTCAACAACGGTGACATGCTTCATGCTGCAATGCATGCTGGGAGCCATGGATGAGTTTTATACTATGATGGCTCCCAGCATGCATTGCATGTCACCATGGTTGAGATTTACACGCTGATTATTGATGTCTCTGTGTGTCTAATAGTAGCCCAAAATGTTTTTTGACAAATATAATATTAAAAATATATGATCTTAATAGTTCTCAGTCTCTTGATCTAGTTTCAGCAATAAAATATTTATTTATAGCAACAAAGCACACTTTTGATCAAGTACAATCCTTGGAATGAAATCTGTGAATTTTTGATGATGAAATTATAAGTACAGAACCAACAGATCAATCCCCGTATTTCTCTTGCTTTTTTTCACCATAACAGCTGTGTTTTACAAAAACTGAGTTACAACAGCCAGAGAAACACTAATGTTAAAAGTCAAGGTCAAGAGCCCAACTAAAGCAAACACTTTCCACCATGATGGTGACATCAAACTTTATTATTTTCAACAGTATCTCCAGTTTAATAAACACAAATAAATGTATGGTCCATTGTTGCAACGGAGTAAAAAATGCTTGAGAAATTTAAGGCAGTTTCTACATAATGTGAACAAGATTTTTAACATGACTGAACTAAGTACTCAATTTGTAAAATTGAATTACCAATCCTCAAGATTTCTAAGTACTCTGTACTGTGTGGTAGCTAAACCCAACAGTTAAATTAAGCTTTCTAAGTAAACTCAACTAATTACATTTTACAGTGAATACTCAAGATTTCTAAGTACTCTGTACTGTGTGGTAGCTAGTTTTATCAATTCAAAATGATGAGTTAACTTACTTGCTAAATTTAAGGCAATCGGTTTCCTTAAGTTTTTTAAGTAAACCCCACAGTTTAATTAAGCTTTCTAAGTAAACTCAACTAATTACATTTTACAGTGTAGAGGCAACAATAATAATCAAAAGATTAACATTTATTAATAAGCAATTTAATACATGTTTATTATTTAATTATTATTAATTAAACATATTAATAAATGTTAATATCCAACCTATTTTGGGTTCATTTTAAGTGATCAATAAAGTAATTTTTAAACATCAGTTGAGTTAAATAAAACTACAGGTTAGGTTAAAGATTCAACCCAGCAGCTGGGTCAAAACAACCCAATCGCTGGGGTTTGTCCATTTTTAACCCAACTTGGGTTGTTTTAACCCAGCATTTTTTAGAGTGTATGTTTTTAATGTCAAACCTAGAGTAAAATATTTTGAGTAGAGACTAAAATTCATTTTCACAACATAAATCATACATTCTTACAGATACACAAGAGGTTATTAAAACAGGGCCAGGAATAATTATAACCATGGTAATTTGAAAGGCACAAATGTGATATAAGAGAAATTATGTATGAAATGCAATTTGTTTAAATTGAGGCTATATAATGCATTAATGTTATTTATTTATTTCTTTTTTAGGCCTGTGGATGGACCTTTTTAATGATCATAACTTTAATAGCCTTCTTGATAAGGGCGATAAGACCTTGTTTTACTCAAGCCGCTTTTCTTAAAACCAAATATTGGTCACACTACATTGATACGGAGCGCAAACTATTTGACGAAACGTGCAAAGAGCATGCCAAGAGCTTCGCTAAGGTCTGCATACAGCAATACTTCGAGAGCATCAGTGGTGAAATTGTTCCACAGCTCCAGCTACCCATAAAGAAAGGAAAAGGTAAAAAAGATGATGATGGAGAAAAACAGAAGAGTGACGAGGAGAAGCTTCTTGGGGTCCGTAAAGAAGAAGACATGAATAAAGTCCTGTGGAACTGGCACACATGTAAACCCCCACTAACGCTGAATAAACATGCTGAAGATATGAATGGACATGCTCACTTGGATACCCACAGCGTCTCTGATGAGCGGCACACTCGGACACCTAAGAAAAACACAGCTGTGGCATACTACTCCAAAGTCTGACTTCATGTTTTAATCTTATGAAGAACTGAATGAAGTGCTTTAGCAGTACTCAATGTCAAGATAGTCCTGTTTTGCTATCTCATTGCATGTAACTTTTATTTTATTATTTTATATCCTCCTGAGACTCAGTCATTCAGTCGATTTACTATTGTAAACATGTTGTTTTGTTACCATAAGTAACTGAGAACATAAATAGGATATCATGGGATTGTCTGTGATAACGTAAAGTAACGTGTTAAAGCTGTGACCAATATGATAATAATAATAGAACGATGATGACAATGTTAATGATATGACACCTTTTCATTTCCTTTTAGTTTCTTATATAACAAATTATCTCTTATTAAAATTAAGTTATAATTCGGCAGCAGTTTGTCTATATAATCCGTCAGTTCCTCAAGGATTTATCAACAACTGGTTATTTTTTCTGGTATTTATCCTCACCCACTAATGGCAAGTTTCTATGGCTACTAAAGTGATCAGATTAGTTTACCACATCCTAAATGATGTTCCTCACAGGAAATGTTATTAGATTGTATCTCTACCAATTAAATATAAAGTCCTTTCAGAGATTGCATCTTTGGAAGCTTCACTATAGAAATTCATTGCTGTTTGATTGCAGTTGTCTAAATGGTTTTGTAACTCTTAATTAAAATCCTACTTCAGTATTTTGAAAATTTTTAACATGTAGAAATTATTTAGACAAAGTCATGTAGACTCACACAGACATCAAGGTTCAGCGTTTGAACCTCAACAATGGTGACAACATTTTCAGATAAACAAATTAACTCTGAACATCACAAAACAAGCTATAAAGTCACAAAGAAGATTTTTGTTTATTGTCACCGTTGTTGAGGTTCATACACTGATTCATTTTGTCTGTGTGAGTCTAAAAGACACTGCTCAAAACTCTGTCAGTATAATGAATAAAAAAAAAACACGAATAAAAAAAAACCCTAACCATTAATTAATGCAAAACTAACAGTTAATAGACTCAGAGTTTAGTCTCTGGATTGGATCAGTGAAGCAGGTAGTGATGGGCAGAGCGAGGCTTCGTGAAACACTGAAGCAGTTGGATCAAATGTGCCGTGATGATTCGAGGCTTCGAAACAATCTGACACTTGACTCCACGGTGACCCCTAGTGGTCAAAAGAGTGTAAATGCAACAAAACTCAAACTAAACATGCAGTAAAAACACCTTTTACAAATCTATTGCAAATGTTTTATTGAAAGCAAAATCTATTAAATGCAATTAACTAATTCTCCAATAAGATTAGGCTACATATCTACATATATGACTGTATATCTGTTCTTTTATCAATTTTTAAGGCTTGTTTCTCTGTTCCATGGCTCAAGCTAAACAGGCCAATAAGAGATTAATAACTACCATTATTCATTTTAATTATTTTAATGTCTAATTAAAACATCTACAAATTTATAAAACTGAGATCAGGTAAAACCCATAGACATTTGTTCAATGCTTCTCAGTGAATCTGCATGATTCATGGGTTAACTTTATCTTCGCCCTCTACCGGTGAACCACTGAAATTTCGAACTGTTTTGAAATGTTTCGAATGTTTTCAAATGATTCATGAAGCTTCGGAGCTTCATGAAGCATGTGTTTCAAAATCGGCCATCACTAGAAGCAGGACGCTCTATGACAATTGAATCACCGTCATTAAAGGGTTAGTTCACCCAAAAATGAAAATTCTGTCATTAATGACTCACCCTCATGTCGTTCCAAACCCGTGAAACCTCAGTTCATCTTCAGAACACAGTTTAAAATATTTTAGATTAACGTTGTTGATCTTAAGCAGTGGTTCTCAATCAGAGGTCTGGTGCCCACCCGGTAGGTGGCCTCAGCAAATTTACAAGACGGACTCAAGACTAATTAAAGGGTTAGTTCACCCAAAAATGAAAATTCTGTCATTAATCACTCACCCTCACGTCGTTCCACACCGTAAGACGTGCAGAACACAAATTAAGGTATTTTTTGATGAAAAACAAAACAAAAATAACAACTTTATTCAAGAATATATTTTCTTCTGTGTCATTCTCGTACATTGTTACGTTCAGCGCTTCCAGTCAGAGTGCCGACTCTTATTGGCCGTCTCCCGTGTCACCATCATACATATGCGTCATGCTGCTCACTTGAACAGCCTCTGCCAATATTTAATACATTTAATACCTTTCTGGAGCTTGAAAGTGGTGGTTTAATTGCTGTCTGTGGGTGATAAAAAAAAACCTCTGGGATTTCATAAAAAAAATAAAAAAAAATCTTTATTTGCGTTCTGAAGATGAGCGAAGGTCTTACAGGTGTGGAACGACATGAGGGTGAGCAATTACTGACAGAAATTATGACATTTTTGAGTGAACTAACCCTTTAAAATGATTTTAAATTAGACAAAATAAGCTTCAGAATAAGGTAAAACTAGTAAAAATCTAGATAGTTCTTTTTTAATTCACGGCTAAAAATTATTTTAATGTTTAATTATAATTAATTGTGTATTTGAATCGATGGTCATTACTAATTTCTGTAAATTAAAAAAGGGGAGATGGGTGGGCTCTGAATATTGTTGTGGACAATGTGGGCCCAATGAGGGTCAAAACCACGTTCTTTAAAGGAACAATGGCATGACTTCAGGACTTGCTGTGCAGACTCTGTGCTTCTGTTTCACATTATAGTAGTATAGTTTAATTCTGTTCAAAGTTCTGTGTACTTTGATGCTCCCATTTTTGTATGTCTCCTTAATTAAACACACCTAATTTAGCTCCAAGACCTGTAAAGGGAGTTACATATAATGGAGTCAATGCAAAATTGGTTCTTCAGCGGTTCTTTGGGGTGGATAAGGTGCTATATAGCACCGCTACCGTATAAAGAACCTGTAAAGTCCCTGTATGGTTCTTCAGCGGTTCTTCAGCGGTTCTTTGCTGTGGTTAAGGTGCCATATCCCATGTAGAAGGCAACGTTCTGAGGACCTTGCGCAACGTTCCCTAAAAGTTCTCAAAAGGTGGACCTTCAGGGAACATTCAAGACATTCTGAGAATGTTTAGGGGACTATTACTATAGGACGTTCTGTTAACTTCGCGCAACCATAAAAATGTTCTGTAAAATTTCAGAATTTTCATCACTTTTAGAGAACTTTAAGGCAAAGTTGCACAAGGTCTCGAGAACATCGTCATTTTTATATAAAATAATACAGTTTGAAGTCACCGTTATAGAGGTGAGCATTTGCTTTAGATGGGCTCTTGATTTGTTCCGTTTTAGTATCAGATTCTCTTTGTTTGCTTTAACTGTGTTTTCAAAGCATGTTTGTTATAGCAAAAAAACGGAAGTGAATGTCTGGTCAGTTGGCTTTGAGTCTGGTGATATATTCATCATGGAGTGCCCTGATTCACCAATAATTACCAGAGTCTTACTATGAGGGTGTTGTATAGTTTAGCTTTAATTGATGGTTAGTTTATTATATGAGATTTTTTTAAATGCATAATACAGAGTTTTAAGCGGTGTCTTATAGACTCATACAGACATCATGAATCAGCATATAATCCTCAACAATGGTGACAATAAACAAAAATCTTTTTTTTGTGACTTTAGTAGCTTGTTTTGTGATACTCAGAGTTAATGTTATTCTGAAAATTTTGTCACCATTGTTGAGGATCATACGCAGAATCTTGATGTCTGTATGAATCTATGATGTTGTCTAAATAATTTCTGTGTAGTAAAAAATTTCAAAATGTCAATAATATGTGTTATCATAGGGCTGCAACAGCACAAAAGAAAATATATTTACAGATCAGTGAGTAAGACCAACGTATGGTGACATATTCATCAATAAAGAGCCAGCAAATCAATAGGATCAGACTTATTTTCCCTCACAAGTTTTTTTTATTTAAAACAAATGTGCTTCAGAAACACACAATTACAACAATTGGAGAAAAAATAAGGTCAAAAAGCCAAGGGTCAACAGCCCAACTAAAGCAAGCGCTTACCTCTATAATGGTGACATTTAAAATTTTGATAAAACATAAACACCTCATTAAGAAGATTTGAATGAAAGAAACAAAGTCAGAGTGGTTTGTAATAAGGTGCTGAGATCTGAGTTTTGTGAGGTCACCATTGTGCTGAAGAGTAGCGCCCATGCTTTAGTCAGTGATGATCCAGAAACGCTGATGCTTTGTTGCATGTAGCTTTATGTAAAGACAGTAACTGTGTAGTTGCTGATGCTGTGATACAGTAGTTACATTAGCTCATGTATGTGCTGTTCTCAGTTAAAAGACTTTTAAGAAAAAACAGTTTTTGTTTGAACAGCAACTTTTGTTAGTCAATTTAGCTCTAACTTTCAATTCAATTTTTTGACAAAGGCAGCAGGGATGTTCTGAGAACATTTCCAAATAAAGTATGGTTCCCTAAATGTTCAGAGAACGTCTTGAATGTTCTGTCAAGGTCCACTAAATAATGTCCCCCAAACCTTAAAAGAACTCCACATTGTGACTGTGTCTGAACGTACTGAGAACATTACTAGACAACGTCCTTAACACCAATGGGGACGTTCTGAGAATGTTCTTGGAACGTAACATTTCTAGCAGGGATAGCACCACTGCCATACAAAGAACCAGTTAAGCCTCTGTATAGTTCTTTAAATGAGAACCACTGCTGGTGCTATATGGCACCTCTTCTGGTTCTACATAGCACCATCACTCTAAAAAATGCTGGGTTAAAAACAACCTAAGCTGGGTAAAATATGGACAAACCCAGCAGGTTTGGTTAAAAGGGACCTATTATGCCCTCTTTCACATGATGTAATATAAGTCTCTGGTCTGGTCAAGTTTCAGCTTAAAATACCCCACAAATTTGCCCCTATTTGGGGGTGGGCAAAAACATGCCTTTTACTATATTACTATATTGCTGGCTAAAAAAATAAATCCAAAATTGGTTGAAAAAAATGGCTGGGTGAAAACAACCCAATCCTTGGTTTTGTCCATATTTAACCCAGCAGTTTTTAGAGTGTGACAAAGGTGCTATATAGCACATTTAAAGATAGGTGCTATATAGCACTTAAAAAGGTTCCCCTATGATTACAAGCCAAAGAACCATTTTTGGTGCTATATAGCACCATTTTTGTTTAGAGTGTATGATTACGAGCAAAAGAACCACTGCTGGTGCTATATGGCACCTCTTGTGGTTCTACATAGCACCATATGACAAAGGTGCTATATAGCACTTAAAAAGATTCCTCTATGATTACAAGCCAAAGAACAATTTTTGGTGCTATATAGCACCATTTTTGTTTAGAGTGTATGATTACGAGCAAAAGAACCACTGCTGGTGCTATATGGCACCTCTTGTGGTTCTACAGAGCACCATATGACAAAGGTGCTATATAGCACTTAAAAAGATTCCTCTATGATTACAAGCCAAAGAACAATTTTTGGTGCTATATAGCACCATTTTTGTTTAGAGTGTATGATTACGAGCAAAAGAACCACTGCTGGTGCTATATGGCACCTCTTGTGGTTCTACATAGCACCATATGACAAAGGTGCTATATAGCACTTAAAAAGGTTCCTCTATGATTACAAGCCAAAGAACCATTTTTGGTGCTATATAGCACCATTTTTGTTTAGAGTGTATGATTACGAGCAAAAGAACCACTGCTGGTGCTATATGGCACCTCTTGTGTTTCTACATAGCACCATATGACAAAGGTGCTATATAGCACTTAAAAAGGTTCCTCTATGATTACAAGCCAAAGAACCATTTTTGGTGCTATATAGCACCATTTTTGTTTAGAGTGTAGGTAACCACTGCCATAACCATTTTTACTGGGTTTCAGGAGTATTTTTGAACAATACACTGGATGGCAGTTTTGTTTTTTTTAATGTGTCTGATCTTTCTCAATTACTTTAGCCCATCCTATTTTAGTAAATGCTCATTAGTTCCATTAAGGCTGAAACCAGATTGTAATTGCTCTGGTGATTCATATATAAACAACAGACGGAGCAAGGGAAGGATCTCACTTCTTTACCACACCAAAAAGAGCTACGTATAGAGATTTGTTGTTGTTGTTTTAAAAGCATCTTTTACAATCTGCTTTTGGTTGTACGTTATTTCAAAACTGTGTGGATGTTCAGCAAGACCATTTGTACCTCCTGGCAATGGACTGTAAGTCTTCATTTTAGAAATAATTCGATTTTTTTAAGTTGATAACCAATTTAAATGGCACATTAAGACTTTGCCCAATTAATTGCTTTTATACAAATTGAATGTATATCTAACTACATTTCTCTTGGTAGAATCTGAATAATAAAGCTTTTTCTGTTTGCCTTCTTTATCTGTCTTTGTCAGGGTTTTAGGTTTAGTTAACAGACAAAACAATCACCATCAGTGGAAAGAAACTGAGAAAGAGAAACACTCTTATATCAAGATAAGATGTCTATACTTATCTCGGAATACATCAAATTTATTGCACTTTACTTCAAGAGTAAGGATGCTATGGTCTTTAATGGTCTCATAGGTTTAGGAACAGTGGTCAGTCAGACAGCATACAACATCTTAGCTTTTGACTGTCCATGTTTACCAAAAAAAAATTACCTGTATGGCCTGGCTGCTATTGGTGTACCAGCCTTGGGTTTCTTTGTCATTGGGGTCATGCTGAATCAAAATACCTGGGACGTTGTGTCAGAGTGTCGCACCAGAAAATGCCGGAAATTATCACTGACTGCCGCTTTTGCTCTTTTGGGCTCCATTGTGGGCAGAGCAGTTGTTGCCCCCATCACTTGGACTGTAATTTCCCTTCTGCGAGGGGAGGCGTATGTCTGTGCTTTCAGTGAGTTCATGAAGCTTTCGTCTTTGGACATTTTCTCTTCAACTACACCTGGTCCAGAAATCATGGCCCGGTTTCCATGCAAGGATGTACCTGCTCCATTTATGAACTACTCAGGAGAGGTTGAACGCCAGTTAAAGTATGAATCCCAGGTACTTATCACTTTTTATATTGTTGTTATAGTCCTTAATTGCATAAACACTTCTGATATGTTCAACCTCATTTTTTTTCTCTTCTTCATCTAGCTGTTGGGCTGGTTGCTATTGGGAATCATCTCACTTTCCATCTTTCTCATTCTCTGTCTGAAAAATTGCTTCTCTCCTCTTGGCAATCATCAGGAGGCGTACTGGTCCCAGTACTGTTCCAGCGAACAAGCTCTTTTCCAGCGTACAGCTGAAGTACACGCTAAATACTGTGCTGCTGAAAATGTCAAGAGATTTTTTGGCTTTGTGGCCCTGGAAAATCAGGAGAAGAAGCTTCTAGCAGACTGCAAGGGAATCAAGAATGTCATTCCCAGACTGGAGTGGAACCGCGTCACTGGAGTTTACATGTACAGAGAAATCGATGACACACCCCTGTACAGTCGCTTGAACAAATGGGCCACGTACACAAATGAGCATGACTGTTAAATACTTGACAATTTTATTTTTTGACAAATTAGTGTCTAATGAATGAATAATACTACACACCTAAAAAGTAATATCTTTGGTATTAAGAAACATCCAAGAAATATGTGTGTCATACAGAACATTTTAAAAATGCAAAGAATTTTTCACGTAACAGAATTCAAAAGTTATAAAACAAAAATTATCTTTATTTCTAATGCAAAATTATTGTTTTTAAGAGATTAAAAAAAAAGTTTAATATTCGTAGTGTGCTAGTATTGTGTTATTTTGTTTGTTGGAAGCAGAAAGCTAAATGATTATAATAGCAATGTAAAAATCATTAAAAAACTTAATGGCAAACAAGGAAAGAAATAATATATATTGCTGGACAATGCTCTAGGGATTATGTCCCTTGTTCAGAACTGTAGTGATGATGGATGTTGGATCAAGATTCAGTAATCAGCTTTTTACTAATGTGCTACAACCCACACATTTATATGGGAACATGTATGTGCAATATATATACACAATAAAGATAAAACTTTATGAGTTTTATATAGGCTATAATGCTATTTTGTCTTCATGTCTTATTGTATCAATATATAGCCATACATGGTCAATAAATATATTGCAGTACATTGAAAAATATAAGCACTAGTTCCTCATATATTATTATGTAATATATCACATTATATTTTGCAGTATAATCCCATATATTTTTGCTACGTAAGAGGGTCTATGGCAGTGGCATGCGTAGCCAAGCTACAGGTGCTGGTCATATAATTAGAATATTGTGAAAAAGTAATTTTTTTATTGTAAATTATTTTTTAAAAAATGAAACTTTCATTTATACTAGATTCCCTACATGTAAAGTAAAACATTTCAAAAGTTTTTTTTTTTAAATTATTATTATGATTATTGATTAGAGCATACAGCTAATGAAAGTCAAAAATCCAGTATCTCAAAATATTAGAATATTTACATTTGAGTTTCATTAAATGACCATCCCTACAGTATAAATTCCGGGTATCTCTAGTTCTGTGAAACCACACTAATGGGGAAGACTGCTGACTTGGCAATGGTCCAGGAGACAATCATTGACACCCTCCACAAAGAGAGTAAGTCACAGATGGTCATTCCTCCACAAAGAGAGTAAGTCACAGATGGTCATTACTAAATGTGGTGGCTGTTTACAGAGTGATGTATCAAAGCATACTAAATGCAAAGTTGACAAGAAGGAAGAAATTGGGTAGGCAAAGGTGCACAAGCAACAGGGATGACCACAAGCTTGAGAATACTGTCAAGTAAAGCCAATTCAAACACTTGGGAGAGCTTCACAATGAGTCAATTGAAGCCGGAGTCAGCGCATCAAGAGTCACCACACTCAGACATCTTCAGGAAAAGGACTATCAAGCCACTTCTGAAACAGGAACAATGTCAGAAGCATCTTACCTGGGCTAAGGAGAAAAAGAACTAGACAGTAAACAGTGGTCGAAAGTCCTCTTTTCAGATAAAAGTAAATTTTGCATTTCATGTTGAAATCATGGTCCCAGAGTCTGAAGGAAGACTGGAGAGGCACAGAATCCAAGCTGCTTGAAGTCTAGTGTGAAGTTTCTGAAGTTAGTAATGATTTGGGGGGCCATGACGTCTGCTGGTGTTGGTCCATTGTGTTTTATCAAGTGCAAAGTCAATGCAGCCATCTTCCAGGAGATTTTGGAGCACTTTATGCTTCCATCTGCTGACAAGCTTTATGGAGATGCTGATTTCCTTTTCCAGAAGGACTTTAGCACCTGCCCACAGTGCAAAAACCACTTCCAAGTGGTTTGCTAACCATGATATTGCTATGCTTCATTGGCCAGCCAACATGACTGACCCCTGAATCTATGGGATATTTTCAAGAGAAAGATGAGAAACAGTCGATCCAACAATATACAGATGATCTGAAGGCTCAATAGTGCCTCTGCAGTGCCACAGGCTGATCACTTCCATGCCACACTTCACTGATGCTGTAATTTGTGCTAGGACCAAGTCATTTGCTGTAATATGTGCTGCCGACCAAGTATTGAGCGTACAAATGAACATACTTTAAAGAACTTTAACTTTTCTGTTTTGAAAATCCATTTTTTGATTAATCTTAGAAAATACTCTTATATTTTGAGATACTGGATTTTGGACTGTCATGAGCTTTACGCACTAATCATTAAAATTAAAAAAAAAAAAAAAACTTTTGAAATGTTTTATTTTACATGTAGGGAATCTAGAATATATGAAAGTTTCATTTTTTAAAATAATTTACAATAAAAAAATGAACTTTTTCACGATATTCTAATTATTTGACCAGCACCTGTATATGTCACGATCACCAGCCTCTTGTTCATTGACATTCTCACATGAACTACATTTCCCATAACTCTCTTCCCATTCTCATCATGCCTGATTGTTTCCACCTGTGGTTCAATAGCTTGTTTGTCTTTGTCTATTTAAGCTGTGTTCTCATTTGGTTTGGTGCATAGTCTTTAGTAATGTTACCACTGCATTTCTGAGTACCTGTAGTCTTGTTCCAGTGTTTCATGTTCTCTGCCTGTGTTCATGGATTCTGTCTAGTTTGGAGTGCTGTGTGTATTTGACCATGAACCTGTTTTGACTACTCTTATGGATTGTCCTAAATAAATGCTGCAAGTGGATCTTCACTCAAGTCTTGGAGCAGTGTGTCTGTAACACTATTCGTGTACTCAGCAATTAATATTAACACTATAAATTACCATTAAATTCCTTGTTTGAGGTGTACCATAAAGCCTACATGATAAATGGTAATGCGTATGTAACTGTCCATAATTTATTTATTTTGCCAAACAACAGTGATTTTCTTTAAATCTGCCAGTTACGGATACTTCCGGGTAAGCGGATCTACAGCAGCTTTTGCACCTTGCCCTTTTGTTATGGAACGTCATCCTTTTCCCATGTTCTCATTGGTTTGCTAGCCTATGAGGGATTTCATGGGCAGGATAAGCTGTGAGCGGATCACAATTAAAGCACGCATTATGTTGACCATACAGTTACAAGTTGGTGCTCCAAAATCCCAGAGGTTTATCAAGGGAATTTGCATTCATTCCAGGCTAACCTTTATTGAGGTTAAATTTATGTAGCCCATAAATGCTAGGCTACATATTACCGTAAAAGTTTGTCATAAATACCCTAGTCATTTATTCTATGTAGTTTTCATAACACTGGATATTCTACTAATTCATTCTTTTCTACTAATTCATACTTCTAATATTTATACTTATTTAGCAATTACATGGTTACATAGTTTTGTGCTAATTGCCAGTATTGCGCTTTCATCCAGCTTCATAGGTCAACATAATGCTTTCTTTAATTGATTTCCTGTCTTATTCTGCCCTCTGGTGGCTAATATCGAAAGAGAAAATGCTGCTATCGTCACAGACACATTTCTTGAAAGCTGCTCTCCTTTTCTCTAAACTGTGAACACAAAACCCAATTTTCAAGCTACATTCACAAAACCTCATACTCTTCTTGCCAAACCAAACTTTCACCTAAAAACAGTTCAATCTGTGCTCAAAACTGAACTATGTTGTCAAATCGTGCCCAGAGTCAATCAAAATTAAAAACACTACTGAACAGTCACTAAACACTACGTAGAAAAAATTTACATGGTCCTCAATGATCTTCTGCTGAATTTCACTCAGTTTAATGGCATTGTTCTCACGGACCATATCAACAATTAGGGTCTCTTTGTGTGTTGAGATCATACCTGTCCTCCCACCCCCATGTGGCAGTCTTTCAATTCTACAAAAAGAGAACATGCCCACTGAGCAAATTACGTCCTGAAAAGACGTCTTTTTGAGGTCTTGTCTCAGGTTGAAAAGACGTCCACTGAGGGGCCAGAATGAAAGTCTTTTTTTGATGTCTTCTGGACATCCGATATAGACGAACAAGCAGAATCACCAAAGGAGAAAAAAAATCACAATTTTTAAGCCACCATCGTGGAGATGAGTATTTGCTTTAGTTGGGCTCTTGACCCTTCTTGAAAATTGTTTTTGTTTGGGCTGTTTTAACTGAGTCAAAACAGCCAGACAAGCAAAGGGAAATGATCAGGTGTTGGTTATGTTTTCACTTAATCATTATTTGACATAAAAACAGAAAAATTTAAATATTGAGAATAAAGAAAATTACTAAGACAATTCAGCTCATAATTTATTCATGAAGCAATGCATGTTGGGAGCCATGGGTGAATTTTGATTGGTGGCTCCCAGAATGCACTGCAACATGCTTTTTGATGGTCACCACTGTTGAGATTCACGGGCTGATTTTTGATGTCTGTGTGTGCCTAAGAGAAATTTTTTTTTTTTTAGCACACCTTTTCTGAAGTCATGTGAATCATATTGTAAAAACTGATCTTCTGCTGTAGAATCACAGTGCTGCTGTAATCTATAACGCAAATCTAACTCAGAGATTGGACTCCAATTGAGTTCAGTGATTCAGGTCAAATAATGACCATTTTTCTTTGCTTATCTGGCTGTTATGACTCAGTTAAAACAGCCCAAACAAATTTTAATATAATAAGTCAAGGGACAAGAGCCCAACTAAAGCAAACACTCGTCTCCACGATGGTGGCTTAAAAATAGGGATTTTTCTCCTTTGGTGATTCTGCTTGTTCGTCTATATCGGATGTCCAGAAGACGTCAAAAAAGGACTTCATAAAAATTTTCATTCTGGCCCCTCAGTGGACGTCTTTTCAACCTGAGACAAGACCTCAAAAAGACGTCTTCTGGACGTAATTTGCTCAGTGGGTGGAGTTACAAAAAATATACATGGAATATTAGGCCTATAAACAGTTAGACCAACCCGCCATTACAATACTACAGTATATTGGTACAGTGATGTACTAAAACATATATTTACTTACATTATACTGTGGTACAGTATATAGTATGTCATACAGTAATTGCTGTCAACATTTACATACTACAATATATCTATTGTAGGGCCTCACAAACCAGTGCTCTTTGAACTGGCTTACTTTACATGTTCTCTCACATCATTAGCCACGAGAGTGATCAATTTTGAGTTGTTGTGTTCAAGTGGTGACATCTGTGCTTTAATTGTGTTTGACTTTTGTCACCTGTGCTCACCATTATGCAGCACGGGTGCATCACAATGAAAATGTGTTGGCAAGTTGTGTCTAAACAGGTGAAAAGTGCTTATGGTTTTGCCAAAAGAGTGATTGATTCAGTCAGTGGGTTCAGGCAACTGAGCATTTGGTTCAGACAATAGGGTTTAGTGTTTTAGCATTTGAGAAAAACTGTAATAGTGTAAATAGAATTTATCATTATTTTCACGTAGTGCAAATAAAATCTACAGCTATTTGCAGTGTAAATGATTATATTTATAAAAAAGTATAAAATGGATGCTGCCTTACTGGCAGAGTAAAAACCCACCCTACACCTTCCTCTAACCCTACCCAATAAATATTATTAAACAAACAATAATATTATTGGGCAGTTTATTTCCACTTTTTGAACATTATTATTATTTTTATTGAAAATAAATGACTTTCTGATGTGATATGTGATGGGAAAATAGAGAAGAGCGAGCTCGGCATTAGGCGGATTCGAACCCGCGACGATCACGGTGAAAGTCAGAACCATAAACCGAGTTACTACTGCTGCGCCACTGAAATTGATTGAACTTGGGTTTTTATTAGCCTAAACTTGATATATAATAACGAGGTACAATGTTGAAATAACGAGATATTATGTCGAAATAACGACTTATGTTGAAATAACGACTTAATATCTCGAAATAACGACTTATGTTGAAATAACGACTTAATATCTCGAAATAACGACTTATGTTGAAATAACGAGTTATTATGTTGAAATAACGACTTAATATCTCGAAATAACGAGTTATTATGTTGAAATAACGAGTTATTATGTCGACATAACGAGATGTCGACATAAGTTATGCATATTATATCCAACATATTAGAAATACGCTTCGTTGTGTTGCTATGTGTCATGAGTAAGCAACTGAGTAAACTAACACTGAGAGAACGCGAGCTTCTCGCTTATTAACTATAAACCCATTCAACGTAACTGAATCGGTCACATTTTTTTACACGAAGCACCACCCAGCATACCCGGTTAAAAAAATCACCGCTCGCCACTGGTCTACGGTTGGAAAGATGTTTGAGAGTGCCTGCAGCGGTCAACCTGAAGCTTTCTCTTGCACACCCACTGAAGCTAAGCAGGGTTGAGCCCGGTCTATATCTGGATGGGAGACCTCCCTGGTAGAACGGGTAGCTGCGGGAAGAGGTGTTAGAGGCGAGCGGGTCTGATCAACCTGTGGCCTGAGTGGGTCCTAATGCCCCAGTACAGTCGCAATAAGCTGTACTGTATAAAGGGTTAATATAAACCCCAGAATATAAGGGGTGTAACCCTGTAAACTAGTCCCTACAGCACATTCACATACCGCCCAACGCCCCAGTACAGTCGCAATAAGCTGTATTGAATAAAGGGTTAAAATAAACCTCAGAGAATAAGGGGTGTAACCCTGGGGCAAAAATAATCCCTATGCAGTTAGTTAGTTAGCTTCACTTTAATATTCTTTAAAATATTTGTTTCTGTGATGCAAATCTGAATTTTAATCAGTCATTACTCCAGTCTTCAGTGTCACATGATCCTTCAGAAATCATTCTAATATGCTGATTTATTATCAGTGTTGGAAACAGATAAGGAGCCCTCTTGAGGGGGCATTCATCCAGGAGAACTATTACTTACATTCACTCAGTCTTCTTAATCACAAAGTGAAAGTTATCAGCCTTTTATTTTGCATGAATAAATGCCATTACCAAAACATCCGAACCTCTGCATGAACTACACATTTGTACAGGCTACTCATTTTGAAGGCTGCATCCTCCGGAGGTCTCATTTGAAGGTTGTATACGTCATTGAGGCCGGCTCATTTAAGAAAAACAACCATTGGATTGCAAAGTAAGAAAGAAAATATAGCATTTTGCACCTCACAAGGAATAACCATCAATTTGTTATGGTTACTTTTCTTAAATAAGACATCCTTAATTTTGGGAGACACAACAAGTTAAAAGCGATATAAGCGATATAAATTATATATCATTATTCCTATTAATTATTTGATATTATTATGAAAATGTTGCCAATTATTACTCATTATTACACTTCTTTTTTCATTACATGTTGCCCCAAGAACAAATTAATATGCAAATATACAGTGTATAGATGCATTGTATTGAATGGGAAAACCCAGGTATGGCTATTTTACCTACATATTGCATAAGGTAAAATGGTATATCAATTCATTCCATTATATCTTTCATAATATAGTTGAGAATCATCTTTAAACAAAGTTTCGTAAAAAAAAAAAAAAAAAAAAAAAAAATGCTGAAGCCTAAAAATTGGTGAATAATAAAAAAAATCCTATTGTTTTTGCCTTTCGTGTCATTTTATTTTTTATACAACTTAGTCCTGGTGTCCACTACAGAGGACATAGCATAACATATGAATAAAATATAATTTTTCAAAAATTATTATTATTATTATTATTATTATTTTTTTTTTTTTGTATGCAGCCTTCAAATGCAAGCTCCGGAGGACGCAGCCTCTGAAATGAGACGCAGATTCGAACAGTAAAAAAAGCGTCAATTCCAGCGTAAGTCCTTGTCTTTTGGAAGTGCATGCAAAGTGGATTTGCTTTCACACCGTAAAGATGTCATGTAAACATGTCAACAACACAAACCTTCCAGTCTCAGCTTTTTGAAGTCTCAGTCTTCCAGTCTCAGTGTTTGGCGAGTCAAAATAGATGTTGTTCGTGATCAACCGGCTGCCATTACACACATTTTTACATTATTATGTAGGTTTGTAACAGAAAGTGAGACTGGAATTGCTGAAGATTCATTTCAGCAGTTCAGAATCAATTCATTCTTTAAGGCAAAAATTACTTTTTTTATCCTGCACTTTGATCTTTAAAATGTGACAAAAATACATGCAAGTTCGACCCAAATGTTTAATGTCATGATTGTTACCATCTATTTGCATTAGTTTATATCCAGGTCGCTTTTATCGATTCGTTTTGCAGCAAACTGTATCGTCATGCAGCAGACATAGGCTATATAAACAAATCAGAAATGCAATCGATTTCAGTTCTCTTTTATCATCACTGTAATACAATACAAATCTTATTTAAATAATAATCAGTGTTATAAAATGTAAGCAAATTAAGTGTAAAATGTAAGCAATGACTGTTTAAGCATGATTAAGCATGACTGTTTGGATTTATATTAAATGGTAACGTAACACTTTATAATAAGATAAAATTATAAAGGTTAATAAGGTTAATAATTGTTAATTTCAAAATTTTTAGTACAGTACCTCATTGAATGTTTTCAGAAACTGTATTTTTGTATGATTTCTATTTTTATTGGACTAGTGACTGACGACTGCAGTGTCATAAGTGAAGGGTCGCACATCGGTCAAGAAGCGTCTTTAAAATTCGAACACTGTTTTCTTTAGGCTGTTCACACAGAACGCGCTTTTCCATCCCAATGCGCTACTTTTTCTTTGTTTTTCTATAAACATGCGCTAGAAGGACGTGCAGAACCGTTGTGCTCGCGTCTTGCAGCATCTCGCGCATGACATGGCGGTCTAAAGCCATGAATCAGTTCAGCTAAGTTAAAATCAGTTAAAAAAAGTTTTAAAAAGCGTCTCGAGACCTTGCGGTTTCACCCGTTCGTAGCGACTCTTAATTATATAATGGCTATAGCTCCAAATGTTGGACATTTAGAGGAATGAAACTGCTGTCATCTTCACCAGCTTGATCTGTGAATTTTTGTCACAGCAAAGCTCTTGTCCGTAAACCCCTTGGTAAGTCCGCCAGTAAGGAATGTTAAAGAAAGGCGTTCTTCATGTTTAACATCTATTACCAATAAACACGCAGACTGCTGGAATAAAATAACATTGTTCTAGGTCGAGCTCGATTTGTGAAAACTTTCACAATAGCATTTTATCTCGTGGCCGTGTTTCTCTTTGCTCTGCCCCCGTTTTTTGTATAATATGGTATACGTGACCCAGGAAAGGGTCAGCTGACCAAAACTCAACTGTGAAATTTTTCACAGATCAGAAAAGTGATGTATGTGACCCAGGGAAGGGTACCATATTATACAAAAAACGGGGACAGAGCAAAGAAAAACACGGCCACGAGATAAAATGCTATTGTGAAAGTTTTCACAAATCGAGCTCGAAAAACAATGTTATTTTATTCCAGCAGTCTGCGTGTTTATTGGTAATAGATGTTAAACATGAAGAACGCCTTTCTTTCACATTCCTTACTGGCGGACTTACCAAGGGGTTTACGGACAAGAGCTTTGCTGTGACAAAAATTCACAGATCAAGCTGGTGAAAATGACAGCGGTTTCATTCTTCTATAAATGTCCAACATTTGGAGCTATAGCCGTTATATAATTAAGAGTCGCTACGAAAAGAAAACCTGATTGCGGCCCAAAGGACAGCGTCACCTATAATTCACAAATCATGGAGAACGATATTCGGTATTATTTGCATGTGCCCAGCTAACAGGGAACGTTTCCATAACTTTCACTAACGTTATGTAAAAGTTTTGTAAGTGTTAGAAAAAAACATTTCTAAAATAATGTTTCAGGAACATTCTTATAATGTTTTAAAATACATTCTCATAATTACTTATATTACTTATAAAATATAAGTAAATTCTACTAATTTGTGGGTGTATTTGAATGTGTTAATAAATATAAGTTAAATGCACTTAAATTATGAAGTTTTTCTCCTGACCACGCCTCCTTCACACTGGTTTGCGGCAGGTAATGACGCCATTTTGTCGTGGTGTGTGTGAATTCAATGAGCTGTTGATGAGCAGTTGGAACATTTGTTTTGGCTGTTCTACAGACATTTTTTCCTAACATTTACCTTTTTATAGTTTTTCACCAAAGGAGAAAATCACAATTTTTAAGTTACCATCATCGAGGGTCAGGGTTTGTTTTAGTTGAGCTGTTGACCCTTAACTTCTTAATATTAGATTTTGTTTGGGCAGTTTTAACTGCAATAAAACCAACCAGACAAACAAAGTTAAAAGATGATCAGGTGGTGTTGGTTATGTGTTCACATAATCATTATTTGATCTGAATCACTTAACTCATTTAGAGTCCAATCTCTGAGTTAGAGTTACATTATTGATTACAGCAGCACTGTGATTCTACAGCAGATGATCAACTTCTATAATTTTTTTTTTTAGTTGTCCTTATCACAAAAAAAATATATACATATTTTAGGCACATACAGACATCAAGAATCAGCCTGTGAATCTCAACGACGGTGACAAGCAACATGTTCTGATAAACAGATCAACTCTGAACATTAGAAAACAAGCTGCTAAAAAGTCACAGAAAAACAGCAAAATTTAAATAGTGAGAATAAAGAAATTACTAAGACAATTCAGCTCATAATTTATTCATGCAGCAATGCATGATGGGAGGCATGGATGAATTTTGATTGGTGGCAAGTTAACTTGCTTAGTACATTGAACTTAAATATACTAGTTGTAATAACTACAAAGTAATTAATATTACAAAACATTTTAAGTTAAATGAACTTGAATTATTAAGTTCACATTACTTAATCATTACTTAATTTTTTTAGGGCAACCAGTTTCCTCAATTTTTTTAAGTAAATCCAACTTATCCGGGCTAACAGTGTAATGTTGAATGAGAATGTTCTCATAATAACGTTCTTGAAACGTCTTTATCACGTTATTTGTACTTGACTGATGTTCTCATAATGTTGATCAAAAACGTTCTCATAACAACGTTCTTGTAACGTTTTTTTCATGTTATTTGTACTTGACTGATGTTCTCATAATGTTGAATGAAAACGTTCCTATAGGATAACATTCTGAGAACATGCTTTTAATGTTATTATTATTTGCTGAATGTTTTCATAATGTTATCATAATACGTTCTGAGTACGTTTATAAAAAGGGTCCTTACATTGTAATCTGTGCTTAAAGAATGTTATCATTATATAGAGAAAACATTGTGAGAACAACGTTCAAGGAACCTCCATACAATGTTATTTTTACTAAAAGAACATTCTCATAACATTGAGAGAAAACGTGAGAACAACATTGCCGTAGCCGTATAACGTCTTTATGATGTTATTAATATTTGCTAAATGTTTTTGAAGTTCAATGTTTTGAACGTTCTTATGTGACCATAAAATGACCCAAACTGGAATGCCCCCCTAAAGTAATATAAGGAACCTTGAACTGCAGCACTTTCATTACCAAAAGAGGACATTTATGTCACAAATGTTCTGTAAAATGTCAGAATTTTTGTCACTTTTAGAGAACTTTTAGGCAAAGTTGCACAAGGTCATGAGAACATCGTTTCTACGTGTGTGTTTTATAGAAAATAATAAAGTTTGAAGTCACCGTTATAGAGGTGAGCGTTTGCTTTAGATGGCATCTTGATTCTTGACATTTAACAATAGTTTTTTTTTTTGGCTGCTTTAACTGTGATATCAAGGTACACTAGTTATGGCAAAAAATGCAATAAAAATTCTAATCAGTTCGTTTGGGTTGTTAAGTGCTGGTGATTAAATCATCATGTAATGTTCTGATTCACTGATGTCTCAAAATGTAAGTGTTAGTTTTATTAATGGTTTTTATATTTAATTTTTATAGTCTACAGACAAGTTTTGAGGACAGTTTTTTTCTAACTTTAACACAGACATTATGATTCAGCGATCCTCAATGATGGTGACACTAAACTCTTTTTTTGTGACTTCAGTAGCTTGTTTTGTGATGTTCAGAGTTAATCTGTTTATCTGAAAATTGTGTCACCATTGTTGAGGATCATATGCAGAATATTGATGTCTGTGTGAATCTTTATTATGCTGTTTGAATAATTTCTGCTCAATAATGAAAACTTTCAGAATATCAAAACAGGACAGGATTTTATACATGTATTTTAAACATTATATGACTACAACAACATGAAAGAAAACACAATATTCAGAGATCAGATAACAAGGTCACTGTACGACGAGAAAATCATAAACAATGAGCTGCCAAACCCATATGATCAGACTTTAATTTCCTCACAATTTATTTTACAAAAAATGCTTTAAACATTTGCAAATATTGTGGGGGAAATAATAAAAGTGTAAAGGGTCCCACCTAAAGCAAGCGCTTACCTCCGTAATGGTGACATTTATAAATTTAATAAAACATCAACACTTTATTAAGAAGATTTGTATGAAAGAAACAAAGTCAGAGTGGTTTGTAGTATAGTGGAGATGCTGAGATCTAGAGAGATCTGTTAGTGTTGAAAGTTGTTTCTGTTATCTGAGTTTTGTGAGGTCACCTGAGCTTCAGTCAGTGACGATCCAGAAACACTGATGCTCTGCTGCATGTTGTTTTATTTAAAGACAGTAATTGTGTAGTTGCTGTTGCAGTGATACAGCAGTTACATTAGCTCATGTGTGTCTTGTTTTTTTGTAAGACATTTTAGAAAAATTAGTTTTTGTTTGAGCAGATGCTTTTATTCATCGACTTTTTTTGATAAGGGCAGCAGGGGCGTTCCCTAAAAAAATAAAAATAAAATATGGTTCTTTAAATGTTCAGAGAACGTCCTGAATGTTCTGTGAAGGTCCGCCAAATAACGTTCCCCAAATCTTAAAAGAACTCCACATCGTGACCGTCTCTGAACGTTGTGGGAACATTACTAGACAACTTCCTTAACACCAGTGGGGATGTTTTGAGAATGTTCTGAGAACGTAAAATTTGTAGCGGGGCATGGTGTTTTGAACGTTCAGAAAATAACGTTTTCATAACATTTCCAAAATGATAGAATGGAATGTTCCTCTAATGTTCACATAAACCAAGAAAAAACGTTCTTAAACACAGTTAATTTGAACGTTCCGAAAATATTACAAAATAACGTTTTTATAACATTTCCAAAATGATAGATTGTTCCTCTAACGTTTACATAAACCAAGAAAAAACATTCTCGATACATTAAAAAAACTGGACGTTTTGAACGTTTAGAAAACATTCCAAAATAACGTTTTCTTAACTTAAAGAGAATGTTAACAAAACGTTCTGACAACTCCTTTTTGTTAGCTGGGTGACAGCGCAATTATAGCCAAAAGAAATCTGAATATCAAACCGCAAACTGTCTTTACTGCGGTGTTTTACCGGGCAAAAACACGTTCTGTGTGAACGAGCCCTATGAGTGTACGCACACACACGATCACACGCAAATGCGTATCAATAGTACGAGTTTGTAATCTCGTAGAATATATACGCCAAAATGAGTTATGGTACACTGTAAACCCTAATGCTCAAAATACTTAATTCGTTTGAGTAGGACAAACTTAAATTAAACAAATTAGTTCAGTTAAATTAACAGTTATGAGTATTTAAAACTTTCTTTTACTTTTGAGTTCACAGCACTGACATATTTCAAGTAAACTAAACCGTTTTAGTTGCAGCAGATTTCTAATTCCCAGCATGCTTTGCATCAGACTGTATAAATGCTGAAATTAAGTGTTATTTTGTGTGTTTTTGCATAAGATTGACATAGGGAGACATAAGTTAGTGTTTAATGTTGTGTTATGTTGGGATTGACAGGGGGTTCTGTTATGTTAGTTTTGTAGGGTTACCATTCTGGTGAAGAGTAGACCGTGTGGTTAGGTTGAGGATGGGCTGCAAAACTTTTAAGACCACATATACTGTATGTTGTTTGATTATATACATGCAAGTATATATTGACAGTCTCTTTGATAATTATAATAGCATGTGTTTTTTGCTAACTAACATTTAACCAAGATTGGAATGTGATGTTTATGTAAATTAACTATATGTACTTGATTGGGGCGAGGCTGAGAACTGTGGGAGCGAAGGAATGCCAGTGATGTGATTGTTAATGAGAGACACCTGTGCACCACACTAGCATTGCTCCACTTCCATGGCTCTCGGCCCCGCCTCACTTGTCACAAAAAAATTAAGTTCTACTAACTTAAAAAAAATAAGTTAGTTAACTTAAATGTTTTGAGGTAATAAGTTTCCTCAAATGTTTTGAGTATTCTGAACTTATTGAGTTTTACAGTGTACGCAGTTTTTCGCGTGCATATGATACGCACTTTATGGCGTGTATGGTACGCTCTTGGTTAGGATGGGGGTGGGGGAGTGGGGGATTCGTACGTATAATACGCCATAAAGTGCGTATCATATGCACGCGAAAAACTGCGTACCACAAGTACGCCAAAACTCATTTCGGCGTATATATTCTACGAGATTACAAACATTTTCGTGTGATTGGGCTCCATCACCGGGGCCCTGGGCTTAAGCCCAAGTAAGCCCGTGCATTAATGCGGCCCAGGCTGCTTAATATTTTTTGGAACCTGTGATCGTTTTTCAGGATTCACTGTTGAATAAAAAGTCAAAAAGGAACAGTTCATTCAAAACAAATATTTTCTAACAATATAGGCCTTTACTATCACTTGTTATCAGTTTAACACATCCTTACTGAATAAAATAATTAATTTTGCTTAAAAAAACCGGAAACGTAAAACAAGATTATTTGGGTTGTCCAGTATCCACCAGTCTATGGTATTTACATTAAATGCACATTACACTAACTCCGCCCACCAATGTCACACAAGCTTAAAAAAAAAAGACGCGTACGCTCTCTCCCTTCAGTGGCGTAAGCAGTAGCATGTAAGGCACGAAGTGGTAACTTGTTACACGATTGACCCGGGTTCGAGTCCGCTCTTTTACCTTTTCGCATCACATAGGCTATCATATCATAAAGGCATTTATTTTCAATAAAAATGAAGAAAACGTTATAAAAGTGGAAGTAAAGTGCCTAACGAGTGTTTAAAGTCCGCGTGAATCGGAAGTTGCAAACGACTTTTCTCCAGTGCTGTGACGTATTTCCAAGTGAAACGGAATATTGAATAGAGGGCAGAGTTTTACTTTAGCGCTCCTCCTCTCCATCTCTCGCTCATAGCAGACTAAAGGTGCGTTAACGCGGCCTCGTAATTCCTGTAGTTACGAGATTCTAGCTTGTAAAAAGCGTTCACGTCCTCTTAGAGCTCGTAATTACAGCTTGTAAGCTGGGAGTTTTCTGAAAGCTCCCAGATGCACCACGTGGCCGCGCTGTACCACCTGACCGCTGTAGATTAATTTAGGTGTGGATAGTGCTGCCATGGAAACGCATAATTCCCAGTTCAAGGACCAAAAGGACGTGAACAGCTCCGAATATAACGTCACGTGATGTCATTTCAAGATTCCGGTAAATACGAGGTGACGTGAACGCAGCATAACAGTCGGAGGGGAGTGGTTTAAGCGATTTCAACCCATGCCGTCAAACTGATGTCATCAGAGAAGGGGCACCGTTGCAGAGGGGAGGAGCATTTTTAGATTTTGATTAAATATTACAAAGCCAAACAATTTTTTTGTATGGATTGACTTGCACGGATGAATTGTTCACCACAAAACTAGCTATTTGAGCTAACAAAATAAATAAGGTCAATTTTGATTTCATGTGTACTTTAATAATGATAAGTATTTCTAATTTTAATAAATATAATCTTTAACACTCTGTTATTATTGCATCCTGTTAATGTAGGCTACACAATACTGAGGTCGGTGCAAATAGTAGGCCTATGTGTAAATAGCTGCTGCTTTATTTTTCTTAGCCCAACTGGCAGATCATTTGCAAAATAAGAAAAATGCACTTAAATGAATATTATTATTTTTTAAGGGGGACCTAAATTCAGTGAATAATTATCTGCCAGTGTGGTAATGAAAATAATCTTAATGTAAACGGGAAAATATGTTATTCGATTTACACTAGCTCTACGACAAGATTAAAAAAAGAGACTTGAATCACCAGCTTCAGTGATGTAGTACGCGCAGGGACGTACACCCTTCTGTTTGAAGTCACCGTTATGGAGGTGGGCGTTTGCTTTAGATGGGCTCTTGATTCTTCATATTTTAGTTAAATGTTGTCTAGTTGCCTTAACTGTGTTTCCAAAACACGCTTGTTATAACAAAATACGCAAAAGAAAGTCTGATCTGATGGTTCTAAACCTACCATGAATGATTTTTTTTTTACTCATTAAAACTAAAGATGTTCATCAGTGATTGTATATCAGGAGCAGGGGCACGTTTATTTGTATTTTGTTTTGTGATTTCAATGTAACGAATAGAGAGTCTCTGGTAAGCGATCGATTGAAGCGCTCGTCAGTGTGAAGACTGCGCAAAAAATTAACCAAATTGGAATGGCCATTTAAAGTCATATAAGGAACTTTGAACTGCAGCACTTTCATTACCAAAAGAGGACGATTTAGGAACGTCCCTAATGTTCTGTAAAATTTCAGAATTTTTGTCACCTTTAGAGAACATTTAGGCAACGTTGCGCAAGGTCACGAGAATGTCGCCTTCTGCGTGGGTGTTTTATAGAAAATAATAAAGTTTGAAGTCACCGTTATGGAAGTGAGCGTTTGCTTTAGATGGGCTCTTGATTCTTCATATTTTAATATTAGATTGTCTATGGCTGCTTTAATTGTGTTTCCAAATCACGCTTGTTACAGCAAAAACGCAAAAGAAAGTCTTGTCAGATGAATTTGCTTGTTTATCGCTGGTGATTCACTGATCATCTCCAGAGACTAAACTATGCGTGTATTAAATGTGAATGTCATTAAATGTTTTTTTTTTAAATCATTAAACTGACAGAGTTTTGAGCAGTGTCTTTTAGACTCACAAATGACATCATGAATCAGCGTATGAACCTCAACAATGGTGACAATAAACAATCTTTTTTTTTGTGACTGTAGTAGTTCAGAGTTAATCTGTTTATCTGAAAATATTGTAACCATTGTTGAGGATCAAACGCAGAATCTTGATGTCTGTGTGAATGTAGCTGATGAAAATTATGCATAATGATAAAACTTTAAAAATAAAGCAGGACAGACTTTCATGCATTCTCATATGACTACAACAACATGAAATAAAATTAAACATCCAGATACCAATGAATAAGGACCCGATGATTTATTATTTTATTTTACGTTTTGCAACAAATGTTTTAGATAAACACAGTTACATTACCTAGCAAAAATGTCAAGGGTCAGGAGCACAACTAAAGCAAGCACTTACCTCCATAACGGTGACATTTATAAATTTTGATAAAAAAAAAACTCATTAAGAAGTCAGAGTCGTTTGTAATAAGTGAAGATGCAGAGATCTAGAGAGATCTGTTAGTGTTTAATGTTTCTATCTGTGTTTTGTGAGGTTACCATAGTGCTGGAGAGTAGAGCCTGTGCTTCATTCAGTGATGATCCACTGATGTTCTTTTGCGAGTTATTATTGTTATTTTTTTTAAAGACAGTAACTCTGTAGTTGCTGATGCATGTTTTGTTGTCAGCTAATGACTTACTCCATTAGGTTTGCATTTTAAAAAAAAGGTTTCATAATGTTAATCCAATAATTATTTGTAAAGAGTTTTTTGTAAGACATTTTTTTTTAACAGTCACTTTTGTTAGTCAATTTTGCTCAAATTTTCAATTTAAACTTTTGACAAGGGCAGCAAGGATGTTCTGAGAACATTTCCAAATAAAGTATGGTTTCATAAACGTTCAGAGAACGTCTTATGTTCTGTGAAGGTCCACCAAAGAACGTCCCCCAAACCTTAAAAGAACTCCACATCGTGACCGTCTGTGAATGTATTGGGAACGTTACTCAACACCAGTGGGGACATTCTGAGAATGTTCTGGGAACGTAAAATTTCTAGCGGGGTCGGAATCAACCTACTTAGAGATAATTGAACTAACTAAGTTCAACTGTTCTGAAATCGAAATCTCAGAATTTCCCATCTCAGAGTAAGTCAACTCAACTCAGTTCAAATTTTAACTGAGTTAAACGGTCGGGAGCAGGGGCTGTTTCAACAAGGAGGTTCAAACAACTCTGAGGTAAAACTTGAACTCCGAATAATCTTGTTTCTTGTTTTAATAATCAGGAAACAAGACTAAATCTTATATTATTTTCTTATGTAATCCATCTTGATTTAAGAATTTTTAGATATTTGTACTTGAAAATACTCAGTAAGAAAGAAAAGCATTTTTTCAGCGTGAATGAATGAATGAATGAAGTATTTAAACATCTCCTTTGCTTTAAAAAGAGGGAGGAGACTGGAAGAAACTCTGCTCCCGACCAGGGGTGCGCTTCCCAAAGCGAACTATGGTCGTAAGTTCCGTCGTTACCAATAGAGTTCAATGGGACTTACGACCAGTTCACCAACGATGCTTTCGGGAAACGCACCCCATGGTTAGGTTCACAGAGTAAGTTACCATGGTAACTGACTCTGAGTATAAGTTACCTCTCTTTCGGAAACGGGCTTGACTTACCCTGCTTTCTCAGGTTTGACATACATCCCATTCTGAAATGGAAAACCCAGAGATTCCCTCATTTCAGGGTTAACATTCTGAGAGTTTTTACTTAACCTCCTTTCTGAAACGGGCCCTATCACACTGCAAAAAATGCTTTTATGAGTATTTTCAATTACAAATAACTAAAAATTCTTAAATCAAGATGCAATTTCAATATAAGAAAATATATATTTTGTATCCTGTGGGGAATTCTAAATTAAGTGCATTTTATATAAGTAAAATCATCTGCCAGTGTGGTAATAAATTATCTTAATGCAAACGGAAAACAAAATTATTTGGAGTGTCATGTCACTAAGTGCAAATTTACAGTAGCTCCACCCACCAATGTCACACAAGGTTAAAAATGACTTGCATGATTCACCAGCTTCAGTTGTGTAGGCAGTAGTGTGTAAGATGTGTAGAGCTGGCATGTAAAGCGATTGACCTAGGTTCGAATTCGCCTTTTGCAGAGCTCGCTATTCTCCCTTTTCCCATCATATGTCACATCAGAAAGGCATTTATTTTCAATAAAAATGAAGAAAATGTTCTAAAAGTGGAAGTAAAGTGCCTAACGAGTGTTTAATAATAAAAGCATTTGTCATTATAATTTATAATAATAAATCATTTACACTGTTATTTTTATTGCATCCTGTTAATGTACAACAATACTGAGGTGTAAATAGTAGGCCTGTATCTGTCAGTATTGAAGGGGTGGATTCTGGAATCCACTGCCGCTTCAAAATATCTTTTAAGTTATTAATCAACATTTATATTTCTGTTAAAATATTTGAATGACTTCTTCAATGTATGTTAAAGGATCTATTTTCTTCTGTACCTCTCACTGAGAGAAAAGAACATGTTATCAGTATGTTTTGGGAGAGTTTCCTGCTCAGAGCAGATCTCAGATCAACTTCAGCCTTGAAGAAGCTGTGAATCGTGTATGTGCAGTGAATCGTGTATCTAAGTGTTTTGTGCAGGTCCCTTTGTACTGGACAACTGGCATTCTGCTTGAGACCAGCAGACGCCACATCATGACCCCAAAAGGACATCCGGTACCTAAATCTAGGTTCCCCCTCGTCATCACCGTGACGAAGGGAGATATGCTTCTTACTATCTGTCCACGTGTGGAAAATTTCTAATCTTGTCCATTTTCCTTAGCCAATCAGAATCATCCAACCTGAAGCAATGACGTAGTTAGTTGACTCTGTTAAGAGTATAATTGTTGTGGAAATGTGAATGTACGCAGAGCGGCCTACGAACTCCTTATGAGACTTGAAGCTGGCTTCTGCTGATGAAACTGCAAACTATTCTTCATTAAATTTTTCTTCAATTTATTAATTTTTTAAAAACTTTGACTCCAGGTTTTTATTCAACATATCTTGTCTAAAGGGTCCTAAACTGTTTATCCCCAACAGTATAAAGTTTAAATAGCATCTATTTACACTTACTGCAAAGAACTGCTACTTTTACATGGTAAATAGTATATATCACTATTTGCACTTAATACATCTATCGCTAAGAAAGTAAATAGCCACTGGAATATTTTTCTTACCCCATTGGCAGATCATTTGCAAAATAAGAAAAATGCACTTTATTTATTTGTTTGTTACCATGAAACCATGAAAATGAAAATAAATATGCAGACTTCTTTTTGTCAGGTACTGTTGCCATGGTGAATCGTAATATCGGAGCTCCATTGATCATGGCTTTTCATAGTCAAAGTGCACGCTTTTAACTCAGAATCAACACTCAGTTCAGTCAGTCACTTTATATTTATTATAATGATACATGCATACAGTTAGTGTTGGCGGTATGGTTCTGTTCTGGGCAAACTCCACATGTCCGTCCATGCAGCAGCAAGTCAAACCCCCCTTGGGGTACAGAATATATCCAGTAATCATACATACATAATTACAATCACAATTTACATGAGTTGTTGTAAACGGCTTAATACATGGGGAAGGATGATAAAATAAAATTACTGTATTCAAAAGACAGTCGTGAACAGACAACAGATTAGATTAAAGATTCCAGCTAGGTGGAGTTGGGAGTTAAATGCAGAGTGCAGCTAAGCAATAGAGAGAGGCTGAATGAATGGGGATTTAAATGAACCACTGTGATAAGTGTCACAACTGGATTGGTACACGTCATAAACAGCTGACTGAATTACTCAACCAATCAGCTATGTATCTGATGCAATAAAGAACACCCCCCCCCCAACTCTCACTCCAAATTAAATCAGTTTATAGTGAAAACATTTTAGAGACAAAATTGCTCATCTTTTGCTGCTATTATTTATTATATTTATATTATATGAATTATAATTATGTATAATTCATATAATATATTCATATATTATATGAATTGACTATTAAACTTTGCTTTTAAATTAAAATAAATATAATACATGCATTAATATATAAATTTAAAACAGGTTAAGCTTACATGTATTCTTTTGAGGTCTTTGTGAAACTATATCAATTATAAGGCCTATTTGTTTGATTCACATGCATTGATATAGTCACATTTTCTTTCAGTTGCCTTCTCAAACTTTCACTGCAGCAGCAGTTTATTCCTGCTTTGTAAATGCATTTAATTTAATAATAATAATAATAATAATAATTTCATTAATCTTCAGAAGAGATATAAATTGCACCGACTCTCTCGTGAGAAGTGAATTAAAGGGATGCTCTCCATGTTCCGTGTGATTGGCTGTTTGCTGCACGTGTCACGCTTTCAGGTGCACATGCTTCAGAGTTAAAGGGTTCACCCAAAAATGAAAATTCTGTCATTTATTACTTACCCTCATGCCATTCCACACCCGTAAGACCTTTGTTAATCTTCGGAACACAAATCAAGATGTTTTAGTTGAAATCCGATGGCTCAGTGAGGCCTGCATAGGGAGCAGTGACATTTCCTCTCTCAAGATCCATAAATGTACTAAAAACATATTTAAATTGGTTCATGTGAGTACAATGGTTCAATATTAATATTATAAAGTGACGAGAATATTTTTGGTGCAGCAAAAAAAATCAAATTAACGACTTATTTAGTGATGGCTGATTTCAAACCACTGCTTCATGAAGCATCGGAGCATTATGAATCAGGGTGTCGAATCATGATTCAGATCACATGTCAAACTGGCAACGGCTGAAATCACGTGACTTTGGCACTCCAAACAGCAGATTCGATACACTGATTCATTCCCATTAAATCTCATAATGGAACAAAACTTACTGTCATTGAAATCTTGTAAAGGAACAAAACTGAACGTCATTGAGATCTCGCAAAGGAACAAAACCGACCATCATTGAAATCTCATAACAAAACAAAACCGACCATCCTTGAAGTCTCATAAAGACACAAAGGAATGAAACCTATAATCATTGATATCTCATAACCGAACAAAACCGACCATCATTGAGATCTCATAACCAAACAAAACCAACCATCCTTGAAATCTCATGAAAGAACAAAGCAACAAAACTGACCATCACTGAAATCTCATAAAGGAACAAAACTGACTGTCATTGAGATTTCGTAGTGAAAAAAAACAGATTGTCTTTGAAATCTCATAACATAAAACCAACCATCACAAGACCGAACAAAACTGACTGTCACTGAAATCTCATAAAGGAACAAAACCGACTGTCATTGATATCTCGTAACGGAACAAAACTGACCATCATTACAATCTTGTAACAAAACAAAACTGACCGTCCTTGAAGTCTCATAAAGAAATAAAGGAACAATACCTACCATCATTGAGATTTCATAACCGAACAAAACCGACAGAGATTGCATAACCAAACAAAACCAACCATCATTGAAATTTCATAACGGAACAAAAATGTATGTTATTGAAATTTCATAATCCTGCAAAGCTGACCATCTATGAAATCTCATTACGGAACAAAACTGGACATTATTGAAATCTCACAACCCAGCAAGGCCGACCATTTTTGAAATCTCGTAACGAAACAAAACCGACCATCATTGAAATCTCATAACCCATCAAAGCCGACCGTCATTGAGATCTCATAACCGAACAAAACCGAACAAGATCCCATAATGAAACAAAACCGACCATTTATTGGTCCATAGACCATTATCATACAAAACTGACCATTATTCAAATCTTATGACCCAGCAAAGCTGACTGTCTTTGATATCTCATAACCCAGCAAAATCGACCATCATTGAAATCTCGTATTGAAACAAAACTGACCGTCCTTGAAGTCTCATAAAGAAACAAAGGAACAATACGTACCATTTGTTACAGGCTGGTAGTGTATCAAACACAACAAGGAAGATAATATTTAAACAAGTCTTTACTTGATAATCCAATGGGAGAATCCAGAATCCAGAAAGGAACATACACCACAGTTCAAACAGTACAAACTACAAACGACAAACGTTAAATGAGACCCAACAATGAACTGAAGACAAACAGGAACTTATATACACTGACGAATTAACTAAAATGACAAACAGCTATGATGAATGTGATGAGTGTCCATGGTAACAGATTGTGGCAGGAAACTAGAACAAAGGAACACGTGACGAAATGAAAACTAAAACAAACAGAACATGACGTGACTGTGACACCATCATTGAGATCTCATGACCGAACAAAACCGACCAAGATCCCATAACCAAACAAAACCAACCATCATTTAAATTTTGTAAATTTTTTCATAAATTTGACTATCATTGAAATCTCATAACTAATCCGACCGTCTTTGAAATCTCGTATGGAACAAAACCAGCTGTCTTTTAAATATCGTAAAGGAACAAAACCAACCATCATTGAGATCTCATAACCGAACAAAATCAACCGAGATCTCGTAATTGAACAAAACCGACTATCATTAGAAATCTCGTAACAAAACAAAAGCATCCGTCTTTGAAATCTCATTACCCAGCCGACCGTCATTGAAATCTCATAATGAAAACAAAACCGATGGTCTTTGAAGTCTCGTAAAGGAATAAAGGACCAAAACCTACCATCATTGAGATCTCATAACCAAACAAATCCGACAAAGGAACAAAACTTATCGTCACTGAGATCTCGTAAAGAAACAAAAACGACCATCATTGTACTCTTGTAGCAAAACTGACTGTATTTGAAATCTCTTAACAGAACAAAACCAACCGTCTTTGAAATCTCATAAAGTAGCAAAGGAACAAAACCTACCATCATTAAGATCTGGTAAAGAAATAAAACTGACCGTTATTGAAATCTCATCAAGGAACAAAGGAACAAAACTGACCGTCATTGAGATCTCGTAAAGAAATAAAACCAACCATCATTGAACTCTCGTAACAAAACAGAACTGAAATCTCATAACCAAGCCGACTGTCTTTGAAATCTTGTACAGAACAAAACTGAACGTCTTTAAAATCTCATAAAGGAACAAAGGAACAAAACCTACTGTCATTGTGATCTCATACCCGAACAAAACCGGCCGAATTCCTGTAACCGAACAAAACCGTCCATCATTGAATTCTCATAACAAAACAAAACTGACCATCTTTGAAATCTCATACAGAACAAAACCGACCATCTTTGAAATCTCATAAAGGAACAAAAGAACAAAACCTACTGTCATTGAGATCTCATAACTGAACCAAACCGACCATTATTGACATTTCATACCGGAACAAAACTGAATGTTATTGAAATCTAGAAGCAAAACAGAACCAACTGTTATTGAAATCTCAAAACAAAACCGTCAACCATTGAAATCTAGTAAAGAAACAAAACAACCATCTTTGAAATCTCATAAAGGAACAAAGGAACAAAACCGACCAGCATTGAAATCTCGTAACGGAATAAAACCGACCGTCACTGAGATCTCATAAACAAACAAAACTGACCATTAAAATCTCATAACCCAGCAATACCGACCCAGTCAAGAGTCGTAAGTACGATTTGAGATTGCGGACACTCCGTCCTGATCGGGAGCAGTTAAATAATTGTAATGACACCACACAATAGAGGATCTTTTGGACAAAAACATTTGTTTGTGACAAGCCTCGAATCGAAAGATACATGAATACGAGGCGAATCTGGCCGAGCATGTATGTCTTACCACACTGGCACCCAGTTTGCACATCTAAATTAGTTGCTTACATTTACAAAATGTGCCAACAATACCAGAAATAATCCCTTTTAATGAAAATAAAGGTCCATGTTTAATAAAAATTTTCACAAAACTAAATGAAAATGTTTAGTGAAATTAGAAAAAATTTAAATATTCATTCTTAAATTTTGTTGTATACATGTTCTCATATCCATATATTTTGTTCTAATGTCACAAGTAAAAATCTCATAAAGGTTTACTGGGTTTTACTTTTTGCAGTGTGGTTTTGGTGAAGTGTAAGTTTCTAGAATAAACATTGTCACGTGTACTTCTTCTCACCGCTGCTTCCTACTGATTTAGTTAATTTCTCAGAGTCGACCCCTGTCGTTTCAAAGAATAGAACAAAGGCAAGCGCGTCAAGTATAAACGTCTGATCCGTTTGGGGAAATGCGCGTTGTGATAGAAATATTTTATGTCAACATGAAATGTACAGAAAATGCAGACTATGGATGCTCAAGTCAAAGACCAGTCATATGATTAGCTTAGATCATTAAAAACCAATCACCAGAACAAATCACAGTGATGAAGACATTGATTTTTACTCAACTGTAAGACTTAAACGTGCATGTATCTTTCTATTCTTTGAGAATCATTCAGTTGTTGTGACGAGTGACCTCTCGGCCGTAAATAAAACTTAATTTTTGCAAAGAGCAACTTGGAAGTCGTGTCAGGTATATGCTGCGCAGCTGACGAATAGAAGTACTAAAGATTCTACGTACAAAAGACCACAGCAGAGATAGTGATAGTGTTGGAAGACTATAGAGTCGCCCTCGGGGTGAGGCTGTAATACTCTGAGTTATTAATGATCCTGTGTCAGACCAGCATACACCTGAGAAGGACGGTAAAGACCTGTGTGCTGTGTGATTGAGGTAGTGATAGTAGTTTCTTGACGGGACACCGTCACCTTATTTCGGGAAGGGAATTACCTCAAAATATTGGAAATGTATTAGAAGTATTCAAGAAGGGAATTACCTCGAGATACTGTAGTATTGTATTGTATTATATTCTGGACGGGAATTACCTCGAAGGTACTGTAGTGTTGTGGTACTGTAGTATTGTATTATATTCGGGATGGGAATTACCTCGAAGGTACTGTAGTACTGTATTGGTACTAAGTATTATTATATATATTATATTGACAACTGGAGGTTGTTTGAATTGTCGGATTAGTATTGAGAATTTCCACAACAGCGTGCACTCAGGAGAGGCTCGACAGCTTCTCTGAGCAAAGTCGTCACTGAGGCACCAACAGACTTTTTTTTTTTTTTATTTTCGGGAGGAGATTGAAGCTTTAACTTAAATTTCTACATTTCCATAACTGTTCGATTGAAATTGAAATGATTCTGCGGGAGTGTGGGCAGGGCCTTGATAGCGCACATCTCCACTTCATGCGCAGATTCCGGTCCCGAGTTCACTACTGCGCAGACTCAGATCCCAAATCAGCACAAGATGTCAGTGCCACATTGGGACATTGGTTTATGGTTTGTACATTTGTTATTGTGAAATCCTGTCTTGGATATTTTAGAAAAACTATCAACACAGTCTCATCAGAAATAGAAAGGGGGAAAATAAAGGGGAAAAAATCTCTTTAGCTGACTTAATGACTTGTTTTGCTGAATGTGAGGAGGTCATTTGATTTATGTTGCCCAGCCTGTTTTAGTTAAATGCTCATACTTTCCACTGGGGCTGGAACCAGATATAGTTCCTGCTGATGATTCAGCGCTGCACACAACAGACAGAGCGAAGGAGGGATTTCACTACTTCCACACAACATGAGCTACATACAGAAATCTAGTTTGTTTTAAAGACTTCTTCTGCTGTCTGCATTTGGTTGTACATATTTGTAAAACTTTATGGATGTTCAGCAAGACCATTTGTAATTCATTGCAATGGAATGTAAGTCTTTCTGTTTCTCTATGGTTTTCAGTTACTACTTTAGGCTGAAAACGTCAAGCTGAGACTTGCCCAAAGGGAATTTGTTGGAAGAGCTTTTCTGCATGAAATCATTCTTTGAATCTAATGTGTATCTCATAATATTATGAAGTGTACACATGCATATTTCTTTGTGTCTCTGTTTCTTTGTTTATCTTGAGATTTGTGTCTGTTTGTTATGTTGTTGTATGATGGTGTCAGATGACAAAAAAGAACTCATTCACTCATCTGACTTTGTCTGTGTTTTAGGTTTAATTTACAGAGACTATCTGAAAGATTTTGTTTAATCGCCATTAGTTCACATTGAGAAAATCAGGACAAGATGGCTTCTCTCATCTCAGAAAACTTCAAATTTATTGCACTCTTCTTCAAGAGTAAGGATGTCATGATTTTCAATGGTTTGATAGGTTTAGGAACAGTGGCCAGTCAGACAGCATACAATATTTTTGCATTTAACTGTCCATGTTCACCAAAGAAAAATTATCTGTATGGTCTAGCTGCCATTGGTGTACCAGCCCTGGCTTTCTTTGTCATTGGTTTGATGCTCAATCGAAATACCTGGGACGTTGTGTCAGAGTGTCGTACTAGAAAATGCCGGAAACTATCAGTGACTGCTGCTTTTGCTCTTTTGGGCTCTATTGTGGGCAGAGCGATTGTTGCCCCCATCACTTGGTCGGTTATTTCCCTCCTGAGAGGGGAGGCGTATGTCTGTGCTCTTAGCGAGTTTGTAGACCCCTCTTCTTTGGATAATTTCCCTCCTACTACAAAGATACCAGAAATTATGGCCCGGTTTCCATGTAAGGATGTACCAGCTCAATTTATGAACTACTCAAGAGTGATTGAACGCCAGCTACAGTATGAATCCCAGGTACTTGTCACTTTAATATAGTCTTGTTATAGTCCTTAACTGAAGTAATACTTCTGATTTCATGAAAAATGTGTTCTGGATATGTATAACTTCTTTTTTTCTTGTTTATTCATCTAGCTGTTGGGCTGGTTGCTGGTGGGAATCATCTCCCTCACTGTCTTTCTGCTCCTCTGTCTGAAACACTGCTGCTCTACTCTTGGCTACCAGCAGGAGGCGTACTGGTCCCAGTATCGTTCCAACGAACAAGCTCTTTTCCAGCGTACAGCTGAAGTGCATTCTAAATACCATGCAGCTGAATGTGTCAAGAGCTTCTTTGGCTTTGCGGCCTTGGATAATGAGGAGAAGGAGCTTCTTGCAAGCTGTCAGGGAATCAAGAATGTCATTCCCAGACTGGAGTGGAACCGCGTCACTGGAGTTTACATGTACAGAGAGATCGATGACACCCCCCTGTACAGTCGCTTGAACAAATGGGACATGTATACAAAGGAGTACAACGATTGAAAAAGATTTTGGGGGTAATCAGTTGGACGTTTAATTCTGTCTTTATTGGCCATTTTATACATTCTGAATTCTTTTTTTTTCTTCTTTTTTTTTTTTTTTTTTTGCATGGTAAACATGCTTGGGTATTATTTTGATATTTTAAATTTTATTTGTTTTTTAATACATATTGTATGTTTTAGCTTTGTAGAAAGGCGATTGGCAGCTCAAAAAGTTATATTTTCATAATGCACAACAGACTTTAGCATATATTTTAAGATACATGATGTACTCTCAGGTTGAGATGACCTCTTTGCTAAGCAATAAAGTGCATCTGACAAATTAGTGTCTAATGAATAAATAATATACCATCTGCAGTACAACGAAACACCTTAGCATTTTAACTAACACTGACATAAAAAGTTTTAGCAGATGCTTTTATGCAAAATGTCCTATAACATCACATATGAGACCACTGCGATCAACAGATGGCAAGTGTGCAATTTGTAATGCTAATGAAGTGCTTCCTGTACAAACAAGTGCTGCACATAAATCTACTAAATTTGTTAATTGGCATTTGTGGTTCCATGGAGTACTTGTAACATCCATAGAACCATTGCACAAAAGGTTCTTTGTAGTGGAAAAAGGTTCTTTCACAAGTTCACACTTACAAAATAATTGGATAGAGTAATGTGTATTTGGTGTGTTGTCCGAGGAGAGGGCACCGAGCTCGGTATTTGGCTCGAATTCAAAGTACTCCCCCCGTATTTCTGGTTAGTAAAGTAACCAGGTGAGTGTGAGGAGACGGGGTGGTGGAGGGATGCTGAAAAACTGTTGTCTATATATAGACAGTGTCTCTATATAGTGCTTCACTCATGCTGATTGGGTAGATACGTTGATTACTGATTGCTGACAGCTGGCTGAAATGATGCGATGATTAGTCAGATTACTCCTCCCGAATTTTGTCAATAAAACATCATTTAGGTTATTAAAATGTACTTCCCACCAGGATTTTATATTGAATAATTTGGGAGGATATAGCCTACATAAAAACGGTAAAACTTTATTTTAGGTTTATTTTAACTAGTTGATTATTAGCTTGCATATTACTATAATATTGGCTGTTTTTTAGTACTTATTAAGCACATATTAATGCCTTATTCTGCATGACGTTATTCTACATTCTTAATCCCACCCAATACCTAAACTTAACAACTACCTTACAAACTATGAGCAGTAAATTAGGAATTTATTGAGGGAAAAGTCTTAATTAACAGTGAATATGTGTTCCTATATACGAAAATGTTACCATAAAAACTAACTGCCTTTCCATGCTAGGACAGTACTTTGAACTTGATTAGTAAAGGAAGCCATTGGGGAGGTGGAGCAGAGATGTGACATGGGAGTACTTGGGAAGGTTGAATGTCAGTCAGCTGCAGCATTCTGCACAAGCTGCAGCGGTTTGATTGCACATGCTGGGAGGTTGGCCAGGAGTCGCAGTAGTTGAGTCAAGAGCAGACTACAGTCTGACTAATGTTCTGCAGGAGAAATCTGCATGGTATAACTGTGGTTAGTAAGTGGGTTGCAATTGACAAGTCATTGTCCGGTGTTACACTAAGATTTTTTGCTTTCTGTGTGGGTGAGATGGTTGAGTTGTCTGTTGAAATGATAAGGTCTTGGCAAGGGTGCTTCTTGGCTTGAAGGAACAACAGCTTGGTTTTTGATCATTTCAGCTTCAGGTGATGGGTGTTCATCCTGTCAGAGATTATTGCTAAGCATGGAGAGATTTGAGAGGGTTGTCAGAGGGTGGAAAAAGAGAAGATTAATTGAGTATCATTTGAATAAAATTGATAATAGAAGTCATGAGAGGCAATGACGTGGTAAGTGATTTGGTGTACAGTGAGAATAAAAGTGGTCAGAGTACTGATCCCTGTGGAATTCCATGGGGTTGTTGATGAGATGAAATGGATATTTTCTGATCATATGCCCATACTGAGGGCCGAGAGAAAGATTTGGTGGCTCACATTCATCAGGGTTTACATCCACTGGAAGAAAATTTACCAATTAAATTCTTAAATGTGCATCTAAAAGGTCATGTGACTGCATCATTTGCTCAGATAAGACAAGAAAATAAAATATTCTATTTTCAATAGAGCTCAATCAACAGCTTTTGTGGCATAATGTTTAATTAATTTCCACAAAATATAGGTTACACTGAGGCACTTGCAATGGAAGTGAATGGAGCCCATTTATAAACATTAAAATGCTCAGTTTCAATAGTATAGCAAAAAGATGTAGACAATATTTATATGTATGTTAACATGGTTTTAGTGTGAAAAGTGCTTATTGCTTTTCGGTGTAAAGTTATATCCAATTTTCCATGGTAATGCAGTGCCATGAACACTAAAGCCCTGGACCACAACAAACTGGAACAAAAGTCATTTAAACACCTTAAAACATACTCAAATTTAAGAATTTTTAAGAATAAATTATTTAAATTAAAAATTAATTTAAGTGGTTTTATAAATTATAAGCTTTACATCTTTTTTAAATCATCAAAAGATATATTTAATCTTAAAAATATACTTTTTTTTTTATAGACAACAAGGTTGTTTTTTGTTGTTGATCAACATTATGTATATGAAACCTTTCTGCAGGGAGATTTAGCAAAAGGGAAATGTAAAACTTTTTATCAATTCACACTGATATTATGCAGAAATCAGTTGCATATTTCCCTTCGCCTCATGAACTGTGTAATTAGCTGTATTTTTGTTTGTTTACTTATTTATTTATTGTGCTGTGACAAAATCACCGGCGTCACTGCTTCTGTCACATGCAATTTTTTTTTTTTTATGGTAGGTTTGCTCTCAGAATATCCTCAGATTCTATTCTCCCTTTTGCGTCACTCTCTCACTGTTTTTACTCTGTTGTCTCTTGCTGTTTTTGTGTCTGCCAGTCAAGCAAAGTGAATCAACCCTCATTCCCCTCCCAGCCCTGTCTTACACAGACCCATCAGAGAGAATCTGACTCGGCCTGCCTGTCTGCTCGCCTGGCCACTGTCACCTCCTAATATCCTTCAGCTGGAGAGAAGTAGGAGGAAGAGAGAGAGAGAGAGAGCACAGGATAGAAAAAGAGAGGGGGAGAGCGAGGAGGGGGCGGGTGAAAGGAGAGCTGTGATCCAGACAGCGAATCACATGAGCAGAGATCTGTTTACAAACTGAGCAGGAGAGAAGTCATCGGCACCATTACGTGGAGGCAGGGCTGCTAGAAAAGACGACAGGAAACACACAGGAATCTCATCACTTTGTCTGGAAAATGCATTTTCTCCTTTGTGTTTTTGCAGCGGAGAAGCCAGACCAGATGGTGTGAGGAAGACACAGCTTTGAATGTGCTGCACTCACAAGCTCTCGCTCTGACGGCTGTATGCCACTGCTCTTCCTCTTTCTTTGTTACGGGGAAAACGGTTGATTGTAACGTGAGGGCGATAATCTTGAGCGAGAAGACTAAAGGAGAGTGGCTGACGGCAGCAGAGAAAGGGGTGAGCTTTGTGACAGTGTTTTGAAGATAGACAAAGAAATCTGTGACTCTCTGTAATGTACATTTTCTCTCTCACTGCTTTGTTATCGTGACTCTACAGAGAGGTGAAAATGAAAAAAGCCAGTGACAACAACTTCACGTCAAGCGGAGGTAGATGGTGATCCATTGTTGCGAATTTGACATTTTCCGTGCTGCCGCTTCATTTTGGATCATGATGCTGGAAAAAACAGCGCTTGGTTTTCTTTTAACTTGTCCTTGGTTGCACAAAACATTTTAGATACCGAGGAGTAGGTGTTGATATCTGTGCCTGTGTTGACACAGGTCTCAACAATGACTGACTTGTCTTTGTAAATGTTTCATCACAAAGAAAACAGAATTGCCCTGCCTCCCTCCATATGCCAGTGAAGAGCTGCAGGGTGATCATAATGTGTTAACCAGAGGCGCTGAAGATTCAAAGCTGTGTTTTTGTGGTAGGAGTTTTGGAAGTGTAAAACTTGTATTATTCATCTGGTTTTGAGTGAGGGGATCAGCCCACTCCTTTGGCCCGGTTTCAACGCTGTCTCCTTGGACACAAGTTGCTTGATCGTTCGGTATTGTGGAGAGATCTAGCAGCTATCCAGTGGTGTAACGGTGAGTATGAATCACAACCCCCTCCTCCTTCTTTTCCCTTCATTTCAAGTGGCTACATAATCTGGACAGCTCCCTAACCATGTGTTATGCACAAAGCCACCGACCCTCCCACTGGCTTTCTATCAATGTTTAACTAAAATGCTCCTTAAATTACTACCACCCCCTCCTTCACCTGAAAACCCAAGCCTTTTTACCTTTCTCCTGTTAGGCACACTCTCTTCCATGACCTGAACTTGTGTGCAGTCTAGAGAGACACACTTTGTGTGGTTGTTTGGCAGCATTCAACCGCTGAGGTCAGTTATTATTGTTTTCCCCCAAATGGTGCTTCCTGCCTGGGTTGGTGAGGCCTTCACATCCCTTGCCTCCCCCTCAACCTCTCATAGATAGACCAGATGGTGGCTTTATGGCAGAAAGGGTGCACCACTAGTGTTTGCCTTTATGCACAAACAATTGGCCAGACTTCACTCTCATTGCCAAAATGCTCTCTCGCTCTCTCCTTTGAAAATGAAAATCTGTTTAAAATAAGATGGTTAAATGATAGGAAATGAAAAAAATAGTATTTATAATTCTAAATACTGTTTAAATAACTGTTAACCTGTTTATTGTCTCCCCATTAGGAACTACTGGTCCTCGAGCAGCTATTATTTCTGGGGTTTTTTCTTTCTGCAACATTTTAAAAGTTGTAGTCGACTCATAAAGTTAAATTTGAGTGTTTTTAACCTTTTCCCCCTTTTTCACAAAAAATAAAATTGTCATCTACTTTATAAAAAGTGCACTAAGTAAAAGTAATTAAATCATACTAAAGAGCATATACAGTATATATATAATATTTGTAGCCAAGCACAACTACAGCATTTTCATTTACTGTCTCTGCGCTTCGGCGCAATGGAGCATTTCTTGTCTGCTTTTGTTTCATCCACAAGCACAGCGCAATGAAGTGCGCCTGTCTGTTCTTTACTTATGTTAACAGTGTTTCTAAAAACATTAACCGTCATGCTACAGAAAACATTAATACTTTGTCAGAAAGCCCAGGGCAATATTAATTCTATCAAATTATATAGGCAACTGAATCATTTTGGATTAAGCTGAATGTGTTTGTGTTGCTATTTACTTGTGTTGCCTCAGGATATAGGTTAAACCATTGTTGTCTGAACAATGTTCACTGCTCTGGAAATTCTCCAGTGTGTGATGAAATAGCTTGAACCCTGAAAGTCAACATGGTACATGATACAAGGACGTTTGGAGGACTTCTACAAGACTTAAGTAAATAAACAGCTAAAATAAATGAAACCCAAGATGATCATTTTGAGAAGTGACAACAGAGACAAAGATAACGTATGATTGCATCGATCTGAAAAGTCTGTAAAAGTTTGAATGTGCTTAGCTGTTGAACACATCATCCGACACCACTGTGACATCTCTTGTTTTTCAGTTTTAAAAGATGTATTACAGTGAAAAGTTCACGCTGATCAGCGAGGTCCAACAATGAGAGCAGTGTTACATGGAGTTTAGAAACACGAGGACAGTCCGCAGGCTCACAGTATGCAATATGCATGCAGGGGCCACTGAGAAGAGTACACATGAGAATCACAATGATGTGTGGTGCCTTTCAAGGGTCTGACAGAAAGAAATATGCGACCCACTCACATAACAGATGTGTGACGTATGTGTGATCAAATCAATGTCTATGCTTTTATCACATTTGAGTACTGGTAAAAAAATGAAATGTAAGCTGTCCTGAGCTCTCATGACTATCAGCATAAACTCTAACAAATGTTTTTGACCAAAACATGGTTTTGTTTTGTTTTTTCTCTTGCAGCATGCCTGTGTGACGCAGACTAACAGATTACAGACAAGTTGTGCAAAATGACCACAGACATTACCGGTCGTCTTCCACTCAATGTTTATGTCATCATTCTTGGGATAGGCCTCTTCATCTTCATGTTGAGCATGATCTTCTGTTGCTACCTGTTCAGGTATACTTAATAAATGAGTAGTTTTAATTGTTATGGGTGAAGTTAGTAGTTGCTACAATTGGGGTTATGCGCAATCTAACTTCTGTTTTCTGTAAAAACAGATTCGTTTTCTGTAAAACAGATATGAAAAACATTATTTGCATTTAAAGGGATTGAAGTGCTGAAAAATAGTATTTACTATACTTTTTCACACTAACGTTTAGATATTTAATAGATTAAAACACCTAACAATGTGAACTATAGGCAATTTCGCTGATTACCTTAAAAGTCCATAGATATGCCATCAGTTCACACTGCTGCATAACACTTTCTCTGACAAACGGATGCAATGAGCCCAGTTTTCCAGTCATGTGACGGCATGTGACGTTCGACATATACCCTATTGCTACTGAATTACATAAAATTATAAGAGAATTGGGCCATAGCTGTATTAAGCATCACAAGGCAAGTGTAGCACATTTTATTTCGTACACAATGGTAACTTGTAGTCCTTTCTGTATGCATAATAAAGAAAGAAAAAATATAATACAAGTCAATGATGTAATAATAATGCAATAATACAGTGCAATCAGTAAAAGAACAGTGCAGCAAACTGCATTAGTGAAAGATTGCAAAGGTAACAGAACAGACATTTTTATATTTCACAGACTGAGGCGACAGGGCACACAAGAACAATATGGATATAATGAGGTATTTTTTTACTTTTATGAGGTAATATGCAGTGAGTTTTGGGTGATATTAAATAATATATATATATAATGTGTGTGTGTGTATATATATATATGTATATATATTTGCTTATTTATTTTTTACAGGTCGTTCTAAAAGGTCCAGGGAAAAAATTGAGTCTTCTTGGAGTAAGTAACTGTCAAAACAATACCTTTACTTCACCTACACATAAAAAATTATTTTTCTCTACCCTCATGCCATTCCAAATATGTTTTATACCTTTCTTCAGTGGAACACTAGAGGAGATTTAAGGGAAAATGTCTAAGCTGATCTATGATCTATGCTTGAAATGATACTATACATCTACATTTCTACATTTTTTTTGGTTCCAACAAGGTTTGAAATGATACTATACATCTACATTTCTACATTTTTTTTGGTTCCAACAAGGTTTGAAATGACAGTGAACTATCCCTGTAACTGTGTTAACAATGCCTTGAACCATTATAATTGTTTAAATGTCAATAATTTAGAACATGTATAAATAGAAAGCCTATGGCTGTCTCTGTTTTTTTTTTTTATTTCTTCATTCATCCTCTTTCACTTTGCAGCAGACCTGTGCAGTTTGCCTGGAAGAGTTTCGGAGCCGAGATGAACTAGGGGTTTGCCCTTGTTCTCATGCGTTTCACAAGAAGTAAGATCTTTCACCATATTGTGACACTTTCCAACCTTTCTCATTATGTTTCTGTATTCTGTAAATAATGCAGTAGGATGGCATATATTAAAACACTAATTGATGCATTACTATGCAAACATTTAAAATGACACATTCAAAAAGCATGTCATAGATTCCTGACACAGAACATTGGCACTAAGACAAAAATGAAAATATGGAGGAATCACAAATTAAGCTGTCAAGGCATTGCCTTGAGGAACACCTGTCAGACTGTTTGTTTCTCAAAAACATTCTGCAGTTTCAGCCTGTCATCTTGTGACGTGGCTATAATGCATAACAGCGCTTGAGTCTATAGATAGCTGATGCATAACAGACCCGTCTCTCCTCTTTTCAACCTGTCTCCTGCTCAGGTGTCTGGTGAAGTGGCTGGAAATTCGCAGCGTCTGCCCCATGTGCAACAAACCCATCTGCAGGCTCCAGCCAGACCCTCTGCAGGGGGCAGAGGGGCCCCAGAACCCCCTGGAGGTGTGACAGAAGAGGGACATCGCTGCTCATAGATAGGCAGGCTCTCACACACCTAAGAACAGCGTTAAAAATCACCACACTACTGGAGCGGGCGGACTAGTCCCAAATACACATCCACCGCCCCTGTCCACCAATCACCAGATTTCTCCTGCATAGATGGGGGGAGGGAAGGGAAGTGGGATTTTCCCAGTGGAACTGAACTGATGTGCCGTGTTCTTGGTCATAATGTAGCTTGCATCAAGATTAATTGATGCCTTATGGAGATGCACAAAACATGAGGTCTGAGTTGACACTGTGCAATATGTGCAAGCATACAGTAGTACCCGTCTAAGGGAGACTGTGGTCACTATTAATACCATAAAGAGTAAAGTTTAGATATGCCTAGTTACAGAATCCAAAGTTAGGAGGCTGAGTCCTGAGTCCTTAAGGATCTGTGAGCTCATCGTTTTTTACTCTTGCCAATATTTTGACATTTGACACTCATAAATGTGTTTCTTTAGAGTGTTCTGAGTGCTAAAGGGAGCTCATAGTCTTGATGAGAACCCATGCTGTAATCCGGAACCCTCAGATTTAGATGAAATTTGGCCTAATTTAAGTTATTTAAGGTGGATGTTTTGTACTATATATGGCTCTCAATAAAATGTAAACTTTCTGTGATGAGACAATTTTTTGTGTTTATTCATTTATATGTGAAATAATGTGAAATGTCCATAAACAGAAATGAATGATTTATTTTGGAACACCAATCTGCAAATGACAAAATCTTTTGTTTATATCCCTCCTTTTATGCATCCTTGCTGAATAAGGATGCACAAAAGGATGGATACAAAAGATTTCTGTTTCAATCTATGCTGTTTCCACAAAAACTATTTTCAACATGGATAATAATAAAAATATATATTTTGTGAGCAGCAAATCAGCATATTAGAATGATTTCTGAAGGATCATGTGACACTGAAGAGTAACGGCTGAAAAAAATCTGCTTTGCCATCATAGAAATAAATTACATTTTAAAATATATTAAAAACAGAAAGCTGTTTTTAATACTATTATAAATTTATACATTTTAATAATATTTCACAATATTACTGTTTTTACTGTAATTTTAGTGAGCATAAGAGACTTCTTTTAAAACCATTACAAAAAATCTAACTCAAACGTTTGAACATTAGAGTTTAAATGCGACAATCGATCGATGCTAGGTTGACGATACCTCCATAACCCTTTGAATTGCACTGCGTTAACCTACTATAGACAGGTTGATTTAATTGTAATATTAAATAATCAAATTTTTTTTACAGGGTACAGTTCCTTTAAATCGCATCTTTGCCAGAACATTCTTAATTAACTAATTTTTTTGTGATAACTGAATTATCTTGTTTGAATTGCTCTGCATCTCCTAGTTGTTGTGCTTAAACATGATCATTGCTAGTGCAAAACACATTGATAAAAGTAAGTGGCGTTATATTCAAAGCTAAGCTGGTGAGCTCCTATTATCTCTGTGGCCAATTGTGAACTTGCTAGAAGCAGCTGAGGAACACCGGGACATGTTCTCTGAGTGTTGGACAAGCATGTAATTCTTCTTATTAAAAGAGGTGAATAATATTTCTGAGCTGTACAGCCTGACATATGGTGATCTGCTGCAGTGTGTTACTTGAGGATGTCTGACACTTTGCAAGGCTAAAATATTGCCTCAGTAAGAGGCCAATAAAGTGATAATATACACAAGACTAGCTTCACAGCTATGTCAATATATTAGCATTAATATGTATAATCATTGGCTTTACTTGAACTGTCACCACAAATTAGCATGCACTTACAATACCATGATTAACACTAACCACATGTTATGCAGTGACTCACAGCTATGAAACACTGAAACTTCACTTTCTGGTGCTCAAACTGAACTCTTTTGTGAGTCGCTCTCTGATTGCTCATGGACATTCTAAATAGAAACTTCTCATCCTTGCATAAATACTTAGGAGGGACGTTTTATCTCATTAAGGAGGAAATGGAGAAGTGTGCTTGCTTACTAAATGACTTAATTAGACTTTGTTTGTAAAGCAAAGTTAATGAACTCAATATAAAATGACAGCAAATGACCTTAAGCAACAGCTTTGTCTTCTTGTTTGTGCATAGCTTTTTTGGTTTCATTTGCATATGGTGTTTTTACAAATAAAATCAGTGACAGGCATTCACAAATGCTGAAAAGAGTAAACCGAGCGCCACCTGGAGGTCAGAATCACGTCTTACAATATTCAGTCAAACTTCATTAAAGGGTTAGTTCACCCAAAAAAGAAAATTCTGTCATTTATTACCTACCCACACCCGTAAGACCTTCGTTAATCTTCGGAACACAAATTAAGATATTTTAGTTGAAATCCGATGGCTCAAAGAGCCGATTTCAAAACACTGCTTCAGGAAGCATCGGAGCAAAAATGAATCAGTGTATGAACCGATTTAAATATGTTTTTAGTACTTTTATGGATCTTGAGAGAGGAAATGTCATTGTTCCCTATGGAGGCCTCACAGAGCCATTGGATTTCGACTAAAATATCTTAATTTGTGTTGCGAAGATTAATGAAGGTCTAACGTGTGTGGAACGGCATGAGGGTAAGTAATAAATGACATTTTTTTCATTTTTGGATGAACTAACCCTTTAAGTTCCTAAATTCTGCTTTTAAAATCTACTAAAAAAGTAAGTAAATAATTGATAAGACCTGTAGAATGAAAAGAATGAAAAGCAGACAGAAAACACTGTAGGCCTATATGTGTTTGTTTATTTTCAGAAGAGGCCTTTCTTTCTTAAAAATAACTGAAAATATTGTCAAAAAATGATCTAAAAAAACTTACACCACAAAACCTATATTAATGTATACGGTTATTATGTAGCAAGAATAAGCGTGGTTACTTTGGCAGTTTGCAGTGTTTTTAATGGACGGTAGATGGCGATATTTATCACCAAGTAATAAAAAAGCTGCAGCGCAATACAAATAAGACAGACAATCGCGTATCCACATTTTAGGTAAGATCTAATCTAATTGATTATTTCTACCGAATATGTTGTTAGTCTTCATAAAGTGTATTTTCAGATGTGAATTGGATTGAATTAAGATGACAAAATGTCAATTCACCTTGACCCATTCGAGATACAGCAATTTCAAACCTCTCTCAGCTGGACTGTTGCATCCCAATTTTTGTATAACTACATCGGAATGTATTAAATAGTGGGAAGTATTAGATCATATATATGTTTTATGTACATGTATATGTTTTATCTGACACCAATTTACAGGGATTGCCAAACATTTTAATTCATACACCATTAAAGGAAGAAGGAATGTGAGTATTTATGCACTAATATGCATTAATTCTTGCTTAACTAATGCACAGATAATCATATGTTAATGTATGACTTATGAAGAACTAAATCATTAATTAATGATTACTGCATCAGCAACTAATAAAGAGTCTATATAATTAATAGATTAAGTAATATATGAATTGTTATTAATTAAATGTGTCATAATGTATTAATTCCTTAATAACATATTTTATTAACTAGCCATGTACTTCAACTTCAAATTGTCTGCTTTAATTAATTATTAGCTAATGATTTGCAAATGTATCATTATGTTATGACTTTACTTGTTGAGGCACATGACTATTAACTAATTATTAAGTAATATGTCATCACGGTTTTGACATCCACGCTTAGCCATGAATTTCAATTTCCAACCATCTACAACTCTGATTCCACTGTACCAGATGAACGGCAAGGTTAAGCTTGAGGTCAAGGATTCAAAAGCAGAACACTGAGAACATGCGGCCAAGACTGAACTCTGTGCAGGACCACTGCAGTGTTATTTCGTAACCCTGTGTCAAGACTGGACAAAGACAATAGAACCCATTATAATCAGTAACAGTGATGCTTCACTAGATGCGGGGCGACGCTACACGACACAACAAAATGCTACTTCTGTTATGAAGGACAAATGGACTTGCAATGGTCTGTCACATGACTCGATAATGGCCGCGTCCAGTTTAAACACAGTGTAACAGTGGTCAGTAGTTCAGATTCTGGTGTGCTGATATTTGTGTGCAAACACATTCTCTGTCATTACATTTACTGTATGTGCAACTTTTAAAACCCATAAATGACATATTACTTAACAATTAGTTAATAGTCATGTGCCTCAACAAGTAAAGTCATAACATAATGATACATATTCAAATCATTAGATAATGATTAATTAAAGCAGACAGCTGGAAGTTGAAGTACAACCCATTGTGGTATTTAAGACATTAATTTACACTTTTAGTAAATAAAATATGTTATTAAGGAATGAATACATTATGACACATATAATTTATAACAATTCATATATTACTTAATCTATTAATCATATAGACTTTATTAGTTGCTGATGCAGTAATCATTAATTAATGGTTTAGTTCTTCATAAGTCATACATTAACATATGATTATCTGTGCATTAGTTAAGCATGAATTAATGCATAATAGTGCACCCGTATTGTAAAGTGTTACCCAATTTTCATGAAATGTTGCTTTCTTTTTAATCCAGCAAGTTTAGTCCTTATAAAAATCTGACATATGTTTTAATGATTTGAAAATGTTTTCATATCACTGCTACTAAAATATATTTTAGTTCCAGTGTGTTCTGGCCTCTTATGCTGGCATGGCTGTCATTTTTCTGTACTTTAAAATGAAACCGAAGAAAAAGAAGGCAGTTGCTGATTATTTTTTGTTTGTTTCTCTCCAAGTTCTTTTGCTGTTATTACAGAGCATCTCCATTTATTGTTCCACTGCAAAAAAAAAGAAGAAAAAAAAGAAGAAGAAGCAATGTGATATCTGAATGTTAAAACAAGAGCAACAATTAAGTCCATAAAACTGTTATGATTAAACAGTCCTGCTAAAGCAACATTTTATTTTATTTCATTTGTTTATTGTCATTTTATGAAATCTGGGAACATTTTATCAATAACGTATATGAAATTTCACATCTCAAGCTCTTACAGCATTTTGGGAGTACTGGTTTGCCAAGCATGTTGTAAATTTATTTAAAATGATGTAAAAATGTGCTAATACGCACGTTTTGCTGCATCAAATGAAATTCTTGGAGATTTCTAAATAAATATAGAACTTAAAGAAAAGAGGAAAAAAGATATGTTTCCATAAATAATAATATTAATGATAATTAAATATATATGGATTCTTTTGTCTGATTGACTGGCTACAATAAGACTTGACCAGTTAAGTTTAAACATAACAATCAGAAGGGAAAAAGGGTTCAAATAGGCATGAAATTACAAGCACCTTGCTTGACCTAATTACAGTGACTAGCCTCATCTCACCAGATGCCCTATTTTGATGGTGTTGGTGGGGTGGGGGTTAAATTCTCTTCATCTATGGGTCAATGTTTACACAATATGCCACAGTTTTCTGAATGACCTCATTGGTCAATATGCCTTTTCTATAAATTTGATCAAAAATATCTTTAAATGTTTGTGTTTGTAGTCAGCAAACTTAAAACTGTTCTCCAAATGGAAATCAACATCAGCCATTGTCTTCTTCTCGGTGGTTATTTGTTTAATGGATTATATGTATTTAAATGACCACAACAGTTTATACTCAGCTCAAAGATCTTGATGCCATATAGATGAACTTAGATTGAACTTACTGTTAAAATTATTATGCAGACTCATTCTCATAGGCCTATGGTTTGGCTGTCAGGGTGACATGTTTCAGTAGGAGATTAATCAGTGCAATAGATTGACACTTTTCCTTGTGTTTGGATGATTACACATTCAATTTTTAAGAACATTTTCTCCTCTAAGAATCAATGGTAGCTGCTTCAAGCTTTAAATGAAAATCAGATTTACTAAATCCTGGCTTAAGCTATTAAACTGATAATAGACCTTCTCACTTTCCCCTCTTCAAGATGGAGTAAATCTTTAATCTGCTCAACACTGTCTCAAAGTTACAGGACTAGCTTGTAACATATGGCCTTTTTGCATTGGACAGCCTCGGACTCCAGACAAGCCGATCATGTGAATGAGTGAAAAACAAGGCTGTTCTACATGTCTGGACCAAGCCCCTTAAACAAGACAAGTAGCAGCTGGTCAGCTATGCCAATCTGCAATCAATGAAATCAAACCAGTGGATTGGGCTTATATGCCCAATTGAACAGCAAAATTACTTGTCCAATGCAAAATGACCTGACAGGATGAGTTTATAAGGCTTGAATCCCATTCAGCTGGGACATGAATTATGTAAAAGATCCAGAGATTTAATTTTTGTGCAAAAGCTTGTCACAAACGTACTGATGTATATGATAGTTTGTACCTGCGAGAAAATATGTAAAAGAGAAATACTTTATTTTTTATTAAATATATTTATTATTAACATTATGTGTTATAATTAATATTACATTGTGCATTTTATTTACTTATTATATAGCTGCTTTTTGATACATTAATATGTAAAAAAAAAATATCTTGCCACTAAACCATAAAAGGTAGCAATGATGATTTATGATCCATGTTTATTCTTCAACAGGCTTATTGGGTGAAACTGTGACTGTCTATGACCATCTGAATCTATTTCTGCTTTATTTGATTCACGTTGAACAGATTGAGATAGACAGCTTGTCGAAGTCTTCTGTCTGTCTCAGTTCTTTTGAGACACTCAAATCAATTATTTATTGTCCCAGAAATGTTTTTTCATATGTTGTTGGCATCAATTTACTCATGTAGTTTATAATCCAGTCTACTAAACATTATAACTTAATTTAATTTAAATGTAATTTCATTAAGGTATGAACAATGAACATCAATATTAATTTATGTAATATAATTTAAGATATATATGCTAAAATATACTAATATATCAGTATAGTATTATAGTCGAACCAAAAATTATTCAGACATTTTTGATATTTTTGATATATTCTTACTAGTGGGTGGAGGACACTAGTTCATTTATGCTATGTAAGTGATGATAGCAAAATAAAGTAAACTGTTATGTTATGTTATACCCAAAAATTCTTCATACAGTGGACTAACAGTAAAATTGATAAAAATTTGGAACCAAAAATTATTCAGACACTTTGACCTGACCATGTTTTACTTAAGTGATATCTGACATAATTAAGATTATTAAGTTTAACTTTGAGATCTGTGAATAAATTGTATTAATGAATGAAATGTTCAATGTGTCTCAATAAATTGTGGTTTGACTGTATATATAACACAATTCATATACAGAACATTATACATTAAAGCTTATATTACAAGGTTAATGTCTTCATATAAATATACATTTGCATTTTGAGAGCTATAATCATATAAAATAAATTGGCAAACTCAAATTGATTCCATATAGGCAATGACTTGTAAACAACGTTCTTGCCTAAGAGATGCAAACATGTCATGGTTGCTTAAAGATGCATAATGGTCCTTGTCATCCACCCCTGGTTGTTGCAGTGGCCCTAGCCAGATGGTAAGTTATCTATGTTTGTAACGCATGGTTTCAGTGATAGACCAGCCAAAGTTAATTGGAATGTCATTAAAGTTTGAGTTAATGGGGGTTGGGGTGGGGAGCTAGTTTGAGTGCACTAGTCCTGCTGTTGGATATGTGTGTTTCATTAATAATAATGGATGTTTGGATGGAGCAAAAGGGTGGGGCTCCACCTGCTGCCACCTGTTAATACCAGAGCTCTATATAAGCATCGGTCATCCTTATGGCAGACCAGAAGCCTCAAGGATCGCACCACTACTGGATTTACTTCACAACAGGGACAAGAAGGAAATTTTCCACCTCAAAGGATCCGTTTTCAAGACCAGCACTGGCCTTTGAGGACCTTCGGCCCCGAAAGTCATGAAGCCCCGCAGACCGAGCTGTGCAGATTCAGGGTCGGAATCTGACTCCAGAGACCCAGAGAAGTTTGAGAGTGCCATGCGGCGAAGGATGGCGGCCAACGCTCGAGAGAGAAAGAGGATGCAGGGCCTGAACACCGCATTCGACTGCCTCCGCAAAGTGGTTCCTCAGTGGGGTCAGGACAAGAAACTTTCCAAATATGAAACGCTGCAGATGGCCCTGAGCTACATTATGGCCCTCAACCGAATCCTGACCGACGCCAGCAGACACACGGCTCCTCAGAAAGACTGGCTGGATCTACAGTTTGACAGCCTACAGCCAGAGACCTATTCTTGCTTTATGCGCTATAACTCCCCTGTGGAAAATAACTGTATGCATTCCTCCTTCTCCTATCACTATGAAAGCCTCTAAAGCTCTCACGGACTGATAAGTAATGGCGCGTTTACTTGTATCTTTCTTTGCATAGATACAGGAGTCAGTAAATATCTTTGTATTACTATGTAATATTTTATGTTTATGGTTCTGGATATCAAGTGTTTTAGCTTTAATAGAGGCATTCTAGGAGTAGAGTTGCTTTGATTGTTGCAAAAAAGTATGTTTTTCTGTACAGTTTTAGAAAATCTTCCATCATGCATGCATGCATGAGTTGATAAAAACACAGATTTTCATATTTTTTTATTGCTTTGTATCAAATCTTTGTGTATAGTGTGTGCTCAGCTAAGTTAAAGCTGGAAAACATACAAAAACTACACTGTGGTCTTATTTTGCCAAAATGGCATCCTAAATTGCTGTTCCATTTCTTATTGATTTTTGGTACTAAACCCAATAAGAAAAAAATGAATATGGAAGGCTAATAATAATAAAGTTAAAATAGTATCTTGTAACTATATACGGTGTTTTGTATGGTAGGTGATGTATTTTGAGCTGTAGTTTAAACGGGATTTAAAATGTGTTAAAAATGTCTTGTTTATAGTGCAGTTAATCAGTGCACAAATAAACACTGAAATCAAAGACTTTGTGTTAATTTTTTTACTTCATTTTAAGCATATTTATTTTAAAAAATATATAAAATAATTGTAATAAATTTATAAAAAAATATGTTTATTTTATAAAAAATAAACTAAATTTATAGAGAAGTGTTACTCTATCTACTATACTGTTACTGTTATATATATTTACAGTACATTAATGATACTCATATTTTTATTTACTTTATATTCTATAGCCTAATCTTTTTTTTTAAAACTCATTTTATTTAAAAATTCTCTTTATACTTTTAATGAAATGCACACATTTTCCAACACTTTGAAATCAAATTTTACTACAGCATTTTTTTTTTTTAAATACAAGTTCTGTCTAGTGTGCACACTGGACAGATAAACACATTTCGGTGAAGCCCTCTGTGTCCCAAGATAAGACAACACCAAACAAATGTCTCTGCTGTCAGTTCAGTGAAGGAATAAATAATGTTTAAAGGGCTGAATGACGTCACAGTTAAACAGCATGTAACATGTGCTCTTACACTTCTAAAGAGGAAAGAAAATGATAAAATTAAAGAAAATCCAAATATTAAAATGTTGTTGTTGTTTTTAATTCGATATATACCAACAGAATGTCCTTCAGAATTGAAAGATTACCAGGAGAGAGAAGAAAATAAAAACATATATTTTCCAGCACAAACTTGACCAAGGCAGTCGATGTAGCCAGTCTTCTAATTTAGATGAGATTAAACTCTTTGCTGTCCAATGACTGTGTATAACTTGTCTTTTCAGTGCTAATGAGGCGTGAACAGCCAGAGCTCGGTCGAAAGCGTGTACATGAAGCGAGATACACCCATCTTAATCCCTTTAGCTTCGGCTGTCATTATGACCAATCATGTCATGATCAGTATGTAGCTACTAATCTCAGTGAAAGACACTATTACAATGGCTTTTAGCCTACTAAATAGACAGCTTAAGGTCAAGACATTGTTAATTTTATTTTATAGGCTACAAAAGTCCGTATGTTGTGCAGTCATATTAAATCTGGCACATATTAGCCTACGAATGAGAAACAAATCCATGGTACTTGGAAACATGTAGGCTACCCTAAATATGCTCTCATGGCTGCCTATAATCTCCAAGGGGCCACAAGGGGGTGCTAGGAGATCTCTGGAAAATCTGAGTGGGGGAAGTATTTTAAAGGGTTAGTTCATCCAAAAATGGAAATTCTGTCATTAATTACTCACCGTCATGTCGTTCCAACATATTTTTGATGAAATTTGAGAGCTCTCTGACTCCTCCATAGACAGCAATTTAACCACCACTTTCAAGGTTCAGAAAGATACTCAAGACGTTAAAACAGTCAACGTGACTGCAGTGGTTCAACCTTAATGTTATGACACGACGAGAATACTTTTTGCACACAAAAACAAAACAAAAATAATGATTTTATTCAACAATATCTTCTCTCCTTTGTCATTCTCCTACGTTGTTTACGTTCAGTGCATCACATGCATGCATCATGCTGCTCACATGAACAGCTTCAGCCAATACTGAGCTGGCGTTCTGATGTAGAACCTGGAAGCACTGAACGTAAACAATGTATGAGAATGACACAGAACAGAAGATGTATGTCATGTTATATATGTTTTGTTTTTGCACACAAAAAGTATGCTCGACGCTTCTTAAAATTAAGGTTTAACCACTGTAGTGTCACTGTATGCCTTTAATATCTTTCTGGACCATGAAAGTGGTGATTAAATTGCTGTCTATCTTAATTTATGTTACGAAGATGAATGAAGGTCTTACAGGTTTGAAAAGACATGAAGGTGAGTAATTAATGACAACATTTGTGGGAGAATTAACCCTTTTATAAATGGGCTATGCAAATTTTTTGGGGGAAAAATCTCTCCCTTTGCTTGCAATGAATGAATGTTTAAAAATAGTACTTATCTCTATCTTTATATGCAGTGTTCCTTAGCACATTCATTGGTTGATACATTATTTAAGCTTATTTTAAGCTGCTTTGAAACAACATTTCAATAAAAATTACTTTACAAATAAATGTTAATTTAATTTTAATTTTCAAAAATGTATGATGTATCTTTATTCTAATACACCAATGTCGAGTAAAGTAAATATTGAAACAGAATAGACACTGTAATCTTAATACGAATTAAATATTTTAAGATAATATTTCAGTCATTTGTTTTAGATGTATGATGACAGATAGTTTAATTGTGGTAAAAATATAATTACTATTTCTTTATTATGAAAATTATCCCTTTTTCAGCAGGTCTAAAACAATGTGATGCAAATTCACATTAGCTGTGCATTGTCAATGACAATCTCAGTTTCCTTAATGGCAGGATTGTGTTTTTAATGGATGTGTGAACAAAAGATGAGCCCCTCCTTCCACAGAACCACTGTCCTGCTCTATTTGAGAGGACTCAAGGAGAAAGGTATAAATACAAGTTGAACCTATCCACAGGCACAAGCTTCACTTGAGTATTTCATGATAAATCCATCTACCTTAACCTCTCAATTTACTACAATGCAACACCTCAATAACCGGGCAGAAAATCAGCTGAGCAGCACCGTAGCGTGCGAACTGGATAACTTTGGGAAAGGAGCCTGGGTGAATCAGGCCTACAGTGGTTCTCCTGCACCCATCAGACGCCCCATCAGCACCATCTACGACCCTCAGCCCATGTTTCACAGCTCTTTGGAGAACATGAACCAACTGAATCTGCCTAACCCCTATTTGGCTGAGGATAAATTGCGAACCCACCCCACTGAGGAGAAGAAGTCTGGATGCTGCTCCTTTTTCTTGAAAGCCATCAAAGGTAAGGGAGGATGCATGCATCTTTATATTTTCCATGATATGATTATTCTAGATTTACTTTAGCACTGTTAGCTTTTATTTATTATTATTATTATTATTATTATTATATACCATGTTTAATATTCAATTATTCCATTTGTTTGAGTGATGCTAATATTGTTATTGTTATTGTTATGAATTATATATATATATATATAAACCCAAAATAGGTGGTAATATATATATAAACCCAAAAATAGGCAATTTATGTTAATAAATGTTTTTTTTTTTAAATTTTCATTCATTAAACTTATTAATAAATGTCAATTTTTTTAAAATATATTAATAACTGTTAATTTCCAATATATTTTGGGGTAATTTTAAGCAAGCAATACAGTCATTTTTAAACAATAGTTGAGTTAAATAAAACTACCCAGCAGGTTGGGCAAACAACCCAATTGCTGGGTTTGTCCATTTTCAACCCAATTTTTGTTTTTAACCCAGCAGAAATATTTTTAATATATTCAGATGTAATATTTTAAAATCCCTTTTTTAAAACTTGCAATTATAACTAAATAATAAGTAATAAATACATTACTATTTTAAGTTAATAAAAATAAATGTAAGTAAATAAATAAATATATATATATATATATATATAAAAATATATATATATATATATATATATATATATATATATATATATATATATATATATATATATATATATATATAAATGTGTTTGTTTGTTTTGGTTTGGTAGGACTGTGGGGAACAGCTCTAAGAAAAGACACAAAGGAGAATCCTGAGCTCAATGTCAAAGCAAATCTCAAAGAACTGCTCGTCTACATTGTTTTCCTAGTGGATTTGTGTCTGTGTAAGTATTAGGTCGGTTGTTTGATATATTTATCCTTGTCTCTCTGTCTGAATGTATATTTTTACCAGTTAGGACCACCTGGTGGAGTTTGAAACCACTGTATGGATTAATTGATAATGGATAAATATAGTGCTGTAGCTGTGAATATTAAGGACATACATTAAAACATCAGCATGTGTAAACGTAAAATTGTAAAATGTCATTAGCTTGCTCTTTTGTCTTTTTGATTGTACTGGCTGTAATCCAAACTAATCCCATGGTTTTCTATTATATTGGGCTCCATTATGATCAGAGATGTGTATCAGCCTAAGTGCTTCTTATAAAATGTCCACTGGTCCCCTGTGTAACAACACAGCATTGTCCAGGGGAAAATTAGCCCTGAAAGGAACACAAGCGGGACCCTGCTGTCTTTTACTGATAAGAGCTCAGGTCAGGCAATTGAAGCTTTGTCTGTGCTGGAGTCACATTGTTCAAGAGGGCTATTTGTGTGTGCTCAAACAAATAACCCTCCCCTCATCTGTGCCCGCAGCTTTCATGACGTGAGCACCGCTAATGGATGAAACTTAAATGAAAAGATGTCCTTTATCTGTGTGGAGGGTGAATGCTGTAGCACGTCTGTGCAAAGTTCAATAAACGTTGTTGTGATTGTCGACTGATAATAATCATGTTCTCGTGCAGTGACCTATGGCATGACCAGCAGCGCCACCTACTATTATACAAAAGCTATGACCGATCTCTTTGTGAATTTACCGGGTGGCAGTGGAATCAGCTTTTCCTCTGTTGGCAGCGTGAATGATGTCTGGACTGTGAGTTTTAATGGCTTTTCTTATACTGATGTGAATAAAAATAAGGCTTTAGGTGTATTTATCTATATAAGTAGGCATATTACATCATTTTAATAGCTATAACGTTCTTTTCCTGGTGATTTTTTAAAAGGGTTAGCGCACCCAAAAATGAAAATAATACCATTATTACTCACCCTCATGTCGTTCCACACGCGTAAGACCTTCGTTTATCTTCGGAACACAAATTAAAATATTGTTGATGAAATCCTATGGCTCAGTGAAGCCTCCGTTGCCAGCAATGTTACTGCACCTCAAAGGTGCTAAAACATATTTGAAACAGTTACGTGAGTTCAGTGGTTTTATTTTAATCTTATATAGCGATAAGAATACTTTTTGTGCGCCAAAAAAAACCCTAAATAATGAATTTTCAACAATATATGGGCCGATTTCAAAACACTGAGCTTTATGAATCTTTTGTTTCGAATTAATGATTCGGATCTCCTAACGGCTAAACTACTGATATCACGTGACTTTGGCGCTCCGAGTCACTGATTCGTTTCGTAAAGCTCCGAAGCAGTGTTTTGAAATCGGCCAATATAGATTTTGTTGAAAAATCTTTATTAATTAATTAATTTTTTTTTTTTTTTTTTGCCGCACAAAAATTATTCTTGTCGCTTTATAATATTAAGATAGAACCACTGAACTCACATAACTGTTTCAAATATGTTTTTAGTACCATTATGGATCTTGAGAGGTGCAGTAACATTGATGGCAATGGAGGCCTCACTGAGCCATCGGATTTCATCAACAATATTTTAATTTGTGTTCCGAAGATGAACGAAGGTCTTAACGGTGTGGAATGACATGAGGGTGAGTAATAAATTACATTATTTTCATTTTTGGGTGAGCTAACCCTTTAAAGTAATGATACATTAAATTAAGTGTAATTTATTCTAACATAAATTCCAAGTTTTGGCTGTTATTGTTTATATAATTTTCATGTTTTTATGTAAAAGTCTTAAGTATACTTTATTAAATGTTTGTTTTTGCCTGACTCTACATTCACTTATTGTCAGCTTTTAGCTAAAACGTTTTTTCTAATATGGTTATTTGATTTTAATATTTTTATTTAAGCAATTTTAATGTTTTAAAATACTGTTACTGTTTATGTCATATTAATTATTTAGGCCTATTGTAGTTTTAAGTATCTTTATTTAGTATTAACTTAATAATAAATGTTTGTCTATTCATGGGACAAATCCAATAGTCTTACTTTGATTTTTCTTGAATCTTTGCAGTACATGGAGGGCCCATTACTTGACAGCCTGTACTGGACTAAGTGGTATAATGATGACCCTCTTCAGAACGAAAATCAGTCCTTTATCTACTATGAGAATTTGTTGTTAGGAGTCCCCCGCATTCGACAGCTCAAAGTGAAGAGCAACTCCTGCAAGGTGCACAAAGACTTTCAGCAGGAGATCTCTGATTGTTTTGATGTGTACAACGACAAGAAGGAGGATGACAGCATGTTTGGACTGATCAACGGAACAGCGTGAGTGACGTTTATGATTAGCAACAGTTGTATTTCTCTCTTCAAGGGTTGAAATGTGTTGATTTTTATTAAATATAATCTCATTTTTCTTCAGCTGGCAGTACCACTCAGAAAAGGAGATCAAAGGGTCAAGTCACTGGGGGTTACTGACCACATACAGCGGAGCAGGATATTACCAAGACCTGGCGAAGACCAAAGAAGAGAGTACTGCTATTCTAAAGGACCTCAAAGACAACCTGTGGCTTGATCGTGGAACTCGAGTTCTTTTCATTGACTTCACGGCATACAATGCTAACATCAATCTCTTCTGTGTTGTAAGGTACTTGACCGAAAATAAACATTCATTTAAAATGTTTTGCATTTGTATGCCCAAAATTATACATTTGGTCTGGTTTGCTAGGTTAGTTAATAAAATTAAATTTCTACATCTGTTATTTAACATAAGCTGTCCTTTTTAATGTACAAGGCATTTTTTTTTTTATATAAACAATAAATATGAAACATAACATAACATAAAATAATTAAATATAAAATATTAATATGGAATAAACAATCTGATGTCAAAATGTGTTATTGCATTGTATTATTTATAAAACGATAAATAATTTTTATTTTCTTCTTTCTTCAGATTGGTGGTTGAATTTCCAGCTACCGGTGGAGCAATTCCCTCCTACCAGATCCGCACTGTAAAGCTGATTCGTTACGTCACCACCTGGGATTTCTTCATCATTGGCTGCGAGATACTGTTCTGTGTCTTCATACTCTATTACATTGTGGAGGAGATTCTGGAATTCCGAATCCACAAACTGTCCCATTTCAACAGCATCTGGAACATTTTAGATTTAGTGGTGATACTGGTAGGAGGAAATCAGATCATATTAGTATCAGATATCACTTTATATCAAACATATTTGAAAGATTTTATTTATAGCTATAATAATAAAAATTCAACATCTAATTTGGTAAACATTACTTGACAAGAGCAGACTCTAATAGTAACTGTTCTCTTTTTAACAGCTTGCTGTGGTGGCGATAATCTTCAGTGCATTTCGGACCATCAAAGTGGATGAGTTACTTGGAAACCTTCTAGAACAACCTGACATCTATGCTGATTTTGAATTTCTTGCATTTTGGCAAACCCAGTACAACAATATGAATGCAGTAAATTTGTTTTTTGCTTGGATTAAGGTAATTTTTTATTATGAGTTTTTAAAATAACAAGGTGGAGTTTCAGATCTGGTCACACTTTGGGCCGGATGCATAAACTGCTAAGACTAGTCTTACAAATTAGTCATTAAGTTTTTTTTTTCTTTAAGCCTGTTCATAACTTTTTTAAGTCTGTTACATAAAAACATAAAAGGTCTAATTTGTTGCCGGTATAATAGTTGGTCATACTAGTTCTTGGCTGTTTATGCAACTTGCTTTTTATATTAGGTGTCTTTAACTACCATGTACTTACAGTAAAAAAAAATGTTACAGTGCACTTATTGTCCATGTTGTATGGTAAACCACTTTAGCTGCTATTGAGGTGGGATACAGGTAACACCGTGTCTACATCTAAAGCAAATAGAACCCATTATAATCGGTGATGCTGTCTACACTGGATGAGGTGCGACACAACAAATTCCCGACAGTAAACGTATGCCCTGATTAATTTAAATGTTAGTACATAGTAGTTAAAGACACTTAATATAAAGTAGGACCTCAGATTTTTAGTTAAATTCACCCATATTGATATCATGATGGCTTTAATCTCTGCAGATCTTCAAGTATATCAGTTTCAATAAGACGATGACCCAGCTTACATCCACCCTGGCTCGGTGTGCATTAGACATCTTTGGATTTGCCATTATGTTCTTCATTGTGTTCTTTGCGTATGCTCAGTTGGGTTACCTGCTCTTTGGAATGGAAGTTGAAACGTTCAGCACATTTAACAAGTGCATGTAAGGATGTTTTTTTTCTCTCTGTTAAAACTATTTTAGAATAAATTATTATATACAGTGGGTACGGAAAGTATTCAGACCCCCTTAAATTTTTCACTCTTTTGTTATATTGCAGCCATTTGTTAAAATCATTTAAGTTAATTTTTTTCCTCATTAATGTACACACAGCACCCCATATTGACAGAAAACACAGAACATTTTTGCAGATTTATTAAAAAAGAAAAACTGAAATATCACATGGTCCTAAGTATTCAGACCTTTTGCTGTGACACTCATATATTTAACTCAGGTGCTGTCAATTTCTTCTGATCATCCTTGAGATGGTTCTACACCTTCATTTGAGTCCAGCTGTGTTTGATTATACTGATTGGACTTGATTAGGAAAGCCACACACCTGTCTATATAAGACCTTACAGCTCACAGTGCATGTCAGAGCAGATGAGAATCATGAGGTAAAGGAACTGCCTGAAGAGCTCAGAGACAGAATTGTGGCAAGGCACAGATCTTTTTATCATATTATATATTATATATCATAATTTATTCTTATTAAACGCAGTCAAAACATTAATTTCTGATAAAACTATAATTTCAATAAAAAAATTGATGCATAAAATCTTTCGTGGAAAATAATGTTAATTCGGTAACACTTTAAAATAAGGTTCATTCATTAACATTATTTAACTACATTAGTTAACATGAACCAATAATGAACAGCATTTCTTAATCTTTGTTAATGTTAATTTCAACATTTACTAATACATTACATTACTAACATTTACTAATACATACATCTTGTTAACATTAGTTAGTGCACTATGAACTAACATAAACAATGGTATTTTCATTAACTAACATTAACGAAGATTAGTAAATACAGTAACAAATGTATTGCTCATGGTTAGTTCATGATAGTTAATACATTAACTAATGTTTAACGAATGAACCTTATTGTAAAGTGTTACCGTTACCGTTAATTTTTTTTCTTTATTTCTCCACTCTGCAGTTTCACACAGTTTCGAATCATCCTTGGAGATTTCGATTATGATGCCATTGACAGGGCAAACAGAGTACTCGGACCAATATACTTTTTCTCCTATGTGTTCTTTGTCTTCTTTGTGTTACTGGTAAGTTCTTCAGACGTATATAATTTGCTTATAATTGTTTGTTCTAAATCATAAGTGCCTCTTTCTCAATTAACATGATGAATTGGCATTAACAGAACATGTTTCTGGCCATCATCAATGACACATACTCTGAGGTGAAGTCAGAACTCGCTTCTCAGAAAGATGAGTTCCAGATTTCAGATCTAATCAAACAGGTAAGTCATCCTAGAGCATACAGTGGATACGATCTATTTCATTTATGATTGGAAAACTGTGTAACCACCACGAAAACCAAGGCTGTTGTGTTTGCATTGTTTATGTACACGTGGGAAAATTATACTTTAATTTTAGAGTTATGCAAAGACCTTCATGAAACTGAAACTTAAAAAGGAAAAGATCTCTGATGTTCAGAAAGCCCTGGATGGAGGCTCGAGTGAGCTGGAGTTCAAAGATTTCAGGGATGCTTTGAAAGAGTAAGTCTCAGGTGAAACACAAACACATTCATGTATAGTAGCAGCAATGATGCAGAGGAATTCATGTATTGTGGTTATGTGTCCCACATGTCAGAATGGGTCATGCTGACCATGAGATCTCAGCTGCTTTCTCCAGATTTGACCAAGATGGGAACCAGACTTTGGACAAGCAGGAGCAGGAGAAAATGAAACAAGAGTTGGAGGAAAAAAGGGTGTGTTTAATTTATTTTTTTTCATGGGCTGGTTTGGCAAGTTAATGTTTCTAAGATGGATCTCCATGGAGACATTAATCTGATATAGTCTCTGTTTTTCTTATATTTTCAATCAGGATGCACTCAATGCAGAGCTTCGTAATCTTGAAAACAGTGTTGAACCCACAGAGGACCATAGAAACAAAGTTCCTCTGGAGGACTTTCAGAGGTTTGTGTACAGATTCATTGTCTCAAACTCTTAGTGTCAGCAGTAAAACCTGATGTTCAGTGTTATTTTAGTATGATTTATATGCTGTATTGTATTTATTAATATTTTGGTAAAAATTTATATTAAGGTCTCATTTAACATTAATGCATTAACAATGAGCAATATACAAACCCGATTCCAAAAAAGTTGGGACACTGTACAAATTGTGAATAAAAACAGAATGCAATGTGTAAGTTTAAAATTTAAATATTTTATTCAGAGTACAACATAGATGACATATCAAATGTTTAAACTGCGAAAATGTATAATTTTAATGGAAAAATAAGTTGATTTTAAATTTCATGGCATCAACACATCTCAAAAAAGTTGGGACAAGGCCATGTTTACCACTGTATGGCATCCCCTCTTCTTTTTATAACAGTCTGCAAATGTCTGGGGAATGAGGAGACAAGTTGCTTAAGTTTAAGAATAGGAATGTTGTCCCATTCTGGTCTAATACAGGCTTCTAGTTGCTCAACTGTCTTAGGTCTTCTTTGTCTCATCTTCCCCTTTATGATGCGCCAAATGTTTTCTATGGGTGAAAGATCTGGACTGCAGGCTGGCCATTTCAGTATCCGGATCCTTCTACGCAGCCATGATGTTGTAATTGATGCAGTATGTGGTCTGGCATTGTCATGTTGGAAAATGCAAGGTCTTCCCTGAAAGAGACGACGTCTGAATGGGAGCATATGTTGTTCTAGAACTTGGATATACCTTTCAGCATTGATGGTGCCTTTCCAGATGTGTAAGCTGCCCATGCCACATGCACTCATGCAGCCCTATTCCATCAGAGATGCAGGCTTCTGAACTGAGCGCTGATAACAACTTGGGTTGTCCTTGTCCATTTTAAATGAGCCTTGGCCCAGAGAAAATGCCTGCGCTTCTTTTTTGACCTATACAGCTTTAGTCGGCAACGGTGAATGGCACAGTGGATTGTGTTCACCGACAATGTTTTCTGGATGTATTCCTGAGCCCATGTTGTGATTTCCATTACATAGCATTCCTGTATGTGATGCAGTGCCGTCTAAGGGCCCGAAGATCATGGGCATCCAGTATGGTTTTCCGGCCTTGACCCTTACGCACAGAGATTGTTCCAGATTCTCAGAATCTTTGGATGATATTATGCACTGTAGATGATGATAACTTCAAACTCCTTGCAATTTTTCTCTGAGAAACTCCTTTCTGATATTGCTCCACTATTTTTTGCCGCAGCATTGGGGGAATTGGTGATCCTCTGCCCATCTTGACTTCTGAGAGACATTGCCACTCTGAGAGGCTCTTTTTATACCCAATCATGTTGCCAATTGACATAAGTTGCAAATTGGTTCTCCAGCTGTTCCTTATATGTACATTTAACTTTTCCGGCCTCTTATTGCTACCTGTGTAGCTCTCATGAAATCCAAAATGGGCCAATATTTGGCATGACATTTCAAAATGTCTCACTTTCAACATTTGATATGTTATCTATATTCTATTGTGAATAAAATATAAGTTTATGGGACTTGTAAATTATTGCATTCCTTTTTTATTCACAATTTGTACAGTGTCCAAACTTTTTTGGAATCGGGTTTGTATATTACAGCATTTATTAAACTTTTTAATGTTAATTAATAGAAATATTCATGTTAGTTCACAGTGCATTAATTAATGCTAACAGATAGGCCAACAACTTTTGAAATTAAACCTTTCATTTAACATTTGGTAACACTTATTTTTTTTATATATATATATATATATATATATATATATATATATATATATATATATATATATATATATATATATATATATATATATAAATTTGTATAATATATGTTTATTGTATTGTTTTTATTTCGTATTATATTTTTCTTTAAATTATTTTTATTTCAGTCTTAGTCATTTAATACTTCAAATTCAATGTATTTCAGTTAGTTACCAAAGCAACATTTCTCATTTTTGCTCTAGTTTTTTAAGCACAAATTATTGTTTTTCTATTCCAGGCTGGTTCACAAAGTTGCTCAGCTTGAAAATGCTGTGACCACTATAATGTCCAAACTGGACACTGTTATGGAGAAAATGAGACTTCAGACATTCAACACAGAAAACAGAGACATGGATAAGCAGATGGCTAGAGATGATGTGAGTTTTTAGTTCTATTGAACCTCATGACATCATACTTGAAATTATTTAAATATATTATAGAAGTATGTAAACCATACTGCTGTATTGTGACAGGAATCAAGACCGGCTTCAGGAGGGAATATTCAGGTAAACCTGGAAAGAGTCTTGGCTCAGGGACCACCATCCTGGTCATTAGCTGGTCCGATGGGGAATATGAGGAATCGTTTGCACCCAGATGTAGGATGGCCAGTCGTTTCTGAGAACAGTAGTTCTGCACGCCACTGATTCATCAAAACCTTTTGTTTAAAACTGACTAATATATAGGCTTAATCTAAGCCGTCTGTGGATATAGACTCAGAATGTGACCGTAAAGAGGAAGGTATTACTGTAGAATAGATGTAGTACTCTGTTACAGGCGGCAGAGAAATCTGCTTGTGTCTCTTTTCCATACTGACTGTTTAACGTGCAGTTACTGTGGCATTTATAAGAGGGAATAAGAGATGATATGATTGACAGTCTGATTATATTTCTCTTTAAGGCTTGATTAATGTTTCAGCACAGTGTAATTGATGTATTGTGGTGCGTTAAATAGATTCCCTCTAGTTTCTGGGAATTTTTCAACTATATCAGGCCACAAATTATTCTTCTGACCTTCCTCCCTGTTAAAGACTGAATTTTCATGATTACTTTTAGTTATTGTGAAACAATTTCTGTACAAATAAGATATGGAAATCATTAATTAAACCCTGCATAATGTAATCTCAAAACTTTATTTCCAATTATATATGGAAACATCAGAGCTAAAATTAGTGAGAAAAGTCAGTTACATTTTACAAATTATGAAAAGAGTCAAAGTTTAATGTGTATTATTAGTCTATGGAACATTATTACACACTTTGAGACATTTTCCTTAATCTCCTTTACTTTGATATGAACCTTGTAAATGTTGTATTTTATAGTGAGAAGCATATCAGTGTATACTCAAACTACTTTAGTTTATACACTAATCTTGAAACAATATTTCTAGTATATATAAAAAGATACTTATATCTTTATCTTTCTCTTCTTTTCTGAGTCAAATAAATAATTAAAATTGCAAAACAAATGGTCATACATTGTTTTAAAAAAAGAGAAAACATTTCTTGTCCAATGGTTCATTTATTGAGACTCATTTAGACTAAAAAGAAAACTTGAAATGCTAAATTGTATTCAAACATTTCTGCCTTTTACATTCAATGCTTTGAGCAACCTCAATATTATGGTTTGAAACATGCAATTCCTTAACATCCCCAAGGGAAAAAAAAAAAAATCCAAACCTTATCTCTGGCTACTCAAAAATGGCACGCATATTTGTTAAAACAGCAAAAGGACAAATTTACAGTAGGCTCTAAAATAAATCATACAGCTCTCTACGAGGGTCTCAAAGTGTTCAACTGAAATTGTGTGGGACTGAGCAAAAATTAAGGCTTGCTTGTAACTGTCAAGTCACACACGTAACGTTTGTCTAACATACGCTGCATTAGTTCTGCAAAAGTCTGTCAAGTAGAGCGCATGCTTTGAAACCCTTATTCCAGGCCAAGATATCAAAAGATATTTACAGGTATGGCCATCATGACCTTTTCTCCATAGTGAATGGGAGAGATTTCACTGTCTGTAAATTGGAGTAAAAAGATACACTATACACACTGTATCAAAGAGCTCTAGAATCGGAGGAGAACAAGGGAGCTAACGTGGATTAAATATACACCACTGCACATAGAAATTCATTTACACGTCAACATTTACAAGACACAGGTTCAATGAACCCCCAAAAAGTGCCTTTACTTACATTTGTTTGCCAAGTCAGAATGCAGAATGAAAGTTTTTTTGTTGCCATTTGTTTTGTTTTTGTACAAAATTCAAAGTCCATACTGCAATGAACAAGCAAACGCATGATCAGTTTAGGAAGAGAAAAAAAAAAGAAAAGAAAATACTTAGTTCAAAAAAACCATTTACACCATGGGTTTTCTGCAATGTACCTGTGAAGTTCCTGAAGCTGGGATTTAAGGGAAAATCAGCAATTTTCCTCAAGATATGCAGTAAAAAAATGGTGAGGATACAAGAGTTGTACATCTCGAATTCCACTAAAACAGGAACAAATCTCGTGAATTAATTCAGATTTCCATTGAAGGCGCTCATCTCAATTGCCTTTAATCTAAATTTGCATCTTTACAATAAAGCGATTCCTGCTTCAGATCCAAAGCTTGTAAGGAAAAGATGATGTGCACCTATTAGTTTTTAGCTACCCTCCCAGTGAGTGCAGGATGTATAGACGTGAGAGGCGTGTGTAATGGAGAACGAAGGTCAGATTACTGTGTCTGGTACCCGGCCATGCCAAAGTTAGCCTGGTTCATCACTGGGCCAGGCTGAGCCTGAGAGGGTTGCGTCCCAAAGCCTCCCACCCAGGCAGGAGACTGTGATTGTCTAGAGCAAAGAACGACAAAAAAGTGGCTGTTAACATTTTCAAGTTCCTACATAGGTAAAACATGATACACCAACACATATAGAAATACATGAAAACTTACTCTACACCAAATCCTTGCTGATTCCATGTTTGTCCGTACATTCCATATGACGGTACTTGCCAGCCATTCGTCATGTACTGACCATATTGTTGAGGATTGCCGTACATTTGATTCCAATGTCCCCACTGACCATACTCCATCTGTGAATGAAGCATCAAGAACTTTTTCTTAAACTTGACTTTTCTACTGTTACACTCTAAAAAAAATGCAGAGTTAAAAACAACCAAGTTGGGTTAAATATGGACAAACCCAGCAGGTTGGGTTAAAGGGCACCTATTATGCCCTCTTTCACAAGATGTAATATCAGTCTCTGGTCTGGTCAAGTTTCAGCTTAAAATACCCCACAAATTTGCCCCTATTTGGGGGTGAGCATAAACTTGCCTTTTACTATATTACTATATTGCTGGCTAAAAAAATAAATCTAAAATTGGTTGAAAAAAAAAATGGCTGGGTGAAAACAACCCAATCCCTAGGTTTGTCCATATTTAACCCAGCACTGAAGATGAAAAACACGTGCTGGCCTGATTCAAACAATGTCACAATAGCTCAACACTATGGGATAGATTTAATACCACATTAAAATGAGATTAAGATTAATACTACTACTACTAATAAATCGAATTCACAAGCACTTACGGGTTGGACATTTTTGGCCATGTCAGGTGATTCTTTGCCCCAGTAGCACTTCACAACATGACCTTCAATGGTTGTACCATTCACTGAGACGATGGCATGAGCAGCACTTTCATGAGAGGAGAACCTGACAGAAAATGATGCTGGTGATTGAAGAAATGTGAAGAGCACAGCAATCCTATGGTTTACAATAAAATCAGAAGGACTGTCTTTGTCACCATGTGACTACTTAAATCTTGATATTGCCTTTAATAATAAATTATATAATAGAAATAATATGAATATTTTAGAAACATCGCCATAACATATATGATAAATTACACATGCAAATAAATTATACGTTTAGAATTGCCATGATTATTGATGAAAAGGCTGCCTTTATTTGATCAAAGATTAAATAAAAACAGTAATACTGTGAAAGAGACAATTCAAAATAACATTTTCCATTTGAAAATGTTTAAAAATGTAATTTTATTTTGGTATTTTGCTGGCTTGGCAGATTAAGAGAAGTTGTCAATCCATATAACCTTTTTTTGTTTTGTGAAGAGTAAAAACAAGCAAATGAGCATTGATTTTATTTCAGCAATTTTGGGCACCATTTAATTGCAGCCATAACCACCACAACAACAAGCAACCATTAATGTCTTACATATTCATTATAATTATAGGTGCTTCTACAATATTTTATATTATACATAGACTGTCCACATTATAAAAAATCTAAATCGAAGACAACTAAAAACATCAGAGGAATAGTTCGGTGAATGATACCTGATAAAAGAATAACCCTTCTCCGGAAAAACTCTGATCTCCATTATCTGTCCGAAAGGAGAAAACGTCTGTCGCATAAGGTGTTCTGTTTGAAGAGAGCAGTGAGAGTCACATCACAAAAATATTAAGAGCGAGCATGCATACTAATACTCAGAATGGGTGAGTAAAAGGGCAAATGCACACATACCTGTGAGACCTGACTGAATGCCACCGCAGTACACTGTGCAGTTCTGAGGACTCGACTGGTTTACCACCTCATCAAACCTCAGCTGCTTGGAGCTGTCTGGAATTTTCCCCAATTACAGTTACATTAAATTAGCTCAACTCAAAGACAGTTAGCAAACCAAAGAAAGACAAAGTAGTGGATTAAGATCAAGCTTACTATCTTGCACACTCTTGGGGGCGGGTGGTTTCCGAGTTGCCCAGTTAGTCCGGATTTGCCGTCCACCAAGCCACTGACCCCCCATGTGTACTATAGCATTCTCAGCATCCTAAAAGAGAAGAAACGACAGATTTAACAAACAAATGTAAACTTAAGGCACAACAAAAAACATAACCTCTTAGAAGCACTACTAGTCTTTCAATAGTTCATATTTATAATTAGGAGCTTCCCACATAAATGTCCTAGTTTGCTTTTAAGTACTATTATTAAGCTGACCAAAAACTTACACTCAAACAGCAAATTCAACTCTAACAGTCTGACTCGTTCCAGTAGATTGAATATCTGTAATCCTACAGCTATAATATGAATTGTAGTAAACAGAAATAGAATAACCTTCACTCTGTGTTCCTGTACTGGAGCCTTACCAGTTTGTTATAGAAGGACACAAATCCATACCCCTTTGATTTCCCTGTTGTCATATCCTTCACCACTCGTGCATCCCTGAAAGAAAAACGTAACAACGGAAAAGTCAGTCCATTGAAGGCTTGCTAGAGGAACTAAAAAAGAAAGGAACCACACACACATTGCACTGTACTGACACTGTAACAATATCCTAAGTTATTCTAACAAAACTTTACACTAACAACTGCATATTCTCTTGATTACTGGTACTTCAAAAAATATATAAAATAAAAAACAAGAACAAAGTCATGCAACCTACACTACTGCATGTATGTTTAAAAGCTCCTGCAAAGATTGCAACTTTTCTTAGACATCTCCTGTGACACAACATAGTGATCCAATCTTCATCTTAATCACTAGTACTTAATCTCTTATATTAGTAAAAGTCATCAATGTCATTACCATGCATTCCTAGTTTCAACTGCTGTCTCTAATTCTACTCAAGAGTACATAGAAATATCAAAAGAGAAAAAAGGAATTAAACGGCATACATGGCCTGTTAACAGATTTCTTTATTTTTCCTGGTCAATTCTTTACCACCAATATGGAGTTTGGGAAGCTGCAAATTTCGAGAAATTAACATTTTCAGAATTTCAGGAGAATCAATCTATCAACACAACTAGGAAAACCATCATAAAACAATTTTACAAGCAAATATTCATGAATTATCTGAGGATTGTTAAAAGTCTACACTACGTCAGCGTTAATAGAAAAATATTGCAGTATACAAATATAAAAAGCAAAGAGTAAATAGAAAAAAAATCTACATCTGAGTTCCCAGAGTGCACAGTTCCTTGCTGTTAGCCTTCAAGCTCCTGTCCAATCCTATGAGCATTTCTGTAAAATAACCAGAGCTCTATTAACTGACACTCAGAGCTAAAGGAGACTCTGAAAATTTTGCAGAGTAGCAGTGCATAATGTTTTTTTTTTTTTTTTTTTTTTTTTTTTGAGTGTTGACAACTAAAAAAATTTAAATTTAGGTAAATCAAGACTACTTACCAATTTCGGAAAAGCAGTGGAGTGATGAAAAATTTTAAGGTGCACAACAGATCGATCTGGGTACACAATATTGACTATACTGCCCTGTGCTTGCTGATCATAACTGATTATGGGACTATTCAATTTATCAATGCAATTAAATACTACCTTTAAACCAAAATTATAGTCTCTAAAACACTATGACATCCTGTTCTCAACTGCTGTGACAAACAATTGTATAAATGTAGGTGTTTTATATAAAAGAGAAACAAAGACTTCATTCCTGACAGAACTGGGACTAAATGTGCCAGCTAATCCTGGCACAAATGACAAATGTAAAGTAAATGTTTATCTTTGCATCAATTTACTCCCAAAATGAGCAAATATGTTAACAACCAAAGGTAACCAAATTAAAAATAAATAAAACTATGAAACTGTTTGCATGGTTTTAAGAAAACAGGGGTTAAAAAAAAATTATATAGAGAGGTCATCTGGCTCAAATTAACAACACACCACCACTCAACATTATTCAGACAAAAGCAAAACATAATCCACAAAAGGGTGTGACTTCATGGAACTTACGAGATTTTCCCAAAGGGTGCAAATGCAGCTCTGATGTCATCAGTTGTGATCTCAGGGCTCAAATCTCCCACAAAAACATGAAAGTGATCTGCAGAAATTTTTAACATTTAACAAACAGTGACGTTTAAGAATAATAAAAAAAACTAAACCACAATTGATATAAAAGACAATAACTTACTAGATGTGTCTTTCTTCTGACTGCTAGGAGTAGTCGCCCAATTTACCTTGACTTCCTGTCATTGGAAATACACTTGTTGAAGGCATTACCTTTGATAACATGATATTCAGGGTGCAACGCTTCACAATAAACATCAAACCACCCAAATTTTGTTACGCTTGTCTAATGAAACGATGCCACAAGATGTACCTTTCCCAAAATCTTCCTTCCATTCATGGCGGCTAAAGCAGCTGCAGCGTCTCGGTGTTCAAAGAACTCCACAAAGCAATACGGATCATTGCTTGTATGCTGCAAAACAGAAAATCCAATAGAAGAGTTCACCTTCCTGCTGCTATCGGATTGCTGAGAAGAAAAGCCAGGAAAATATATTATTGCAAAATCATGGGTATTGGGTGGAAGACTGTGTTTAATATTTTCTGTTATTAACATCATTTTGGCTTGATTTTATGAAATAAGAAAATGTAAGGAATAATGATTAGTTCGTTCTAGGTTCAAAGTAAATTTATTCCACATATTAACATAAATGTAGAGTTTGGCAGGCGTTTCCACACAAACCCATTTACACTCAAACTCATCATGGTGAGCTCAAATTCAGTACATTTCAGTAAACATTTGAAAAAGTGTAGTTGTGATGAATGTTTACCTCGGTTATCATTTTACAACTTTTACATGGCCCAATCTGAGTAAATAACTGAAGGATCAAGTTCTCCGTTACATCTCTTGAAAGATTCCCCACGTAGCTGAAAATGCAGATAAAAGATACATTAAATAAAAAGATAAAAACAATTATATTTTCCCCCTTTATAATTTAGCATGTTAAGACAATTTTTAGTTAAATGGAAAAAGGAAAAGAGAAAATGATACAGTACTTTTCAAAATCAAACTTGAAAACAAATTATGATAAAATAATTCAAAAGTATATTTTAGGGTACATACATCCATGAAACTAAAAATACACATTTATTTTTGCAGAGATATAACACCCTTCATGTGTTGTGCAAACATAAAATGATGTTCGGTTATATATGTATATTTATAGATGAGCCGGGTATAGATGTGACAGCCCCTTTATGCATGAGTGACATCAGGATGGAAACACATTTACCCTCATAACCGAACTACTGAAACGATGTGTATTTAATCATCCAGTTGAATCAGGAGTAGAGATTTTTTTTTTTTAATCTGACAGTGTAGTACCAATACCAAACACAAAATCCAGACTTCTAAAAAAGATATCAGGCCTGAGATTAGATTAGGCCTTTACTAAACCAACAGACAATGACATACTCGTTCAAACACACAGATACAGAACATTGAGGTTTATTAATTAACATGTTAAACCCATATACTGTAACATAGGAAATACAGTTCACATTTAGCTATGTTATTTGAATGAGCCTTGGATTTAATTATTTTTGATGCTTAGCCAATTTGACTACTTAGCCGCTAGCTTAGCTTAAGCATGCTACAGCTAAATATGTTTCCCACGCTCGCCGGATGGAGATAAAAACTTTTCGTCCTTTCTACTGTACAAAATGTGAGCAATAGTAACTGACTGCACCCCTGTCGATATTAAGCAGTGCTTACTAAAAGCCCTTGATGTCAAAAACGTTTGTAGGACGTCGTTTTTGGAGCTAGCTGTTAGCTAGAAGTGTGTCAGTGGTGCTAAGGATTGAGCGGTTATTCACTGAGCGCTGACAGGGTTTGTGTTTTCAGCTACTTACAGGGTTTTTGGGTGGCTCTCGTCTTCCATTCTTGGATGCCGGAAGGAGTGCTAACAAAACGTGTTTTCAGTTTCTCAAATGTGGCTTATTTTTAGGATGAACAATACTGGACTGGTGTTACTTTCAATCTTGAGTAGAAAATGGCGGAACCCGGGTAGTCAGGAAGACAGTCACTGCGCATGTGCAGAAGCAGGACGATTGATCAGACAGGAAAGGGGAGCTTGATAAAATCGCCGTGCTTGTATGCAGCAGGTGTCAATATATCATGCATCACAGATTTTTAATTGGTAATATGACCTTGCATGTTATGTATTTGTATGTATTCATTCAACCTAATCTTTCAAGGCTTTTTACTTGTTTTCGTGACCACTTGTTAGAGCTTTAATGAAGTCTTTGGCAAAAAGTAACATACTTTATAGGCAGGACACACAGTCGCACTGATACCAGGTAACATTTTTAGTGATAATATTTTTAATTAGTGATTGTTCAGAAATTTAATATTTTAAGAAACAAGAAAATGTCATCATCAAATTCGATTCTTAGTCCAAAACTTTAACTGAACGTTACCCCAGTGAAAGAAACAGTATTGTCCTGTGGAAAATGTGTGTGTATTATGATTAAAAAAAGTTGCAATGTATTCTTTATATCCTCCTGGGACCCAGGAATAGACTTTTGGCCTCTGTAGTGGACATAATATTTTATTGATTTTCTCTGACATAATACATGTCACAGTTTTAAGTGTGGATGTCCTGTAAATAGCACATTCAGGGCATTGCAGAGATAATGAATTTTCAGACAACTTCTTGGTCTTTAAAGGATTAGTTCACTTTCAAATTAAAATTTCCTGATAATTTAGTCACCCCCATGTCATCCAAGATGTTCATGTCTTTCTTTCTTCAGTTGAAAAGAAATGAAAGGTTTCGATGAAAACATTCCAGGATTTTTCTCCATATTGTGGACTTCAATGGACTCCAAACAGTTGAAAGTCAAAATTACAGTTTCAGTGCAGCTTCAAAGCATTCTACGCGATCCCAGGCGAGAAATAAGGGTCTAATCTAGAGAAACCATCACTCATTTTCTAAAAAAATAAATAAAATTTTTATACATTTTAACCATAAATTGTCATCTTAAACTAGCTCTCTTCTTCTTCTCTATTTGAGTTCCGGCAGTGTAGACGCTGCTAAGTGTATTACTGCCCTCTTCAGGTTAAAGTTAGAACTAAATTGTCATACACAATATGCTAGTGCAAGTATATAACAATTAGTTCAAACTTTGACCTGTGGAGGGCAGTAATACATGATGGTTTCTCAAGTTTAGACCCTTATTCCTTGTCTGGGATCGTGTAGAATGCTTTGAAGCTGCACTGAAACTGTAATTTTGACCTTCAACCGTTTGGGTTCCATTGAAGTCCACTATATGGAGAAAAATCCTGGAATGTTTTATTCAAAAACCTTAATTTCTTTTTGACTGAAGAAAGAAAGACATGAACATCTTGAATAACATGGAGGTGAGTCAATTAATCCTTTAAATATGATTTTTCAAAAATGTTATTTTTTCATTTGTTTCTTATGCTCTAAACAATATAATGACGTGAAAAATACTAAATGAAAAAAATTCAGGAGGATATTCAAGGATGCATGAGGGCCTAAATATTTTAAAATATCAAATATTTAATTAATAGATTTACAAAACACCACTTAAAGCTGTACAACATGTTGAAACTGCTATAACTGTCCTAGTATTTTAAATTGTATTGGTTATTATATTTTATCTATATAAATAATCAAGAGATTAGATGGCCTTCTCTATATATCCCAAATCATTTAGCATTATGTGATAGATGACAAATGAGAAGAAGAGTAGAAATGAGTATAGATTTTTTTTTTATGTATTACTGTCTGTCTTTTGAAATGAACGCTAAAAAGCAACAAGTGTTCTCTGTCCAGTAAACCGGAGGGGGAGGCGAGCGACTAAAGTGTCTGGACGGTCAGGGGGTCATTTTTGGTCACACACGTGGGCGTCACAGTGAACCCTTAGCTAGAACTTTCTCGGTAGTCTTCGGTAAGACCTTGGTGCTTCCAGAAACCCATCCCCATTTACAGTACGTCATCAAACGGACCCTTTAAAGCGTCTGTAGCGGCTGTAATGGCACAATATTCGGGAGCGAAGCAATATCAGAGTATGAAAACACTGTCTCCAGTCGAAACGATGGCAACTAACGATCCTCTACCACCTGGGTGGGAGATCAAAATTGACCCGCATACAGGTTGGCCGTTTTTTGTGGATCATAACAATCGCACAACGACGTGGAATGATCCGAGGCATGACACGAAAAAGGTAAGAAAGATCTTGATTTTGCTTTTGGAAGTTGCGCTGTCAAACGTGATCGGTTTTCAGGCGATTTAAAAATGCAGATCTAGATATGGCGCGTAATAGATTACTTTGGGTTATGGCATTTTAGAGGGTGTTTCATCGAAAAAGACAATTTTGTTGAGTGCGTAGGCTACGATCCCACACAGTACATCCAAATCATACTTGAGCAGACACTGACTGTCTATGGTAGAGCAGCCACGCACTTGATATATTTGCTTTAGCTCGCGCGTGAATCGCAGTCACCTCTGTTAAAATAGCGCTTCGCGTGCGTTCGAACGGCTTGACTGAATATGCACGGGCGAAATATATTAGTGTTATGATCTCAGCTGAAGTGATTAGTGTGTGACGCACTGCAGTCATATGTGAGAGTGTTAGAACGACTCCACAATGTTTATTTAAAGCCTCGAGAACTACGCACACTGCGCTTGTTCTCCACATCCCTGGAACTGAACAGCATAACATGTCCCCTAAAGTTTCCCTTACATGGGATTTGAGAAGGATCCACCCACTAAAGGATTCTGTCATTCCCAATGAATGGGCTTGAAAGTTACACACTGGAAGTGTCAAACTGTTCTGGAAGTAAAAAACAAATGTGTGGGGGGGACACCAGGGCTTGCCAGTTGGCATCTTTCATTAGATAGATCAACACTTGTCCGAAATTAGTGTCACCAAGAATCTACTGGAAAGACACAGCTGCCAGGAGATAAACTCGGCGCTACTCTTGGCGTCCGTGTCGAAAAAAGCAGAGGGCGTGAGGTCATATATGCTAACTAGCCATTATTCTCTCTGTTTAGCATAACTCTCCTACTTTCAGAACATTATAAAACTTAAATCAGGTGTTTTAACCTTTTTCAAGCCCAGGAGTCCAAGAGAGTGTTACATTTTAAGCTTGGCCTATAACAACATGGATATATTGTCATGTTAATGTCTTTACGTGTTTTGTTTTGATGTTTACAGTGCAAAAACTTGTAGTTGTACATTAACATTTTATTTTGGGGTGGACAGTAAAACATTTAGCTAAACAGCTGCATCTGAACTTTGGAATTTTTGGTTGACGGTCTTTTTTTTCCTCTGGAAAACAAAAAGGAAATGGAATTTCACAGGGAAGAATGGTCCACTGAAAATTGTCAGTAGTGTAGCAATGTATGAAGCACAGCTCACACAGAAGTCACCTTCAAACCAAACAGATTTCTGTTGCTCAACACAGCAAATATCCTTGACACAAGCTGGAGAATTAGTTTCGCCCTCATGCGATACTCCCAAACACGTAGAATTCAATTGAAATGACTGGATTTTGTAGCAGACGATGAGCAACAGTATGGTAACTGTGGCCGCCCTTTTATTTAACAATAATCGGCCCCCTGTTGACAAACCCCTGTCTTGAAGTATGTTTACTGGCTGTTCTGCTGCTTCAAAATCAGAATAGGTGTTTCATGATTTTATCTCGTTTGATGTTTGTTGTGTCTGTGCACCTCTGATTTACATTGATGAGTAAGGAAGGCCCTCCCCCTCACAAAGAGTATTTTAAGACACAGTGTCAACAGCACAGGAACCCATTGAAAAATGCTGCCTACAGTGAGTCATGGCATTAGAATCAACGGCATACTGGGTATATCCTGTAAGCCAATGCAGTCGCTTAACAGTTGCTGTGTACAGTTTTTACCCACTCATGTTTCATGTTTGATCCTGGACTGCCTTGTCATTGAGCGAGGGCGGACTGACCTTTTCATGTCAAACTGATGAGAGAAAACACGAGCTGCGTTAGAGCTGAGTTTTACATTTATGTACTGGATTGAAGCAATGGCTGAACCCACAAGCAAGTTGATTGGTTGGCCGCAGTAACATAATAAATAATATAATTTGACATTAGACAGCTTTACAACGGGTGGAATTTGCACACGACTGAGTATGACAAGTCGTAAAAGTCTACAACTTGACAGTGATGTGAAGCTAATAGGAAAAATTTAGCGGGTATAAAACACTGTTAATCACATAATGTGTCATATGTCTAATACAAGAGTGACTTTGAGTTCAGAAAATGTGTATAATCATAACTGATAACATTAAGATAATACTGGAGTTTGAATATTAGACATTGTGCTTGGTAGCAAAGCTCTTCTTATGTTTAATAAGAATGTTAACTCTTATGTTAACTCCCTAAAGTTTGTGTCAATTGTGGATGTGGTGTATAACCATTATTTTCCCTTTACCAGTTCAGATTAATCATGAGAATAATGACCTAAGTACTGATTGTGCGGAGTTATTTCATAAAAACATATACATACCATTATCTCTGGCTTGTTTTTAATATTTTTGGCTGTAGCAAATATGCTCATGCTCCTTTGTAATGGCAGTGTCAATAATTGAAGCTTATTCAGTAACCCAGTCAACCACATGCTTTAGTTATTTGCCTTCTCCTGCAAAACAATTTAGCGTATAGCTACTAAATACTTCAGCAGAGATGGAAGGAAAAAAGAGCATCAGAAGTGATGTTGTTGATCAGACTTATGTTGTTTACCAGAGTATATACTGCATTACTGGCATTATGGTGTTAAATTTCTCATCATTGCATGAGAATACAACCATTATGAATACAAACACTGAGTTCATTTTGAATAGTCTTTTCAATTGCTTACTTATTTATTTACTTATTTTTTCAGATTTTTTCAAATGGCCCCTCTATGTCCTCAGAGTCTCCTCAGGACATGCACAAAACCTTTATTCAAGAGATGAGGCAACCAATGCTACGCCAGGGCTACATCCCCATCCCAGTCTCCCATGAAAACACTGAACCCAGGCTGCAGCAGTATCCGAGTTTCTCCTACTTCCATCCAGCAGTGCAGCAAAACTTGAGAACAGATGGACGTACACCTTCCCCGACCCCAACAGCACACTGTCGGCCTAGATCTCCAGTGCAGGCCCCATCAGAGGCATGTTTGTCTTGCTCTCCTGCTTCACATGGGCCTGAGGTAAGCCCATTAGACTCTATTAGACACGGCAGTTTCTGTCAGACTTTGGATTCCTTGTGAAAGGTTCACATTAATTTACTGACTATGCTTCGGAAGGATTTTCACTTGTAAGTTTTCCTTGGTGTCCTGTATTTTCTTGCTAAATTTTGAAAATGTTACAGTTTTATAGGTTTCTGAAAATGAACACTTGCTAAATGTGGCAATATAAACACATTATTGCTGATTCATATGTTCTGCTTGTATTTAATGTGGCACTTCATTGGTATGTCAACCCTTGCCCAAGTCAATGCAATATTTTTTTTTAATAAATAATTATTTTTTAATAAATAATTATTTTTTAATAAATAGTTTATGTATATATATATATATATATAATTTTTTTTTTTTTTTTTTTTTTTTAAGTATCCTAGATATTTTGTCTTTATTTGCTCTGCATTTCTGCCTTTTTTTGATCAAAAATGTAGTACAACAGTAATATTGTGTAAAATAACTTTTCTATTTTGATATATTTTCAGATGTATTTTTCTGATAGCAAAGCTGTTGGTACTTAAACCTTTCTTATTATTATCAATGTTGAACACAGTTGTGCTGCTTAATGTTTTTGTGTAAACTAAGGCTTATTTTTTTTTATGATCTTTGAAAAAAAAAATTGATTTGAAATATATATATTTTTTGTAACATGATACATGTCTTTACTGTCACTTTTGATCAATTTAATGCATCCTTGCTGAATAAAAGTATTAATTTCTTTAAAAAATATATCCTTTTGACCCCAAACCTTTCAACAGTAGTGTATATTGTAAAGGTAGTGCTAAAGGTAGCTATTTCCAAAATCAAACTGTATTTTCATTTTCACTAGGTTCATCAACCACAGGGGACACACCAACAAATCAGTGGCCTTCATCAACAGCCCCGACCCAGCAATACAGGTCTCCGGGCGGGCTACATCCCTATTCCGGTGATCCACGAGGGTGTAGGGGGGGGCTTACAATCCCAGCCTAGCCAAATTTCTCATCCCACACGAGAAAAACTCCCAATCTACCGTGAACAAGTGCCCATTCAGATTCAACAGAACCGTGCTGCCAGTCCCATCCCGGTCCCCTTAAGGGCCCAGTCACCAGTTGTGTCTCAGATCATGGGAGAGAGACCCCAGGTATGTGTGTTTTTTAGTAAGGTATTAGGATTTATTTTTGGCATAAGCTCAAGCAATTAATGTTAATTTATGTAATATTGGCCTGGTTTCACAGACAGGGCTTAGTTTAAAGTTGCAGTACATAACTTTTTTGGTTAAAAATGATCCAAAATCAATTTTTGAGCAAGTACATAACCAGCCAGTGTTCAAAACTATCTTCTTACCTTAGCCCGATTCACAATGGTAAGCTTGTAATAATGTTTTACATTTTGGGTGGTACTGGGTTTCCGCGGGATGCTGATGTTAAAGGTGCCCTAGAATCAGAATTTGAATTTACCTCGGCATAGTTGAATAACAAGAGTTCAGTACATGGAAAAGACATACAGTGAGTTTCAAACTCCATTGTTTCCTCCTTCTTATGTAAATCTCATTTGTTTAAAAGACCTCCGGAAAACACTCGGATCTCAACATAACACCGACTTTCACGTAACATTCGGGATCATTAATATGTATGACCCCAATATTTGCATAATGCCAGCCCATTCGACGCATTAGACAAGGAAAGGCAGTATTAACGGCTGGATCTGTGCACAGACAAGGTAAGCAAGCAAGAACAACAGTGAAAAATGGCAGATGGCAATAATAACTGACATGATTCATAATAACATGAAATTTGTAGTGATATTTGTAAATTGTCTTTCTAAATGTTTCGTTAGCATGTTGCTAATGTACTGTTAAATGTGGTTAAAGTTACCATCGTTTCTTACTGTATTCACGGAGACGAGAGTCGTTGCTATTTTCATTTTTAAACACGTGCAGTCTGTATAATGCATAAACACAACTTCATTCTTTATAAATCTCTCCAACAGTGTGTAATGTTAGCTTTAGCCACAGAGCACAGCCTCAAACTCATACAGAATCAAACGTAACCATCTAAATAAATACTTTACTCACATAATTCGAAGCATGCATACAGCATGCATGACGAACATCTTGTAAAGATCCATTTGAGGGTTATATTAGCTGTGTGAACTTTGTTTATGCGATGTATATATAGTTGAGAGCTTGTGGGCCAGAGTGAGCGCATCTCTTAAAGGGGCCGTGCTGAAAAAATCAGTGCATAGTTAATGATGCCCCAAAATAGGCAGCTAAAAAAATGTATTAAAAAAAATCTATGGGGTATTTTGAGCTGAAACTTCACAGACACATTCAGGGGACACCTAGGACTTATATTACATCTTGTAAAAAAACAATCTAGGGCACCTTTAACATTCTCAATTTGAAAACAAAGTATAACAATAATAATCATTTGCATGGTTTGACGTGATCTGAGCTAAACGATCGTTACATTTAATCACCATTGGCAGCTCGATTTATTGTAATGCTTTTTTCCTTAGTTGGTCAGAACAAAAGTGGCAGACACATTACTTCTTATTTAATTCTTATTTTGGTCATACTTCCAAGGTGACCAAGAAGTACAGTATCCACACCGGTGTGACTGACAGCAAACATTAGATTCATCCAGGCCGAGGAGCCGTGCCAATGCACAACCTGTAAAGATGATAATTCCACAAATAATTGCAATTGCAGGTTTCAAACGGAGATGCCGACAAAGAGACAAAACTTACGGACTGCAGCTTTAAGCCAGGATTAAGCCTTAGTTCAATTAGGACATTTATGTAACTTTTATAAACATGCCTTAGAAAAAACATTACTGGTGTGCATCTTGAGACAAAACAATGACACTGACATATTTTAAGGTATGTTGGTACAAGTGGCTTTCATTTAAAAACGCATTTTAGTTTGGGGCTGTCTGTGAAACCGGGGGATTAAGTGTTAGCATTACTAAAGTGTTCAGAAGTAATTTATGAAATTTAACAAAAGTAAATATGTTAACATTGCCAGATCCAGCAACATATTGGACACGCAGCAATACCACCTAAAGCTGAACAACCATTTGAAGAAATTGTCAGAGCGCCACCTGCATTTGAGATTCCTATTCAGAGAGTGAATGATGTTCCTCAGCAAATACATCATCAGCCAGTACAGCAACAACAACAACAACAACATCAACAACAACAGCAACCTACACAAACACCTCAACCAAAAGCACAACAACCCGTACCACACTCACCGCAGGTATCGGAGACATCCAATATTACCATACAGTTTCCTCCAGCACCAGAACCCCAGGAAACCGTTGCCCCTCAAACACCTCAAGACATCCCACCTCCACAATTCCAGCCTGAGGAGACTCTGGAACAAGATCTGAGTCACCCAGGACTGATCAAAGTGCACCAGATATTGGAACGTGTGGAGAAACTGGCACAGGAGGTGAAAAGTTTCGATGGGAAGAAGAATGATAAAAGATACTTGGTCCTGGAGGAGATGTTGACCAAAGAACTGCTGGCTCTGGACTCAGTAGACCCTGAAGGACGTCCAGATGTGCGTCAGGCTCGGAGAGATGGTGTCCGCAGAGTTCAGACCATTCTAGATGAACTGGAGGTGTTTGGAGAGCAGTTGGAGGGGCTGGCTGGTGACACATGCCCCGAGGCGAAAGGGGAGCAGAGAATGATTTACCAAGCAAACACAGAGAAGGACAAGGAGATTTCATAATCACACAAATTTGAGAAGAACACTAATCAAATCCCCATTCTTGTTTTTACTTGCACAATTATTATTAGTTGCATGCACGAATAATTGAAGTTTTCTGTTGGAAATGATCTAACGTGATTTGTTTACTGAGTGCAATCGTGTGCTGTTATGTGATGCTGCTGTTGTCAAATCTGCACCATGCCAGTGTCTTATAGCAAAAGACATAGCGGTGACAAGTTTTATTCAGAAACATACACGAAAATGAGGCCTTGAACCAGAAGAAAGTATTTTAACATCCAATAAGTATCTTTTGTACAATGTGGAATGAATGTTAAAATGCTTTTGAATATTCCTCAAGAACACATGTTTTTTGAAGTAGTGGGCTATCACAGTGAAAAACTTTGAATTGATTTGTAACATTTTTCATGTGTGGACTAAAATAGAAGAAATGTATACATTTTAAATATTAAAGCATTCATTTTGGTTTTAGGATTGTGGGAAGGGTTTGTGTATATATACATATATACACTGTATGTATGTATGTATATATATTATTTATATATATATATATATATATATATATATATATATATATATATATATATATATATATATATATATATATTATATTTATATTTATATTTATATTTATATATATTTATATTTATATTTTTATATATATATTTTTTTATATATATACCTTATATTTATATATATTTATATATATTTATATTTATATATAAATATATATATATATATAAATATATATATATATATATATATATAAATATAAATATAAATATATATATATATATATATATATATATATATATATATATATAAAATGCCTTTTTAATAGTAACGTTTGAACATCATACAGGAGAATAACTGATTGTTGAGAGTGAGCTTTGCTGACAAAATTCCCTGAGATGGTTTGAATGCTTGTCAGTATTGTTATTTGTTGAATGACAGTGATACAAATAATGCTATATTTTTATTCTATTTTTCTGTGCCAAAATGAACATTTCCAGTAGTAAGAATGTTCTTCTTAAAAATGTTAAATTTAAAAAACATTACAAATTCTCACTGAATATGGTCGCCTTATGATTGAGGGATGGTTTGTTAAAGCAGTCAGGGTCAGTCCAAAGTTGTGGTGAGTCAACTCGAGGTACCAAAATAATTCTGTTTTATCAACATTGTGCCCTTGAGCAAGGCAACTTAATCACAACTTGCTTGAAATGGACTTGAAATGAGTGTACCAAAAATTACTTTGTATGATGTGTCAGCTCAATTCAGTTTAAAACGGAGTGCTGTATGTCTCACAATACTGTTGTGAGCCTTTTTTTTATCTCAATGACCTGTTACTGATTCTGATATCGTAATAACACTGCGAACAAAACTGGTTTTGACAAGTCTGTTTTGTGAAATGGTATGCAGTGTTCAGTGTTCACAGCTTGGAAATTTGCAGTTTGTTAAAATGTTGACATGATATGGTCACATAAGCATGACTGCAAATAAAAATAATAAAGCAGTTTGCTTACATTAAGTTGTATGGCTTTTAATTTACAACCACAGTTTAAAAAAGATGTATGCTGTGTCCAGTAACTTTATATGAAATGCTAAGGAACAAACAAACTACTGCATGGACCATCCAGTGGCTTATTAAGTATTATTTTTGTACAGTGATAGTAATATTTTAGGGTAAAATTATAGTATCATGCTCACTAAGACTGGACTTGGTCAGCATAAAATGTACAGTGGGTACGGAAAGTATTCAGACTCCCTTAAATTTTTCACTCTTTTGTTATATTGTAGCCATTTGCTAAAATCATTTAATTTCATTTTTTCCTCATTAATGTACACACAGCACCCCATATTGACAGAAAAACACAGAATTGTTGACATTTTTGCAGATTTATAAAAAAAGAAAAACTGAAATATCACATGGTCCTAAGTATTCAGACCCTTTGCTGTGACACTCATATATTTAACTCAGGTGCTGTCAATTTCTTCTGATCATCCTTGAGATGGTTCTACACCTTCATTTGAGTCCAGCTGTGTTTGATTATACTGATTGGACTTGATTAGGAAAGCCACACACCTGTCTATATAAGACCTTACAGCTCACAGTGCATGTCAGAGCAGATGAGAATCATGAGGTCAAAGAAACTGCCTGAAGAGCTCAGAGACAGAATTGTGGCAAGGCACAGATCTGGCCAAGGTTACAAAAAAAATTCTGCTGCACTTAAGGTTCCTAAGAGCACAGTGGCCTCCATAATCCTTAAATGGAAGACATTTGGGACGACCAGAACCCTTCCTATGCTGGCCGTCCAGCCAAACTGAGCTATCGGGGGAGAAGAGCCTTGGTGAGAGGTAAACAAGAACCCAAAGATCACTGTGGCTGAGCTCCAGAGATGCAGTCGGGAGATGGGAGAAAGTTGTAGAAAGTCAACCATCACTGCAGCCCTCCACCAGTCGGGGCTTTATGGCAGAGTGGCCCAACAGAAACATCTCCTCAGTGCAAGACACATGAAAGCCACCTGAAGGACTCCAAGACGTTGAGAAATAAGATTCTATGGTCTGATGAGACCAAGATAGAACTTTTTGGCCTTAATTCTAAGCGGTATGTGTGGAGAAAACCAGGCACTGCTCATCACCTGTCCAATACAGTCCCAACAGTGAAGCATGGTGGTGGCAGCATCATGCTGTGGGGGTGTTTTTCAGGACGACTGGTTGCAATCGAGGGAAAGATGAATGCGGCCAAGTACAGGGATATCCTGGACAAAAACCTTCTCCAGAGTGCCCAGGACCTCAGACTGGGCCGAAGGTTTACCTTCCAACAAGACAATGACCCTAAGCACACAGCTAAAATAACAAAGGAGTGGCTTCACAACAACTCTGTGACTGTTCTTGAATAGCCCAGCCAGAGCCCTGACTTAAACCCAATTGAGCATCTCTGGAGAGACCTAAAAATGTCTGTCCACCAACGTTTACCATCCAACCTGACAGAACTGGAGAGGATCTGCAAGGAGGAATGGCAGAGGATCACTAAATCCAGGTGTGAAAAACTTGTTGCATCTTTCCCAAAAAGACTCATGGCTGTATTAGATCAAAAGGGTGCTTCTACTAAATACTGAGCAAAGGGTCTGAATACTTAGGACCATGTGATATTTCAGTTTTTCTTTTTTAATAAATCTGCAAAAAAAATTTCAACAATTCTGTGTTTTTCTGTCAACATGGGGTGCTGTGTGTACATTAATGAGGAAAAAAAAAAAGAACTTAAATAATTTTAACAAAAAAATGGCTGCAATATAACAAAGAGTGAAAAATTTAAGGGGGTCTGAATACTTTCCGTACCCACTGTACCAAAATGATTAAAACAATGTAATCTCATCTGAGTTTGGTAAGGAAAGGGATTATATGGTAAACATCAATATTAATATTATCAATATTAACAAATTATGAATCTCAGTTATAATAAAGAGGTCTAGTTAAACATGTAGGTCAACCAAAACCACAGTGATAAAAAAGGTGAGCTATTTAGATTAGAAAAGTCAAGAAATGAGTCAGTGGTAAAGAGTCCTTTTAGGCAAATTTGCAGAATAAAACTTACTTGAAAACTAGAGTGAGGCCACAGCATTATGTAATCAATTGGGGATAATATTACATATATAGCATTTTATTTCCTCTTAGGATGGGATTCAAAGACTATAATGCACAAAGGAATTACTGAATGACGCCTACTGCCAACTACAGCTTTAAAAGCCAGACAGCGAACAACACTTCACTGACCACTGATTACTGCTGCATCTCTCCAGTCATTTTAGGATGGATTTCAAAAGAATATAAATTAATATAGTCTATATTATATTAATACTAATATAAAAGGCAGTCAAAACAAAAGGTTGGTCTGTTTAAACAAAAAAACGTTTTACATTAGTGTATAAGGCCTACGTTTCAGTGAGTTTCAACCCTATCTCATGAGAAAACAATTTTATGATGTGATGATTTTGTATGAATTTGTATTATGTGAATCATATGGAAACAATTCAAAACGCAAACATTAAAGGATTAGTTCACTTTCAAATAAAATTTGAAATGTCATGTCTTTCTTTCATCAGTCGAAAAGAAATGAAGGTTTTTGATGAAAACATTCCAGGGTTATTCTCCTTATAGTGGACTTCAATGGCCTCCAGACGGTTGAAGGTCAAAATGACAGTTTCAGTGCAGCTTCAAAGGGCTTTAAATGATACCAGATGAGGAATAAGGGTCTTATCTAGCAAAACGATTGGTCATTTTCTAAAAAAAATGCAATTGTATATGCTTCATAAACACAAATTATTGCTTCCGCTTTCCGCATTCTTCAAAACGCTTACGCTGTATGTCCTACACCTTCCCTATTCAACCTAAGGAACAAACGCAGTGCCAGTTCCATTTTTTTCCGTAAGTAGAATAAGTAAGTAGAGAAAGCTTTTTGAAGAATACGTAAAGCGGAAGCACGTGCAAGGCAATCATTTGTATTTTTTTCTAAAATGACCAATCGTTTCGCTAGATAAGACCCTTACTCCTCGTCTGGTATTGTTTAAAGGTGCCCTAGATTCAAAAATTGAATTTATCTCGGCATAGTTAAATAACAAGAGTTCAGTACATGGAAATGACATACAGTGAGTCTCAAACTCCATTGTTTCCTCCTTCTTATATAAGTCTCATTTGTTTAAAAGACCTCCGAATAACAGGCGAATCTCAGCATAACACCGACTGTTACGTAACAGTCAGGGTGTACACCCCCAATATTTGCATATGCCAGCCCATGTTCCCAACATTATGAAAGGCATTAGACAAGGGCAGCCAGTATAAACGTCTGGATGTGCAGAGCTGAATCATCAGACTAGGTAAGCAAGCAAGAACAATAGCAAAAAATAGCAGATGGAGCAATAATAACTGACATGATTCATGATAACATGAAATTTTTAGTGATATTTGTAAATTGTCTTTCTAAATGTTTCGTTTGCATGTTGCTAATGTACTGTTTAATGTGGTTAAAGTTACCATCGTTTCTTACTGTATTAACGGAGACAAGAGCCGTCGCTATTTTCATTTTTAAACACTTGCAGTCTGTGTAATGCATAAACACAACTTCATTCTTTATAAATCTCTCCAACAGTGTAGCATTAGCCGTTAGCCACGGAGCACAGCCTCAAACTCATTCAGAATCAATGTAAACATCAAAATAAACACTGTACATACACCTTAGACTTATATTACATCTTTTAAAAAAAAGTTTTAGGGCACCTTTAAAGCCCTTTGAAGCTGCACTGAAACTGTAATTTTGACCTTCAACCGTCTGGAGGCCATTGAAGTCCACTATCAGGAGAATAATCCTGGAATGTTTTCATCAAAAACCTTAATTTCTTTTCGACTGAAGAAAGAAAGACATGAACATCTTGGATGACATGGATGAGTAAATTATCAGGAAAATTTTATTTGAAAGTGAACTAATCCTGTAAAGTCCACCCCAAACCCCAACCCTAAATCTAACAGTTAGTGGGGCGTAAGTAGATTGTAGCAAAACATATAGATGAGATGTTTTTATAAGAATTTTATAAGAATTAGCTACCAATTCGCTAAAACGTAAAATACTGATTTTTTTTCATAAGTTAGTAGGGCCCACATTTTCAGGGACCATTCACACAGATCTCATTTTGCATGCAAAACACAGACAGGGGCGCTGTAAAACAGTGGAATGTTAGAATGATTCTAGGGTCCCTTTTCAGACAGGGTCCCCCCACCCCCCAAAATGCAATTTCACAAAGGGCCCAAGGCTATAAACTGTCAAGGGTGCCAAGAAACTAGTGCATGTTTACATAGAAAAACAATGGAAACTGCAGTTCACACAGAACATGTTTCTGCTTTTGATGTGTCCGAAATAATTCCAACAAAAGTGCTCAAGCCAATATTTTTAAACATCACAGCAACATTACTGCTCATGCGCTTTTGTTAGAATCATAATCACAAGATACATAGACAAAATTGGAATATGGTTTATCAATTTATTAAACACATTTCCCAAATATATTTGATCATTAAGATAAGTGTGACCACCATAATGTCGACTTGAATGATTTATTATTTTAACCCACAGAACCATGAATTTACTTCGAATAATACCAAATTTGACAACCCTTCAAACATTGCATCAGCAATATAATATCGAAACAGCTCAATAATTATATAAGGTTCTCCAAAATACAATGCAATACAAGAAACGATCTAACATAAAATAATACATCAAAACAAGTATTGCAGATGGGGCATCTAGTCACAGATGAACTATGTTCGGTGTGACGGAGGAGGTCACGTGTGTGTTTAACTGGAGGAAATTGTTTCAGTCGCTGCTGCTGCTCCCCTCAGTGGAAAATATTAGACAGACCGGTACATTTCCGAACCACTACTACAATATCGCACATAATAAACTGACATTAAATTCGCAGAGGACCCGTTTTCGATGATCGGCCAGTACCTGACATAGAGGCACGATGCTTTATCAGATTATTATAAATGTTTACACAGGTACAGAGCTAGCAGGTTAGCTGGAGTCTATTTGGATTGCCAGTGGACGACAAGGGAGCAGCTTCATTTCCTCGTTTTTCCGTTTGGGAACAAATCCAGCGGTTTAGTATCGGGACGCTCTTATGTTTTGGTATTATGATAAACATGGAGCTGTTTCAAGCTAAAGATCATTATATTCTCCAGAGCGGAGATAACGCGCTGTGGTGCAGCAGGAAGGATGGATCTGTGGCCGTGAGACCGGGTAATGCTTGCATTTTAACTTATAACAGTGTACATATGTTTCAGTGCCTCAATGTTTCCGTTCTTACTGTCTACGTTGTTGCCATTTTTCTCACGCATAATGGACACGACACGCTGCTTCAAAACAGAGACAAATGATTTTGTGCTCCTGACAGGAGAAGATGGATCACTGAGTTGTATAGTTGTATAAATACTAAAAGAGATGGAAATATCAGTTTTTTTTGTGATTTGTCGAGCGAGGCTGTTGACTTGAAAGATGCCCAGTTGTGGTGTTTTCATTGCCCTACTTTTAAAGCAGCTGCGCGTGCATGACATGAGTGTCTGTGCAAACCTCTGATGTTTTGGTCGCATGAAACCCCTTTTACTTACTACAGTATATGTGGCTCGGGGGTCAGTATGTTTTGGTCAAGGGCGTTTAGATGTCAATTGATAATCTTAAAGGGGCAGTTCACATGAAAATTACATTTCTGACTTCATTTACTCACCATGTTATTCCAAAAATGTGGAACAAAAAAGGAGATGTTGGGCAGAGTGTTAGGCACAGTCAGACTCAGTTGCCATTACTTTCATATCATGTTTTCCCCCATGCAATAAAAGAGAATAGTGAAAGCCTGTCAGTGTTTAAAATTCAAATATCTACTTTCGTGTTCCATGGAAGAAAGCCACACAATACGAGGATGTATTATATACGAGTAAATGATGACAGAATTGTCATTTGAGTGAAATGCATATATGATATAATAAACAAAATGAATTTTTTATATATTATCTAAAAACACATTTTGCATAAAAATGAACTTGGTTTTGAGTTATGGCATCCTTTGGGCCCAGTTCCAATAGTGCAGGCTAGATCTGTGAATAATAGCCTTTAACCAGTTTACAGGGGTTACAAATGGTCTTAATTAAATATCATTAGTGTATTTTGATTATAATTGGTTCTTTAAAAACTATGGCTGGTGGGAAGAAATGTCAGTAGTGAATAAATATTTAAATGTCCATTAACTCGTCTGACCAGTGTGTATTTCTAAATATGCTGGATAATGCTAATGCTTATAGATGTCTCACAAGGGAATATGGATACACAGTTAAATGGTGAAGGTTAAAGTCAGGGTCAGACATGTGACTGTTTTACTGGAGAAAGTGGTAGGTGTCATAGTAGTGGTAGATAATCAAATGAAAGTTATCTGCCCAGGCCTTAAACTAATAAAGTATGTCCCGATAGGCTTCTTTAACCTCAGACAGTTTTGATATCGCTCTTGTGAATTGTATGCCTTTTATCAGAAATGACAAAAATGTGTTTACTAGAAATATTTTTTAGTAGACTTTTATTTTGTTTTTTTGGGGGAGGTTTTTTGCGAAAAGGTTTGCATGCTCAACCACGACAGGCGTTTTTCACACTCTTGTTCATCTCACCTGTGAATGTCAGCCTATTCACACGCTTCTATCTCTTGCCAAGTCTGAAACTAGATGGGCAGCTAGTCCATCTTGCAGTGTATTGAGGACACTGTAGCCTGCGAAGATTTGAATAAGTTTAGCTGTTTTTAGCCACGTGTGTGCAGCCGTGCTGATCGGGTTTAGGTTGCAGTCTGTTTCATTATTTAACTGGATAAGGGTTTCCACTGTATTCATGATGCATGGATAGTCTCAGTTCTTTTGAACAAATTCCACAGTTGCCAGCATGTCTGGGTGAGGTTATACCACTGTATTACTTAATAGTTTGTTTATTATTCAGTCCCAGTCAGTGTAGTGTGCCAGATGAATAGATCATAATGTCAAGTTAAAGGTAAGCCACTTCAAACTTCCATTAGATACTCGTATGAATAGATCACATTGATGTATTTTTAATTACATATTGTGTAATCGTCATAACAGAATTTTCAGAATTTCTTGGTATTGGTTCCCATCAAGTAATTGCGAATACCAAGATATCATTCAACTCCACGAATGTACTAGCTTTTCATGATGTAGTAGTTGGAGAACTTTCCTCAAACTGGAATGATGTCCAATGCCAAGCTGATGGTCATTTTGGAGGGTTTTTTGCAACTTCATGATGCAGCTCATCCAACTCCCAATCCATCAACAGTTGGTGAACGTCTCTTCCCAATTAGTCAGGAGATGGTTGAGTGCATGACAGTGCAAATGTGCTGAGAGCATCCTCTTCCAAGTGGAACTATGATTTCTGTCAAAGGATAGTAGGAGCCATTAAGCTACCATATTCGTAGACGCTCCAGAAAATGCTGTCTTTGCATATGACATTTCAGACCCCGCACATCATACCTGACAATGTAGGTGATGCTAATCAATCATCTTAAGAGGAACTACTTAGCAAATTGGTGACCTAAGACAGCAGTCATCTTTGTGAGGAACCTGGTTTTTGATAGTTTTTTTAAGATCAATTGTGAACAACCACATAACCCTGACTATATTTACCAAAATATTTCAAAACATAAAGCGTGCCTTATCTGAGGGCGAAAACTCCTGTTTTGTGTTGCTTGAATTACCTACAGTTTTCTAAACTTCATTTTAATCCTGGGTAGAAACCTTTCACATATTTAATTTAGAATGGGGTTAGCAGTAGCACCACTTTTTGCCCTGGGTTATGAAATTTGTACAGTGTGAAATTATATGGTGGTAAAATCTTACAGCTAGATGCTTAACAACAAACTCCCAATTGCATACCTCATATTCACATGCTTTGGACAGTCATGAAAAAAATTGTCAAATGATAATGGAAAGCGCGATTTGGGGTAAAGAAGAGATCATTTCATTCTTACCTTTTTATAGTCCAAATTCAGGATAAAAATTCATAGTGATAAAAATACAGTCAACGACACTGACACGGCAAATATGCAAATAAGAACATTAACCCTGGGATTAGGAATGTACAGTTTGAAACTTCAGTGTACAAATACCTAGAATTAATTGTTAACCCTGGGTAAATTTGTGAGCAGGTAAAATGTGTAGCAAGATAACCCAGGATTCCATTTACCCAGGGTTTAGAATGACCCAGGGTTAAATATCACAAGTGTGATACGCCCTTATTAGGAACTGAAAAAAATGTTTTGAACACTTATGACTTTATTTTAAACCTTCTTTCAGCAACCGACCTCCTGCTAGCATGGAACCCTGTCTGTCTGGGCCTTGTAGAGGGTATTATTGGAAAAATACAGCTTCATGCGGGTAAGTCTGATCGTCATTCTAGTATATTTTGTGTATAAAGGATGAGAATTAATATTTTAAATTCACTGTAATGTTTGCAATAAATTTGGTGGCTCTTGGACTAAAGCAGACCTTATTTTTGCTAAAATACCATTCAGAGCCTGATTTAATAGAAACAATTTTTATTTGTTTCTTCTGTAATTCAGTTTGCAGCAGGAAGAAACTGGGTACCAGAGACTCGTAATTAAAATAATGATGCTCCAGCATCAGACATTTCAGCTAAATTTGGTTTGATTTTTTTTTTTTTTTTTTGTAATTGCTAAATGTCTTTCAGTGCTTTGAAGCCCATCTGTTCTGATATAGCTTTAGCAGGTTAAATAGAATGGCACTGAATAATTGTTCACATACCGTGGTATTTACATGATACTCAGTTCAAAGAATATTGTCATGGTTGATCCATACATAGACATCCATTTCCATTAAACAATGCCTCTTAATAGATTAAAAAGGAAGCTCTTGAGGGATTATATACACAGTGAAAGTGAAATGATGGCATACATCATACTTTCATTTCATCATTCAGTTGGCTGATTTGAGAAGTCAACCTCTTGTCTATTGTTAACAGGTTGACATTATGTATAATGTCATTATTTCTCTTCCTTTATCAGAGAAATACTTGCTATGTCTGTATATGTACTCAGCATTTTGTAGTATTATTGATGGCTAAAACAATTGTTTGACTTTTTATGCTCATTTGCATTTTTTCAGGGCAAGGCTACACAAATAAATGAGCCATATCATCAGTTTCATATTATACATGCCTTACTTTGTAACATAATCCAGTTGGCAAAGCTGATATTTCCTTGTACCGTTCCTACAAAGAGCCCAGGCCGTTCTCATTAAATTTTCCACCTTGAGATGTCAGAGTTGCCTGCTGCAGGATGCGCTTTTATCTATTGATTTACATTGAGTTGTCAGTGAAAGTATGACTGCATCTCATCATGCAAATGTCTTTGAAGTCATTGTTATGAGAATGTTTGCCATAGGAATGATTCATGCCGGATAGAACAGGAAAATGAGGCGTGGAACTCTGCACTCATGACACATTTCCTTCCTCCCTCCTTTTGGGCAGATCTTCCTCTGGGTCTGATCCTGATTCGCCAGAAAGCACTGGTGGGCCAGTTGCCAGGAGACCACAAAGTCTACAAGATCACCAAGATAGTAGTCATTCCACTCTCAGAGGATGAACCACAGGATCTAGAGTTAGAGGTGACTAATACTGTTTTTTGCAAACATTCTCCATGCTGGATTTAATTAAAGATAGTATAGAATCAGAAGAAGACATAATGTAAAACTTAGCTACATTACATTTCATCATAAAGATGTGTTGCTCTAACATTTTGAAGAGTTATTTCTTGTCATTATCCATGTTGGTAGAGAGCATTCATTGGATCCTGATAGAATTTACTGGACTGTCTTCCCAAATTCCCACTTGTTAGTATGCCCAGTTGATGCTTAGGCCAAGACTTTAGTTATTTTAGCCCTCTTGTGTAGTAAATGGTTGATGTGCAATTAGTGAATATACCGAGGATTAATTGTAACCCCGGATTAAAGATATTTTAAGATTCCATTTACCCAAGCATTAGAATGACCCAGGGTTAAAGGATTAGTTCACTTCTGAATGAAAATTTCCTGATAATTTACTCACCCCCATGTTCAGATGTTTATGTCTTTCTTCAGTTGAAAATAAATTAAGGTTTGAGGAAAACAAAAAAAATAAAAAAATATTTTTGTCCATTTAGTGGACTTCAGTGGGGTTCACCAGTAGGAAGGTCTAAATTGCAGTTTGTGCAGCTTCAAAGAGCTCTATGTGATCCCAGACAAGGAATAAGCGAAATGATTGGTCATTAAAAAAAAAAAAAAAAAAAAAAAGTATATACTTTTTAACCAAAAATGCTCATCTTGCACTGCATCCACAAATGCACCATGCATTACATTGAAAGGTCATGCGTGACGTAGGCAGAAGTACCGCGGTACTCTGGTTTAAGGGTACACGTTTGCGTTAGATAGTGCAAGACAAGCATTTGTGGTTAAAAAGTATATAAATGGTTTTTTTTTTTAGAAAATGACTGATCGTTTTGCTAGGCAAGGAAAAAGGGTCTTGTCTGGGATCACGTAGAGCACTTTGAAGCTGCACTGAAACTGCAGTTTAGACCTTCAACCCGTGGTTCCCCATTGAAGTCCACTATATAGAGAAGAATCCTGGGATATTTTCTTCACAAACCTTAATTTCTTTTCGACTGAAGAAAGAAAGGCATAAACATCTTAGATGACATGGAGGTGAGTAAATTATCAAGAAATTTTCATTCAGAAGTGAACTAATCCTTTAAAGGGGCTATATGTAGAATTCGGAAACCCCTGTTATTAGCGACTCAGGTGGCCGTTAAGTGAAACTGCATCAAACAATAAAACTTGTTGCTTGTTCTCGTACTCTCATACACAAATCGTATAAGAGACTGATCATGTTTGAAGGCCTTGATATACTCATGGCAAAATTCTTTTTTTTTTTTTTTTAGTTCTTTGCTTTGAAGTATGAAGAAGTTGAAAATACCTTTGCAGCAATATACTGTTAACAAACTTCCTGACGCCGCCCACGCTGCTGAGAACGATGTTTAGATGAATATTTAAATATGTGCTGCACACTTACCTCTCAGTAATGAAAGAAACAACAAAAATGACAGCTGTGAGAAAACGGCGGTTAAGAAAGCATCTGATCATAGGAATCTGGATATGTTTGCACAAGTCACCATCATTATTGTCGACAGATGAGGTAATTAAAATTACACTAATATGATAGTTTGATTACTAAGTATATTTGAGACTATAGACTATAGATCTGGCTATGTGAGGCTATAGCTTGAATTGATCCCTTTTCTTTGGATTACACATTGACATTACTTTCAGCATTATCGTGTACATTGTATAAGCTTTTATTTTGTGTCATTGAATGGAAGAGAGGCTCTCTGGAGTGTGCTCAAACGTCACATCCTTTTGATTTTCCCGGCAAAAACGTCCCGAGTCTTATACATAACTTCACTTTCAGAGACATTCTAGGAAGTCGGGAAAGTCTTTTTTTTTTTCAAGTTTTGTTACAAGCTGTTTACACGTTGGCAATAAAAAAGCAATGTATACATGAAAATTCTTATATATAGCCCCTTTAAGTGTTTCAAAGCACTTAATAGGAATTAAAAAACAAACAAACAAACAAAAAAGAGTTATTTCTTGTAGCAAGCGTTATTGGATCCTGATAGAATTTACCAGACTGTCTTCCCACATTCCCACTTGTTAGAGTGTCCAGTTGATGCTTGGACTTTAGGTATTTCAGCCCTTTTGTTTTGTAAATGGTTGACACATAATTGGTGCAAGAGTAGTGGTGTTTGTTGCTAAGGGTTCCAGAGGAAGCATGATGTTTCTAAGGAGTCAGTCTCTCAGCAGAGCCTCTGGGATTGAAAGGAGATGTTTAACATGTAAGTGAAACAGTCAGAGGTCACTGTAATCCATTCTCCTGGTGTGCTATCTCTGCTTGAGTAGTTTATCACAGAATAATTGCCTTAAATTACTTTGAGATAGCAGCCTGCCTGTGTAGTTTGACTCTAGTTGTTCTTTCTATTTAATGGGCACATGAATCTGCTCTGGCATCAGCAGGCTAGTTTTAGTACACAACCTGGCACCCTTTTGGTTTTAATTAAAGCAATTACCGTAGCAGCATTTTTCAGATGGACTTGAGCAGGGTAAACAGAGATCATGTACTATAGAGGGTATGCACTGATGTCACTTTCCCGTCGAAACACATCTCCTCAGGTGGACTGAGTGGCAAAAGAGCCTGCTTGAATGACTGGATTTATTAAGGGAAACTGCAAAAACATGAGTAAAACACCTATTAAACTAAAGGTTGGACTCAATAGTGTTCCTGTCACAACTTACCAGAGATTTAGTAATTCATGGATATTGACATGCAGCCAGGAACCTTGTTTCCAGGAATTTATATGTGCCTGATTTTGACGCCAGGAAAATACATAAAGCAAATTTGCCTGTGAACGTTTTATATAAATACAATATAGGTAGGTCTAAATCTGGGTAATCGCTTATATCAATGTTATATATATCATCCTGTCCTAAAACTTGTATAGTTTTTATCCGTGTTTATTAAAAAACACCCAATTATGCAGAATATAAGATTGTAAATATTTAATTGATGAGTGTCAATACAGTATATAACAATACAATATATAAACAATACAATTCAACATATTAATAAAATTACTGCAAATCCATGTTCCTCTGCCTGGAGTCCAGTTTTTTCTGTGAATTGCTGCGATCCATATGCTTCTCTTTTCTTTAGCGTTTGGCAGTCTGTAAAAATATACTTCATATTTCTTGTCAAATCTATTTGTACAGTCAATCGCACAGCTCTTTCCCATTTTGAATGTGTTTTGTGTGTTTTTCGTGGCATTTACACTGAAAACCAATGCTGCCACTCAATCTTTTTTGTCACTAAGTGGGCATAACCGCAGTCACTCCAGCCGACAGTGACGTCACGTGCATACCCTCTATATGTGGATGTAGGTTTGTCACCAATAACAGCAGATTGTTAGCAATAACACTAACTCTTTATAAACTATTCTTTTTCTCTCATTCTCTTGCAGCTCTGTAAAAAGCATCATTTTGGAATCAACAAACCTGAGAAAATCACCCAGTCACCAGATGAGTCCAAGTTCCTGTTAAAGACCCTGAGTCAGATCAAATCTAATGTTGCTGTTCCCATGAAGAAAAAGGTTGATGGGTCATTTGGAAATTTTGATAATTGATATCATTTTAAAATGGCAATCATTTTGACACTAAATATTCCTGTTTTACTTAATCTGTTAGTACTTTGACATGTTAGCGTGGTTAATGTAAAAACTGAGTCTCCTGATTCCCCCAATAAATGTACTTCTCTTTAACTTAGGATTGTCTCTTTAATCTCCTTTTGTTTGTTCACTCCCATCCAGTATTCCCCTGCCTTTCAGGTCAAAGAGAGTAAAGAGAAAGAACGTCTGGAGAGGCGGCTGCTTGATGAGCTCTATAAGATATTCATGGACTCGGATTCATTTTACTATAGTCTGACCTATGACCTCACCAATACAGTCCAGCGACAGGGAGCATTAGGCAAGTCAGATCAACCCCTGTGGAAAAAGGTGAGAGACTGTTTTATGCATTTTGAAAGTTAAATGTGTACTGATTGAGTATTTTAGCTTTCTGGTTTCAAGTTATTTTTTAGAAAGACGGCAATCTCAATTTAGTTAGTAGCTGTTTATTTACTTCAACTCCTTCCATTTTCAATAAGAAAAAATGATAAAAGACTTACTTTAGGATAATGACTAATTTTAAAATGTAAATTAATATTGAGATTGGCGACAATTGTGCAAATACTTGAGAAAGCAGGAAACTGTTGAGTTTATTAGAGTGATGATGTTTCGCACTCTTTTGCACTTGTCCCACACATACAGGATGCAAGACATTTATAGCCAAGCTTCATTTCTCTTTTTTCAAAGAATAAACTATTATATTTAGACACTTCCTGGATATTGCTCTAAACAGTTGAGCTCTGACAAATTTGTATCAGTTATTTCTTAAGATATAGCTAACAATAAACAAAGATTGAAGGGAAGAAGCAATAGTGGGTTCACCACAGTGTTATTGTTAGCTAAAATATATATATATATATATATATATATATATATATATATATATATATATATATATATATATATATATATATATATATATATATATATATATATATATATATATATATATATATATATATAATTTAAATAAATCTGAAATGAAATAAAATAAAATATAAATATAAGATGAAAAATGACAAACTGAAATAAAATATAAATATTTAAAAAAAAAAAAAAGACAATTTTAATAAATACTATGTTAGTATATAAACAATACTAATAACACTGATTCATCAGTGTTAAAATGATTAATGTCTGTGGTGTGGACTGGTGTCATTTTCCAATCCCATTCTCCATTGTCCCCCCAGTCATTTCCTGTCGCTCTGTATTTTCCAATAGAAAGTCCATAAAACACAAACATGAGCCTATTCCATCTGACAATCTCACAGAATACTGATTCCCATAATGTTTTTGTTTTCTTTTAGGTGGATGATAGATTCTTCTGGAACAAGCACATGGTCAAAGACCTAATTGACCTGCAGGTGCAAAATTGTTTTCTCAAATTTTCCAGAGTTTTAATGGTTAATGTTTGAATTTGTAAGCCAGCCCTGGGGTGCGTTTCCCAAAAGCATCATTAGCCAACTAACATCGCAAGTTCCGTCGTTACTTACATAGTTCAACGATTTGGTGTTTCCCGAAACCATAGGTCAAATGAATATTCGCAAACTTGTGTGGTTGGAATGACAACTCTCGAGCTGTGGTTAGAAGCATAGTTTCCTGTTTTTATGACATGTGGACTTAATAAATCATTATCTTGAGCAAAATAAGATAGCTGACATCAAGTACAATGTATATCTTTTATTTAGAATATATAAATGTCATTTATATATTTTAATTTGTAAAGAGATTTAAAGCACCGTTTCTGGAGAGTGCGCATGTGCGTATGTGCTCTAGTACGTCAGAACAAGCATTTGATTTAATCTGGAAATAAAGCAAAATAACTGAGGGAAATGAGAATTAGTCCTCAAATGCCATTTCTGTAATTTATAGTAGAAATTCTAGCATTAATTCGATCTCAAGTGGATTCATTTAAAGAAGTTATTACTACACCACCTGCGTGACGTCATTCACCAGCGTGGTTGAACGACAGGTTTACGACAATACGGTTTCGGGAAACAGTCGTGACTAGCCAGTTGATTTGTTCAACGATGCATCGTACTATGGTAGTTCAGCAGCGAGTTACATCGTTGTTTGGGAAACACACCCCTGAATGGTGATAATACTGTTTTGCAGGTGCCTCAGGTGGACTTTTGGGTGATTCCTATCATCCAAGGCTTCGTGCAGGTGGAGGAGCTGGTGGTGAACTACAACGAGAGCTCTGATGAAGAGAGGAGCAGCCCGGAGACGCCTCTGCAGGAACCCACCTGTGTGGATGATATTCACCCTCGCTTCACCGTGGCCCTCATCTCCAGAAGAAGCCGCCACCGTGCAGGTACAGCACATAGGAAAGCAAAAGAAATAAAGAAATTTAAATTTACTCTGCATGCCATCAATATGATAATGTCATCATGTGCTTTGCGATGAAGGAATGCGCTACAAGCGGAGGGGGGTGGATGCAGATGGACATGTGGCCAACTATGTGGAGACAGAGCAGCTAATCCACGTGCACAGTCACACGCTGTCCTTTGTACAAACGCGAGGCTCTGTCCCTGTGTTCTGGAGCCAAGCTGGGTACCGCTACAACCCTAGACCTCGGATAGAGAAAGGTGGGGCATATCAATGTAATCGATTCTCTCTTCGAGTTATAAATGAGATCTAACTCGTAGCACAGTCTAGCACTTCTGTTTATTGACAAGCTATCACTGTGATGCATCAGCGTAGTCATCGTCTAGAAATGTTTTGTCCTGTAAATGGCATCAGGTGTGAAGCAGGTGTGCTTTCATGGCTCCTTAGTTGAACATAGTGCTCAGAGAGGATGTTGAGGCTCAGTGGTGATGGCTCAGCACTTTACTATGACTTCAATACTGTGATCCACCTGCAGTGTTGTGTGTTTCCTATATGATGTGTTATCTCATATGTGTTTCTTTGCAGGAGAGAGGGAAACTATGCCTTTTTTTGCCTCTCACTTTGAACAGCAAGTTGAGATTTACAAAAAACTGGTAAGGTGTGTTTAAAATAGCAATTTCAATGAGTGAAATACTAATACTTTTTTAATGTAGTATAAAAAGTAGGGCATTCAGTTCCTTTAGAAGACTATAAATGTGTTTAATTACTGAATTCAGCAGTTTTGTGTGGATGACATTCATAATGAAATATGTAATGTATAATATATAATGACACTGAACAGAGGCTGCATTGATTTGATCAAAAAATACAGTAAAAACAGTAATATTGTGAAATATTATTACAATTTAAGATAATTTTAAAATAATCAATTTAATGTATATTTAAAATGTCATTTATTCCTGTGATGGCAAAGCTGAATTTTCATTAGCTATTACTCCAGTCTTCAATGTCACATGATCCTTCAGAAATGATTCTGATATGCTGATTTGGTGCTCAAGGAACATTTCTTACGATCAATGTTAAAAACAGTTGTGCTGCTTAATATTTTTGTGGGAACTCTTTTCATAAGTAGAAAGCTTTTGTAACATTATAAATGTCTTTATTGTCACTTTTGATCAATCTAATGTGTCCTTGCTTAATAAAAGTGTTATTTTCTTAAAAAAAAAAAAAAACTCTTTGACCCTAAACTTTTTTAGTTCAGCTTTTTTTCTCTTTTTTTATTAGAAACAACCCAGACCACAATTATGTTCTGTCAAAATGAATGTGTTAATGGTCAAAACAAATGACCACCTGCATTAATCATAATTAATTGCATTTGTCAACACAACTTTTATAGCTCTAACAAAAAGCAATAGATATCCTTAGATTACAGAGGGTTTTTTCTTTCGCCATCAGGTCATCATTAATTTAGTGGACCAAAATGGACGTGAGAAGATGATTGGTGATGCTTACCTCAAACAAGTGCTGCTATACAATAATCCCAACCTAACATATGTTTCATTTGACTTCCATGAGCACTGGTAAGATACCCACCCTTTTGAATTTTACAAAAGAGCCTGTTATGGTAATATCTCTACAACAGATTTTCTCCTTTGTCTCTTCCCAGTCGAGGGATGAAGTTTGAGAATGTGCAGACTCTCACTGATGCCATCTATGACATTATCACAGACATGAGATGGGCCTGGTAAGTCTTTCATTTGCCTTTAAGTCCCAATTCTGTCATAAGAACTGCTCCCGAGTTGGACAGCTGGTTAATTATCATCAATCTACTTTGATTTGCAAATAGGGTGGACCAAGCAGGAGTCATCTGCCAACAGGAAGGCATCTTCCGGGTTAACTGCATGGATTGCTTGGACAGAACTAACGTGGTACAGGCCGCTATCGCCCGCGTAGTCATGGAACAGCAGGTATACAAATTCACATTTGAGACTGGAACATGCTACACGGATAAATTCTTACATAACAATTAAAGTAATTTTGGATAAGATCATATGCTAAATGCCTTAAGGTGTAAATAAAACTGTGGCTTCTAGGAATGCTGCCATACCGCGCCCACAAAACAATGCCGCTCTCAGATTCTCACAGAATGCCAGTACATTCAAAGAGTCTTTTGATCTGTTTGGTTCCAGCTGAAAAAACTTGGTGTAATGCCACCCGAGCAGCCACTGCCCCTCAAGTGTTACAGGATCTATCAGGTGATGTGGGCCAACAATGGAGACACCATTAGCCGTCAGTATGCTGGCACAGCTGCCCTGAAGGTAAATAGATTGAATGCCTGCCTTTGATTTTATGCTGTCCCCATTGCCTGTTTACACCACCATCTGTCAGCAAATGGCATCAAGATTGCAGATTTACAAGTCAGTAATCTTTTGACCAGTCATCTTATTGGGAGTGACTATATTATATAAATCATCCAACTATTATATAAATAATTTATTCACTTATTTATATAAATTAATGATTAATAATTTTTTTTCTTAAAAGCACACTATGTAATTTTTTGCCGTTAGAGGTCGCTTATTCAAAACAAAGGCATAGCTTGATGACGCCTTGATTTTGAGTAGAGCAGGGCCAAGAGTGATTGCTAATGAGAAACGAGCGTGACACATGTCTTGAGAGCAGCAGAACTTTTATTATGCCACAGTCGCCGCTTCTGCTTCTTCTGGTCAAACGTAATGCAGCACTGTTTTATCAGATTAGATACATTTGTGCATTGAAAGTTGTTACAGCTTTACTCTGCATTCCCTTGGCGGCTACTGTGAGACAATTAATGCACACTGCAGTAAGCTTGATCGATATTAGGCATGGTACTCGGTGTAAATCAAGAAAACGAGATTTAAACAATAAGATGAGCTATATAACATGATTTGTTTTTTTGTCGATGAATGTATCCACCCAAACAGTTGCTCACCTGTCTAATAAAACACATAATATATTAAACTGTCTTTGGTGTTTCCATGGTTTCTACAAAATAGAACCGGAAACTGCGGTATGATGTCATTGATAGGTGATGCACGGACAAGGTCTGTGTCCTAGTTAAAATTGCTTATTTCTCTGGATTTAAACATTCTTGGAAACATTTGGGATAATGTAAGTACACAAGTCAACAAAATATACAACACTGTTCTAGTGGATATTTTAATCTTACATATCTTACATATTATACATAAATTAATCACTAATTTATATAAATAAAAAAATGTAATGGATAATATATTAATATAGTTAGTTAATAAATATTTAATATATAATATAGTCATATTATATAAATAAAAAAAGTTCTTTAATCAGTATTTATTAATCTTTGTTAATGTTAGTTAACAAAAATACCGTCATTCATTGTTCATGTTAGTTCACAGTGTTTTAACTAATGTTAACAAAACTTAACTAAAGTAGTAACTAATGTTAACTAGTGAAACCTTGTTGAAAATTAAAAATTTTTTTATTTTAAATGGTTTTGTTGTTAAATTTGGGCTTCCTAAAGGAATCCCCACAGCATCTTTTTAAGGATGTAATGGGAGTAAAAACTAAGACTAAAGTCTCTAACATAACTGAAGTAGGACAGTGATGACTACCCAATAAACTTGTCCACGTAGTCTGATATGTGCAATCTGTTGTGTAGGGAGATTTCACACGAACAGGAGAGCGAAAGTTAGCGGGGGTGATGAAGGATGGTGTGAACTCAGCTAATCGTTATTATTTGAACCGCTTCAGAGATGCCTACCGACAGGCCGTCATTGGTGAGTATGAAAGAATGTCGTTTGAATCCCTATTGTGAACTTTTTGATGTTAGCACACCTTAGTGCCTCATCTGCCATGTACTGTCTCTCTGATCCTCCCAGACCTGATGATGGGCCATCCAGTAACAGAAGACCTGTACTCCATCTTCAGCAAAGAGAAGGAGCATGAGGAGAAAGAGAAGGAGAGCCAAAGAGGAGCTCAGGAGCAGGTCAGCTTCCTACTGCAGACGTACATGCAGCTGCTGCTACCTGATGATGAGAAGTTCCATGGTGGATGGGCTCTTATCGACTGTGATCCGAGGTGAGAGCCCTCAACTTTATCATGCAGTGCTTTAAAGGGATAGTTCACCCAAAAATGAAAATTTTGTCATCATTTAATCACCCTCGTGTTGTTCCAAACCTGTATGAGTTTCTTTCTACTGTTGAACACAAAAGATGATATTTTAAAGAATGTTGGAAACCAGACGGTTGACGGTAGCCATTGACTTCCATAGTATTTTTTCCCACTGTGGAAGTCAATGGCTGCCATCAACTGTTTGATTACCAACATTCTTTAAAATATCTTCCGTTAAGAAGAGTTCTCATTTCATGCCAATTGTATGATGCAGTTTCAGAAAAAGATTCTGTATTGATGGGCTGCACACACAGGACATGTTTTTGCATTCAAATACGCAAGATGCAGGGCAGTGGAATCAAAAGAAACAAAAGGTCTTTTGTGCTTTTTAAAAATGTCCCTATTTTATCTTAGACTAACATCTACACAGCATTCTAAAAATGGCGTTCAATATTTACATAAAAAAATGGTAACAAAGTTGCACAGTGGAATAAAGAAATGTGTTCTGTGTGAATGGCCCTTTATCTATGTAATCTCTCTTTTCTCTTTATTGGGAAACATTCAGTTACAACTTAAGATGAACTACAATAAAAAAAATACAGTAATAACACTTAGATCTAATATAATGCTTGATTTAAAAATTCATATTGTTAGTGTACTCTTCCTCCTACAGTTTTTCATCAGTGGCTCAGAGGTACTTGTACATATTTTTTTTTTTCTACTGTACAATTATTGTTTGGGTGAGGGAGCCATATTTCCTCAAATTGTATGGACATTTGTTGGTGGTAGGTCATGGTGATGGATGTCTGAAAATTGTTACTGATTGGGTTGGAATTTTTCTTAAATCTTTGTGAATTGAAAGAGGTTAGCTCTGACCATATTATTATTTTTATTTGAGTATATCTTGTATGAAGATGAACTCAAATAAGCATTACATATTATGGCCAAAGTTAACATTGGATGATTAAATGCATTCTAGTCAAATTTCATGCATTTTGCCTTCCCAGTGTTTCTCTTTCTCCTAAATGCCCAGAGTATAATAGTACTATTTATGAGCCTCACTTTCAAGATTGACCTTTTATTATGCTGTTTTTCCCCATCCCACTTTTAGTCTTATAGATGCCACTCATAAAGATGTTGACGTTCTTCTGCTGCTGTCCAACAGTGCATATTATGTAGCCTAGTAAGTGCATTTTCTCTCAATGTTTGTGTTTTCTAAAATAAGAAATCCTTTTTTCTTGGCATTGATTTAGTAATGCCACTTCACTTTGCTGTTGCTATTTAGTTATGATGAGGAGGCGGACAAAGTCAACCAGTACCAGAGACTCAGTTTAGAAGGGCTTGAAAAGATTGAAATTGGTAAGAGCTTGCAGATAAACTTGTGGGTGTAATTTTTGTCCAATTAAATAAAATGTTCCATAATATCATGACACCTTGCCAATGTTGTTCTTTTTAGGTCCAGAACCAACTCTTTTCGGAAAGCCTAAATATTGCTGCATGCGGCTGCACTATAAGAATGGGGAGATAAGCGGTTACTTCCATACGCTGAGGGCTGTTACACGGAATCCAGAGGATGATGGGAAAGGTTTGTGTTGGGATACCATGATTTGTTGTGGCACTAGTTCAGCTCTTCTGTATTGCATAATTCTGTGAATGACATTATGGGTTAAGTTGGTAAAAGATATAACTTGGCCTTGTGTAAGCTGGTGGAGCTTGAAGAGTTTTGTGTTTGTGTTAAATAATTGATCCTTTCCTCTGCACTTGTTGGGTTGTTTGCATTTCAGACACACTCCAGTGCATTGCTGAAATGCTTCGTATTACAAAGCAAGCTATGGGGCTTGACGTCCTGGTCATTGAGAAGAAACTAGAGAGGTAAAAAAGGAACAACTTTTGTATGTGGATTTCTTCAGTAGACTCTGTAACATGATGTTTTTTTTACCTTAATTACGAAGGATACATAGGCTTTGTTCAGACCTCAGGGGAAATCAGAGGAAATCAGATTTTTTTAAAACTTCTTTTTCATAAATCTTATTTCTAAATAAGTTATATGTTTGGATATGATTGCTTTTGTTGCGTTTGCTAGCATGTCCACATTGTAGGACACTTTTGAACAAAGCCAATTCGTGCTTTTTTTGTTGATAAATCTTGCTTTAATTGCTTTGTTTCAGGAAACACAGCAAACCACACGAGGATATAATGGGAATACAAGGAAAAGCTGTGGACCAAGTCCTTGGGTCTGGTTTGGCTCAAGGCAAAAGTTACCTTTTGAACAAGTTCTCAACGCTAAACCAGAAAGTGAAGCAGACAAAGACTAACGTCAACATTGGAAATTTCAAGCCCTTGGGGAAACTAGGGACCTTCTCAAAGCCTGAGGTGAAAGTGAACTTCCTCAAGCCCAATTTGCATGTGAACCTCTGGAAATCAGACAGCAGTTTAGAGACCCATGATGGCAGTACTGGTTCTGCATCCTTGAAAGACCTTAACGACAAACATTCGGATGAGATTTCCTCTGATTCTGATTCCTACATCTCAGATGAGCAGCCATGCTCAGGCTCTCGGGAAAACGTAGACTATGTGCTTCCTAGCTGTGGAATTGTAGCATCTGCACCTCGACTTGGCAGTCGCTCGCAGTCAATTGGCAGCGTCGAGCTTGCGGTGCCCTCTGTCATCCGAGTTACAGGCTGTGATAATAAGACTGCGGATAGCTTGTCAGTTGGCCTAGATGGCCAGTCTCCTGGGACAGCCTCGGAGGCAGAGGAAGCCATTCTGATTGACTTCGGGACACCTATCGATGCTTACTGCCACAAGTTTGTTCAGGATGCCAAGACTAAACCAATAGAGGTGTTTGAGGAAGTGGCTCCAGCACCCAAACAGCAAGCACCTCAAGCCTCCTCGGATCCAGACGCAAGATTGGGATCTTCACAACAGCAACTCCCTCGTCCATCTCAACTTGAGGTGGAGTCCTCCGTCCAAGGGGCAAATCTACTGACTGTCCAGCCTGCTGGCTCCGCCACATCATGCGGGTCACAAAAGAGTTTGGAAGGCATCACAGGACACTCCCCGGCGGACGGCAACGGAAGCCGTGTCGTGTCGCCCTTTGCGAAGATCAGGAGCTCCATGGTGCAGGTGGCTAGTTTAACCCAGGCTGGACTTACCCAAGGCATCAACTTTGCTGTAGCAAAGGTACAGAAAAGCCCAGAGCCAGAAGCTGTCAATGAAACCCAAGAGAACGAACTGCGAGCGATGTTTACACAGTGCCAGACCAGGATCATTCAGATTTAGCGTGCTTAGCAGATGTATTTTTAGTGTTATATTGTGATTTCCAGTAAAGTAATGGTAGCATATGCTCACAAATGTCCAGCCACACCTCTAGTTTCCCTCCAGTTAACCAAACCAAAGTTTACAGCCAGTGTTTAGTAGTAAGTAGTACCTCTAAGATTAACCCGACTGAGTCCAAGTCAAATCCTTAACATCTATATATTGCTGATTTGCATGTCAAGAAGTAGGTAACTCTGAGGTAGATTAGGACAGGCAAGTTGTATTGCATGTCAAGACCCAAGACCTAGATATGTCATGTGACCCCATTTGTACAGTACAATTCACTGGCTGTTGTAGCTGTAACTAAAACCTTTCCTAATTGGAATATCTATCAGTGGGCATCTTAGACAACCAAACCGTACAGTTATATGGATATATTTGATGTGGTGTTTGTCATAAAAATATACCAAAATAGGACCACAATAGTTGTGTAGGATCCATGGTCAAATTATATTATTCAACTGTAAGTATTATATGTAAGTACTGTAGCAGTTTCCTTTAGAACTCTCCAATTAAGATGTTTATAGACAGAGAATTATATTTACATGCTCTTATGTTTATAATCATAGCTGATGGAAACAAACGTCGCCAGTTCTTTTGGGCTCTGTAGATGTAATCATGCAACTAAATCATTTTACAAAACAAAATGGTTGTTTCACAGCACTAGCAGATGACTAAAACTGATATTTATTATTACATGTTTATTTGGAGAAAAGCTAATGTCTTAAAATCCTGTTTATTTAATGTTTTTCAGTTGAATGCTATGGGAGAATGTAACAGTGGTCTGCTGATAACTTAAAATGCTCTGCTCGTACGTTGGGGAACGTCCATATGCAGATACGACCTGTTTTAAGTACCTGTAAAAATATAAACACTTATTTGCGAAGGCATTGGACTTCAATATGCATATAGCATATAGTATAATGACTTTTGACTAGTATTTGACACAGGTCTGATGCAGGGTACCCATGACACAACTTTTTGCACTCTTAAATGGCAAGCGCTAAATGCCAAGTCTACCTATAAATCTGTTTTCATTGAAGTCATTCAGGTTACATTTTTGTTTTGTCTGTAGTATCTATGCTATGTCTTCAGATTCGCTCTGGCCATTCGGTTCAAAATCGGGAAGTAATACGGATTAGATCATCTTTTGAGGCTGCCTTACTCGAGATATTCTAGATGCAGAAAGAACATAAAGCCTTACTGGGTGATATCCAGTAGAACCTAGGTTAATTTTGCATTATTTAACAATGTTTATGTGCAGATCCTGTGGGATTGATCTTTGTGTATTAAGAGACTTTGAAGTAGTTAAAAATCTTATGGGCTACATAATATCTAAATAAGACACTGTGATCTCAAGTGAACATCAGTGAGAGCATTATATTAGCTTTGAGGGCTGGTTTATCAGTTGTTTGGGCCGCAGTCCATTTTTCAGTCACGCCATGAGCTTTGTTTCTTACACTTATCATTTCTTATCATTCTCTCACATGTACTGTAGCATAGTGCTGTGCAAGGCAGTGGGTTACACAACGCTGTTGCAATGCATACACATTCAGACATTCCTGGAGCTGGTACGTGGTTTAAGAACCTTCTGAGATTGGAACTGTCTGAGATTTAATATATGGTGGCTGTTATGCAATAGTGATAAATAAATGTGCAGTAGTTTTGGCGGTAAGCGGATTTTTGTTACTTTTTTTTTTTTACTATTTAAGACCGCATGCACTGGACTGCAACCTGTTCTTTCCTTTGAACTTGTAATTTGGTGGAGGATCATGATAAACATTCCTCTTGTTTTGGAGGTGGGGTAGATTGTTTTTTATGTATACGTTTTTAATTTTCTATGCATAAAGACTTGCACTGTCTCTGTGGTTGTTCCCCAACATCTTAATTGTTGCAAATTGTCACAAAGTGCTTCTGAATCCACTTTTTATTTTCAATGTTTGTAACTGAACTGACATGTATCATATTATGTTTTGTCCAAAAGTCTTTTGTTTCTAAAGCACATCATTTTCAGCTTCTTAATTCTTTTGGTGAATTGTTTTCATCTATTGTACCCAACATTTTTTTTTTTTCTCCCCAGAGTATTTATTTGAAAATCATGTTCTCAAGTGCATTCCTTAGTATTTTCCTATGTTAATAATAATTGTGTAAACTGCTGTATTTTAAAATGTTATGGGCTGTACCTGGGAGGCTTTTTAAGTAAATAATTTAAAAAAAAGATTGTCATGTCAATTCATTCACAACTTTGATGGCAGCTTAATTAGAACAAGCTTTCACTAGCTTAATTTTTAGCTTTTGGAGACTTTCTTCACCAAATACTACAGATATCACTTGAAAAATGTTTTTTCCTAACACACCACTCACTAAACTCTCTTTATAGTGTCAGTATGTGGTTCCTCCCAGTGACGACCTCTTGACTCCTCTGAGCTACACTGTATTACATTTTTAGCATTCAGATGCAGTGTGAGAGGTTTGTGGCTCCTACACTCAGGTTATAAGAGCGGAATAGACTGGTGTTGCATTGCCCAAGACATTCAACATTAACGTGTCAGCATTGGCACTTTTAGGCTTTTGCTATTAACTCAAACCATCCCGATGAACCTCCTTGTAAGGCTTTTCAATTGCATGATTTTAATTGACAATTGTTAGTATAGATTGCTATTGTCATTCTCATATTTGGTAACACTTAAGGTCCCATTAGATAATGCATTAACAAGCAATGGATTGTTACAGCATTTATTAATCTTTGTTAACATTAAAAACACAGTGGGGCATTAATTGAAGTTACTTCAGGTCCATTAAGTATTAACGGATAGAAATTGTGATTTTAGTAAGTGTTGAAATTAAGATCAATAAGTGCTTCAGTAGTTTTCATTGTTCATCTTAACTAATGGAACCTTATTATAAATTGTTACATCAAATTTTAAGTAAGACTATATATGCAAAGTTCTGAAAACTTTATTTTTTCTAATACCCTTGTGTCATAAGTGTACATGTTTGCTGTAAGGCAGTTTATTCTTTGTCACATGTCTGCATTTGCGTATAAATGATAATATACAATGCAAGTACCAAAATCAAAATTTAACAATGCATACATCAAAAATCTACTTCACCAGTGTCTGTAAGTTTTCCCACAAATTTAAAATGAAGTATAAAAAAAACAAAACCTGTACAAAAAGTCATGCCATATGAAAACATTACATTTGAATCCAAAATATTAACAAGTATGGTTACTGTTAAAGCATTTGTAAATAGCAATATATTTTAAGGCTCGTTTCCATTCACACATTTCTGCTGCTGTGTTCGACTTGTTCTCAAGGCCTCTAGCTGCTTGGCTTTCATCCAGCCCTCTCTAGAGAGTGTGTTCTGCCCGTGACTTAATGACAGCAACCTGAAACAGAATACAAATTGGTATTTAATTTGCTTATGGTTAACAGAACTAGATTAGCTGCAAAAAGGCAATTAAAATCTCACCTCGCAACAACCAGCAATCTATGAAGGTCTTCCGCAGACATACTCTGAGGGTCATCTTTTCGCATTTCAACAAAGTCCTCTTCTACTGCCTACAGATCAAGACCATAAACCATGAAACAAGTGCTGAATCTGAAACATAGTACTCTTAGGCCGCGTGTCCACCAAAGCATTTTTTCCAGCTGCTAGCGTACTTTTTCAATCGTTTTCAATGGGAGCGCTGCGTTTTTTTAAACGCCAGGAGCGTAACGAGGCGTTGAGCGTCTTTTTCACGCTCAAGCACCGACAGCTCGGCGTTTTGTACCGGTCGCCTCGAGTTGAAGAATGTTCAACTTTGAGTAAAACGCTGCGCTCATCACTGTCACTTTTTAGCCAGCCATCCAATCAGAGTGGAGGAGGGGCGGGACAAATACAACTCCGACCAACTGTCACATTCTTGCTGTACAAACAGAAACAAAGTGGATGAGAAATTAATATTTCTGGTCTCCAAACATACATAGCAAGTAATTCCACATTGTGTGAACATTTTTAGTCTGAAACAAATTACCTGCAACAGTGACGCGGATATTCCGTATCATAGCAACAAAGCGTCTCAACGGGAAAAAACGCTGCGCTGCAGAAGCGCTCTCAAGCGCTCACAGATAGGCGTTTTAAGCTGAGAGCCTAGCGTTTTCAGCTGGCTAAAAACGCTTTGGTGGACACACTGCCTTACTCTGCTTTTACCTTATTTTTCTATGGTAGAAACAGTAAGAGTAGTATGCAGTTCAGCAAAGACATTTACATTTACATTTGACATTTATGCATTTGGCAGACACTTTTATCCAAAGCGACTTACATTGCATTATTTTATACATTTGTATCTGAGTATGTGCAATCCCTGGGATCGAACCCATGACCTTGGCATTGCTAGTGCCATGCTCTAACCACTGAGCTACAGGAAAGCTTTAATCATCATAAACATCTGGACAATCAGAGACAAAATCCTGACCTTTGTGATCTCATCTGAAATGGTGTAGTTCAGGGCACGTGCCATGCTCAGATACATGCGATACTTGTTGAGCTGAGATGGAACCTGCGCCACCTGCACCGCGCTCAAGTACTCCTCCAGGTTAGGTGGATTAAGGGTGGGTCGTAGGTGAACCTGACAGTCAGACTGAGAAAGCAGAGAAGAAAGTCTCTTCAAAACCTCATTTAAATGTTGCTTTTTCTACTGTGGAATGTTTTTGAAATGACTCTGATATTTCAAATTCTCATTTGTAGAAATGCCAAGCCATTAAAGAGTCATGAAACTGCCCCTGCTAAACCTTTAGTGCCTTTTTAAACTTTATAAAATACTGTGTATCGAGCTTTCATGCCATTAAATAAGTGGCTCGTCCTGCCCTCTCCCTCTAATGTCCTTTCGATAGAATTGCCACCATAGCAACTAGAGAGCTGACATACAGGAATAGCACAGCACATTCCACAGGCTGTTAGCATCACGGCAAAGCCACGATAAGAGCCCAGCCAGGGAGCTGACGACAACCATGTGGACTGTAATGGAAATACTAGGCCATCTTTACAACTGCACGATGGAAACTCCCATGGGAGAGGCATTCAACCCAAGTCATTTCCACCTGTTGGAAATTAAGATGTCGGTCTCTCTAATTCGCCCCCAAATACATGTGGGTAATATTTTAATAATAAAACGCTGAAAGAGACCCAGGCCTGATGTTCTTACCGGGAGGAGCGATCGGCCCTCGGATGCGATAAGCACGTTAATATTGCAGGGGAATTCCATCTGGTGGTAGTTGAAGTCGTAATCAACCTTCTGCCAGGAGATCAGGTTCCCCAGCGCAGTGATATTCCGCACACCTACACCCGGAACAGACAGCACACAAAGCCTTGTGTATCTAAGATAAATGCACTGAACAACAGAGCAATGCAGTCTAAAAGTAAATGCCAGCTGCTTTAGAAAAGGATGTTTACACTTCCTTCTAGCATTAACGGTCTCTGACAGAGGCTGGATGATGAGTGTACTGATATAAACAGAGAATGTCAAGACTATTGATGAAGACTCAATTCGAAAGGCAATCCAAAGTTAAGACTGCTCATGCCTGCTTAAAATTCAGTGTACTGATGCAATGCTAAATTATGCCTGCTCTGTCCTGCCTCATCCCTCAGTATCAAAGCATAGTTGTGATAGTGTAAATGCATTTATGCCACCTTTGAGCAGCATTAAAAAGTCTGTGAAGACACCTAAATGCCACTTCAGAAGTACTTTCTATGCCACTCCTGTAGTGTAAATTTGGCAAAAGAACAACTAAGTCTATGCACATCTCATTATGAATATAAATACTTTTAGAAACAGGAATACATGCATGTATCAAAACCACAAGCACCCACTTCCTGACAGACAAACTACTGTTCATACACTAGAGTCCAAAAGTTTGAGATCATGATTTCTTTAAATTTATACAGCTTTTAAAATTACACATTATTTATTCAGTTAGTGGACAAACATTTCAGAATGTCTCAGAATATTAGTCTCTTTTGCCACTGTCAAAAGAACTCAAGCTGCATAAACTCCACAGGTTTGTGTAAAACCTGATAATCATGTTCTCCAACATGATGAGAACAATGCATTGTCATGCATTGTCAGTCCGAATTAATGCAACACGATTTCAGATTCTGAAAGCTGTTTTTGAAAGTTCTAAAAGTCAATCTAAACTTTGCAATCTGATTCACATATTCATTTAAATGTGCATTACATGTGTTCTGAACTAAATTTCAGCACATTTGCAGTTCCCAGTCACCGTGTACAGAAATGGAGAAAACTACTGCAAGAATGTCACTGTGTGGATGACTTGATGCTTTGATGTCATATCTAAAAAAATCTATATCAGTAAACATGTAGCAAATATTCTGTCTCCTTCAAATAATATGCATGTTTTCAAGAAGCATAGTGACACATGCATCACAGCACTGTGCATGTGCATAATTTCAATTGGATTGAGGTGTTTGCATTAATTCTTTTCAGTCCGACTGAGCCATAAAGAAGATTATAAAAGGATTATAGGTTGCATGTAAATGTAGCCTATGTGGTCTCAGACTTTAGGACTCCTATTGTCTTGTCTAGTCTGCACACTACTTTTCACTGCTATAATCAGTGCTCTCACCTGTGGTATCCAGTTGGCCCTGCTCCAGCTGTGTCTCATCCAGAAACAGTGACGTGTTATTGGCCAGCTGAAGAGTTCCACTCACCAGGCGGTTAGCCGTGTAATCTTTCCGGGGCACCATGCGTTGGTTGTTCATATTGTGCAGACTCATGCATAGCCGGAATGACTACCAAGAAAGGGGAATTAAAATTTAATAGTAGTAGTAGTAGTAGTAGTAGTAGTAATGGCAGCTTCTATTATTACAGTATTTAATCAATTATTTCTATGAGAGAAGTAATATAATTCGAAGATACATCAAGTGACTTACAGATGGCATGAGCTGTTGGATGACCTTGTAGAGATGCTCGGTGTATGGAGAGCTGTGAGGACAGCCGCTGAGATTCAATGTGAATTTGCCCAAAGGAAGAACATCCCGTCTGCTGTATCTAAAATTAAGACACAGTGCAAACTTCAAGATGTGTAGTCTAGACTGTGGACTGTGGGTAAGTTTGTTTGCGTAAGAAACATGTCACTGTGGAAAATGATCATAATATCTAGCAAATAGGTGGCATAGGACTTTCCAAAGTATACATTGTAAATGCTTAAATTAGTGCCATAAATTAAACGGGGATGCATGCTACAGAAAGTCATACTTCAGACATGCAACAAAGCCACTCGAAATGAGAAACGTACACATTGGAGATGAGATGTAGAATGAGGTACTCTGCAGCAAGGGAATCCCCCAACAGGACATGTGTGAGGAAGGTGAGCAGCTCTGCTCTGACTGAAGCCAGTTCCCCATGAACACTGCTTAAATCTGAAGACAGGATACACAGACATGGTTGTCAAAATACAAAATGTCTATAGTCGATGCTAATACTAAAAATTCACACCTCTATCTACCAACTTTGATACCACAAAAAATGTTATTGTAATAAGAATAAAAAATTATAATAATAAATTTCATAATAAAAGTATTTTCATAATAAAATACTTCATAATGTCATAATAAAAGGATTAGTACATGTTCAAGTAAATAGTCAGAAATTAAGAACAATGATTTTCTTTGTGTATTTTTTTTTTAATATTGACAAGACTTTAATCTTCTTGTCAATATAATGTCATTAATATTAAATGGTAATAGAAAGTTGCAGCTCTGCTCAACTGCATTTACACCAATGTTGTTACTTATATTAAAAATCACTTTTCGTTAATTGAAATACCACTGAAATAAAATAAATTATTAGATGAAAAATTTAAACCTAAAAAATTTAAATTAGAAACGTTGCTTTGGTAAGGTGGTGCATTGCTGCCACATACATAATATTAATTATGTCGTAATAATGAGACATTATGTCATTAATACAACATCTTTACAATAATGAGATATTATGCCACTAAAACAGCATCTTTTCTCGTAATAACAAGATATTCATATTAGGTCAATAATGAGGTGTTATGTCATTAAAATTACATTTTGTACGTGACGTGTACACGACATTACATCTTATTACGAGATGTATATGGCAGCAATGCGCTACTGTACTTTGGCAACTAACTGAAATTAAATAAGTTTAAGTACAAAAATGACTAAAACTGAAATATAGATTAAAGCAAAATTGAAAAATAATAAAATAAAATTATTAAAACTTTAATTAAAATGAAAACTAAAAACCTAAGTTAAAATTCAGATAATTATTAAATACTGTAATATAAAATATGCTACATTACATTATATTCATTCTTGTGAGCTGCGTAACATGGATTCGTTCATTCAATAGTATTCATGCGCCAAAATAGAAAGTTATGTAGAGTGTGACACAGGGGAAGGTCTCGAAGAAATACAAATGCAAGAGTTCACAGGAGATGCATTTGAAATGCATGATAATGCCAGGTGTAAACGGTAAAGCATCTTGGCTGCCCACCTGTGATCGAATCACTAAAAACGCACCAGTTGAAAACAGGCTTGATTTCCTGGATATTGCATTTAATTTGCGGTCGAGACTCACAGAACTTCTGGGCAAAGTCGAATGTCTGCTATTAAAAGTATATAAATAATACTAAAAACAACACTGATTTACACTGCAAGACCTAATTCACTGATCCATAAGAGTGATGTCTTACAGTCTCCATTATTCTCCAAGGCACTAGAGGGCAGTAGTGGGTTGTTGTGCACTAGAGGCTGGGCATAAAGCATGTGCAGTCGTGGTACAAGGGATGCTGGCGGGCTGTGAACTCTTTGCTCCTCCACAGTCTCCATGCCTTCTGTGGGGTCAAGCAGTGAAGACGCCTCTCTGAAAGCATGAAACAAACAATATATTACAGTTTAATCATAGAGAATCTCCTATTGCAATTACAGCCATCAAAAAAGGCTGCAGATTACCTTTCATCTGCAATCACACTCAAGGCAGGGTCCACAGAAAGGATGCCAAATACTTCCAACATGTCATTCAGTTTGAAACTGTCCCAGTTCTCATATACCTGCCAATTACAGAAGATGGCCAAGTTACACGACTGTCTGTGTAGGTGGGGAACAATCCAATGGAGCAAACCATCATATTATATCAAGCAAATTACAATGTTAACATGTGCCTGCTCAAGACAACTTGATTATAGTGTTAGTCTAAAAAGTATGCATTAAAAATGACAACCTACAAAAAAAAAAAAAAATTTAATTGAATGTCTGTCAAGATGATGGTTTAAGAGTTTAAAATGAAGGACCAGTTAAACCTTAACAAGGCAGGCTGGGCCCTTTTCTTCAGGCAAAGGGAAGTTGAGGTCCAGACTGGATGTGCAGTGTGTTGGGGACGAGTCCTGACTGGGGGCTTTTGTCTCCTGACGCTTCGGCTCCATGTTGCCATGAGACTCCACAAAGCTGTGAGCTCCTGTTTGAAGAAAAATGTCAAATTTTAAATCTTGAACATGAACCCGTATACTTGATTGATTTAAAAATTTCCACACTCATTGGAAATTCATTTTTCAGACCGATAAAGTTAATTTTTCCTTCTTACCTTGACTGACATCTTTCATCTGTTGGGGCTGTGTGTCCATATCATCGTCTTCCTCATAGCTGCGCTTATGCCTGTTCGGGACATAGGAAGTGGAGGGCACCACTCGAGCCTGACTGGTGCCGGCGTAGATGTTCTGAGCCGTTAAGGATAGATGAACTACCATATTGGTCAATAAGGATGAAGAGAAACCACCAATAATATTTGGTGAGAACGCTGGTAGAATCCTAAGTGTAAACAAGATAGTTCTTTGGTTCTTATAAAGGATATTTCCTTGACCCACTGAGATTCTCCCGGGATGGGGACACAATAAAACGTCTGTCTCTCTGATGTCACTGTGTTTCTTGAGTTAAAGTCCACCTGCTGATATAAAGTCCAGTTGCTTATGTCTATTTAAAGGGTTAGTTTACCCAAAAATGAAAATTCTGTCATTAATTACTCATCCTCAAGTCGTTCCAAACCCATAAGACCTCAGTTCATCTTCAGAGCAGAAATAAAGATATTTTTGATTAAATCTGAGATTTCTGTCCCCCCATCTACACAACTACCACTTTGACTCTTAAAAAAGTTCATTAAGCGATTGTAAAACTTTCACTTTAGAAAATTTGGACTAAACCGCTCAATTCATACAAATTAGTTTTAGCATCTCTTTATGAACATTTTTGAAGCGTCAAAGTGGTAGTTGCGTAGCTGTCTATTGAAAGACATCTTCATTTGTGTTCCAAAGATGAACAAAAATCTTAAAGGTTTGGAATGTCATGAGGATATTCATGTTCTCACCCATTTTTGGGTGAACTATCCCTTTAAAGGTGCCATTGAATTGAAAATTGAATTTACCTCGGCATAGTTGAATAACGACTTCAGTACATGGAAATGACATACAGTGAGTCTCAAACTCCATTGTTTCCTCCTTCTTATATAAATCTCATTTGTTTAAAAGACCTCCGAAGAACAGGCGAATCTCAACATAAGTTACGTAACAGTCGGGCTGTACGCCCCCAATATTTGCATATGCCAGCCCATGATCCCAACATTATGAAAGGCATTAGACAAGGGCAGCCAGTATTAACATCTGGATCTGCACAGGTGAATCAACAGACTAGGTAAGCAAGCAAGGACAATAGCGAAAAATGGCAGATGGAGCAATAATAACTGACATGATCCATGATATGATATTTTTAGTGATATTTGTCTTTCTAAATGTTTCGTTAGCATGTTGCTAATGTACTGTTAAATGTGGTTAAAGTTACCATCGTTTCTTACTGTATTCACGGAGACAAGAGCCGTCACTATTTTCATTTTTAAACACTTGCAGTCTGTATAATTCATAAACACAACTTCATTCTTTATAAATCTCTCCAACAGTGTAGCATTAGCCGTTAGCCACGGAGCACAGCCTCAAACTCATTCAAAAATCAAATGTAAACATCCAAATAAACACTGTACTTACGCGATTAGACATGCTGCATGACGAACACTTTGTAAAGATCCATTTTGAGGGTTATATTAGCTGTGTGAACTTTGTTTATGCAGTGATAGAGTCGAGAGCTCGGGAAGGGGCGGAGAGCGCGTGATTTAAAGGGGCAGCAGCCCTGAATCGGCGCATTTCTAATGATGCCCCAAAATTTTTTAAAAAAATCTATGGGGTATTTTGAGCTGAAACTTCACAGACACATTCAGGGGACACCTTAGACTTATATTACATCTTATAAAAAACGTTCAATGGCACCTTTAAAGGAAGCTGCACAGACCCAAAATAAAATCTTTTTTGATGTACTTTGTCATGTCAGTTTCTCAACTACCCTCTGAGGGCATTTGCAAATATGCTATTGGAAGACACTTTAATCAGAAGAAACTTACACTGCATTGATAGCACACATTTTTACCATTTAATGCATGTTCAGTTCATAAAGATTTGAACCCACTATCTTGGTGTTGCTTTGCTCTACTGTTTGAGCTTCAGGAAAGCACACAGAAGAAGTGCTTTTCCACACTTTTGTTTTAAAAGTAATTTAAAAAAATATATTTTTGATAAAATTCACAAGTTCATGAACAAATAAAAGTTTATTAATGTTAATGGTTTGCTGGTATTGTTTTTTTTTTTTTAATAGTGTGATTTTTGATCAATTGTATTGAATCAAATTAGGGTCAATTTGACCAAAACCATAAAAATCATACCCAGAATTTGAACATAAACATTTATACAAGGCTTAGTACATAAATGCATTGGTCTGTGCTCTTTGTTAGTTAACAAGGCAAATATTTACTCACCCCACACTCTGTGACATCTTTGTATTTTCCACATTTCACCTGCTGTGAGGACAGGTTTAGAAATTATTCAAACAGGCCTTTTATCTCAAAATTCCCAGGTGGAATTAATGGACTGTATTTATGTATACCATTATGTTTGAGAAAAAACCTGAGCGAATGGATTTTTAAATCAGACAGGTTTAGTAGTACTTACTTTAGAGTTTGATGTGGGATCACTCATCTCATAAACACCCATGAAAAATTCCGGATCAAACATATCTTGGACCATGCAACGGAATTTCACAAGACTATTAGGCTTCAGGTAGTGCAGGGGAACATCATTCAGAGATGGAACCTAGAAAAACCAGCAGATGAATGACATTAATAATTTCCAATAAAGTCTATTGCATGATATCTATGCCATCTGTCAAAACAAACCACTCCTCATATCAGAACAAAATTGACTGACCACTATACTAAAGACAAACACTTAGATTCCTTTACTTTTGCAAAAACATTGCACTAAGCTATTAACATGTGTTAAAACACTAAAAATACCAGAGCAGATATGATTTTAACACTTAACTTACCCATGTGTGAGCATCGTTAAGTTTCAGTTTCTCTTTGAAATACTCCACAACTTTCTTCTCCCAGTCTGGACTGGAGTGACTCTGGGCTGTAGGAACACAAAGCATAATCACCTTTTAGCATGGTTATTTACAGTATAATTCAGGTCAGTATATCCAAGTTAAACTTTAAAAATCATAGCACATAATGATGATCACATGCTCCTCTTCGAAATGCGAATTAGTAGGACAAACACATTTTGACTGCTGCTTCTTACCGAACATCCCGTCAACGACACCCAGTGGATTATTGATCCAGTCGTGAACCGTAGGCATCGCTGCAGGATTAAGAAACTCACAAAAGTTAAAACTAATACTGTTTTGACAAGAACTACAACAAGCACGTTCCAGAGTTCAGCGCCGCACAATACGCCGTGGCGGGAAAATTGCGTCATAAAAACGACCATGTGACCAGGGGGCATGTTTGCTTCGCTACTGTCTAGTCGACGAAGACTAGACAGTAGTTCACCGATAGTGGCTTTAGTAAACAAAGTAGCAATTAGTCAAACCCTTTCTACAAACAATGTTTATATTAAAGTAGATATTAAATAATTATATAAAATATAATTCAGAATTATATATAAATATTAAGTTACAATAAGTGAGTTAGTTATGTTCAAGAACCAAGATGATTGATGAATTCAGAGTGTTTCCAGAAAATTCTTTTTGAAATTTGGCATTTATTCAACCATTCGAGTAAGAAGTTGTTGTACATGTTTGTACATATTTTATGTAAATATTTATTAGCGTTTTGCTTTCTAGCATCATGACTGTTTTTAAAAGAAAACGAAAGAAATTAAACTATCGACGTTGTTTGTCGTTGATTACTTTTGCCTTAGGACGTCAACGTGACGCAAATCTGTATGTCAAGCACTAGTCATCAGAGTCGACGACCGAATGAACCTTTCAGACGATCAATGAAAGCACAGATCTGTGAAAATCCAGCGTACCCCTTTATCTCCACAGTGACGAACCAGGAAGTGTTGTAAAAAAGCTCTGCCTGTTCCGACTGGAGGACAAGCTACGTGTAATATTTTATTGAAAATGGCTGATAGGAAAGCCAATAACATCCCTAACAGCGGCTCAAATCTGCTGTTTTCAGGAGCACCGGAGTTCAACTTCAGCCTGCCGTTCTTACCGGTCAGTCAGGCCACCGGCCCGGCGGTTTTATCTGGAGGTGAGCTTATAAAGTCTTCAAATGAGCTGCTTTACGTGGCTAGTGATGTTAGCTTTCCTCTTTTTTTCAGCTCAAAGGTCTCTGCTCTTTATGATAATTAGCTCATGATTTCTATAAGGTTATTTTACTCTTAAATCCAGTAAACAGAATTTCCCGTTTTTACTGTTGTCAAATATTTTATGAATTTTGTATTTATTTTATTTGTTTGATTAGTAAAGGAGAACAGTTGACGTTACACTCACTTTTATATACAGGGCAAATGTACACTAAACGGTAACGTTTTCAGTGTGAAATTAATCAGTTTTCATTACTATGATCTTAACTCAAAACTGCCATTTCGTTTCATCAGAATGATAAGATTTGCGTTACATTATCACCCACTGTCCCTGAAACCACCTGTCATCACACCAAAACATAATTTAAATTACATTATATATTATAGGAACACATAAATATACATCTGCATCTTTTGAAGAACCATTACTAATATGTCCTGAAATGACAAGGTTCATTTTAAAAAATGCCATATGCATTTGTCCTCATATGCTCTAACTGATATTGATGAAAACATTTATAAAATCTGGAAATATCAAAGTCAGTCTTCATCCTGAAGCTCTATTTTCATATTCATATTTCACCTGTGAATAGATTAAAAACATCACAGCAATTGATAATAATTTTAATACATTTGTATTGCTATTTATTTAATTTTTTTTAAGCTTAGTTTTGTTTTTAATTTTGAGGGTTTTTATTATTGCAGGAAGACAGATTCAATCCAGGCCAGTATTTATTATAGCCTGAGTGCTTTTTGTTATTATATTCCAACTAACCGAATAAATTAAGTTTGTGTATTTCTTTATACTAATAGTATAATATAAATACTGATATATATTAATATCATATACTAATATTCTAAACTATAAATTTGATGTATATTTCTTTATGTGATCCTCTGTAAAGATGATGCCAGTGAAGTTGGAGAAGAAGACAGTTTTCTTGGTCAGACGTCATCAGCAGCTCCTCAGGCCTCGACGTTCAATTATTTCTCAAGCACCACCAACAGCAGCGACCCGTTTGCCTCTATTGGGCAGCAACCATGCCCACCTCCACCCGCCACTGTCGTTCCATCAACAACAGGCCCGTCACCTGTATCCATTGCAGCTAGTCTGCCTCTAAACCCACCAATATCTCACATGAACCCCATTCAGCAGTATGGCACTGTTGCTAATCAGACTCCTGTGGGTACATACACTCCTCCGCCTAATGCACCGACTCCTCCTCCGCAGAGCTCCCAGCAGTCCTATAATCCTTACCGTCACACAGCTGCCAGTAGCAAAGCTAGTCCCTATCTCATGGCTCCTGAATTACAGCAGCAGCCCCCCAGCCAAACACCCCAGCATCTAAACCCCTATTCTCAGGCGACACCTGCTCCCTCATTCCAGACTCCACCCACAGCATTCACCAAGGTTGGTCATGTAATGGCATCTTTGTCTAGTTACATATAAGAGAGATTTTACTGGCTCTGTAATACTCAAAATATCATCTGCTGCCATTATCAGAGTTTTTCATTTTCTACTGAGACTGACTGCAGTTAATATTAGAAATGCATTAGAGATTTTTTATAAATGTTTTTATTGTAATCAATTGATATTTGATTTATAGCAGCCGATATTGGTATTTAATTATTCATGCTCAATTCCTGTTTTACATTTAGATTACCTTTGCCATCATCTAATGCTCATTTAAAATTAATCTTTTAAAACACTAATAATACAATAACATCAAATAAAATCTTATTTTTTTCATACTGTACAATAGTGATACTTTAGTGTTATTTATACACTTAAAGTATTATTAATATTTTGAATGATTATATTTTCCATTTACATTTTTTTTTTTAAACCTTTGTTGTTCTTTTGTCATTTTTCTTAGTGTTTTTTCCTGTTTGTTCTAATATTTCTGTTTTAGTTTTAGTCATTTTAGTACTTCAGCTTAAACTTATTTCACTCTTATTTCATCTCATTTATATTTTATGTTATTTCAATTTTATTTCCATTGTTGGGGATAAACAGTTTAGGACCCTTGAAACCAAATATGTCGAATGAAGACCCGGAGTCAAAGTTTAAAAAGATAGGCATCTTAATTCAAGAAAAATTTAATGAAGAATAGTTTGCAGTTTCATCAGCAGAAGCCAGCTTCAAGTCTCACGAGTTTGTAAGGCCGCTCTGCGTACATTCACATTTCCATAACAATTATACTCTAACAGAGTCAACTAACTACGTCATTACTTCAGGTTGGATGATTCTGATTGGCTAAGAAAAATAGACAAGATTACAAATTTTCCACACGTGGACAGATAGTAAGAAGCATATCTGCCTTCGTCATGGAGATGACGAGGGGGACCCTGGATTTAGGTACCGGATGTCCTTTTGGGGTCATGACATAGCGTCTGCTGGTCTCAAGCAGAATGCCAGTTGTCCAATACAAAGGGACCTGCACAAAACACTTAGCGCACATACACGATTCACAGCTTCTTCAAGGCTGAAGTTGATCTGAGATCTGCTCTGAGCAGGAAACTTTCCCCGAAACATACTGATAACATGTTCTTTTCTCTCAGTGAGAGGTACAGAGGATCCTTTAACATGCATTGAAGTCATTCACATAATTTAACAGAAATATAAATGTTGATTAATAACTTAAAAGATATATATTGAAGCGGCAGTGGATTCCAGAATCCATCCCTTCACCATTACCACTATCAATTTTTATTATTTTTAGTTATAAAAATAAAAAAAATATACAGTGTAATGTTGTAATAACTTAATTCACTTTATAAAAAAAAATATTTTAATATTTTATTTGTCATTTATTTAGACAAAATAATATTACATTTTAATATTAATACATACAAAATAAGAATATGAATATGATTTATGAACTATAACAACAACAACAAAAAAAATATCTGGTCGTATTTGTATCGACCAGAATATTGATATTGGTGCATCCTTATGTAATGTTCATAAAATTGAGATAAAAAAGACTCACTTAATTGTGTTTTTAAGCATGTTTAATAAACCTGGCATATTTTGTAATAGTTTTAAAAAGGGATTGTACTTTGTCCTTATACTGTTTTGCTATTCTTCAGCCTCCCCCACCACAGATTCCACCACCCCCTGGATCGACTGGCATGGCTGGACCGTTAGTCCCTGCCAACACAATGGTGCCATACACATATAATGTTTATGAACCTATCCAACATCACTGGTTCTACTGTAAACAAGTGGAGTCAAAGATGGTCTGGCTTCCCTTTAGTATCCTGGATTCCATTCGCTTGGAAGAGACGTTCAACTCTGGTAAGACAGGGAGTGTTTTCATCAAACCCACTTAAATTGGCAGAAAAATTGTACAAGGCACTGCCAAAACTTTGGCAATAGTTCTCTGACTTATGATGTATGAAACCAGCTGTTTACTTTTAGGAAAACTAAGTTGAGTAATGTTAGGCTAAATGCCTCTGTCACTGTAACTTAATTTGTTTTTTAAACAATAGTAAAGTGTTTTTCTATGTATGCCAAGAGCATATGGCCATTCTTAGTCTATTTCACAACATAGTCACTTTGCAATCTGTTGATTCAGTTCAGCCAGATCCAGAGAATGTGATTGTGTGTACGGATGGAGGGCGCTATGACGTGCAGCTGTATGATCGCATACGGACCTCCGTATACTGGGAGGAAGAGCCCACCGAGGTCCGCCGCTGTTCCTGGTTCTACAAAGGAGACACAGACAGTCGCTTCATCCCTTATTCAGAAGAGTTCAGTGAGAAGCTGGAGGTTTGTGCTCCCCAATACTTTTTTCTCATTAGTATTCAGAACACTGATTATTAGGATGCCATTTGAACTGCTTTATCTGTTATGTCTGCTGTAAACAGGCCGAATATAAGAAAGCTGTTACCACTAATCAGTGGCATCGACGACTGGAATTCCCATCTGGTGAGACCATCGTAATGCACAATCCAAAGGTACAACTTTTTCAAATGCTCTAAAGGCAGTTTACACATCATTTTCAACTAATAATGGACAACTTTTTATGTATTTTGGCCTTTCATTTACACAACAGTGGTGTTTTGGGGGCATGAAAACGCAAATTTTTTCAAAGGTTTCAGAGACGATACCGTGACTGTTTCCGTGTAAACTACAAAAACCTGATTTGCGAAAATGGTGACGTCATGCGCATGTTTACTACGTGTTCAGTTTATAGACGTGTAGTGTTGCTTACAAAATGGCATTGCCAACTACTGGACTGGCAGGATAATACAGCGTTTTTAACCATTTTCGCAGATCTGTGTGATTGGGGATTGTTTTGACAACGTTGTTGCTTGTACTTGGAAAATCGTGAAAAATCGTTCCCTTTTTTTAGTACATCGTTGTCGTGTAAATGTACTCTTAGAACAGACACTAGTTATAGTAAACTGTTTCTTGTAGCATAAATGATTGGTTGGTTCCTCAGGTGATTGTGCAGTTTCAGCCATCTGCCGTGCCTGATGAGTGGGGCACGACGCAGGACGGTCAGACCCGACCTCGGGTTGTCAAGAGGGGTGTGGATGATGATCATGATGAAGTTCCTGATGGTAAATCAGCCTTTTGTTCTCATTTAAGCCAGACAAAAAAATTGTGATTTGTTTTGCTGTTTCTCATTTTAAAATCCGCCAACTTTCAAAATGTTTCAAAATACAACTCATCAAACAGCCCTCAAACTCAAGATTCTTGGGTATTATTTGAAGGTGAATGCAGAGCATGGCAGAATCACTGAAGAAAATTGTCTTTTCCTGTGTAGGTGAGATGCCTCAGGTGGATCATCTGGTGTTTATGGTGCATGGCATCGGCCCCGTCTGTGATCTGAGGTTCAGGAGCATGGTGGAGTGTGGTATGTTACACACACATTTTTTAGTCTCCTGATGAAAACAGTTTTCTAAGGATTTCAGTCAAACACTTTCAGTGAAAACGAATCATACTGTTATATTGCACTTAAGTCAAACTGTGTGTTTATGTTTTCAGTGGATGACTTCCGCAGTGTGTCCTTGAAGTTGTTGCAGAGTCATTTTAAGAAGGCTCGTGATGATCATGTTATAAGTCGTGTGGAGTTTCTGCCTGTGCACTGGCACACGGCTCTGCACGGTGATGCTACAGGGGTTGACAGGTAGAGACACAACATTCAGCCACATTCAGAAGAAGCCTTACTTGGGTGCTCTATATTAGGCCTAAAACTATTGTTCCCATTTTTGTTTTTGCTGATCACTTTCTTTTGCACAGGCCCTTCAGCCACCAATATATAATTTTATATAATTTAATAATGTTAAATCTATTCAAAATACAAATTACTGATGACAATTTCTCCTTTTTTTTTTTTTAAAGAAATTAAACTATCCCTTTAAGGCCAGTTCACACAGCAACAACAGACACTTCGTCGGGTTTTGTCAAATCAGTGTCTCTGTTGGCGTCTATCTGAGCTTGTTTTGAACAAATTGTGATCAAAAGTGACAAAGACATTAGATTTTTTAAAAGTGACAATAAATACATTTAGAATGTTACAAAATGTCCACTTCAAATAAATGCTGTTCTTTTGAACTTTCTATCTATCAAAGAATCCTGGAAAAAATGTATCACAACCAAAAAGCAGCACAATTTTCAACATTGATAGTAATAAGAAATGTTTCTTGAGCACCAAATCATTATATTAGAATGATTTCCAAAGGATCATGTGACACTAAAGACTTGGGTAATGGCTGCTGAAGAAATTCAGCTTTGTCGTCATTGGAATAAATAACAATTTTGAAATATATAAAAAGAGAAAAGTTATTTTAAATTGTAATAATATTTCACAATAGTGTGTTTTTTACTGTATTTTTGATCAAGTTTTATCCCACTCTGGGAAAAAAAAAAAGGAAATTGGCTGGTCAGAAAGTTTAGGAACCTTTTTTAAGAAAATATTTTTTTTTTTTTTTTTTTTTTAACTAAAAAAAAACAGTTGGTTCTGCTATGAACTTGAAATCTCTATACATTTCTGCCTGAATGTCTGTAATATCATAAACCTTTTGTTTTGTAATTTACCAGTAGTTCTTTCTGTCTTTTTATGTTTTGAATCATGTAGGAGGATAAAGAAGATTACTCTGCCCAGCACAGGTCGTTTGCGTCACTTCACTAATGAAACGCTCTTAGACGTGCTTTTCTACAACAGCCCAACCTACTGCCAGACCATTATGGACACCGTGGCATTTGAAATAAACCGCTTGCATGCACTTTTCATGCAAAGAAACCCAGACTTCAAAGGCAGAGTGTCCGTGGCTGGACACAGCTTGGGTGAGAAACCTTTCCTTTTACATGCTTTAACTCTGAATCATGGTCTTAAATGATTAAGATAAAAATTGAACTAAAGTGATGCACTATTAGAGTACACTTATAGTGTGTGACAACACCATGTATTGAACTGAACTAGTATTCATATTTGTATTACAATTTATTATTTTCCCCTAATCTTTAGGCTCTTTGATACTTTTTGACCTGCTGTCCAATCAGAAGGTCAGCTCACCTTTATCAGATCCAGTAACCAATGGAAATGCTCCGACTAATGTGAAACAGGTATCAGTACATTTTAGATGAGGATGATCTTAAAATGATGCATGTTTATTAAGGTTGTATATTAAAATATGACATGGTCTGTTTATGGCTTTCTCTTATTTTAATTGTTTAATTGTTGTAGGTAAGTCCCGTGGTCCAGGCCAATGAAGTGCCTACAGTAGAGGCTGCTGAGGAAGAGGCTAAAGAGGAAGAAGAGGAGATTGGCAACATGTCATCTGTTCTGGAGATGCTGGGTTTGTCTGAGTATCTGAGCACCTTCGAAAATGAGAAGATTGATGTTGAGTCTCTGGTGAGAGCATTTTAAATTTGTTTTTACACATTTTTATATTGAAAACAATAAGTAACTAATCACTGCTATATCTCTATTTCTATTGCAGCTGTTGTGCACAATAGATGACCTAAAAGAAATGAGTATTCCTCTGGGGCCACGTAAAAAACTTGCCAACTTTGTCAAAGAGAAGTCTGCAAAACAGGCAAATTTTCAGTTGTCTTTATATTGCATCAGGTTTTCATTTTTTCATTCTAATGTGATGCTTTGAAACACATTTTCTTCTCAACAGGCTGCACGAAAGGCTGTGAAAGAGAAAATTGTAGAAAAAGAGGAACCGAAAGAGACCCAACCTCCTGTCCAGACAGAGCCCACACCAGATACTGCCATCAGCAAACTGCCAGCGGGAAGAAACATGTCCTCAATCCATGTAGATTACAACTATTTCGAAATAGGCACAGGACAGGTAAAGCTCGAATATACACCATCCCAAATTGATCTATGGACCAATATGATTAAATGAAGATAATTTTATCAGAACCTGATTGTGGGACTAAAACGTGAACATGCTCTGCAATCTTGGTTGTTCTCCTCCAGGTGTCCGTGGTATATCACGCTCTGGACTTTGAACCGGTGAATTTCTTTGCTCTCGGCTCTCCCATCGGTATGTTTCTGACAGTACGTGGGGTGGAGAAAATCGAAGAGTCTTACCAGCTTCCCACCTGCAAAGGGTTCTTCAACATCTACCATCCAGTGAGTTGTGTCTTAGCTTGTCTAACTGCTTCTCTACAGCTGCATCTGATCTTTTGGAAATCACATGGTTTATGACTAAAGTGTCAGTGTAAATGAAGAATAATGAACAAGATTTGGAACTTTAACATTCTCAGGGTTAGCTGTGTCGCTAATACATTGATGATATTGTGCTCTCAGCTGGATCCAGTTGCATACAGAATCGAACCCATGATCTTACCAGACATTGAACTGGAGCCGGTTTTGATCCCTCATCATAAAGGGAGGAAGAGGCTTCATCTCGGTATGTAACAATTTCTTTGCAGTTAAAGGGTTAGTTCACCCAAAAATGAACATTCCGTCATTAATTACTCCTTACACCCATAAGGAACACAAATTAAGATATTTTTGATGAAATCCAAGAGCTTTCTGATCTCCTTATACACAGCAATGTCACATCATAACATTAAGGTTGAACCACTGTAGTCACATGGACTATTCTGTCTTTACTACCTTTCTGGGCCATGAAATTTATGACGTTGCTGTGTATTAGGCAGATCAGAAAGCTCTCGGATTTCATCAAATGTGTGTGTGTTTCTTTCTTTCTTTCTATATATAAAAACAAACAATAAATAAATTATTTTTTTATTTTCGAGATTTATTTTAGTATGAGATTTAATTAATTTTTTTTGTCTTGCATCCAGAATTAAAAGAGAGTTTATCCAGGATGGGCTCTGACATTAAGCAAGGCTTCATCAGCTCTCTGAAGAGTGCTTGGCAGACTCTGAATGAGTTTGCTCGTGCTCACACCTCTTCTGTTCAACTGCACGAACAGCTGGCCATGGTCGCCAGTCAGATCAAAGCGGAAGAGGAAATGCAGGAAGGGGAAGGTGAGTCAACCACAGTGCACATCCTCTCAGCCTCATCAGTTCACTGTGCACACTTCAATGCAAACTCAATCAAAATCTGAATCTCAATGTTTGTTTGCAGAGGACAGTAAGATGGTTGAGAGTCCAGAGCCTCAGAAGGAAGAGGAGACACGAGTAAAAGTGGGCCTGCTGAATGGAGGGAATCGTATTGATTATGTCCTGCAAGAGAAACCCATCGAGAGCTTTAACGAATACCTGTTTGCACTCCAGAGTCATCTGTGTTACTGGTACGCGATCTTCCATAACATTGTCATTATGTAATTGTATTAGTCATTTTATGAAATACAATACAGACTCTTTTTGTCTCTTTCTTCAGGGAATCTGAAGATACAGCTCTGCTTCTTCTCAAGGAAATTTATAAGACCATGAACGTTCGGCCAGATCAGCCAGTGCATTGATGTGATGGGTCACTAAAACACCTTAGTCATCAGAAGTCACATTACTTTGAAGATAAATAAATATTTTAAACAGTTTTCAACTCTTCAACTGGGACTGTCCCAGCAGTTTTTGTTATTTTCTTTTATTTTATTTTCCTGTAGTCTGTTGTATAAAAATGAATACACTTGTATTATTCCATGTGTCTTAAATTAAGAAATTAATAGTGGATTTCAATACCACTGCAACGGTTTAAAATAACATTTTTATAGCTTATAGATCTGAAGAAGTCTGAGTGCAATTGCAAATGGAATCAAATGGTATTAACAGAAACTTTATCTAGAGTTAGCAAAGAAATATTATGCTGTGTAAAAACTACAACCAAGAAGTCACAATAAACTGAACTATTAGTAGCTGTTGTTCCTCTGGCTTGTTAGCCCATGTTTTCTGTATATTTGAGTAAACTGATTTACTGGCACACAGATTTTGCTTCCAAAACATAAGTTTATGACAGAACCACTGGGGATCAAATAGCAGGTCAACGCTTTAAGGTTCAAACTTCCCAGATGTTGTGACAGTTTTTGTTGATTTCGATCTAGCACCAAGATCTAATCAATTATGATATCAGTGCACAAACCTTATTTTGGGGACATTAAAAATAGCTTGTTGTATTCCTTTTATTTGTTTTAGAAAATGAGCAATGTAACCCAACATCCTGATCAATTAGAGGCTCTACAATAGACAGCAATGGTTAGTTTTAATCTACCTGCCAGTTTAAGTGGAATTAATACATAATGTCCTTACTATATACCACAGATTCATTTCAAAGTGGTTGCAGAGGCCAACGCATTGGATGTTTAGAGCCTGTAACATAAACCCCTGACAGATATCACTATGGCACTGACCAGTGTCCTCACACATGGTGCAAAGTAAAGGTTTGACACATGCATCAAAATGCATATCAGGTCCATGCTATCTTACACAGCAAAAATGTGGAAGATTAGGGAAGAGCCTGAATACTGTTCCAGCAGAAACATAACCTACAGTACAAATCCAGCAAGTGTAACTACATCCACATGTGGATGATTGTCCCTTTTACCAACATATCTCCCTTTTTGTCACACCATACACATTTTCAACAGAAATAATATAAAAATGTAACGCATGGCTTTGTCAATTAATGGCAAAAAAACAAACATACTTTACACATGGCATGTCTTCTCAATTGCCATTACTTGCAAATCATTGTGCAATCTGTGCAAATCATTTGTATGTTTTTACGCTGTTGCATTCAATTCAACAAGACAATTTACACAACAAATTTATGAATTGGTTCCACAAACTTGTTTTCATGAATGAGGCCCAAACAATCTCTTCAGTAACTAACTACCCCAAAGGGACTAGTCATTATTCACTTATGTAGTAAACAAATCCAAAAAGACCTTTTAGTGCTTAACACCTAACCCTAATTGGCATTAAAGCAAACTATTCCAGACTGTAAATCAAAGTAATTGATGTAAACGCTTTATGTAGTACCAATCAGTACCATCCTCCCATAACACGTAGTCTTTGCTGTCTAAGTCTTCTGTAATCCTTGGATAATTATATAGATTTGACTTTAGTTCAAATAATATGAAAAAGAAAATTATTTTGACCCATTTCTTCATTGCTGTTATCAACAAAGTTGTGCTCCTTGCTGCATTGTTGATTCATTCTGCTGGTCTGCTCTGAGTTTTGTAGGCCTGCTTTCGAAGGTGAGTTTCAATCTCCTCCCTGAACACAAGCATGCCCAGGTGAGAGTGTGACGCCTCATTCATTGCCTTGGACTGGATGCACATGCGGTACTGTTCTGGGGTCAGCTCGTCTGCGCACAGCTTCTCATGCCACAGGTGGAAGAGGCCTGATACAGGGGTGCGGATCACAATCTGATCACTCCGTAGGTACTTCCTGTACAAGTGCACATCTTCTACACCCCAGCCTTTCACTTCCAGATCAAATCCTCCTAGAAAAGAGAAACGGGAGTTTATTTGTATGAAACAAGCAGCAAAGTATTTTTTTTTAATTGTATTTTGATGCATTTGTTTTAAAGTATTCTCATGCATGCATTCATTTACGAAGGAAAAAAAAAGTTGAGTTTCATTGTTTAATTTTACAAGAAGAGTTAGTACAATAAAATATTATATAATACATATTATTGGCATACATGAAACATCGCTTTCATCTAATGTTGCTGAATTTATTTTGTTTTAAGTGTATATAAAATACCTGCCAAAATTTTGAAAACATTTTTATTACAAAACAATTTATGTTTTTGAAAGGAGTCTCTCCTGTTCACCAAGACTGCATTTATTTAATAATAATAAAACACATTAAAAACAGTAATATTGTGAAATATTAAAATTTAAAAATAATTTTCTATTTTGATACATTTTAAAATTAAATTTATTTCTGTAATGACAAAGCTGAATTTTCAGCATTGTCACATGATCCTTCTAATATGCTGATTTGCTGCTCAACGAACATCTATTATTATTATTTTTATAATAATAATAATAATAATAATAATCATTATTATCATTATCAATAGTGAAAACTTAATGCTTAATTTTGTGGAAATGATACCATTCAAAGATAAATTAATACTTTTATTCATCAAGGATAAATTCAATTGAACGAAAGTGACAGTGAAGACATTTATAATGTTACAAAAGATTTCTATTTAATAAATGCTTTAATACGTACAAACAAATGCTATTCATTGAACATTCTACTCAAAGAATCCTGAAAAAACAACCATTTCCACAAAATGTTAAGCAGCACAACTGTTTTAAACAGTGATAATAATAATAAGAAGAAATGTTACCACAGCATCAAATCAGCATATTAGAATGATTTATGAAGATTGAGGTAATGATGCTGAAAATCTTATTTATTTATTTTTGAGTGAATAGAATTATGGGTCAAAGCCATTCACCCTAAATAAGAAAATTATTATTATTAGAACATTATTTTCCTAAAAGTCCACATTAACTTACCAATGCTTAGAAAGTCAGAGCGATACTGACAAGTCATGCCAAATCCAAAATCCCTCCAGAATCCAGCATCTTTTTTATGAATCTATAAATAACATACAATTGTATTATTTTTTTATCACTAGAAAACAATATGTTCTAAAAAATATGTAGTTGCATACAAAAATCATGAGCTTACATACCAGCTGATTCTCAATTGGGGGTGGAAACTCAAGATTTCCATAAACTATAGCTGGATTGTACAAACTGAAAACCACCGGATAGAAAACACGTTTACCTGCAAGGGAGGGAAAAAAAAAGTTATTATAAAATTACATAAAGGATTATATTTTTAGTATAAAAATGATTTTTGATGAAGATATTTTACTGTTCTGTCAAACATGCATAAAACAAGAAAATGTCATTAATTTATTTGCTACATACCCTATTATTACTAATATTATTACTGCAAAATGGGAGAAATATGGATGTTTTATCTAGTAATGGGTCCATGAATTTTCAGATATAAATGCTTGTTGAGATCCAGACAAACCTGGAGCTGTATTAAGCCGACAGGTACTAAGAAATTCCATGGTGAAGTAGATGTCAACGTCACAGAAGAACATCAACACGTCCCCCCCTTTCTCCCACGCGTGAGCTCCAATGTCCAGACCGCGACCACGCGAAAACTCCTCATCCACAGGGATCAGAGTGTAGTTACTGAAGTTCTCTTCACTGGAAAGGATCATAAATAACAGTGCAGGAAACAAAATGAAGCTTAAACTGCATAAGTGTAGGAAACAAAATGAAACATACTGGATAACACCACGTTTATAATCTACACACACTACCATTTACTAGTCTGGATTGGTATGATTTGTAAATGTTTTTCAATTAAGTCCCTTTTGCTCACCAAAGCTGCATTCATTTGATCAAAATTACAGGAAAAACAGTAAATTGTGAAATAGTATTACAATTTAAATCAACTGTTTTCTATGTTAATATATTTTTAAATGTAATTTATTCCTGTGATGGCAAAGTTGAATTTTCAGCATCATTACTCCAGTCTTCAGTAGGGATGTGCAACGATTAATCACGATTAATCGTTTGCAAAATAAAAGTCGGTGTTTAAGTATTATATGTGTGTTCTGTGTATAATAATTATGTATATATAAATACAGACACATACATGTATATATTTAAGAACATTTTTAGATTTATATATAAAATATTTATATTTAATATAAAATATATATAAATATATATATTTATTTAAGCATGCATATATTTCTTAAATTTATACATGTATGTGTGTGTATTTATATATACATAATTATTAAACACAGATATATAATACATAAACACAGGCTTTTATTTTTTATTTTTTAACACATCCCTAGTCTTCAGTGTCACATGATCCTTCAGAAATCATTCTGATTTGGAAATATTTCTTATTATTATCAATGTTCATGAAAGCAGTTGTGCTGCTTAATATTTCTGTGGCAACCATGGTATATTTTTTAGTATTCTTTAAAAGCAATATCAAAAGAACAACATTTATTTGAAATAGAAATATTTCGTAATGTTATAAATGATTAATGCATCTTTGCTGAATAAAAAAAATAAATTTCTTTCAATAAAAATCTTACTGACTGCACAATTTTTGAATGGTAGTGTACAGATAATGTGAATTACTCTACGAGCTCTACAAGCAATAATTATGAAAAAGGAAGCTTACTTCCTGCTAGTCAAGAAAATTACAGTTTATCAAAAGAACATTTCTACTGCCCCATTAAGATGGGTAAACAGCAAATTTCTTTTCCTTGGGTTTCCTCCATTCAGGATGCTGGCGAACAGAGAATGCTTCAATGACGCACATGTAGTATGACAGAGCATTTTTAAAGCTCAAACCTGGACATTTTCCTCAAAGACGCCTTCACCTCCTGCAAGCCCATCTGACCAAAATACACCACTGTGAGATGCACCCGCTTGTCCTGCTGTATACAAACTTCCCTGCACACAGAAAACACCATCTGATCATAACATTTACAAAACTTCCAAAGAGAAAACTGTTCTGGAAAACATTTTTTTGTAAAACAGTGTAACATCTGGCTCTGTGTTGCTGCATCCCACATGTCTTTAAAAGTTCAACCGTATGATTTGGAGCACATAAGAACAAACTGACACGCACATTCCCTGACATGATCTCTTTTACATGCTTAGCGAATTTTGTTTTTATAATCCATTCATTCAATAGGAATCCACATCATGTGTGCATGATGGTGAAACATTTTGCACATTCCCATATAGACTTTGCATCGGGTTCAAGTTGGTTACATGAATTAAAAGGGAGTTCTGTGTGATCAATGTCTCTGAAAATTAGTTAGTGCTGCAGAAGTGATCTATATATATATATATATATATATATATATATAGTCGTGCCCAAAATTATTCATACCCTTGGTAAATATGACCAAAAAAGGCTGTGAAAATAAATCTGCACCGTTAATACTTTTTATATTTTATTTAAAAAAAAATCTACAAAAATCCAACCTTTCATTGGAGAATAATAATTTTAAATGGGGGGAAAATCTCATTATGAGAGAAATCTTAAGTGTTTGCAGGTAAAATCTGACTATATAACCCATCCTGTTTGAAGTTCCAGTAGTGTCAGTTACTTTTCAAATGTTTTATGATCAGATGAAGCAAAAATTGCTTTTTTACCAGCAAACACTCAAGATGGTTTTGGTGCACACAGGGGTAAAAAGTGACCCATGTGTACAATGAAATATACTGCTGGATCTTTAATGTTGTGGGCCTATTTTTCTGCTGGAGGTCCTGGACATCTTGTTCAGATACATGGCATCATGGAGTCTATCAAATACCAACAGATAAAAAAAAATCAAAACCTGAATGTCCCTGTTAGAATCATATAATGGGATGTGGTTGGATCTTCCATCAGGACAATGATTCAAAACAAACATCAAAATCAACACAAAAATGGGTCACTGAACACAAAACCAAGCTTCTGCCATGGCCATCCCAGTCCCCTGACCTGAACCCTAAAGAAAATGAGTGGAATGAACTGAAGAGAAGAAGCACCAGCATGGAGCTGGGAATCTGAAGGATCTGGAGAGATTCTGCATGAAGGAATGGTGTCTGATCTCTTGTCAGGTGTTCTCCAAACTCCTCATCAGGCATTATAGGTGAAGACTCAGAGCTGTTCTCTTGGGAAAAGGAGGTTGCAAAAAGTATTGAATAAAAGGGTATGATTAATTGTGAGCAGTGTGTATTAGAGAAGAACATTTCTCTCATAATGAGATTTTCCCCCCATTAAAAATTATTATTCTCCAATGAAAGGTTGGATTTTTGTAGATTTTTAAAATAAAAGATCAAAAGTATTAACGGTGCAGATTTATTTTCACAGCAGTCTTAGGTCATATTTACCAAGGGTATGAATAATTTTGGGCACGACTGTATATGAAAGGTTATCCCATTTCTTCTGGAATGGGAATGTTGGCAGTTTCACAACCAGAAGCTGTGGAATCATTGATTCTTACTATGAGTGATGACACTCTGACCGATCCAAGATGGTGGGCATGCAGACATGTCTGTAGTGGTCAAATGTGGCATCTACATATATCTATGATATTGTAATACACCACTCGTAATTTTATATTACATATCCTGAAAAAGGAGATTGCTAACATGTGGCTAAATGGGACTACAGAGGTCGTTGGGTTATCAGCCAAACAGTGAAACTCATCTACGCACTTTTGTGCTTTTTACAGCCTCAGTTTATAATCACACTCTTGCAAACAACTCTAACTCATACTGAAAGGGAAAATGTTTTTAAATAAAGAACTGAAAGAAGCTTAATGGTTTTCAGAAGCTTAATGGTGGTGACTGTGGTGTAGTTTCTTTATAGCCTACATTTAGCTCTTCTTCAAAATCCCTAAATGGTCTTCTTCTTGTGAAGATTATCATGATGAAGAAAACATGTAAGAATCGTAAAACTTTTCCTGGTCACAGAACTTATTTTCTACAATAATCCAAAAGCCAATGGAATAAATCCTATTAGTTTTTGTCTAGGGAACCTAACGCTCACCAAAATACGTCATCACATTTAAACTGCACGCATTTCAGGAGTAATCCTCCTGAAACTTTCTATAGTGACCTTCTCACCTGAAGTTGTGCAAGAACTGAACAAAGGCTTCAGTGCGGCCTGACAGTGGCACTATGATGTTAATGATGGTGCCGGCGGCGTCTACAGACGTGCTCCTCACTTTCATGAGAGGCCCAAATGGACGGAAGAGGGTGACGTGACGGTACTCGTGGGAATTCTCTTTAGCGAAGTAGAGCTCATACAGTGTGCCTTTGTCCCTCTCGGTCCTGTAGAGTCCTGCCAAGAATAGCAAGTACACAAAAGCAGCTCAAGTTACTGAATATTTTGTGCTGTGCAAAGTTCACACCACCTTTATTATGCTCAAATACAAACAGTCGCCGTCAAGCACACACAAACCCAGAACATAGTGTATACTTCATCTAAACAGCTCTTACCCTCAAAAAAATGGCTTTCTGTGAACGTCTGCCTCTGCATGGGGATGTTGTCCTCCTGTCCGTCATCATCTTCTGGGTTATTAATAATATCCAAACCTGCTTCTATCACCTCCACCAACTCATCCCTCCGGTCCTTCCGCACGGGCTTCTCCTCGGGGTGGCGCGTCAGGCCCATCTCCAGCTGGTACACCTTTGTGGTGGTGAAGCTCTCAAAGGGCACAAGCGCGTACTCGCTCGGCAGCCTCGCTCCTGTATTCACCTCTGCTTTGTCGATCTGTGAGTGCAGGTACTCCAAGAGGTCACTCGGCTCTTGATCTCTGCCATCAATCAGGCTCTGTGGCCCGGGACCCTCTTTTTTTTCTTGAAGCACTCTCAGTTTCTCGCTCATCTCTTGGAGTTCTTGTTTGAGCTGTGCGATCTGCCTCTTGAGGCTGGCCGCTCGGCTGAGATGCCGCTCTTCCTGCTCCTGCAGGAGGGCCTGGTAATACTCCTTCCCATATGGATCTCCGCCCAGGCCAGGCAGCACCTGACTCACATCTGCAGGTGGTGTGCATTCCAGCAGGTAAGCAAAGAGCAGCAGCACCAGGAGCAAAAATATACCCAGGAGAAGCCAACGCGCCCGCCCCTGCAGAGGAAGCCCCCGTCTGGGCATTTCTGAGAGGCAGGGTGCTCTTTACCAGCCACACTGTTGCATTCCCACCCAGTCAAAACGTAACCTTTAGGAAGGATGAAGTCTTTCACATTAATCCATTCCCAAGCAAAGCGAAGGGCGTGCGCTAGTGTCACATTTCTCTTGTAATGATGCTCCTCTGAGACTACAGCATGCCGATCATGCTCAGATTCCTCAGAGATGTGTGAATACACCATTGACAAACTGCCATCCTGCTTGCACAATATTCCTCAGTTATGAGAAGCAACACATCTAAAAAGAGATTCAAATCATGATAAATATAGTTTCTAATCAATATATTTATAGCCCAAGCATGAACTGACAAAATATTAAACGGTAGACCAGACAATAGTGAAACAAATATTCAAATAATTTAAAACTATATAAAAATAACTTGACAGCCTACAGTACCTTGCTTTTTAACATGAAAACACTCCATTTAAAAAAAAATATTAATGATACTATTCTTTATTAAAACGTTATTCATTTATTAAACGAATATACATACACAAAAGTAAAGAGACTTGGATTGCAAACTGATAATATGTAAATTAATATTGTTAAATTGTTGCTAGGCAGATTTCAGATTGTTAAATAGTGGACTATAATTCTTAGAGGATCGAAACTTTAAGATAATCTAAAAATAAGACAATTTAAATATTTTAACTATAATAATTAAATAATGACTATTTTATATCAATGTTTTTGATATTTGGTAGGTAGCCGTGTGATAAGTGGGGTCGGATTCCTGATCACCCTATCTGTTTATTTTATAGACTGACTCCATACACAATATAACTATTCATATTCACCGAAAATACAGCTTTGTGCGCACAGCAGAACATCTGCCTGATGAAAAGAAAAAAATTATAGCAATTTGCGGAAGATAACATCGAGATTGAAGTTGTTTTCTTGGGTAAAACAAACACGTAATGTACGACACTTACCTCGGTAGTTGTGATTGTATGTGGCTGTCGGTAACCGTTTCTTTATGCAACTGTTCAACAGAATACCGAGCATAATAAATGTGGGAACAGAACGCCACGGGGCAACAAAAAAAGGAAGCACAATAAAAATGTTACTTCCGCTTTGAGCCGCAGCATTTCAAAATAAAAGCCAGTATGTCGTCTTCAGATGTTTTAAAATCGTTAAAGACTATCATTAACAAAATTACCTACTTTTTGAAAGTTAACCCACTTGCTTTTTAAAGTTGCATTTCGTGTCTTTTATAGGGTTCTATTTATTTTGTGTTCGTGCTGCTGATCCACTTTATTTCTATGAAAGGAAAAACTTTTATTGTGTGTGATTTCAATAAATCTTTCATTCATTCATTTTTGTGGTCACAGTATAAAAATGTGTCTGCTATCATGGATGGACAGATGTTATAACATTTGAAACTTTTTATTTATGTAAATAATTATGATTCTTTCACTCTTTCATTAAGTCTGATAATGAAATAACAAGGAAACCTTGACATCTTCTAACAGTTTTATTTATTGAAATGTAATGTTTTGACAACATAATGAGGAATCACACTCAGCTTTATGTATTGTAGGCCTAGTTATTGTTGCACAAATAATGTCTTTACAAGGAATGAAAATTAAATCACCATATGACATTAAATTAAACATGTTCATACTCTGTTATGGCAATATTCATAACTCATAGTTACCACAGAGCAAAATATGAATATTTAAAAAACAAAAAGTAGTTGATTCTGTCATATGACAGATGACGCATGATCAAGAAGAAACAAAATTGGCTTCTTTTTTTTTTCAAATAATCATGTCCAGTCTTTGAGGCAAACATCTTCAGTAGGTGATGGTAAAGAAGCTCCCTTTAATTCCTGGAGTGGGACCAAGAATGTCTCGGTCATGCATTTATAACTGGTGTTCCCTAACAGAAGCGGCACAGGCACTTAAACATGGACATTAAACTGTACAGAGTCATGCAGTGATACAACATGGCCAACAGGGCCTTGTGGTAACAGTTGCCTATGAGCTGCTTGAAGCATATTTTATCCAATTCCAGCCAATTTGAAATCTTTGACCACCCTCCCATCTTCTACACAACAGCAGAAATAAAAGGGAACCCACTTTATCATCATACAACATATATACAGTATCATAGAAATATACACATCTCCCCACCCCCCACGTCTTTTCCACCAATGATTTTGGTTTGCGTTTTTAACTATCGAGCGTGTCCACGATTTTTGCGGGAGAATGCAAAGCCATCCAGTTTGCATAAACACTATCATTGGCATATCTTGTAAAGACAGGGTTAGTGGCATCAAGTCTGTTGAGCGGTACCGGGCTCTTCTCAGGCCAGTTCGGGTATGACATGCCTAAAAACGAGAACATATCATTTTTTCTGCACTGAGGAAGCATTAAGTCCAGACAGTAAGGCTCTCAAACAAAACTCAGCTCAGCTTTTGAACACAGTTATATAAAATAGCATGAATTACGGGTTCATTTGAGCATGTGGTATAAGCATGAAATCATTCTTTGGTCCTTTGAGTGCTTTTTGGTCATTCATGTCAATATCCCACTGAGGTGACATCATATATTCTATGACATCATCATGACATCAGTATTGTGGCTCCTGTTGTCTTTGGCATTTTTTGCACATGCTTTTAAATGAAAGAGATAATCAGTACTCCGCTAAAATGTTTGTGTGTGTGTGTGTGTGCTCCCAAAAATAATTGACATCAAAGAGCCCATGCATAGAAAGTGTTTTACTCCTGGCCATTTTATTGCTTATTTATTCTACTATTAATGCCATCATTTTAGGGAAAGCTAAGAAAGTCTTGCATACTGTTAGGATCTAAAGAAGAGTTTAATTCAAAAGCCTTACTGCTTTCAGAACTGACTCCATCTATGTTAAACACTCTTTTTCTGTAATATGTTCATGATATTACAGAGAGAGCACATCCAGAGCACACGGGACCTGTTTCAAATGTAAAACTTAACCTAAAGCCCTGCAAACCAATACAAATTTAACATATGATGTAAATCATAACCACATCTTAAAATATATTTTCCTAGCTGAACATAATACATATTAAGTTGTGTGTATATGTGTAAAAATTGATTTATTTTTTTATCAGTAGTAATAATACTTGGACAATAAAGCCTTTTAAAATTAATATTTTCCGAGTACATCGGAAGCAGGTCCAAATGAAACATCTGATCCCTAGATCCAGACACTACAGCACTAACTGAGTCTATAAAACACGAGCAGTATTCATAAGCCACTGGCAACCATGCCGTTAGCACAATCACAGCACTTCCTATGGAAGGCACAAACATAAACTGATTTTGTTCCCTGTATTAGAATCGAGTAAATGCATGGGAAATTCTACCATAGAGCTTGTTTTCAATCCAAGTGGAGGGGAGGGTTCGAGGGAGAGGGGCGTTACTACAGTCCACTAAAGGTGTGTCCTCTTCAGAGAGGGAGTCGTCATATAGCAGGGCGTCTGCCGGCGTGGAAGCCGCGAGATCCAGATAGTCCTGATGAAGGGAAACACACAGTTATGCCAATGAGAGAAAAGGTACCATAACATCACATATTTCATGTCAAAAAGCAAGACTTACATTATGATGAGATTTGTCTTTATTCACTAGTCAACATCCCTCACTAGAGAGCAGGTTGTCAAATTATAATAATTGTGAAATAAAGTTAGTTTAATATTTAATTTATTCCGAGTTATAATTACATTTGGTTATGATGGTTGAAAATCGACAAAGTAGTAAAAACCTTTACTCTCTGCAGGAGGGTTCTTCTGTGTTCATCCACTCTTTTACATTATCACTTACCTAGAGGAATTCTTCATCATTATAACAACAACATACATGAATAAACATATATTGCCGTTTAAAAGTTTAGGGTCAATAAGATATTTTAAATGTTTTTAAAAGGTGTTTCGTATGCTCACTAAGGCTGCATTTATTTGTTACAGTAAAAACAGTAATATTGTAAAATATGATTACAACTTAAAATAACTGTTTTCTATTTTAACAACTATTTACTATACTAACTATTAGTATTTACTATATTTCTGTGACAGCAGAGCTGAATTTTCAGCAGCTATTTCTCCAGTCTTCAGTGTCACATGATCCTTCAGAAATCGTTCTAATATGCTGAAACATATATTAGCAATATGCAAGAAAATTAATTATCAATGTTGAAAAACTTTCTGTAGAAATTGTCATACATTTTTTTTTTTTCAGGGTTCTTCAATAAATAGAAAGTCCAAAAAAGAGCATTTTTAATAGAAATTTTGTTACATTATAAAAGACACTTTTGATCAATTTAATGAGTCCTTGTTGAATAAAAGTACTAATTTCTAAAAATCTTACTGACCTTAAACCTTTGAACAGTAATGTATGCATAAGATAATTAGTGTGTAAATACTACTCATGTTTAACTGATAAAGTTTAAAAATGACTTGTGAAGTCAGGTTCAGCTCAGGTTGTGATTTCATTCAGAAGTGTTTTGATTTGTGTGTGTGATTGTATGTGAGAGGAAGTGTTCATTGTGTTCTTACTCGGCTTTTCACCATCATTTTCTCAAGTTCTTTGCTGATGTCTGAGAAAGTGGGACGCTTATCTGCCTCTTGTTTCCAACAACGAAGCATCAGATTGTACCTACATCACATAACAGAGCACTCATCACCTGATACAGAATATCTCTGATTGAATAAATTATACAAGTGAAATGCAGAACAAATACACAAAAAATAAGTACAGTACATTGTGGACACAACATGTCAAGTCATATAATGCTAAATATGCTAACTTAAATGTTAAAATGATATATATCCCATGATGACATGGTGGTTTTGGAACATGATTTCTTAATTCATCTCTTAATTCTATAATACATTCAACTGATGGCGGGATGACTGTTAAACACACATTTCATCTGTGCAGTTCTCTGGTTTCTCCATCCTGTAGCCTGTCTTCAGAAGGTTGAAAAGCCGTTCCGGAGCAATGCCTGGGTAGGGGTTTCCACCCAGAGTCACAATCTCCCATAACAGGACACCAAAAGACCAACTAGAGAAAAAATGTAGAGGCAGATTGCATTAGGAAGTTGGACCCTATTCCAAGAACTAATTCTTCAAATGTTAAATATGAAGTGGAGATTGTTTGTACAGATACATGTTAGCTAGGGTTAAAGGGTTAGTTCACCCAAAAATGAAAATTATGTCATTTATTACTTACCCTCATGTCGTTTCACACCCGTAAGACCTTCGTTTATCTTCAGAACACAAATTAAGATATTTTAGTTAAAATCCGATGGCTCCGTGAGGCCTCCATAGGAAGCAATGTCATTTCCTTTCTCAAGATCCATAAAGGTACTTAAAACATATTTAATGTCAATATTAATATTATAAAGCGACGAGAATATTTTTGGAGCACCAAAAATAACAAAATAATAACTTATTTAGTGATGGCCGATTTCAAAACACTGCTTCATGAAGCATCGGAGCACAAGTGAATCAGTGTGTCGAATCATGAATCGGATCACGTTTCAGCTGCCAACGGCTGAAATCACGTGACTTTGGCGCTCCGAACAGCAGATTCGACACACTGATTCACTGTGCTCTGATGCTTCCTGAAGCATTGTTTTGAAATCGGCCATCACTAAATAAGTCGTTATTTTGTTATTTTTGGCGCTCCAAAAATATTATCATCGCTTTATAATATTAATATTGAACCACTGTACTCACATGAACCGATTTAAATATGTTTTTAGTACCTTTATGGATCTTGAGAGAGGAAGTGACATTGCTTCCTATGGAGGCCTCACGGAGCCATCGGATTTCAAGTAAAATATCTTAATTTGTGTTCCGAAGATGAATGAAGGTCTTAAGGGTGTGAAACGGCATGAGGGTAAGTAATAAATGACAGAATTTTCATTTTTGGGTGAACTAACCCTTTAAGGCCATTCACACACCAAGAGCGATAACTATAAAGATATCTATAATAACAATAACTATATTAGCGTCTTCTGCTGCTTTAAATGCTTGAGCTCCTTAAACAGGATGGATTCTGATTGGCTGTCAATGTTTTTATTGATCATCAGATGGAAAATATCATTCTGAAAAGTGATTCCAATTATGGTTGTTTGAATTCTTTTTATAACTATATCTTTATCGTTAATGCTATCGTCATATTGTGTGAATGGGTCTTTAGAGTTATGTGTGTTGCACGAAACCTTGCCATAACTTACACATCGCTTTGTGTGGTGTAGATGTGATCGAACAAAGACTCTATAGCCATCCATTTGACAGGAATACGACCCTAGAAATTAAGAGCACATTAAGACATAAAGTCTAACAATTGTAAAATTGCATTAAACCATATGTAGGAAACATTTGGCATCCAAATAAGTTATTCGAGAGAATGAATGAGACAAATATTCAAGAATCTGTGAAAGATAGGACATATCTAGTTTGATGCAACTGAACAAAATGTATCACCTTGCTCCTCTTCACATATGAATCTTCCTCATAGACATCTCGAGATAAACCAAAGTCTGATATTTTCATCTTCCTTCCCTCTGCCACCAGCACATTCCTGGCAGCAAGGTCTCTGTGAACAAGCTAAGCACATTTTCTTTCATTACAACATTTCTTTAAAATGGAACATTTGATATTTTGTGATGGATATTCCCTAAACTGCTGACATACCTTCATTTCAGCCAGGTATTGCATTCCTCTGGAGATCTGCCATGCAAAGGAGATGAGGTCACCCATGGTCAGAGCTCTCTCATCTGGGTTTTCCAAGTAGCTTGAGTTGCGGTTGGCATCGTTGCTCATGTAGCTTGGTCCAACTTTCCGGCTCTCTCTCAGGAAGTTCCGCAGTGAGCCGTACTTGGCATATTCAACAATTAAGTATAATGGACCTGAACAGAGGAACTTGTGTAAGCACACTGTGCAAACAGAGCAAAGCAAAAACAAATGCATTTTAATAAAATGTCTTACCATCCTGGCTGCAAGCTCCATACATTTTTATTACATGAGGATGATTAACCTGCTTGAGCAATGTGAACTCTGACAGAAGGTCTCGAAGCTCACTGTGAGACGCATTTTCTGTGGCGAAAAAAAAGGATGCTTAAGATTCATTATAGAGAGAATTTTCCAGCTTTTAAAAAGTTATTTGATCAAATGCAAAACTGCATCTGAGCAATGAATTTTGAGTTGCATACCTTTCAACATCTTTACAGCAACTGTAGTGTATCCAGCTTTTCCTTTGAGCCGGAAAGCTGTGGCCTTCACAACCTTCCCAAACTCTCCCTCTCCAAGAGTCTTACCAAGCACTAGGTTTTTTCGTGGGAACTCCCACTTTGGATCTTCCTGTTAACAGAAATGAGAAAAGGACAGAACAGAAACAATCTCATTAATAATAATTTCATTAACCAGTTCAAATTTATATATACAATAGTCAGCATTTGAAATGGATCAAAAAAATTCATCAAAGTTGAAAAAGATGAAACTTTGATGAAAGGTTTTGATCCACTTCAAATGTTGCCTACTATATATATATATATATATATATATATATATATATAAAAACATGTATGAATTAACTGGACTGAAAAGACACCGAGCAACACTTACAGGTATTTTGAAGGTGTCAATGGCCACCTGATTCTCCATGGAATCAAGAGAAGCTCGACGAACGTTATTGGCTGAGTAACTGATTGGGTAGGATTGGGCCGGCCGTCGGAAAGTCATTTCAGCTGAGGCGATGGGCGGCTTAGGTGTGCTCTTGTGATAACGGTGGAGAAAGTATGAAGACAGGATAATGGAGACAATGAAGGATAGGAGGACACCAGTTGCAATGACGGTCTTACACGTGTTGTCACAAAAAGCCTCTGAAAAACAATTAGAAACAAAGCATTACAATTTTTGTCTGTATATATAGTTTCAGTCAGTGATTCTGATTGGGCATTAGCTGCGTTTTATTCATGATAAAGCGCGATTATGACCGCTTCACCCAACGGTTCTGTTAAAGAAATAACATCAGACTACTTTTTCCAGCAGAAGGAAGGCATTTAGTGATTTTACTTTATGAAAGTAGCATTGATGCATATTTTTGGCTTTAATATTTGTACTGTGGTAAGTTTATATTATAAAAGATTATAAAAATTGCATGTTATTTTTAATTTTGACAAAATAAGTGATTTTACACAAATGAACCAGTTCAAAATTTTAGTACCCTTTAATCTTAATCTCTTTGTGCTTTTACCTGGATGATCAAAGACTGATTTTATGTTTTATGATAGTTGTTCACGAGTCCCTTGTTTGTTCAGAGCAGTTAAAATGCTCACTGATCTTCAGAAAAATCCTTTAGGTCCTGCACATTTTCTTGTTGTTTTTAGCATCTTATTCACATTTTAATCCTTTCCAACAGTAACTGCATACTTTTGAGATCTATCTTTTCACACTGAGGACAATTGAGGGACTCATATACAACTATTACATAAGGTGAAATCATTCACTGATGCTCAAGAAGGCAACACGCTGAAATAAGACACAGGGGGGTGTAAACTTATTTAACTGGATGATTGCGGCTTATTTTGACCTCTGGGAAACATGTTTATATCTTATGTAGCTTCTGATGAAAAATTAAAAAAAAAAAAAAAAATCATACAGCTCACCTTGCAATTCTTCCTTTTCACAGAAGCACTTTCCTGAAAAACAGTAGCAGGTCCCATGTCCAGCTTTGATTCCATACAGGTCCCTCTCGTAACCCCCAATTATGGGCAGACCTGACAAAAAGACATGTTCTTATACACTGTAAAAATGTAATTTTTAAAAATAATTTTGCGATTTAGTTAATTTAACTAATTTTTTTATGTAGATATAGATTTTCCAGACAAGAAAATTTAAGTTTCTTTGTCCTCAACAATGCCGCAAGTTGAATGAACAAGTTTTCAAATACGCAGGTTGAAACAACAGTAGATTTTTTGCAGGCTTCACTCCAAATATTTTTTAAATTGTTGTAAACTAAACTTAATTTACTGTGAACATTGATTTGACCAAAGTATAAAAAAGTCAACTTTTGTGAATAAAATCATTATTTCTATTATTTTAATTATTACTAGTGTCTGTGGTATATAAATGAGTTACACAGACATTAAAATATGAATGTTATTTTAAAATCATCAGCACAGATTCATTAAATTAAACCAAAATATTGGTCTAACTGATTTAGTTCATTTATTCAAATGAATCAGAGACACTGGTCCGATTCTGAACAGCAAGTCTGAGGCCCCCCTCATTGGTTAATTTAGCCTACTTGTTTATTCATTAATTTATTTAGTAATTTATTTGATTTTATTATCACGTTATATTACGATATGTCACGTGCAAAATGTGAATCATTTGCAATAAATGTAATTGTGTATTGAAATTCGTTGCTGTGATTTTAATTTGCCATCGTTTTAGCCTAAATCATATGTAATTTACAAATTAATATTCTAGTACTAATACATTCAGTATTGATTAAAGCAGCTTTGCAGCTACAGTTCTTAAAGTTCAGCTAACTAAAGTGAAGTTGTCATAACTCTCCAATTTAAGTTCATATAACTAATGTGAAGTTTTCATAACTAAATTTAATCAGTTCAGATTACTTCATAATTTATCAGATATGTTTTTGCAAATAAGTAAAACTCGAAAAAGCCCATGCAAAAAAGGAACAAAATATGTGTTGAATCAACAAAAGATTTTTTACAGTGTAGTCGTTGCACTTCCTAAAAAGCATAACTGCAGAATTATGCTGATCTAACTAAACAGTATATGAAAGCCTCAAAACATGGTAGAAGTTTAAAGTCTCACTGGAGCAATCCTGAGGACATATGGATATGTTTTTGCTCTCAATGGCATCACAGTAACCATCTGGACACGTGCGGAGGTCAGGGGAACAGGTGGAGTATTTTTTAGATATTCCTGCAAAAGTAACACAATGACACAGAATTTGTCCTTTCGAATGATAGAAACAGCTCCACAGTAATATGGTAAGTGCAGTGTATTTGATTCTATGCCCATTTAGAAGTCAAGGGAATTGTGGGTAACCTTTATCTTTGCCTTGTCTCCACTGGCATCTGCCTGTAGGGGCTCCCAGGCCTCGAGACGCCTCACACTCCCCTCGCTGTCTCTTCTCTGCACAAGCCAAAACCCGCTGCTCATCCGTCCCGCTGCTCATCTGTTCTGTTACACGGCACAGTCAGACAGGAAAAAGCAGAGCACAGAATCACAATCCCACTAGCACCTGTATCAACAGGTCTGTTGCTTTCACACCTATGGTTCATGATTGGTATTCATGGACATAGTCTTGCAAACTTTTGTCCTTACCTTCAGGATTAAAAATGATGAAGAGCTGAGTCTTGGCCTGAAAATTGTTCTGCTGCTCCTGGGCAATAACTACGTACTGCAGATTTAGGCACTCTTCTCTGCTTAACACCTCAGTGTCATTCACATAGAGCACACCAGTCTTATCGTTTGGGGTCTGTGCAAGGCTAACTGCCATGTAACACGACTGAGCATCAGCAGAGATGTTCCTGTCTGCGATCTCTAACTGATATGTGACATGAATGCCCTTAAACTTCAGACAGTTGTCCACACAGACATTTCCAATCTAATAAAGAAACAAACAACACATCAGTGGGGATCATCTGGAGCAATCTGTGAAGTCTATTGTAATTTCATTTATTATATGAAAATTGTCAAATAAAAGCAACAACAACAAATCATAATTCCACATGCACTTGAAAACAGAGGCATAGAAATGTATTGATATAGGTCAATTGTGATTGACTTAGCATTTCTTGTCTATTTAAACATCAATAGCAGCAATAGGGATTAACAAGCCTTGTTATGTTTGTATGTACTGAATTAGTACCAGCTTTGAGATGACATTTCATAAACTTTAAACTTACCTAAAATGTTTCTTTTTACTGCATAAAACAGTATTCTTTTGCAAAGACTGGTATTATCTTCAGGAATTGCAAATCTGTTTCTTAATATTGCAGATCTTAATATTTACAATAGCACTTCTCTACTCCTCCTTGCACATGTTCAAAATGACTAAAAACATTATTAAAGCACCTGGGAGTATGTCGTTGCTTTCTTTGAGAGAGTGAAGTAGTAGGTGATATTAGAGAAGCGAATAGGAACCGGCAGGATAGTCACATTGAAATGTAACAGCACTGTTCCCTCGGGGCCTGGAAAAGTGGTGTCATTTACTAGGTAGTCCAACTGAAATGAACGTTGCTCAGTCACAGACAGATTCTGACTGAGTTTCAGCTCTGAGGGCAGACAAAAGAATAAAGAACAATGCTATATGTTATGGAAAAAAGCTATTCAGTTAATAAAGGTGCACTGAGTAATTGTTTCACCGTCCGACATGACAGTCCTCTTGGACTTATAAACAACCATTCTGTTGTTCCTAAAACAACCATTCTGTATTTCAAAGATTTAAATAATTAAGGCTGGAATACAGAATTCATGACTTTTAAAATCTAAACAATTTTTAAAATACTAAATGTTAAATGAGGTGCATGACAAATGAAAACAATAATCAGCTCAAAATATTAAACTTGTTTAATATCCTCCGACTGGATGGAATCAAAGTCTTGGGCTTATTTGTGTAAAAAGGAAAAATTATTCTGCCAAAAAAAAGAAAAAGAAAAAAAAGGTACTCACTGTATTCATGAACCGTCCCGCGGACATTGCCAAAGATGGACTTTTCTTCTCTAAATTTGTGTTCAATAGTAAAAGTGTTTCTGATCCAGGAGTCATTTGTCATGAGGGTGCCCACCAATTTATTTTGAATTTGGTTTGTGGGATAAACGGGCGTTGTGTCTCTGTCATATACAAACAGAGTTCCATAGACAGTACCCTATAAAAGAAAACAGATTACCATTATTCAGTCACTTTCATATTTCATATATGAACACAAAAAGGCCATGAATTTATGAGACAGCCAGACAGTTGTGGTTTCAGTGCCTGATACACACCTCACTGCGGTTAAACTCTATTATGACGTCCTCACTGTCAGTCCCATTCACGTACGGAGGATTATCATCCTCATCATAGATGTTCACGTGCAGAGAAGTAAAGTACTTATGCAGCTCTTCTTCTGTCTGTATCATGCACACTATATCCAGATGGTACACTTCCTTCTCCTCACGGTCCACAGGTGCAGTGACCACCAGTTCTGAAGTGGAGCTGTCGACCGCAAATGGAACTGGAGATTCTGAATTTAATACAAGCAATAAAAGAAAACTAATCTCACTGCGCTGTAGCAACTGAGACGGATCAAACACACAATTATTTGTTATTTTTGACAAATAATCCACAATAACCCTCCCCCAACAAGCAAACCATGAGGCAGAGCTACCCATGAACACCAGACCTCTGTTTATCATAGAAACAAAGACAAATCCTCAAGAAAAGACTGGTTTACAACTCAAAGAAATGTAGTGTCACTTTAAAGGTGCCATAGAACGTCTTTTCAAAAGATGTAATATAAGTCTAAGGTGTCCCCTGAATGTGTCTGTGAAGTTTCAGCTCAAAATAACCCATAGATTTTTTTTAAAGGTGCCCTAGCATTTACCTTGGCATAGTTAAATAACAAGAGTTCAGTACATGGAAATGACATACAGTGAGTCTCAAACTCCATTGTTTCCTCCTTCTTATATAAATCTCATTTGTTTAAACGACCTCCGGAAAACTGGCGAATCTCAACATAACACCGATTGTTACGTAACAGTCGGGGTGTACGCCCCCCAATATTTGCATAAGCCAGCCCATGATTGAGGCATTACACAAGGGCAGCCAGTATTAACGTCTGGATGTGCACAGCTGAATCATCAGACTAGGTAAGCAAGCAAGGAAAACAGTGAAAAATGGCAGATGGAGTGATAATAACTGACATGATCCGCGATAACATGATATTTTTAGTGATATTTGTAAACTGTCTTTCTAAAAGTTTTGTTAGCATGTTGCTAATGTACTGTTTAATGTGGTTAAAGTTACCATCGTTTCTTACTGTATTAACGGAGATGAGAGCCGTCGTTATTTTCATTATTAAACACTTGCAGTCTGTATAATTCATAAACACAACTTCATTCTTTATAAATCTCTCCAACAGTGTAGTGTTAGCCAGTTAGCCACAGAGCACAGCCTCAAACGCATTCAATATCAAATGTAAACACCGAAATAAATACAATACTCACATAATCCGACGCATGCATTCAGTATGCATGACGAACACTTTGCAAAGATCCATTTTGAGGGTTATATTAGCTGTGTAAACTTTGTTTATGCTGTGATAGGGAGCACTTTGACTTGGCGCAGTAATATCTTCACTCGTGAAAAGTCCTCTCACCGGCCCCCGCTCCCTCTCATCCTCCCTCTCATTTCCGTCAATAGAACCAACGTGACTTTTACAGGAGAGGGAGCGGGGGATGGTGAGAGTACTTTTCACGAGTGAAGATATTACTGCGCCAAGTCAAAGTGCTCCCGAGCACTTACTATGGTATTCCGCCATACAATATATTTATCCATTTTACACGCTTAGAAAAGCGCAACGTTTTGTTTTGTGTCACCGTCCTAGGTCGAGTTACACTACTCGAGTAACTGTATTTAAATAGGGAAAACGTGGAGGTGTTTGGTAGCTTCTCTGCTTGGCCCCTATTGAATGAACTGGGCTAAGCTAAGTGCTAACAAAGTTTCGCCGCAAGACAGAGCGATTTAGTGCACGCACTGAGATGAGAGAGGTATGTATCAACTCGTCTTAGTTAAGGGAATAACATAGTTTAATATGAAAAAACGGTGGAGTATCCCTGTAACTATGTGCCCATTCAGGCTGCGCGGCCCCTTTAAATCTCTCGCTCCCTGCCTCAACTGGAGCCTCAACAAATTGCATCAGGACAGTTTTATTCAAATGGGTGAGACATGCAAATCAAACTTAGTATCAAACTTAGTCTCATTATTTGATACATTAAGTATCCATAACCCTTTTAAAGAAGTGTGCGTTAGAACTAAGAAACTGATGGTTTGCTATAGCTTCTTGTTAGTATTTATAATAATTATAAGTAGTTATAATTACTTGTTCATATTTCCTTTTTGGCTAATTTGCTACAGTGCTGTAATATGCAGAAAAGCATTGACATTTACACTGGGTTTGGTTCATACCTGATTCCACGCCATAACTGATGGTGTAGTTGGGGCAAATGCTCATGCGTGTAAAGCGCCGGAGCTGCCGCAGGGCCCCTGGCATACGGTTCTCTGTGATGTGGGGGTTTGAATCCTTATCAGGATAGCACAAAGTGCTCAGCTTGATCTGACCACAGGAGGGCGCTGTGTCATTAATGAATATTAGTTTGACCTCCACTTTGGGCAGGAACGTGCACATCCCTTTCTGCGGGGGCACTGAAGAGACTCCGACCTTTAGGTTGAGATCCTTCTGGGACCTGCCCGAGCTGCTGCCTGGAGGAGAGAGATCATGAGGCATGTTTTTAAGGCATGAGTCCTTTAACAAGAGTGACATTTAACCCACTGTTCAGTGTTCACCTGACAAGGTTCTCTTTGTAAATATACATAATAACATTGCACTGCATTGCAAAAACTAATTTTGTGATCAGTTTTTTTGATTAAAAAAATATCTACACATCCTTAAAACAAAAATCACTTTTGAAGCAAAACTGCTTAAGATTTGTACTTAATAAAGAGAGTAATTAAGACTTAATATGTTTTACCTCAATGGCAATTTTTCCCCTTGTTTTAAGCATAAATCTAACAAATTTAAGTGAGATGTATTGTACTCATAAAGAAGAAAACAATATGTAAACTTAATTAAGACATTCTCTGACAAAATAGATTTATTCTCTTTGTATCTCAAGTAAATTTATCTTAGTTAAATAAATCAAATGAAATATGCTTTAAGCATGTTTAGATATATATATATATTTTTTTTAAAATACAAAAACCTTTTACAGTGTTAATACAGTATAAGCATACAACTATTAGCTTCAGTCAAACTATAGAGACTACTTTTCTGATAGATGATGTGATATATCATTAAAATAGCTGTCATATAAGGAAGCATTCAAACACACACACACACACACACACACACACACACACATGTTTGTTTTTGTGAATTGTGGGGACTTTCCATAGACTTCAATGCATTTTACACTGAACAAACTGTACATTCTATCCCCCTACCCTGCCCCTACCCCTAAACCTAACCCTCACAGGAAACTGTGCAAACTTTTACTTTTTCACAAAAACTCATTCTATATGATTTATAAACCCATTTACATTGTGGGGACCGCTGGCTGGTCCCCACGATGTAGGTGAACTCAGGTTTATATTACATCATGGGGACATTTGGTCCCCACAATGTAATATAAACAAAAGCACACACACACACACACACACACACACACACACACACACACACACACACACACACACACACACACACACACACACACACACACACACATATATATGTATAAGTTGATATGTCAAACTCACGTATACTACTGAAGTCACTCCACTCTAGGGTTTTGTTCATTGAAAGGACTCCAGATGCCTCATCCATGTGAAACCATGGTGCAAAAGTTTCTCTATGGGAGCACACGAAGAAATAGGGCCTCTCTGTATTGCTTTCCAGCATTGAATGGACCTGAAGCACTGGTGATCCCTGCGGCTGACCCACGAAGATGCTCTCTGTGTAGACCCTTTGTGGAAAATACAGTCCAAGTGAACCTGTCCAAAATAAACACGAAATGTCATACTGCGTGCATTGTGGAGATTCATCATTTCAGTCTGATTCCAGCCATTGTTAACTTTGGCAATCCTCAATACACCTGTCACCGATGAAGAAAACTGAGCAATTTAATCACTCCCATGAAGAAATACTTTGGGTTCAATAAATGTTGAGCTCAATAAACCTCTTCCTCCTTTTCCATAAAAAAGCTAAACTGCTTACAAACCTCTTTTGTGTAAAGAAAAGGTTAGAAAATCCAATTTTACAACTTTGTTGTCATAAAACTTGACACATAAAATGACCATAAAAATGTCAACAACTTTACAGCTCAAATAACACAGAAATGATATAAAAAATAATAATTAATGTAAGTGTTACGTAAGATTAAAAAATTATAATCTTCACATTTCTGCTTTAAAAAAAGGCTCCAATTCACTTCCATTGACTAGTTTTTTTTTTCTTTTTGTTTTAAAGAAGATGAGATGAGTCCAAATTGTTATTATTATTATAATTTTTTTTCTCATGGTAATCAACATTTTGCCACAAATGAACAATATGAACATTTCTTCAAATAATCTTTACTGTTTAAAGGTATTTTGTGCAAGTGCATTTGGTAAAGCAACATATAGCTGTTGATCCTCTCTAAATGATAAAAAAGAACATTCAATTTAAAAACACACAATTTAACCTCTGGCATTCATGATGCATTCAATAGTTTGCAATTAACTCCATCAAATCTCCCCTTATTGATCTGCTTCTTATCTCAATCTGTTGTACAACAGAAACGTCCACACAAGTATGCAGGTTACACAATGAACTCATTAAACACATCCGCTTTTCTGTTGAAATAGCCCTCGCTCCTCTGTCATCGAAAAATGAAACAGCGTCTCATATGACATCGACACTGGTCTTTTAATGAATTTCTCACATGGTCAATATGATGCGGTCTCCGATTCTCCTTGGGTTCACCTTGAGAAGTTTAATTACAGTGGATAACATAATACTGCCTAGAAATGAATCATTACCTGCGGAACGAGTGTGGATGGGGGCTGGGGGGAAGGGTAATCTATAAAACACTGTAAGATCCCCATGTGTTTTACCAGTAAATGGAGATGCAAGTGTTCAGGCTGTAATTATATCTCTCCTGTGTTCCTGTCCGACGACGGTGGGCGGCCACTTAGGAACGTACTAATATCATTAGCAGACAGCAAAACTAGATTTTCTATTTCTGTTGCTGCAGTTGAAGCCTTGTCTCTGGTTTCAGACATTGATTTAATTTAGCTGTGCTGGGATGACAGGAGGCCGGATTGATGGATACAATGTGGCCAACCTTCCTGAAGGATGGAGACGCAGTCAGGAACACTACAACCATTTTTATTAAATGCCTTGTCAAGACAGAAAGACAGCACAGAACTGGTTTGTGTTCCTTTCCTTTATGGGATCACCAGTCGTTGTGTGCAGACATAAAAGGTCTCTTTAAAGACCTCACGAATTTAAACTTAAACTTATTTGGGTTTTAGTAAATATCTATTTGAAACCATCAATATTCTAATGTACTGAGAAAGGTAACACAAATGCTTAACACAAATCTTTATCGTCTAGGGAAATGGATCAAAAATGTTGTTGACACTCACGCCCAACTTTTTATCCAATCAAACGCTTTCTAGAATGCCTTTCTTCACCTGTCTCTGAATAGCAATAGCAATAGAGTGCTGCAGATATGACGTATTTCGTAGGCCAAAATCCGGGAAAAAGCAATTTATCACTTCCAGTTCCATCATCCTGAAGTCAATGTGTTTTTTTTTATTGGGTTTTGGTTACATGCCTGAAATAGGGTGTGTGGTGAGCACATTTTATTCTACAACATAAAATATATCAGTAATACCCTCTTGTGACTTTTTAAAGCTTTGAAAAAGATGGTGGTTTACAAGTAACTAAATGGGACTACAGAGGTTGTCAAGGAAATTAAACGTCACCACGCCAAACAGGTAAACTCATCTACTTACTAGTCTGCTTTTACATCATCATTGAGTTTATAACCACGCTCTTGCAAATAATTCTAACTCAAACTCAAAGGGAAATGTTTTTAAATGAAGACTGAAAGAGTTGTCAGAAGCTTAATGGTGGTGACGCTGAAGTCATGTGACTGTGGTGTAGTTTGTTTATAGCGTTTAGCTCTTCTACTTTAGCCGTTTGAATTTAGGCTGAGAAATTCGTAAAAGTTGTGTTTAGGAAAACTGACGCCTGTTGGGAATGCTGTTGCTAGACAACCAATTAAAAAGTGATTTCTGCGCTTAAAGAGCACGCCAAATTAAAGTACGAAACTTGTGCTATAGATATGCAGTGTTAGGAGATCGGGTTAGTTTATTTGTGAAAATCATGATGAACAAAAATGAACGTAAGAATCATAAACAGAGCTTATTTTCTGCAATAATCCTAAAGCCACTGGAAAAATCCTACTGGGTTTTTGTCTAGGGAACCAGGGTGATGCTAACTTCCTGCTCTAAAAAGTAGCAAATAACGGTTCAAGAATGTGACTTGAACTAAAGGATATCCGCTAAACAAATAATGAGGCTTTTGATATGTCCCCTTCCTGTTTCAGTACAAACTATGTCTATTCAAGAAAGAAAAGTCATCAGGCCATTTTATAGGTTTTTAAAAACATTTTCCCTGTTAATATAATGCAAAGAATAGAAAAAAAAATCTAAATAATGACTAAGATGTAATAAATCCATCCATAAAACTGTAACAGGTAACATGACCAGGCACTGAACCCAAAAAAAAAAAAAAACTTTTGAAGATTCATTTCTTTAAAATAAGCTTTCTGAGCCGTGTTAGGTGAAATCCATGATGTATTTCAGGTGCGTTTTTTCAGAGAAAGTCAATAGAACAAAGAAAGGCGTGTACGCTTGGTTCATAAACCATAGCTGCAGGATGGCAGCATTAATCTTAGCTGATGCAGATACTGTGTTGAACAAGCCACTGGATTTGCTGTGACACTCATTCATCATCCTGTGTCAGTGTATCAGGTGAAGTGCTTAGCAGCATTATGCCACTCGGAGATTCAGAGCAGGGCTGATAGCATTTACTTTCGTTTGTACTTAAATAAACGCATGAAATTGGAGTAGTTGTGTGGTCCTCCTGGGATAAGGATTTCCAGACTTCCAGAACATGGTAATGCAAGCAAAACCCTTTGCCTTGTTGCTCCACTGCAGAATTCAGGGCCTGTGACTGACAGCTTTATACATCTATCTGGAAACTGCATAAATTAAGTAAGCATATAAGTGAGGGTGATCACTTATCCAAATATGTCTTAATACAAAAGTATATACTATGCACATTTTCTGTATGGAAAGAATATTATGTCAAAATGTGCAGTATACAACAGAGCACACAATGCAAATTTGACCCAACATTTCCAGTGTTATAAATGAACCAGAAGTAATTACTTTTGACAAAACTTTTGATATTATTTGATCTGACAGTCAAAAGTTGACATAATTTTCATGGCTTAAAAATGCAATTGCAATATATCAGTTCTCAGTGCTGAAAAAACATGCTGTAAATAGAAACCTTTGATGCAGCAGGAGTTCATCTAAATATAATACTCTCTAACACTTTATGTTTACTTAATTGCGGCAGCTGAAATTGTAATTTCAATTATTTTTTAATTAATTGTGCAGGGAAAAGACATCCGACTTGTTATCTGGTTATAGAAGCTAACTGATGCGGCCAAATGTAAACACAAAATAATGCCAAGTGTAAACAGAGCCAGTGTAAACCGTGTTGTATTGAGTAATTAGTTAGCTAGTGTTCCAATCTGAAGATAGAGAGGAAGAGAAGTGTTGGCAAAAACCAAATGCTTCCAGTGATTAATGATCAAACGTTGACAAGGATCCAACAAGCACGAATAAATTGCTCTAGCAACACTGTTCAAATGGCAGTTTTAATGTATTGATCAGTTTTCCGCCTTAAATGTTGTGTGATTAAATTTTATGAAGAACAAAGTAGCCACTGATCATGACGACAAGTTTAAATACGATGATCTTTTTCGGATTTAAAGCGTGTGTATGCACGATTGACTTCACATACAGCATTTAACGAAAACCGTAATCTTCATAATTCTTATACTTTCATCTTCTTGATGGTCCTAGTCGAGGTAAGAAATAATCTTAAGCAAACATTAAGTCATTTGAATTCTAAACTTTTGCGGTATGGCAGCTGCAAACTACAGTCTATCCAACTGATTTGAATCATTCCAAATTCAATTTATTTCCAGGCCGGAAGCCAACAGAAAGCAGTTTATATCAAGCTAATTAACTCAGAGAATCAGTACACAGCAGGAATGACTCTGTGACGTCACAAGATTGACATGAGGTATTCAGCAAGACGAGTATGACAGGATGTGACACGTGGATGAGCATTTTGTGAGTATTAGGATGATGGCAGAAGGGCGGGAGGATATATGCTCGATCACTTGATCAGATTGGGCTCACTGGTCTGACCTCTCACAGCCACATCATGGATCAAGGTTGTAAGCACTATGATGCAATCTGACATATTGATTTCAGCTCACAGGCGAATCGACTTTGAACTTAGCGCACACGTACGCACAAACGAGACAGGATAAGCTTAACGAGTGAAATCACGTGTCATATTATTTTTGAATTAGGAATTATATGAAACATCTGCACATAATTTCCATCAGCGATTTGTTCATTGTTGTCATGGGTCAAAAGAAGGTGTGCCAGCTCTCTTTTTCTTAACCTAAAGTAACTCTTGAGTCTGCTACTTGAAAACATTTCTGATGATGCAACAAGCTAATTAAATAACAAGAGACCAATCAGTTCTGAATATAAATAAATCCACAATTGTTTCAGAGCATTCATTTGAAACCAAATGGACATTTACAATGTCCCGAGTTAGCGTCAATCACCACTCTGGTGAGGTCTGCATGTTTTCAAGCTTGATCTCTCAGCGAGAGAACAGGTTAATGGGGGGACGACCTCTGGACCGGACTGCTCAAAGCCAAGAATTCAATTAGCTCAACATGCACACCGCCGCACAAATGTACCATCTATGAGATCATGGGAGCTGGAAGAGCGCATGGGTCTTTCTTGCCATTTCCTTGAACTCAACTCAGTGGCGGAAACAAGCTAGCAGTCAGAGCAATCCACTTTCCATAATCCAGTTACTCCTCAAAGGGCTCCATTCATGACATGCTGTATGTAAACACAGGGATGTGTTTGTTGCAATCACTAGCATTCCCATTTAGCTTCATGTCTGCAGCTACAACTGCTGTAAATATCAATATAGTGTAATCTTGATAATGATTCAGTCTGACAATCTGAACTTCTTTCTGTTTGGGATCATCATAAACCATGCTGATGTCGGCCCCTTGGCCCCTGCCCTTCCAGCCAAGGTCAATGTGCAGAGCATCTGTCCACAGTGATGACCAAATTGAGAAGTTGCAGGCCAATCAATAACAATATTAATCAACAGCTGAGCACATTCAGCCAATAACTGTCCTGCATTAAGCATGTGACTTTAGTAAATATGTAAAGGATGCCATCAAACTCTCACATTAAAAGCCACCTAAAATCAGCAAAGTCAAATGTAAGTATTGTAGTAGCCGCATCCTAAACCTATGGACATGTAGTCATGATCAAAAATTACAAATAATAAACTATATATTAATAATACTTGTTTTTATTAATAAGAAGAATTTCTCACATTACAATTAATCTCAGTGTGTTTCTAATAAATAATAAAGATACAAAAGGATATAAAATGAAGTATTAAAATGATGCTGATTATTCGGAGCAGCTAATGTCTTTTTCCTGAATTAAGATCCATATGACATACTATGGATGCAGCGTAAGAGGACTAATCAAAGTAAACAAACTTAATTACAAAGCAAAATGATTAAGACTCCATCTCTATAATATAGTAATGAGAATCATTACTCTGTGACCACAAACGATTTAATTAACTAAAAGGCTGCCAATTACGCTATAATTCAATATGGGACTATTATTATTGATTATTATGGTTAAATTCCCCTCACTCTGATGTGAACGGGTTTCTTTTTCTTTAGTATGCGACACTGAGAAGGTTTGAGATAGCAGGGTCAGGACAAGAATTGTACAATTAGTACAAATTTATTGAATTAGCCAAATGCGACATGGTAGATTTCTATAATAGAATCAGACAAGGGTACAATTAAACATATCTAAAGTGTATATCTAAAGCTGTTATCAAACAGCCATATATATCCATCATCATCAGAAATTCAATGTCAGAAATGTAATTCAGCATCCCATCAATGTAAGCACGGAATGGACGTCCGTCATTAAGAAATCTAATTTCACATCTCCTGTGGGATAAGGAAGTATGTTTGAATTTACTTTATAATCTCTTTTGGGATTGGATGGGACATTAGAGCTCATAAATGAGGGACCTTTGAACAACATGTTCTCTTGGAGGGTATCATTACCATAAGCAATTACCAACATTATTCACTTAATGTTCTAATATAAGCCAGAGACAAAACAACAGTCAAGATTAGACTAAACAGAAACAAAACCTGGAAGTATTTCTTTACTATTTTGTGCAATATTTTGAAATAACCTCCAGTATGATCCATTGCTCAGTATATTCCTCAGCGTTCACCTCCACTGCTTCAAACTGCACATACTGACGTTTTTGTGGCTTTTACCTGCTGAGTCTTAAAATTCACAGTGCAGGTTGAAATGGGCCAGTGGGTGAATTTACATGGACTAGTGAGTTTGAGTCATTAGGTCATCAAGAGCTGGCATTTCCTAAATGCTAAGCCATGCATTTTAAGAGTGCAATGTAAAGCCACCCATGTACTGAAAAAGATGCTAACCTTAAATGTAAATGAATTGATTTTATTTAAGTCAGAATATTATTTACAATCAGTAAAACAAATAAAATATATTGTATTACATCAAACAAATCTGAATTTAAAAATTAGATCAGATAAATAAGGTAACAATTGCAGGTTACCACTTTTCACAGTGAAAATGATTTCAGTATTATGATGCCAACGTTGTATGTGCATTTTTAAAAGTCTTGTTGTAATTGTTTTAAGAAACTCCACCGACTCATTTTCAGGTAATGAATGAATCTCAAAATGATAGTCATTCACAATCAAGCACCCTTCCCCCTCCAAACAAACTCAAGACCAAACGAGGACAGTTAAGTCCTAACTAAGCCATTGTGTTGGTTGCTCATTGTTGTAAATGATCGGTCAAACACACCATGCATCAATGACCACTAGAAAATAACATGTAAAGACCCATGTAGAAATCGAGAGCCCCAACTGCCCTTGGGACACAATTTCAATCAATGTCTTCTTGTCCTTCCACCAAAGCAAATTAGATTCCACTGATGCAAGGGGAGAAATGTGACCCATAACTAACTGAAGGATCTGGGATATGACTCCAATAGGTACAGAAGCTGTGCAATTAGTCTAAACAAGGTTTGTGATATATTCATTAATGCGCATGTACAAAGGATCATCATGAAGACAAGAGCCTTCTTTCAAGGAGAAAAGCCTTCACGTCAACATGCACGCGGACTTTAGAAAGTCCTACCGGGATTTCGCGGGACTTTTTTCTGATTTTTGCGGTCTAAAATGACTGAATTTGCAGTGGCTTTTCTCAAAATTTGCAGCAATATTTACAGCATTTCTTGTTGTTTTGCTGTAAAAAAGACAAAAAACGATAAAACAGACTAAATTCTTTTAACATTGTTATTACTTTTCTGAACCTTTGCAGGGCTCCAGACTAACATTTGAGGGCAGTAGCACTGGTGCCATTAAGTTCCAAGGTGGCACCAGCCCCTGATTTAGCAGCGCTGTGAGGGCTGACAGAAAAGCAGATAATATTAACTTTTATTTTATTATTCTATTTAATAAATATTAATAATGTGGAAATGGCTAATAAGCCAATAAGTGCATCTCTGCAGCATCTACTACAGTGGTAATTTATAGTCTTTTTTATTTCTAAATAAGTGTTTGCTTTCCTACATTGTGAAACTTTTAGTTTTACAAATGGGGATAAACTATGAAGAATGAACAAATAATGCTTTGGACATCACATCAAAATAACATTAAAATTTGGCTTTGAAGTACTGGGAGAATTTGTGTGAAGCACTTGAAAACAGACTTTTTCTGAGTTATTTCTGTTAGTGTTACTAAGTTACACTACCTACACTTTGTGTTCATGGCACAATGTTTCCCATGGTTTTCAGATTACACAGCGATGGAAAGAAAGCGTTTGAATTCACCGCAGAATTAATAACATCACTGTGAAATCCTGTGAGAAACATTCACATTTGTCACAGAATTCTCTGTTAAACCGCAGATATCAGATCATAGGCATAGGCACTGTTTGATCTGATATCTGTGGTTTAACAGAGAATTCTGCGACAAATGTGAATTCATGCTCCCAACTTTGTGGGAACAGTTTCACAACATGACTGCACACCAGTGCACAAAGCAAGGACCATAAAGACATGGATGAGCGCGTTTGGTGTGCAGGAACTTGACTGGTGAGTCCCGACAGAACACCTTTGGGATGAATTAGAGCAGAGACTGCAAGCCAGGCCATCTCGCCAACATCACTGCCTGACCTCACAAATGTGCTTCTAGAAGAATGGTCTGAAATTCCCATAAACACACTCCTAAACCTTGTGGAAAGCCTTCTCAGAAGAGTTGGGGCTGTTATAGCTGCAAAGGGTGGGCCAATGCCATATTAAACTTATGGATTAAGAATGGGATGTCATTAAAGTCCATGCGCACGTAAAGACAGGCGTCCCAAAACTTTTGGCAGTATAGTGTATATAACGACGTTATGATGAACTATATGCCTTTCTCCACTGACGTTCTGAGCTGTTAAAGCATTTTTACTGATTGTTAGAAGGCAGCTGTCTGACTCAGAGATGGCGAACGCGAACATGGTTTGTGTAACATTAGCAACACATTATTAGCTGTTTGATAACATAGTCAAGCAAAATGCTAATCGTATTAATTACGGTTATGTGTCCAATGTTGTAAAAATCAATACCATTGTGCAGTATTTACCTCAGTAAGTTAACCGAGTGGATCTCTGAGCTGTGAGTGAGTAGAGGCGGGGCTAATTATCATATTCATATATCTGCGTATACTAAATGAAGCAAGGATGTAGAGTTTTTCACAGTAAAAAACGTTTAAATATTTCATTTTGGTAATCAAAGATGAGTTTTAAGGGATGAAATGATTGACTACAGTGGGAATAAATAATAATCCTTTAAAGGCATGCTAAAAAGTTGAAAATAGTAGGTCATTGAACTTCATTCAAGATTTAAAATAAATTAAATGAAAGATTTGGCCTTAGACTTTCTTAAAGGTACGAACAATGATCTGCATTAGAGAATATGAAAAATCAACTACCTAAATCATATCTGTTTTTCCAATCATGCTGAAAGTAGTGATGACGCTGAGGAAATTGGCAGGATTTCCTGTATATAGACTGCTAAAGACACAAACTAAACTAAACCTTTTAATGCAATAAAGTCCAAAATAAAACAGTGCAACGTATCAAAGGGAGATTTATCGGTCTGCAATGACGGTTGATAAAAATGATTGTCCTAATACAGGGAAGGATTGTGAGGTGCTTTGAACTTGATTCCCTAATGTAACTTCCCATTGGATGGGCAATCTCATGTGGCCTGATCATAGGGATATACTTCATGGGTGAGGGTTTCAGAGGTCAGAAGCCATGGCACTCCAACAGATAAAGTAACAGGGTCAGAGCTGTGTATCCACAAATCAATGCCTCACACACAATACATGACATGGGGTCTGGACTTATTTTATGCAAACAACTAGTATGATGGAAAGCAATGGACAGCTATGTGACTTTAGAGGTCAAAGGATATATTTCATTATCAATCACACATATACTCTCCTTCATTAAAGAAGCTCATCACCTTAATAGTCGTCTATTAATTTGAAAAAATTATATTGCTTTATTTACAATATGCAGCATTGCTGAAAATGAATGGCATGCACGGAAGATACTGATAAAAAATAAATTGTCAACCATATATTTGGTGATTAGTATAAAGTAAGAAACGTATGACAAAGGAGTAAACTTGAGGTCTTATCAACAGCAAACAAGAGATCTTGCATCACTATACTAATGACGCATTCAAGGACAAACAACTGTATAATATAGCCAAACAAACTGTATTTTAAAAGTCAAACCATCAAAGCAAGTGTGGCGACACCAGACACGATTACATGTATCCCCAACATGGACAAAACCCATTGCTTTTGTCATCATCCATTTTCATGGGATGGCTTGTCATAAAATAGATGAGATCCATTTTGCGGGAGGCGCTGCCAACCATCCTGTGCCTTTAATGAGGGGTTTTAAGCCTCATCTGTTATCAGAGAGCTGTGTACTCTATTATTTTACTGGCAGTATTTTCCTTTCGGAAGACAAACACAATGTGTTTGCCCAGAGCTAAGCACACCTGCTGCACACCTGCCCTCTGACCACCTCTCGGCTCCAGGCTTTTGTTTTTCCTCACGGCAAAGAATCAAGGTGCTTCCGCATCATCTCGAACAAAGGTTAAAACAAGAGCCATTCAATAGGATGAGATCTAATTGTATTGTTCTTTCCCACCTGGTGATTACCAAGATAATATTCACATACATGTTTAAGGTAAATTCTAAAAGTTTGTGTTGAGAACAACTGATTTAAATGTAAACTCGTACTGAAACATCAGACAAGCACATGATCAGCCACTGCCCCCAGAGAAGAGTGTTAAAAATTAATATATTAAATAAACAGACCCATACACGCACACATCAATATTTATAAAGTCAAAACTGTTCCTAAAATTATAATAAAAGCAATTATTAATTAATACTGACGTTCATGAGAATAGCAACTCACATCAAAAATGTTTGTTTGTTAGTTTTCTTCGTATTTCAGCTCCCTAAAATGCTTTATTATAATTTAATAAGCATTGCAATTGCCTACTATATGCATTATGTATTAATATATCTAGTAATATGCTAATCAAAAAAGCACAATGAAGTCTCGACTTTAAAGAATTAAACAATAAACTGCTTCCAACAGACCTTGATATTGCTGATTTTACATCCATTTTTGGAAATTGTGTATTTGATTGTATAATTCCTGGTAGTTTACTGGACAGATGAGTGCTTGATGAGTCAACAAGACCATTAAAATTCAATTTCCCATTATTTAGACTGAGAGATTGAGTACTTTACAATGCATCTTTTGTTGTTTTCTTGCTTTTGACTCTTTAAATAATGATCATTTAGTCACCACAATCATTGCCATCCAGGAACCACTATTGAGCTAAAAGAAATGCAACACTTTTGCATTCACACACTGCCAAATGTCTTCCGAATGACCAGAATAGCTGTGAAACCTCTGCTATGTTTCACTTTTGTCAGTATTCAAGCTGTTGCGAAGTGACCGTTTCTTTTTAATGCAACAGGCCACAGGATCTATTCGGGAACGTGTTCGACTCTAGTTAACTCCAGTTATTTTGAGAGAGGTGTGTTAGTACAGTTGGGCAGAGAGGTTTTAAATGGGATTATAATATAATGACGTATATAGAGACATGCGTACTTCTTGCACGGACCATGTGGCACATTAAGGTTGCACATATTTTGGCTTCAGCTCCAGATTGCCTCTATGAAACTGTCTGGTAATTCTCTCCAGTAACATACAGTGGCCCGTGTGTGGGGGCAGATGCAGACCCCCTGGATATAAAGATGAATTCTGTATTTCCTTTTGTTTGGCAACATAGTTACGGAAAAAATAGGATGCAAAATTAAACTAAATGAAAGATAGTAAAGTAAAATGATGTTTTATACAAATGTATAATTTATGATGAAATGTAAATTGTTATTAAAACTAGTGACAAAAACTGTGAAATACATTACTTTGCTCTTCATTACTCAAATTAAATTAAAGCAAAACTGATTTTTTAGTGTATCCTTGCTGATTTTGGCCTAATCATTCACTTTTCGATAAGTAAACAGAATAAAATGTTTTCCATTAGTCAAAAACATGCTTGAGAAAATCAAATTAATCAGGAGAACACAATATACGAAGGTTCTACTTAGCTTACTGTGTTTCAAAATTTATAGATTTATTTATATAAATTATGAGGCCTCGTATTTTAATATGTATATTTAATGACATTTAATGATCCAAAGGAAAGCATGCAGAAGAGCAGAGTTATGTTATGATATCATTGCTTTGTCTCAAAAACTATTGAGATACCTTTCTACACCCTTAAAAATAGAGGTTATTTTTTTCAGGACATTCGTTTCAGCAAAGGACCCTCTTCTTATAAAGAACTATTTACACTATCTAGGGTTCTTTGGAAATTAAAAGAAGTAGGCTACGTGAATTCACATCACAGGTTCTTCAGATCTGTGGATCTAGGAGGATTTCTGAAGAACAAGGGAATAAAAAAAACGTTCATCGGAGTCATCTGAGATGCTACAGGAGCATATGTTGCTCAAAACATAGTCTAGGTAGGTAGCTCTCTAGGTTTTGACACACAGCCCCTGTGTTGTCACTGGTTTCTGAAGGATGCACACCAGAGGCGACAAATCTATTTAAGTTAAAATACGACAAGTGTACAGCTGAAGTACTGCCTCTGAACAGTAATTCACAAATTCTAGATCTCAACACAGTTGTTATCCCACACAAAGAGGGCTAGATATCGTAGACTTCGCGCGAGGTGACATCAGACTGTTAATCCTTACCTTCAGACAGGAGAAGAAGGAGCAACGCGATGTCTCTCCAAACGATTCCACGCGTAGTTCCCATACTTGTCAATCATAGGTGTAATTTCACAATGAACAGGCAAAAGTATTCTGATTCCCAAAACAGAACTTTACAGTGTTTATGATTCGCGCGAAGGAGCCACAAAAGTCCTTAACGTGAGTGTCCCATTGACGGGTGACTGCAGCGCGAGCTGCTGGACCGTGAGCGCGCGCACACACACACACAGAGCGCAGCAGGGGGAGGTTCACATCACATTCAGCCAATTTCCTCAGATGTGTGTTTCCGTCCTGAATCACATCGCCGGCTGTTCAATGAGTCAAAGAGTTCCTAATGAATTAAAACTGCATTTTGGGGACATTCAAATAATGTGGTAAAGGGAAAAGGTAACTGTAATCTTTCACTTTTTGGTTTTCAATTATTTTATGCATTAGGTTATATTATTCATTATTGATAGTTTTTTATAAACACTCATTTCCCAGAGTCTATCCTTTTAAATATGCAGTGCAGACACAACTCACGCAGCAAGTAACTCAATTCATTTACAGATATCTGCGTTATAAGGGGGAACAGAGGGGAAATTATTGCCTTAAAATGTTAATCTCAGTAATCATAAGGTTTCCAATTACATACATGTTGATTTTTGACGTAGTCACCTTTGCTGGTTTCAAAGAGCTTGTGCAAAAAGCTCTCTCTCTCTCTTTAAACGATTTCAAATTTTTTGTCAAGTTCGGGTAAGTTGTCACGTGTTTTAACATTTTTGCTGTTCGTGGACTGCACTGTTTCAGTTGTTTTTTCCCCTGCTGTTTTCGTTGATGTTGCTTGATTTTTCTAATATATATATATATATATATATATATATATATATATATATATATATATATATATATATATATATCGTGAACTTATTCCACGTAGTATAAAATATGCTGCAATTTGGGCATGTTGTCGCAAAAGATTAATGTATGTTACATAAACTGTAACTTTTTTCCCGGTCAATAACAGTGGAAATTATTATTATTATTATTATTATTATTTTGTATCCAAGACTTTTAAGGAATGTGTTCATACAGTAACTAACCTGTGTGACAACTAGCCCCACTCCTCTATATTAGCTAAAAAAATAAAAATGTGAACTGTTTAAAATCATGCACTATGACGAGAATAAGTCCATTTCTATGTCAAACAGAGGTGCAGGGCAAAAGTATGAGCGAAATAAGATTTGTCAAACTAATTCACAATAAAATAAATTAAAGTAAATAAACTATCCTTGCAGGAACATTTTATTTGCTCCAAAACAGTGTTTAATAAGAATCAGGTGCACAGGCACAATAATCAACAAACAGGACAAACCACACCCAAAGCCTGATGTTCAAAACAACAGTGTTCTAGAGAATTTAATACTGTCAGTAAAGGCCAAGGATTAAGAGGGTTGTTGTGAGTTCAAGATGGTGTCGGCCCATTTTGGCCCTGATGTCTGGCAGTGTCTAGGACCAGTCTATGTCTGTGCCGGGTTGCTCTTGGACCAGCTGACTGCTTAGCTCTCTGTGAAGAGGGGTAAGCATGATGCATTACTCTGCCTCTAGGGCAACCCACCAGTGCATCACAGGGCAATCACTCCAATCAACGTCTGCCCTGATGGATGCCAAATGAAACTATAGTGGAGACCTCAAATTAAGCATACATATAAGAGAAAGAGGGCAACCAAAGATGCTTTGGTTTGGTAACAAAATAACTTCTCTGTTGTTTTGTATGCAAAAAATTAATAGGGGTATTTTACAATCATAAAAGCCTCCAATTCTGGGCTATATGATGGAAATAGCAAAAATGTGTGTCCTATTTAGAAATAAACAGAAATAAACAAGCAGAGCCACTTACCAGACAGTGCACTTTAATTGAACACACACACTAATTATATATTATATATATCTATATTTGTATAATATATATATATATATATATTTCTATATATATATATATATATATATATATATATATATATATATATATATATATATATATATATATATATATATATATATATATATTTCTATATATATATAATTCTATAATTACAACTTTAATATTAATTATACACAACAATTATAACTATGGCCCATAAAAATACAAAGAGCACAAAGGTGTAGTTTCCAGCTCCACCTTTTTGTTGAGATGTTTGTTATGCCGTATAAATATTTCACTTACTCTGCATATTAACCACAGGATGGTTTTGTTTACATAGCAGCATGTAGGCTCATAACCATATACATGATGCAGATTAAAAAAGCTCAGGTTACTCTAAAACAGACACACAGTGGTATTTTCAGACATATGGTCACTGTAAATCAATACAGACAGGCAAATGCATAGGCAGATTCATGACATATACCTCCTTTCTTTTTAAATGTGGTTACTTGACAAGATCATTTTCAGATGATAGCCCGTCTTATAGTAGATAAGATCACAGTTTTTACTGTCAGATTCTGTCAAACAGATTCTCATTAGTATTGCACAAGTAAGACAATAGGAAAGCGTTGTTTACATCAAACACCGTGGAGCTATTCTCAGTGGTATTTTTCTAATATAGCTTTGCATCTACAGCACATGCCTTGCATTAAATAATAATGATGATAAGTACTTGATTAATAAAATATTGATTCAAAAAGTGCTTACTATGGTAGATAAAGCTATAGCTCTTAAAAGAAGTCCATATTCCCACTGGGACATGGAGTAGCACAACACTAGTCATTAGTCCATGTCCAAAATCAGTTGACCAGTTTGCTTCACTCATAAGCTCTACTTAGTTTAAATGGGTAATATGATACTCAAAATGAAAAGCTTTCTCATTAACTAACAGAGAGAAAGGGGTTCAATTGAATTTCATGCAGAGTGAACAGGTTCACATGTTTCAACTGCTTCAGTAGATCATAAATATCCAGAGCTCTGGTGCAGTAGATTTAAGGTGATACAAAAACTATATATAAACTGTAGATTGCATATATATTTTTGCTTCCAACAGGATCAACACAAGTCTTGTATTGATAAGATAATTTAGCCTGTTATAAACAATTTCTGCAGAAGCTTGTGAACTAAGTAAGAGGTCAGCACAGAGCCATTTCTGAGAACTCTCGGAGATTAAATCTTTGCATCCTGACAGCATCTCTTCTGACCACTTACAGCCAGATTTGGTAATACTCTTCTAACCTCTGATATTATATTACAGTCAATGGCTAATTTCTTAGTGAATTTATTATCAGTGGTTCGTCGCAAGTCTGTTTGAAAGTAACAGAAATTCATAAAATGCAAATAACCAAATTGTTATGCATAGTTAAGATAAGAAACTAAATACACTGTGAAACCCAATAATACTCAAAACTTTTGTGGACACCTATTACCTCAAAACATTTAATGTAAACCAACTCATTTTTTTCAGAGATTACGTTAGTAGAACTTAATTTAATTTTGTACAACACAAAGTAATTTTGTTAATTACAATTTAATTGAAATATTGAATAAACAAGCTCATCATTTTTATGGTTAAGTGCTAGCATTCGCTAATGTAACTATCAAAGGGCCTATGACTATATGCTTGCATGAATTGTTAATCAATATGCAGTATTTATAGCCTTGAAGTTTTTCAGCCATGCACTACTCTTCACCAGGTATCAGAAACATCTTTAAATAGCAAAATAACAGAGCATTAAACAATGACACATCTCCCCCTAAATTAATCTTGAGCAAAAACACACAAAATAACAATTAATTTCAACATTTATTCTCCTTACACAGTCTGATGCAGAGCATGAACTAGAAATCTGCTGCAACTCAGTCAGTTAAGTTCCACTTACTGATATCAGATTTTGAGTTCACATAACTTTTTTCTATTAAGTACAATGAACTTTCAGTAGTATTTGAGTGAAATGAACTAATTTCATTTAATCAGTAAAACTGTTCAGTTTCACAATTTTTTTAAAATTTTTTTTTTACATTTTTACATACATTAAAAGGACACTCACTATATCTTTTGCTGTTGACATCAAGGGTCGTACGTCCAATCAAAAATTATTTATGTACAAATTTATCTGTAATTTGATAGGAGTTCACCAAATTACACAGATGACCTCATACTCAAACACCATGAACAAAATTTATAAGTTCTAAAAAATGAAAAAAAAAAAAAAAAATCTAATAATAAATGTTAGATTTTAAGATCTACAAAGTTAAATTTGGGAAATATCTGCACTAATAAAAAAATAAAAATAAAAAAAGTATCTGCTTAGCAACAGAAGGGTATGCTTGGCAAAGACGGGGACTGAATCAATCATTAAGGAAACAAGTGTCTTCTGAGTATGGGACACTGCTCAAATTAATAGGTGTCTGGGACACCAGGTTATGATCTTTAAGGTACAGTTAAAGATCATAAGATCATACTCCAAAATAAATATTTATCATCATTTAATCACCCTCATGTTGTTCCAAACCTGTTTTTTGGGAAATTTCTACCACAGGGTCTTATAAACAAATCTCGGGTCAGGATCTTTATGCAAAACCAGTGGGGAACCATTCCTGCAGAGCATGAAAAAATGTGCGCTTGTGACTTTATTTGACCTCATGAATACGACTTGACAGAAAACATCAGTTTTTTTGCGTTACATGATAATTTCCGTATGTGCATGAGATCTGCTGGTGTAATTTCCCTGATTTTGCATTAGTGAGAGCATGAAAAGTGCTGGCCCCAGAAACACTCCTCAGTGAGCCGTCCAGCTTGACCCCTATTAAAGGGCTGTCAGTTGAAGAGCAGATGGTACCCACTCTCTGTCTCACAGCAGCGAGGGGGGGGTGGCCATGGCAACCGATATATAATGGCTACCCCTCAAGTGGCAGAATCACTTGTTCTAATTTGTTAAGTACCACTTCAGCGAATTTGATTTAATCACTACGTTCAGGTCTTAACACTACTGACATCAAATAAAACATTGCAGGTGTCCATGGAAGACAGTAAATCTGATCCCTTGGTCTTAGTTCTTATGCCTATTAACTAATTGAACACAGGAATACACCAAATTCAGCTTTACAGACATGAAAAGAGACACTCATCACTACTCGAATATAAAAATATATCCAAGATGGTCCTGTTTAATGTACATCAAATAGTACCATGTACTAAATATGTAAACATTATATTGTACTTATTTAATAATTTAATTGAATAATTTAATAATTAAGACTTTATTTTATCCTCTAACTTAAACTAAAGAGAAATAAATGGACGTTTATGAGACAAAAACCCCAGCAGCATCAGATTTTAAGAAAGAATTTTTTGCGGTACAGCAGGTAGGCAATGAAGACCCAAAGTGCGGTACCCCACATGTTCTGGAAAAGCTGCTCCCAATGACTGTCCTGGAAACGCATCTCCCAGCTGAACGGAAAGTAAAAGCCCAGCAGAGAATGGCCAACATAGACAAATATAGAGTTCATCCCTGTAAAAAAAATGCACAGTAAGCTTTTCTGGATTGGACTGGCTTATAAAATGATGCTTTAAACAAGTGAATTCTCGTACCAGGATAAATGAAAGGTTGGCCGCCCCACCATTCCTTAACATCCACAACAAAATACATCACGCCCAGCAGCAAAAAGGACAAGCAGCCCATGCAGGTCACAAATGACAGGGACCTGAAGACAGACAGAAAATCTGTGTTGTATGATCAGATAAGACAGATATGTGCAGACACATATCTTTAAGTCCACAAATAAGCTCTGAAAGATATGCATAAAGGACCAGAAGTGCATTGCGCTATTGAAAAACTTTGCCAAACTTTTCCTGTAACAACGAGAACTGGGGACTGAATAATGGATGGACACATAGTAGTTTCTGTGCTTAGAGTAAGCCAATAAGAAACATAAGCATCCAAAGTGAAGCCTTGGCACCTGCTCAGTACAACCATGTCAATAAGTCATGTGCCTCTCTGTGTTCCTAAGTGCCAGGATGCTCAATGGAATTTTATCTAATGTAAAATGGCTGCATCCCAGAGCATCGTTTATGTCAGCTGAAGTCGGGCCAAAAAAGACTCTTGGCTAGGAGTTAATTACTTTTAGGGATGAAGACGGACATACTCAGGGGCTCAATAAGCTGGCATGATGAACTGCCTATAAAAATTTAAGCAGGTATATGCCTGTACTCAAACAGGTACAGTAAAGCATGGTCTCAGAGACATACAGCAAAGGCAAGATGAGGACAAATTAAATGTAAAAACCATAACGTAAGTCTCATATGCAAAAAATAATCAGTATTTTTACCTGGTTTACTAGATGAAACATCATTTGAACAGTTTTATTGTTAACTAAAACTATTAAAATATGTTTTCATTAATTGAAATAAAGGTGAAATTAAATATAATTATAAAATAAATGTATTTAAAATGTAAAAAAAAAAAAAGAGACAAAAATAAAATGAGTGTAGTATTACAATTACTAAAACTGAAATAAAAAGAAATGAAAATATATATTAAAATAATATTAATAAATAAATAAATACTATAATGTATATAAATAACACTAAAAATATATTTTTTTTTAAACATTTTTTTCAACAGCAACAGTTTTTGCTTTAAGCTTAAACCTCACAAGTTCTTTCTTTTTTTTGCATACACTGTAAAATAGATCAACAATGGTATGAATGTGTTTTGAACATTTCTGTTACATGTCATTATTTATTCTGAGGTGTTAGATGACAAATTATTTAATGTGCACCGGTCTGAAGATGTAGGGCTGACCTCATCCTACTCAATTTCACAACAGGCGGATGAGATAAGCCAGAGTTTGGCAAGATATATGGTTGGGAAAATAAAACTGCTCACTCTTTCTTGGCTGTAAAGAAGAGTGATCTAGTTGGGCAGTGGATGTATCACCCGCCGCGTCTCACTCCTGTGCCAGTGGGGGTGATTATTTACAGGACGCTCCATCGTTAGAGGTAAGTAAACGCGTGTTTTAGCAGCCTCTGATTTGTGCCTGCTGGAGTCTCATCTCTTCTTTTGTGGATGGAGAAGCGGCTGGATTTAGAGGGTCAGGAAGCACTTACCAAAGGTTTTTATTGACAGGTATAAATCCTTCGTCTCTTGTGCACTTAGAAAGGATGGCTGCAGAAATTCCCTGAGGATCAGAATAAAACAGATTTCAAATCAATGCAGACCTGTAAAGCAAGCATTATCAGACAACTCAAAAGCAGCACCGCCATGAAGAATCAAGCAGATTAGCTGAGGCTTCTGAGAGGTGAAGCCCCTCAAACTAACACGCAAAACATAGATCCATCTCCTCATGCCTTATGCAAAACTCTTCTCAAAAGTCTTCTCGAATTTTACATTTTTACATGCCAACATTTTTTAAGATTGCTTTATATTCCCAGTTTTGTCCCTTAAAGGCATCTGAAAAAGTAAATGACTTTCCTCAAATATTTTGTCTTGTTTTCCAAATATCTAAACATTCTTAAAGGTATAGTTCATCCAAAAATGAAAATTATCCCATGATTTACTCACCCTCAAGCCATATGATTATCTTCTTTCAGATGAACACAATCTGAGATATATTTAAAAATATTCTTAGTCCTCCTAAGTTTGTAATGGTTGTGAATGGGGGGCCACGTTTTGAAGCCAAAAATAGTGCATCCATCCAAAAAAAAAAAAAAAAAAAACGTAATCCATATGACTCCAGGGTTAATAAAGGTCTCCTGAAGCGAAGCAATGCGTTTTTGTAAGAAAAATATCCATATTCAAAACTTTATAAATTCAAATAACTAGCTTCCGGCGGACGACCGTATGCAGAATGTGCAAGTCGATTTGTGGCAGAAGAGTATCCTTTGACCTGACGCACAACGCAATAACGAACACGGAGGCGCCGAGGATAGAGCAAAACAAATCACCGGTCATGGATTATAAATCTAAAATGCTAATTTTTAAAGAGAAAATGTTGGACGATTTCGATATAAGAGAGAAAGGTGCTTAAAATTGTTGCACAGCCCTATTTGTTTGAACCGCGAGTAGCGTCTAAGCTTACAATACATCCTGCGTCATACATCGTCCTCATACATTCTGGTCGTCCGCCGGAAGCTAGTTATTTGAATTTATAAAGTTTTATAATATGGATATTTTTCTTACAAAAACACATCGCTTCGCTTCAGAAGTCCTTTATTAACCCCTTGGAGTCGTATGGATTACTTTTTTTTTTATTTATATATATAGATGGATGCATTATTTTTGGCTTCAAAATGCGGCTCCCCATTCAAACCCTTATAAACCTTGGAGGACTAAGGATATTTTTAAATATATCTCTGATTGTGTTCATCTGAAAGAAGATAGTCATATAGGATGGCTTGAGGGTGAGAAAATCATGAGATAATTTTCATTTTTGGATGAACTATCCCTTTAAATCAAGATACATTAACTTTAAAAGCAAAATTACATCAGGATATCAGGTCTTGTTTTCTGAAGAAAAAGATCAAAATTCAGTGACTTTACACTTAAAACAAGAAGAAATAAAAAACTGCCAAAGATGGTAAGAAAAACTTGTTTTCCTTTTAAAATAAGATTTTTCTTATGGGCAGATATTTGTTTCATGTTTTAAGCAAAAAGTAAATTCATTTTGATGAATTTGATTTTTTTTACTTAATATCTTAAGTAATTTTGCTTCTCAAGGAGAAGATATCTTGTTTAGATATTTCTAATTGAAAACAAGACAAAAATTTCATTAATTTATTTTTGCAGTGAAAGTATAGTTAAAACAGGCTAATTTAAAGAAAATCTTGTGCTTTTGTGAGGATAGACAGTTGAGAATCCAAACCTGCTTGTTAGGAGGATATCCATCATTTGTATAGATGACAGAATCAATGGTGTGGAAATGGCCTGGCTGGCTCTAGATTGAGTCTCCAGGCTATGCAGGCAGGATGTGGGACAATCATTGCTATGTGGGACAATCGCTCAATTTCAATCTCAAACTACAGAGTTGTGATCGTTGAACTTTAATTAAATCAGGGGCCTTGTTTACTGGGACGCCAAAGCACAAGCAGCTTCAAATCATCCCACAATCTGACAAAAGGTTTCATGCAAACTGCGAGAAGACAACCCCTCTCCCCTAGACGCGCACCGTTTTATGACTGATGTGGTGGGAGGTAATTTTTGTTTAACCAGGATAACGTGTGTGAAGAGCACATTAACAGCACAAGAGGCTGTTCGAGATGTGCTGCTTAAAACATTCTCAGACCTCAGCGCTCTCCAGAGATGTCAATGATAATTGATTGTTTGCTTGTGTTATGAGATGTGCAGTGTTTATCGTGAAGCATGAAGCCTGTAACGGTCTTGTTGGTCGCCTGAATCCTTAGTTATATGCTCTGTGGTCCAATCCACAATCTATATTTTTACTGACATCAGAGTAGGGATGAAGCATTGGGAAAATGTTGAGAGGAAAGGAATAAAACATGTAAACAGATATTTTACAGTTTATAAAAATAAGGAATCTTTCCCAGCAGCTAACTTTGCTATTCTATCTTCGAAAACAAAATCTGAATAAAAAAAGAAAAATAGATTTGAATATTATGCCAATGCTATATTATACACAAACCATCTTTGTGTTGCACAATCAGAGGCTGAGGCAGTGTGTGAATAGCGGTGGCATAATTTTTTGCCTTTGGCTAGTTTATTTTATCATGCTGCGCCTCTAGGTAAAGTGAAATAGATCTCTGTTCATTTATTTCAGCACCTCGAGCAGTGGCCCCATAATGCTGGCCAATATGATTCAACATACAGCTATAATGGCCCGATTTGTCATAGGGCTTGGGAATAATGAAATTTAAAATACTGGGATCAGGCATCTGCGTACTGTGGATCTGGGTTCACAACAAGCACACTCTGACAAGATACGTTACTATGATAAGAAGGGATGTGTGATTAGGGGACATACTAAATAAATATATGAAAAAGAATATCCTTCAAATATAATATGCAAATGAAAGTACAAAGACAAAATAAATAATAACTATATATATATATATATATATATATATGTTTTGTTACAAAGACTACATGCAGTATGTACTACATAGTACATAAATGTATATGTAAATGTATACTGTATATAAAGCAAATTTTTCAAATCAAAATGATTGTTTTCAAACAGGTTTCCCAAACACTCCCCCTGTCTCTCATTTGTCAGATTAACAGATAGCCCCGCTCCCAATTCACACCATTGGATGAGCCAGTGTTGCTGTTGGGCAAGTCAAACAAACAGAGAAATGCTTTGAAAGTGCCAAAGTGTTCATACTTTTCTGGAAAGTCAACCTACAAATGGCTTACTTATAGTTGTCTCTACATATTAAACTTGGATAAGCACTTTAACATCAAAATAATTACATACCTTAAGTTAAAAACATTTACGTAGTAATATATTATATATATATATATATATATATATATATATATATAAAGTAGTATATATGAGCAAATATTGCATGGCTGAAAAGACCACTCAGCCAATCAGGTTCGAGAACCAGAAAGAACTGTTGTGTGTGTGTGTGTGTGTGTGTGTGTGTGTGTGTATATATATATATATATATATATATATATATATATATATATATAGGCAAAAGAGAGAGTAAGAAAATTGTCAGGACATTTTGTCAGCTTTCTAGAGGAGCTGAGGGTAACAGTGGACTCATATAAATGGGCCATCTTCAAATATTTAGTCCTTAGTAAGTAAAAACAAATGACATGCAAGCTTTGATAACCTGCAACATTCTTGCTCATATTAATAATAAGCCAATGGCAAGCACAGGAATTGCTGAGAAATGCAGATCATTTGCCCCTGTCATCCACAGCTTTATGTCTTGAGTTTGCCAGACAAAACCCTTCCATCAGCACCTGTTGTCTCTAGAGAGGGCATTCCAGCAGCTCTGCCTCCAGAAGTCCAAAACAAAACACTACAGCAAGGTCTTTCATGGAAAAGAATCCTGCAAACTCCCTTTTTGTGTAGATCCTCTGATCAACATATGCTGCGTTGTGCAGAAACATGATTCTCCCTTAATAACCTTGAATAAATGGCTACACAATTCGCTTTAGATTAAACACACCATATAACTCGAGCTTGCTTAACTTGTCATGCTCATTAAAACTAGAAAAATTCAGAGTGGAAATGCAGATAGGGTAAATTTACCCCACATGGTGCAATCAAAAAGCTTTCTACAAGGGAAGGGCAGCAGTAAGTGAACTGTGCTGCTTTCTTTGCCCCTTAAAAACATTTCTAGTAGCACATGGCTATTTCCCCAGAGACGGGGGTTTAAACATCCTCATGCACTTCCCACCCAGCCCAGCTTCTGCTCCTTTTGTCTGTGGGACCACCCAAATGGAACACTTAACCCGCAAATCTGCCGACCTTTCCCTATCGTCATCTCAATCTAAGATCTAATCACCAATTTTTTGTTTCATCAGTGCAATTCTCAGCGCCAACATAGCAGAGGTCAGAGTTTAGTTTAACTCATGTTCTGCTGAGATTGACTTTACATGTTTGGGATCCCAGAGACAATGCTGATGTGTAAAAATAATTAATTTCAAAATTACATAATTTTCCCTGAGACCCCAAACATCATACATAAACCATTCAAAATTTGGGGTCAGTAACATTATTATTTTTTTTTTTAAGAAATTAACACTTTTATTCAAAAAGGATGTATTTTAAATGATTGACAATAAAGACATTTATAACATTACACAAAATTCCTATTGCAAATAAATGCTGTTCTTTTGAACTTTCTATTCATCAGAGAATCTTGACATCATGGTACATATTATAATTTATTAAAAATAAAATTTATAATTATAAGAAATGTTTCTTAAGCACAAAATCAGCATATTAGAATGGTTTCTGAAGGATCATGTGACGACTGAAGTAATGATGCTGAAAATTCAGCTTTGCCATTACAGGAATAAATTACATTTCAACATATATTAAAAATCAGTTATTTAAAATTGTAATATTATTTCACAATATTACTGTTTTTAAGATATTGTTTATTCAAATAAATGCAGCCTTGGTGAGCATTAGAGAGTTCTTTCAAAAACATAAAAAACATACTAACCCCAAATTTTGAACGGCAGTGTACAGAAACAATTTTCATGCAGGAACCCTAAAGTGTGTTATCAAATAATTTTTTGAATATAATAATTTCTCATAATATTAGAAAAAGTCATTAAGTATAAGCATAATTCTTAATATGTTTTTAAAGTTATTAAACATGGCATAAAACAGGTTTTAAAACAAATAACACTTTTTTTTCCTGTCATGAATGTTGAACCAAAGAACCAGTGGAAATTAATATGCAATAATAGCTGTAAAATTCCAGATACAAAAAAACACACCAGACATCCGTGAGCCGAACAAGCCATCCGGTTAAGTCCCGAGAGGGGTGTGATAACAATCTCTGCCTTGGAATTCATTCAGTGCATATATACACATATCATATGACGTCCACCTATTTCATAAATTGTCTACAACTACAAGCAATATAACACTTACAGAGAGGGCTTTGCTGCATTGCACAGTTATTGTTGTTGAAATCTGCTTTTTTAATTTCTCATGTAAGTGTGTGTGCACGTACCAGGATGAGGCCCCAAATCAGGAATCGTGCCAGGATACCTTTATTCATTTTACGAAAAAACAGAAGAATCTTTCCAGCCTGTGAAGACAAAAACAACGATTATTTCCAGTGTTAGACTACTTAATACTTAAACATAAGCTTTTTTTGTATTGCAAAAATATGTGTATTAGGCTTGTACTTCAGGCCAAATAGGTCATAATCCTCTAAGCAAACTAAAATAATTAATAGCAAATAGATTGCCGGACAATAATGCTTATCATACGTCATACTACTGATATCATGTTCGAACAAAGAGAGAGGATGTGAGCAGTGGTTGTGGCCCTGAAAAAGAGCTCAAGTTTCAACGCTCCCTGCGCAGCCATGCACGGCTGTGAAGTTGGCCGCGCTCACTGATTAATTCGGTGATGACGAATGAGCCTCAGCCGAGGACACTGGAGCGGACGGACACAGACGGAGAGGCCGACACCTGCCGTGTTCTCAAAGACATGTTGATTGACGGGCTTGGCGCTAACTGTTTTTTGCCTCCGCCCACAGGGATTTCAGCAATGCAACTGAGTTTGCATGGCTAGTTCTCACCGGTCACCGGGGCACTGTCATCATCAAAGGGTGAGAAACTTTTCTGACCTTTGCCAGAGACGCACACATCTGTCCACAACAGCGAGGACCACTGAGACAGAACAGCTGTTTGTCTAAGAGTGCTGCCAGCAAATCCAGTTCAATATTATAGATTTGTCATTGTTAGTTGAACTAAAAGTAAAATTCATCAATGAGTCAAGAAGAGAACATGCTGAACAAGTCAATGATCTATAGTCTGTCAAATACACGGTTTGGATAAATCACAGGTCGGGCTTTGGATTAGGTTTGGGTTTTCTCTCCCATTTGTCACTGGATCACTTGGTGCATGTCCTACAATAAGTGAATTTATTTTACTTTATTTTATTTAATTGTTTGTAAAATTTTGTACTTATACAGTTAGATCTGATCCTTGAATTTGATTGTACAGCATTCCAAGAGTGTTCCTATTTTTGTTTGTATTACTCCAATTGTCTGTGTTTGCGTCATTCTAGAAAAGCTGTTAGATTGCATTTGGAACTACTTTTGTTGAACTATTTAGCACAATTAAACAAAATAACTGTCCACATTGTACCAAAAATGTAAATTACTCAATATTAACTTCTTGTTTATAGAATTTATTCTTGTTTATAGCAATATCACAATTGCTCATTTGAAATTGCTGAAATACTATTCTATATATTCAATTACCTGCATGCCAAAGAATCCCATGACTATGGAATTAATTGTACCCAGAACACCCTCTGGGTCAAAGGGCTCTGTTGTATGATACAAGACCTAAAACAGAGAAAGTTGTGAAGGAAGTCAAAACAGTACATGAGAACAGAATGTATACATATTACACTTATTGTAATTCATACAATAATAATATAATTGCCATTTTAATCATTATAACTAGCTGTACTTCCACTTAAACAAGTAAACAATTAGCTGGTCATTATCACAAAATAACCCCAGTGTGAAACCTTCTACATTACTACTCATTAAGTATGTCAATAAATGGACATATTGATTTGTGAAAACCATGGTGTGATAAAAGAGACACAAAACTATCACAGTATAGAAGATTGGTTGCAAGGCAATGGTCAAATATACATTTTTAGATCTAATTATACACAATTATTTTCCACATAAACCCAACTGGCCAATCACAATCAAGTATTAAGAATCAGATATGCAATGCATTGAACTAGTTAAAGATGATCAGTACATGATTCTCACCTTGCATGTTGGATACCAGAAGATATTGTCTCCAAATAACAACCGGTCTATATACGCGGCTGCTCCTCCTGTGCAATTGGGGTATAAACCATCATCTCCAATACCACCAGCTCCTAAATACCCACTGGCAGAAGAAACACAATGTAAAATACACTACTGTTCAAAAGTTTGGTGTTTGGGGATATTTTAATGTTTTTGAAAGTCTGCTCACCAAGGCTGCATTTATTTGATCAGAAATACAGTATATATATAAAAAAAACATTTTATATATATAAGTCTTTACTGTTATGTTTGATCAGTATAATGTCTGCTGAATAACAGTATTCATTTCTTTAAAAAAAAATTTTTTATATGATTAGTATATGATTTCCTTGCCATCAAATGAATATACAACAGAAAAGTAAAATAATATATCATTTAATTTATTGTTATAGTACTGTTCATAGCACATATATTGCTCCAAAAAAGCTCAAAAGACAAAAAACAGCAGAAGGTGACAGGGCGATGTTTATTTTCCATGTCTTCGGTTTAATTATTTATATGGAAGTGTGTTTGGAGGAAGCAAAATTTGAATGCTGCATTGTGCTGCAACACAAAGACAATGTTTGTAAGGTCAAAATGTTTTTTTATTCAGGCGGAATTACCGGTGCTCTGCTGCATGTGATCGTCAATGTCATGCAGGGTCAGACACACTGAAAAAAATCTTCAAGGAGAGGAGAAGGAGGACATAAATGGAAGGTTGAGGGGATACAGGGAGAAAAACTGAGAGAGGCAGAGAAAGGATGATGAATCCTTTCTCTCTGCCTCCTTTTAGTGCACATGACAGACTGAGATTGGCTAATTATCCCCTCTGAAGCGGCCGCCAAACACTCATAAATCACAGATCTCATAAGAGCCGCACAACACGGGCTTGTACGGCATGAACCCTTGTGCATTCAAAGACTCACAAACACAACAGCACACAAATGACCATATTGCGATGCATATATATGCGCATTTGTGATGTTAATGTCCAACATTACCAGCGTCCCAAATATATTCTCAACGGCGCACTTGTTTAATAATGCTAACATATATGTCACCCAAGGAATTACCTTGATGTATGAATGACATTATTATTAAAGGGATGAATTGCAGTTAATTCAAGCTTGACAGACACATTACATATTAATTACTGAATGCACAGGATTTATATTCTATATTACTGTGTTTGTATTGTTCAATGTGATAGTTAATCTTCATCACAAATGTGTATGGTCAAAGCCTGACGCTTATATGAACTCACGTGGGGCAGTTTGGAACTGGTAGTAAGAAAGTGAGACACAGCCACATGGTCTCCAGCAACACAATGATGAGCCACTCAGGCCAGTATAAAACCATATCCTGAATGGGGTTCCACCAGTTATGCTGAGAGGAACATGCAGAAAACATACAGGGTTAGAAATCATCTGTATTAGAAGTCTTGCATGTATATGTTATATAACTATATATAACTATATATACATACAGTGGGTATTCAAAGTATTCAGACCCCCTTAAATTTTTCACTCTTTGTTATATTGCAGCCATTTGCTAAAATCATTTAAGTTCATTTTTTCCTCATTAATGTACACACAGAACCCCATATTGACAGAAAAACACAGAATTGTTGACATTTTTGCAGATTTATTAAAAAGGAAAAACTGAAATATCACATGGTCCTAAGTATTCAGACCCTTTGCTCAGTATTTAGTAGAAGCACCCTTTTGATCTAATACAGCCATGAGTCTTTCGGGAAAAGATGCAACAAGTTTTTCACACCTGGATTTGGGGATCCTCTGCCATTCCTCCTTGCAGATCCTCTCCAGTTCTGTCAGGTTGGATGGTAAACACTGGTGGACAGACATTTTTAGGTCTCTCCAGAGATGCTCATTTGTTTTTAAGTCAGGGCTCTGGCTGGGCCATTCAAGAACAGTCACAGAGTTGTTGTGAAGCCACTCCTTCATTATTTTAGCTGTGTGCTTAGGGTCATTGTCCTTCGGCCCAGTCTGAGGTCCATCATGCTTCACTGTTGGGACTGTATTGGACAGGTGATGAGCAGTGCCTGGTTTTCTCCACACATACCGCTTAGAATTAAGGCCAAAATGTTCTGTCTTGGTCTTATCAGACCAGAGAATCTTATTTCTCACCATCTTGGAGTCCTTCAGGTGTTTTTTTAGGAAGGGTTCTGGTCGTCCCAAACGTCTTACATTTAAGGATTATGGAGGCCACTGTGCTCTTAGGAACCTTAAGTGCAGCAAAAAAAATGTTGTAACCTTGGCCAGATCTGTGCCTTGCCACAATTCTGTCTCTGAGCTCTTCACGCAGTTCGTTTGACCTCATGATTCTCATTTGCTCTGACATGCACTGTGAGCTGTAAGGTCTTATATAGTCAGGTGTGTGGCTTTCCTAATCAAGTCCAATCAGTATAATCAAACACAGCTGGACTCAAATGAAGGTGTAGAACCATCTCAAGGACGATCAGAAGAAATGGACAGCAGTTAAATATATGAGTGTCACAGCAAAGAGTCTGAATACTTAGGACCATGTGATATTTCAGTTTTTCTTTTTTAATAAATATGCAAAAATTTCAACAATTCTGTGTTTTTCTGAAGTTTTGTCTGCTCACCAAAGGTGCATTTACTTAATTAAAAATACAGTAAAAACAGTAATATTGTGAAATATTATTACAATTTAAAATGACTGTTTTCTATTTGAAAATATTTTAAAACGTAATTTATTCTTGTGTTGGCAAAGCTGAATTTTCAGCATTGTTAATCCAGTCTTCAGTGTCACATGATCCTTCAGAAATCATTCTAATATGTCAATTTGCTGCTCAAGAAACATTTATTGTTTACAATTGTACAAAATATTTGTGTAAAATATTTTTTTTTTCAGGATTCTCTGATGAATAGAAAGTTCAAAAGAAGTGTTTATTTGAAATCTAATCTTTTGTAACATTATAAATGTCTTTACTGTCACTTTTGATTGATTTAATGCATCCTTGCTGAATAAAAGTGTTAATTTCTTTCATTTTTTTCCCAAAAAATAAAAATTCTTACTGACCCCAAACTTTTGAACGGTAGTGTAAAATGTTACAAAAGCTTTGTATTTCAGATAAATGCTGTTCTTTTGAACTTTCTATTCATCAAGGTATCCTGAAAAAAAAGTACACAACTGTTTTCAACATTGATAATAATAACAAATATTTCTTGAGGAACTAATCATCATATTAGAATGATTTCTGAAGGATCATGTGACACTGAAGACTGGAGTAATGATGCTGAAAATTCAGCTTTGCCAACACGAGAATAAATTACTTTGTAAAATATATTCAAACAGAAAACAAATATTTTTTCACAATATTACTGTTTTTACTGTATTTTTAATTAAATAAATTAAGTCTTGGAGAGCAGACAAAACTTCTTTTAAAAACATTAAAAATCTTACCAATCCCAAACTTTTGAGCGGTAGTGTGTATATATATATATATATATATTTATATATATATATATATATATATATATATATATTTATATATATATATATATATATATATATATAAAAAATCACATGACAACACATTGACTTCATTTTACTGTAACCTCTGGCAATTAATCATTATTTCAGAACAAGTGCCTTCCTGAACAGATGTCTGATCTGAGAGAAATGTGAGCCATAGTGTTTAACCCACCTCCCTCAAGGGGATCTCTCTGTGGGGAGAGAAAGTCTGCATCACTGCCAGGACAAAATAGGTGAAACCCAAACGCTGGAGCACTCCGGGTATCCGTAGCCAGGACCAGGATACTAACACATTTATGCACACACACAAATATAAACATACAAGATTACTATTACAGACTATTGATGGAAAAACACACTCATATATGATGTATTTTTAATAGGCTTGTATTTAATAGGAGCCAGCAAGCAAGTCAAGGGAGGGCTTTTTTTTGTGTCTTTAGCTGTAAAAGTGCTTTTCCTATAAAGTTTGATCAAAAGTGACAGTAAAGACATTTATAACGGTAAGGAAGATTTCTATTTCAAATAAATGTTGTTCTTTTAAACTTTCTAGTAATCAAAAAAATTATTTCCACAAAAATATTAAGCAGCACAACAGTTTTAACATTGATAATAATAAGAAATGTGTCTTGAGCAGCAAATCAGCGTATTAGAATGATTTCTAAAGGATCATGTGACACTGAAGACTGGAGTAAAGATGCTGAAAATTCAGCTTTGATCACAGGAATAAATTACATTTTAAAATAGAAAACCTTTACTTAAAAGTTAGTTATTTAAAATATTAATAATATTTGACAATATTACATTTTTTACTGTATTTTTGATCAAATAAATGCAGCCTTGATGAGCAACTACTTTCAAAATTTTTTTAGCTATCCCAAACGTTTGAATGGTGGGTGTATATATACAGTATCTCACAGAAGAGTACACCCCTCATATTTTTGTAAATATTTATTATATCTTTTGATGTGACAACAATGAAGAAATGACACTTTGCTACAATGTAAAGTAGTGAGTGTACACTACAGCTTGTATAACAGTGTAAATTTGCTGTCCCCTCAAAATAACACACAGCCATTGATGTCTAAACCGCTGGCCACAAAAATGAGTACACCCCTAAGTGAAAATGTCCAAATTGGGCCCAATTAGCCATTTTCTCTCCCCGGTGTCATGTGACTCATTGTTGACTCATTATTTGCCATGAGGTGCCATGTTGAACTTCCAGTGACCTAGGGTGCTTCTCAATATCCCTCCTCATCTCCTCACTCCTCCGTCCTCCATCCTATGACCCGGAAAACAATCGAGCTCAGCCATCTTGAAGGACATCTCAATTCTCTAATTGCTCCGCGAGGAGGCGAGGATCGAGGAGTGAGGAAGCTTCCTGAGGAGTTATGAGTGAGGATACACAGGTGCATCCTTTGCGGAAGTCTTTCTCATCGAGAAACGTGACGCACGCATAAATTCTCCTCCCCCTTCTTATCTGTCACAATAATTTAAATGTATGCTTTACTTTTACAGATTAAATAAACTTTATATCTCATATATTTCAACTAGGCATCTTTCTTTATTAATATTTATTATATTTTTTTAAATAACCAAACTTTAACAACATGTGGGTAGATCCCTCGAGCGCTGCTGATGACGCTTTGAAGTGACGCTAAAGGGAGCGAGGATTTATCATTTCACTTGATTCAATTCCTCCGTCCTCTCGTCTTTTCCTTGCGTCCTTCCCTGGCATCCTGGAGGGGTGGAGCTAAGATGCGAGGAAAGGAAGCAAGGAAAGGAAACGAGGATGCACAAATAAGAATTGAGAAGCACCCCAGTATGAGAGAGTGAGAGCGATAACACCAAATTTAACACACCTGCTCCCCATTCACACCTGAGACCTTGTAACACTACCGAGTCACATGACACGGGTGAGAGGAAATGGCTAATTGGGCCCAATTTGGACATTTTCACTTAGGGGTGTACTCACTATTGTGGCCAGCTGTTTAGTCATTATTGGCTGTGTGTTGAGTTATTTTGAGAGGACAGCAAATTTACACTGTTATACAAGCTGTAAACTCACTACTTTACATTGTAGCAAAGTGTCATTTCTTCAGTGTTGTCACATGAAAAGATATAATAAAATATTTACAAAAATGTGAGGGGTGTACTCACTTCTGTGAGATACTGTACACATATATATATATTTCCTGGTTCAGTTCATTAAATTACAATATACAGCTGTCATTTAATTTAACTGCAGAACTACTGTGTATCCAATAATTATACAGCAACTAGTAGAAGGGAATATAAACTACATTAAAACTACATTTACTGTACATCTAAGGTCTGAACACTTATACAGGGTGTTGTGTTGTTTTTCACTGAAGTGAAGATTTATGTTTATAACACAGGCTAATGATGGTTATGCTGACACAGACCCAGGCTGAGGTGAGAAGTCTTTCACTGCAGGACAGTAGAGGTGTGATCTACCCTGCCGGAGACTAATAATGCTTATCTGAGGAGATGCTGGCGGGGAGGGTAATGTGAGCGAGCGAGAGATTGATGGTAATCTGCACATTAGTTAATTGAAAACCTCTTTGTGGCACATACGAAGGGCCACAAGAAACAATATAATACTGATCATTGATCTAACAAATCAAATAAAAAGCGGAAACACTCCACCTCTGCACATAGAGACAGGAAGTGGTTCGGTGACTAATGGTATCTGTCAATTAAAACCCATATACACACACTTTCTATCTACAGCAAATCTGCTCTGTAATTTATCAATCAAAGAATTGACAATCAGGAATTTTGCAAAAAGATCCATTTACAATCAACAATGTAATGATTTAAATGTGTTTACCTGTAAAGTATGAAATTATGAAAAGACTATGCTAAACTGGGACTGTTTTGGTAGATAAAAGCATTAATGCATATGTTTCCATGATCACGCTTCTTTAAATTAAGTTCAAAGGAGGATAATGGCTTCAGTGGCCAAGCAGAGACACACTGACTAAAATCTTCACTGGTGCCATGTTTAAATAGATCAGTATTCAAATTATTTTCAATGAATTGTAATACATTTTGTTGCATTTGAATGCAGGTACATTGGGGGGAAATGGTTTTTAAACATCTTTCCTGGTGATTCACAGGCTGAGGTATCCAAAAGGGAGAGAGTAAATTTTGCAGTTCAGGGCAAAAACTGTAATTATATTACATGAAGTTCCATAAAATCCACTGTGCAGCTGGCATGATGAAACCCTATCTGTGATAATTGACCATTAACACCGAGCTTGTTTTTGCTCTGTGCACCTCTGTTCAACGGCCCCAGATATTACGATTGCTACTAGATCACTGGAAAGTATCACAATATTTTTGTTAACTTAGTTACACATCCATCCTGCCAGACAGCTAATACTGCTTTGGCTAATGTATGAGCACTGCTCTGTTCTGACCTGTCAGATGGTCCTCCCTGCCCTCCTCGCTTAACCCTGACAGTTCTAATGTGCTGCTGTGAGGCCCCGGATTAGACATTTTGGCTTCTTTTCTTCCATCATTAACAGGCTAATGGACTTCATTTGTAAAATGAGGATTGGTGAATTGAATATGTAACACTTTTGTATTACATGATAGAAAGGTTCACAGTCAGACTGAAAGGTGCAGGTCACTCTTTGTCTGGTATCAGTCACTGCCACCCAGAATAGAACAGCAACTGTAATGAGATTTCTTGCTTTCTATTGTGCTATGATAAATCCAATGAAATACAAGATGATGCATCATGTCAGTTCAAACTTTGTGCATGTGCACCATTGACTTTTGTGGACTGTCAATGCAAAGACACCATTAAAGTAATCCACATGTCTCCTCCGGTCTTGTAACTTCAATTTTATGAAGCAAAGTGAGTGCTTTGTTTGCACAAAAAGCATAATTTACCACTTTATGTGCAAAATATTAATCTCCAACAAGCTTTCATGCAATGTTGCTCTAGCGTCAACACAACACGTATGCGCCGTGGTGCTCACGTGACTGCTAGTTGGAGATTAATATTTTGTAAATAAAGTAAATAAACTATGTTTTTTTGTGCAAACAAAGCACTTGTGTTGCTTCATAAAATTGAGGTTAAACCACTTGGATCACATGGATTACTTTAATGGTGCCTTTACTACCTTTCAGGGGCTTGAAAGTGGCAGTTAAATGGACTGTAAATGGAGGGACAGAAAGCTCTCAGATTTCATTAAAAAGATCTTCATTTGTGTTCCAAAGATGAACGAAAGTCTTATGGGTTTGGAATGACATGTGTATAACGGTATTTTCATTTTTTGGGTGAATTAGTTCACCCAAAATGAAACTTCTGTCATTACTCACTTTCACAGGTCGTTCCACACCCGCAAGACCTTCGTTCATCTTTGGAACACAAATTAAGATATTTTTGATGAAATCCGAGAGGTACATGACTCGTCCATAGACAGCAATATAATCAACATTTTCAAGGTCCAGAAAGGTACTAAAGACATCATTAAAACCCTTGACGTGACTACAGCGGTTCAACCTTAATTTAATGAAGCAATGAGAATACTTTTTGTGCGCAAAAACAAAACAAAAATAATGACTTTATTCAACAATATATAACATTAAGGTTGAACCACTGCAGTCACGTTGACTGTTTTAACAATGTCTTTAGTACCTTTCTGGACCTTGAAATTGTCGTTAAATTGCTGTCTATGGACCAGTCATATACTGTACCTCTCAAATTTCATCAAAAATATCTTAATTTGTGTTATGAAGATGAGTGAAGATCTTACAGGTGTGGAACGACATGAGGGTGTGTAATTAATGAAGTAATTTTAATTTTTGGGTGAACTAACCCTTAAACCAATGTTAACAAATGGAACCTTATTGTAAAGTGTTACCAAAACCAATCAAATTAAATTAAATAAAATAATAAAATAAAATAAAGTTACATTACGACTTGTAGAGGGAGACTTAACAGCACTGTATGTATAGCCTACTCACAAAATCCATCTCTTGGGCTGTAGTTCATGAAGCAGAACCCGATGAGCATCAGGACGACGGTTCTCCAAGTAACCTTGCGAAGAAGCTGTAGCCATGGAACACCTCTTCTATGCATCGAGTTGAATGCTAGCACTACAGAAGTACCTATGATGAACACAAACCTTGCCAAAGGATTAAAGACCATATTACTGTCACATACAAAAACATAACGTGTCATTTCACTGTTGGACAACACTACTGATACTTATGTGTGCTTCTGGGGCATATTTTCGCCCTGGTCAATGCAAAATTTAAGTAATTCTGTTTTACTGATTTTTGTATGTCAAAAAACGAAGGAATGAGTGGAACATTGTGTATGCACAGCTTTATATGATTTTTTTTTTGTCCTTTTAAATTTCCTTAGCAAACAAACCCACAATTTAAGGCTGATGCTGCATTGCTGGGCCTTATTATGCAGGCCTTTTTTAAAGCATTCACTGGTATTACAAGCTTTATGTATACTCTCAGAGAAAGAAAGATTAATTGGCATAGGCAAAGCATTATAAATGGTACTGGGTTGGAAAAGCCTTAAATCTGAATGGTTTTGAAGGCAGATGCAAAATGTTAGACTGAAGTCCCACTCTTTTCCATATTAATCTCAAAAATGGAAAGTAATAATTCTCCATCGATTCGTTAAGTACATGCTGGCAGCTCACCAAGGCATCACAAGATCAGCTACTGTGAGACCTGTAACGTACATGGAAAAAACACATTCATGCACATGAAAACCACACACACATCTGGTGCATGTCTGTCTACAGTTGCTGGAAAGATGGCTGTTTGATTGACATGTAGTAAATGCATAAATGCATCTAATTGCTGAATGACTGACGAAATTAGTTTTATCCTCATAATCACACTTAATTGTAAACAAATGGTGTCATTTAGAGCATACTAACTGATGATAAAAGATTGTGTACCCTTAAAAACATTGTTTTCTCATTATTTTTCGATTTTCAGACAGCAATGATTTATAAATGCTCATACAGCCATGACAGAGGAGGCCTCAAAGTAATATGAAAATCCATCTGCTTTCCCTTATGATCAATACAATTCTGCTGATATGATGAAGAGGCCATTATGATCCTTAAATTGAGTTCATCTGTGAATACTCCAGGAGATGTGCTTCGTAATAGACCCCCATTAAAATTTAACATGCAACCCCTTCTCATCTGCGTCCTTTGAGGATGTTCATCCAAAAGTCATGCTGTAGATTTGAAGTATAAAATTCATGCAGAATTAAGGTGCAATAAGGCAACTTTAAATTTAAGTATTTGATATCAGTACTTTAGGTCTTCGGTAGTCTGTAAAGATTTATGATGTATCAATTTTTCCTTTCATTTAATATTGGATGCCCTTAATTAGTAGTATTTATTCAGTGGTATTTATGAAAAATTAATTAATATCTTAGAAAACATGAGTGTGTATTGCAAGCTCTGTTCCAGCCACAAAAAAAGAAACAAGAGAGAAACAAGCTATAAGGGTTGAGAATGTTAAATTTTAAAATGAAGCATTTGAAGCAAATGAAGGAGTCAAATAATTTTTTAGTAGACAAATTACAAGCCCGCTCAACAAAGAGGGGTGTTCAGAAGCAATTGAGTGAATGATTCTCGGTTCATTTCAAACTAGACAAAAGCAAAAATCACAACACCAGCAAGCTTGAAGCTGTTTTGTGAATCACATTGACTGACTCATTAAAATAAATGGATAATACAGATTCATTAGCTCACAAATCAGACATTGCAGTTCAGAAACTCTGGCATACACTACTAACGATTTGACATTTAACAAAACCGCCTAAATACGCACAAAATATTTTCCTATTAATGCATTTTTACTTTTTTTTAAACATTTGCAGTCAGTTTAGTTGCAATAAGGAGCCCTGTCACTGTAAACCCGAATATGTTGGCAAAACTCAAAAAAACTTGAGGTAATCAGTTAAAAATTTTTAAGTTAAGAAATTCACAGTTTAACCCCTTAGCATTCTTGTAAAATTTGCTTAAAATGCCTAAAAAAGCCATATTGCATGCTGTTCTTGAACCATTTGGAGTATATGCATGGTTTTGGTCTCTTTTGAAAGGTATGTGTACTGCGGGCGGTACAGTGGAACATTAACAGGTTAAGTAAGCAGAACTGGCAAATTAGCTAACTCATACATTTAAGTTAAAATTATTATGTAATCGCAACTTAAATATGTTTAGTTCTGGAAACTTGGCTAGGTTTAACTAGCTAATTCAGTAAATGCTAACTTACTAATTGGTAACAAAATGCTTTGATAGCATTAGCATAGTATAGCAAATGCTGAATGAGCACAGCAATAAACAACATTTAACATATATCTGTTCTCAAACTAAGCTCATGCTCCACTTGTCACCATGATGGTAGTCTCCTCAGATGTCAAGCTCACGGATCATTGGCTGAATGTCTGATGCATATGGCACTCTTATCTGGAAACACTTCAGGATTTTCAAAGTCATCATCTGGTTGGTTGAATTCTACAGGATGTGTCGCGTTCTTTAACGGTCCGCCTAGAAACAAATGCTGTGACGCCAAGCCCCCTCATGAAAGAAGAAAGCCGTTGTGTTAACTGTAACAACAAGCATTTCCCGGGATCAACTAAACACTGGATTTTCAAAAGTATGTGAAGTTCGAAGCTCCATTGTTGCAGTAAACTTGCGCAATGTTCTAAAATGAATAATTTATTAGATGCACACAAGTCTGTTACTGTAGAGACGTCAACTTTACATTGTCTTGCCCCTAAACATAACGCGGAACAAAACAAACTGTGACTGGTTGCATTACATGTCAGTCAAACGTTCCCTTGGGCAGTCCTTGACCAATGAAAGCTGTGATAGAGTCCAGACCTTCTGCCGTCAGTCTGGTAACCCCCCCCAAATGAGCATAGCAAAACATGCTAAATCTCCCACTTAACATTAATCTTGCACAAAAACCATAATATAACACTTTACTCTCCCTTTCGAGTGTCATGGCAAAGCATGCTGGGAAATAGAAATCCCAGCCCATTTTCAGTTAAATTTAAGTTTGTCTAAATTAATAGAAACAAGTTCCTAAAACTTAAAACAATGAAACGATTCAGATTTGTGAACTCAAAAGATAAAGAAAGTACTAAATACTGATAAAAGTTAATTTGATTAAACTAATTTGTTTAATTTAAGTTTACCCTAGTCAAACCAATTAATTATTTTGAGCATTAGGGTTTACAGTAAAAAGCTCATTCCAGATCATTATATATGTAAACAATCAGCAAAATAACGCACCATTCCATGGTGCATGCTGGAAAAACCAGTAACCTCCGCCCCCATAGTTCACAAACACCATGACAGTCAGGGAGAATCTGTAAACACAAATGACACTGAAAATATAATCAGAATACTAAAGATAGGCTAATATCCAAAAAGAATATTAAGCAAATATTAAGTTAAATAATGCTTAATATGGTTAATTATGAAAAAAAAATGTACCATGGTTTCCACAAAAATACTAAGCAGCATAACTATGTTTACTATATTTCTGATCAAATAAATGCAGCCTTGTTGAGCATAAGAGACTTCTTTCAAAAACATTAAAGGTGCCATCGAACGTTTTTTTACCAGATGTAATATAAGTCTAAGGTGTCCCCTGAATGTGTCTGTGAAGTTTCAGCTCAAAATACCCCATAGATTTTTTTAAATTAATTTTTTAACTGCCTATTTTGGGGCATCATTAAATATGAGCCGATTTATGCTGTGCGGCCCCTTTAAATCTCGTGCTCTCCGCCCACGGAGCTCGCGCTTGCCTTAAACAGTGCCTAAACAAAGTTTACACAGCTAATATAACCCTCAAATGGATCTTTACAAAGTGTTTGTCCTGCATGCGTCGGATTATGTGAGTATTGTATATTGTTATATTGTTTACATTTGACTCTGAATGAATTTGAGGCTGTGCTCTGTGGCTAACGACTAATGCTACATAGTTGGAGAGATTTATAAAGAAGTTTTGTTTATGAATTATACAGACTGCAAGTGTTTAAAAATGAAAATAGCGACGGCTCTTGTCTCCGTGAATACAGTAAGAAACGATGGTAACTTTAACCACATTTAACAGTACATTAGCAACATGCTAACGAAATCATGATATCATAGATCATGTCAGTTATTATTGCTCCATCTGCCATTTTTTGCTATTGTTCTTGCTTGCTTACCTAATCTGATGATTCAGTTGTGCACATCCAGACGTTAATACTGGCTGCCCTTGTGTAATGCCTCGATCATGGGCTGGCATATGCAAATATTGGGGGCGTACATCCCGACTATTACATAACAGTCAGTGTTATGTTGAGATTCGCCTGTTCTTTGGAGGTCTTTTAAACAAATGAGATTTATATAAGAAGGAGGAAACAATGGAGTTTGAAATTCACTGTATGTCATTTCCATGTACTGAACTCTTGTTATTTAACTATGCCGAGATAAATTCAATTTTTCATTCGAGGGCACCTTTAAACAAATCTTACTGACCCCAAAGTTTTGAACAGGAAAAAAAAAATAAAAAATCTTTACAATATCCTCTGGTCCCTCAACTGTCTCTTGTACATTTGAGGTAAACTGTATCAATATTATGGATCATAAGGCAAGAGGGTTTAGCATTTGTTTTATATATCAAAGACGAAATGCTGTGTAAGGTAATGCAACCTAAGCATTATGAATCACTCAGGAAATGAACGGTTGTCCTCTGAATCGCTCCACCCAGAAGTGCTGACTAAAGCCCTCTGCTGTAATTTATTGTAGACGTGTAACTTAGAGCAAGGAAGCCAAGCTGCAACTTATTGTGCATGATGGAACACTACATTGAATTAGCAACAGCAAGAGATGTTTTTTATTGCACGTCAGAAAATGCATGTTTGCACTACGCAGCATAAATATACCCGTGAACACGAAATTGATTTTGGTGATCAAACTCTGAGACAACCCCTCAGGTATTAAACTGACAACACTTAGATCACGGTGTTGAAGTGTGTTCTCTTTTGGTTTCTCGGTATAAGAACATACTGAGAAACCAAAGCACTGTATAGACCTTCAGATAAACTTCACTCTATCTAAACGATCTAAATTTTTCCTCACCAAATTCAATTAGGAGATCAGAACAGAGACCATTACTGCTCCTTTTAGGCCTAACCTGCTGATACAAGATTTTAATCACATGCCATCCTCTAAAGAGCACTATTAAAGTAAGCATGTCTTTGTCTTTCTTGTCTCTCTCTCTTTCACACACACTCTCTCTTTCTCTCACACACACTTTGCGACTGCTTCCATTAGTATCCATAGTAACAAAGACAAAGGTTAAGTCATTTTCAAGATGAGACTACAGCACAATGTTTGCAATATAGCATGTTATAGCCAATCATTTTAATTAAAAAACCCTCAGTGTTAGGGAGGCGTTCGCTCTTCTAAAAAAAGCTTTCCAGGGCACGTTACATATTTTATTGCTTTAAGCTTCCTTTGACTTTCTGTCATAACCTGAAAGTAATCAAAAAACTGCAGCAGACAGTAAAACAATGTTGTGTTTATGTGTTGCCTCTCATTATCAATTGTTGTTAACAAGTAATGTATTTTGGCAGTAACTCCCAGTGTATATTTGTCATTGTCATTTTATCCCATTGCTATATAGCTCTTTGTAATCCCTGAATGGGCACAATTGTGATTTATATATACTGCAGTTTTCACTGTAAAAAGCCTGAGATATCACATAAAACTAGTACAGGTAAAACTTAAAAGGGTTAGTTCACCCAAAAATTGAAAAAGTTTATCATTAATTACATCATTACCCTCATGACGTTCCACACCCGCAAGACATTCGTTTACCTTCGGAACACATATTAAGATATTTTTGATGAAATCCGAGAGCTCTCTGACTTCATACGCTCTAAAAAAGGTGCTATATAGTACTAAAAGTGGTTCTTTAGCTTGTTATCATAGGGGATCCACTTTAAGTGCTGTATAGCACCAAATCTTGGTCCTTCAGTGCTTTTTAAGGTGCTATATAGCACCACTGCCATACAAAGAACCTGTTATGCCCCTTTAAAGGTTCTTTACGAGCCAAAGAACCACTGTTGGTGCTGTTTAGCACCATTTTTGTTGAAGAAATAAAATGTGATATGGCACCTCTTATGGGTTCTACATAGCACCATTTGACAAAGGTGCTGTACAGCACCTTTAAAGATATGGTGCTACATAGCACCAAAAATGGTTCCCCTATGATTATGAGCCAAGAACCACTTTTGTAGTCACATTGACTATTTTTAAAATAGTCAATGTGACCACAGCGGATCAACCTTAATTTTATTAAGTGCCGAGAATACTTTTTATGCGCAAAAACAAAACATAAATAACGTTGTTTTTTTTTTCCATTCAATGTCTTTAGTACCTTTCTGGACCTTGACAGTGGTAGTTAAATTGCTGTCTGTGGAGGAGTCAGAGAGCTCTCGGATTTCATCAAAAATATATTAATTTGTGTTCCAAAGATAAACGAAGGTCTTACAGGTTTGGAACGACACGAGGGTGAGTAACTAATGACAGACATTTCATTTTTGGGTGAACTAACCATTTAAATATGACAAATTATTAAAACAGAGGAGTTGAATAACATAACTTGCAAAAGGACTATACATTCAAATTATGTGGTAAATGCCAAACATCAAAAACAAAACTAAACTGTTATGAAAAGTTTGAAGAAAAATGTCTTGTTTAATACAGGGTATATTTAACTAATTGGGTACCTTTTGAAGTACATTTGCTGTTAGTGTAACTTATCAATACAAAACCACCAATGTCAATTTGTAATCACAAATATGAGGAAACTGGCTGCAGGCTTTTGGCTGGCGAGATTAAAAACCAAATCCTTTTTAAAAAATTAAAATGCAAACAAAGTCTACGGTTATACAATATATCATGTTGATGGCATCTGATGAATTGAGGGCGCTGTTCTTCAGCTCTGAGAAAAACCGTAGCCGCAACAATTTCACCAGGGCGGTGGGCAGATGACAGATGCTTCTGTCTTCAGCAAAAAGTTTTGACTCACTGCTGGACAGGCCATATTTCATGTTATACAGCAAGGGAGTTGCAACACTACGGTCTTTCTCAGGGTTGGAAGACATCTACCAACATTATTAAGTTCCATGTATAGCCAAATCAGGGATCCCATGTGAACTTTTCACAGTGTTGATTTTGTTTTGGACCTGCAAAGCTCTTGTGAAATATCATGCATTTGTTGCAGAATCTAATATTACCTCGACATCATGAATCAACAGACCTGACAAGCCAGCTGTGATGTCATCCTCTGAGTCTATATGTATGAGATGATGTCTATATCATATTCAAAATCAGCACTCTAGTTCCAGATTACAGAATAGTAAGGCCGGCATGAAGGAAACGGTGAAACAACGAACCAAAATCTCCAGGCACACTGATAAAACCATTAGGCTTAACAAAGAAATGGACTGTTTCATATCCAAGAGCAAAAGCAGGTTTAGACTGAGTGGAACATCTGTTTTTATCAGCACTGTGGTTTACAAGGAATATCATTATGAATGTGAATGGAGCATTTATGAATTGTGCAAAAAGTTCCACATAAAAAGGTGGGAAAAGCATAATGGTGACGAGTAATTCTAAGAACCATAAAAGCTTGGTTATTCTTACTGTCAGTGATTGCTATCTGAAAAGCACTTTTTGCAACACTCATGGATTATCCATTACACAAATCTTGATCTGGGAAGTCATATCCTCTCCAGCTCCAGATCTACAGCCTGCTGAATATGTGCTGATATGATGCTTGTATTATTACATCAATTACTGGGAAGTGAGAGGTCAAAGCCACAGCAGCTTCCTGTTTCGGGAGAGGCGTGCTTATGTGTTTGCCCCCAAGCCACTATCAAGCCCTGCTGGGCTTCCCGATTAAATCACATCACCCTTGCTCAACAGCAACCCACTGTTCCCCACCACAGAAGCAAAAGATATTAGAGATGATGCCTAGAGCGACCACCATAAACAATGGCTCGAGTGAGTTTATGTCCAGTCTGTGACCCCTCACAATCTCCTTAGTCTCATAATACATTCTCTGAGTGAATGCAGCCATCAAGTCGATGACAATTGATAAATATTAAGTTCCTAGAATTGAGGGAGCTCAACGGGTTCAAAATTAAGTTACCATTTTAATCCAAATAAATGAAAATTATTTTTGCCACATACCCTCGAAATGTGTCCAGTGACTTCAGTCTTGATGACTTTGTTTTGCTTTTGTCCACACAATGTTCATTATTTGCCTCCTCCTAAAATAAATAAAAAACAAAAAATCTTGTATGAATTTTAAGACAGTCATTTCAAAGTTTACTAAGACATATCTGTAAATAAACTTTTATGTCTATTTATAATTGTTTTAGTTATTCTTAATCAGCATGAATACAATTTAAGCCAAGAATGTTTTAATAATATACTTTATATTACTGTAAAATTTTATATATATATATATATATATATATATATATATATATATATATATATGCTAATTCCTTTTTGATGGATTTCACTGCTATCATAACACCATATGGTGAATGGTAACATTTTTCTTTTGAAAATGAAAGAAATTCATGCTCCCTAAACAATAATATAATATCATATATATTTAAAGATAGTTGCACATAACTAATGAGTAATGATTATGATGGGTGTCAAATGAGAAAATCTAAGATTTCTGGATTGAGAACTCTAAATAAATTTAATTGAAAAATCAGTTGTGGCTTTGCCCATGTTTGGGTTGCATGAGCAGTCTCAAACATGTTTGGAGAGCATGAATAGTTCCTCTCATTTCCAAAGGAAGACGTTCCCATTCACCATATGGTCATGCGATGGCAGTGAGATCCATCAGAAAGGAATTAGCATTACCCTCTTCCTGCTCTGGCTCTCCAAACAACTGCATGATAGGCTGCAGACAAAGCTAATCAAACTTTCAGACCAGGACAATCAAACAATACCTCAAAAAATTAAACTATATCCACTACAAGGTTCCATATACGTCTCAATGAGCCATTTGCATTTTAGATGTGATCATCCTGGAAATTGCAGATTAGGGATGCTATGAACTAAACATAAACAAATGCACAGTATTTGATGCATAACATCTGTTCCTATTGTATGATGCATGAACCGTTTTGCCCTCACCATTTCCATGGAGTTTTGAGACCTGTGACAGCAGAATAAGCAGATACGTTTCCTTAGCCTCTGTGTACAGCTGCATCTGAAGAGGTATATAACATTAATGCAAAATCAACTTTAACAAATGTTGTGTTAAACATAAAAAAAATGTTTACATACACTACCATTCAAAAGTTTGGGGTCAGTCATTTTTTTTAAATGTTTTTGAAAGAAGTCTCTTATGCTCACCAAATTTGATAAAACAATTAAAATAGTATTATTGTTTTCTGTTTGAATTATGTACTTTATTCCTGATGACAAAGCTGAATTTTCAGCATCATTACTCCCGTGACAAACTGGCCCTGAGATAAACAAACACTGCGTGTACATCCAACACTCTGCCCTCTTAAGAGTACTTTTAAGTATATCATGTTTGTCATGCCTCAAATGTCCTTTAGTCATTTTAGTCTTCAGTGTCACATGATCCTTCAGAAAACATTCTAACATGCTGATTTTGTGCTCAAGTAACATTTATTATCAGTGTTAAAAACAGTTGTGCTGCTTAATATTTTTGTTAAAGTTATCGCTGTGTCCGAATATGCCTTCTTCCATACTATATAGGCAAAAACATTATGTGAGCCAAGTAGTATGTCCGAATTCATAGTATTCATAAAACAGTAGGCAAAACGTACCCCGATGACTTACTACTTCTGCTGAGATTCTGAAGTGCGCATTCAATGGACACTTTAGTATCCCACGAGTCCACGGGAGAGCATTTGTCAATGTAGGTGAAGAGACACAACTGATGCCAACATGGCATGACAACATGGTGAATGTAGAACATACGAATTTCATTCATTCCACACAATTTCATATTATAGAATGTACTTTTTCAGTGACTGCAAAGATTTTGGACAAAGCACAATACACTTTTTAGGATTCTTTCAAGAGCAGGATGTTCAAAAGAACAGCATTTATTTGAGACAGAAATCTTTTGTAACATTATAAATGTCATTACTGTCACTTTTAATCAATTTAATGCGTTATTGCTGAATAAAAGCAAAGTCCCTTTATGATGTTATAATATAATATACCTTTAAGTGTTATTCTATAGTCTTTGATAAAAGTAATAATTTCTAAAAAAAAAAAAAAAAAAAAAAAAATCCTACTGACCCCAAACTTTTGAATGGTAGTGTAATATCAAATTTGAAAGAGAAAAACAGGTTATATTGTTACCTGAGTATACAAGGCAAAGAGGCCCAAAATACAGTCACAGAAGCCAGAATTGAGAATGCCGCCAGCAGCGCTGAGGAATCAATATTAAATACATAAATACTTGTTTTTTAATATTTAGCAAAAAGGATCCTGTGAATGATCCTTACAGTCTGTTAAATGAAATAAAAGTAAAGAAAAGTAACTGAAACATGATCAGTTTCTATGATTTTCTCAGCCTTCGCTCTGAACAGCCTCTGTCACCCATGCTATGCCACAAGGGAGCTCTCAAGAATCCAGCAGTGTCCTTTTATGTAATCTGAAACCAGTCTATAGGCGTACAATCAATCTATGAAACCCTAGCCTTGGGTCTCCAATGCGGCCATGTACTGAGGCAATATTTTCACAGTGCATGATGGAATGGATCATATCGGCTGCCAGAGGCCATCCTCCATGATACTGACTGCTTAGGGGAAGGTGTAAAACAGGAAGCAATAATGTGTCATATTCCAAGTATTTGGAAGCTAAGCTACAGATGTATTTTTTGGGTATGTGTATACTGCAAGATAAAATTGAAAATCATACTGAAGTGGGAGCAGGAGCATTTAAAATACTTTCCATAAAACCAAATTGAATTCAACATTGTTACATAATGCTTACGTAAGTCTTAAATTGGAAGCCCACCGTTTATCATCTTTAACAATCAAAACATGGACAACAGCCCTCACACAGAACATCATGGCTAATCAAATGGACACGTTACACCCGGTGAGCTCAAGCGATCACTGTTCGATGAGACAGTGGAGGCCTTTTGTGGAAAAACAAACAAAGAAAGGACCATTTGATCAAAGTGTGAATACACTTGATGACACGAGGGGAAACACTGAAGCTGTGGTGATACTATAGTGACGACTGAGTTCAGGAGCCTGGACAAACTGGCCCTGAGATAAGCAAACACTGCGTGTACATCCAACACTCTGCCCTCTTAAGAGTACTTTTAAGTATGTCATGTTTGTCATGCCTCAAATGTCCTTTAACTTGAGAAGTCAAAGAAGCTAACTGGTTGCTACTAAGACAACTACAGAAAACAAACTAACATCTTAAAACAGGTCATTTAATTTAGCATTTTTGTGTATATGCATGTTTAGGGCTGTCAAAGTTATATTTATTATATTTAAGGCATTCATTTTAAATATAATTTGATATTATTATTATTATTGTGAGATTAATCAGAAATAATGAGATTCATCTTTTTTTTTTTAAATCTATTGACAGCACCGGTTTTAACAGTAAGAAATAAGAACCTAATCTGCATATAGTTTTGTGGGGTTAAAAAATTTGCTGGTCTATTTTAGGGCTCTTAAAGTTTAACTTGTAGGCCTGGTTTCACAGACAGGGCTTAGATTAAGCCAGGATTAGGCCATAGTTCAATTTGGACATTTTAAGTGTTATTTCACCAAAAAATTTAAATAATGTCATTAATTACTCACCCTCATGTCGTTCTTTTCCCTTTGAAAAGTAACATTTTAAACAATATCTCAATGAACACAAAAACAATTTCCAAAATTTTGGAAATATAACAAATATAACATCTGTTTAACTTATAACATGAAAGTAAGGTTAATAATATAACTTATCAGTTTTACTCAAATTAGGGTGATGCAAAAATGAGTACACCCCACAAAAAACTACTACATCTAGTACTTTGTATGGCCTCCATGATTTTTAATGACAGCACCAAGACTTCTAGGCATGGAATGAACAAGTTGGTGGCATTTTGCAACATCTATTTTTTTCCATTCTTCAAGAATGTCCTCTTTTAGAGAGGATGGAGAGTGATGCTCAACTTGTCCCTTCAGAACTCCCCATAGATGTTCGATTGGGTTCAGATCAGGAGCCACTGAATCACTTTCACTCTGTTCTTCTTCAGAAATCCAACAGTGGCCTTAGATGTGCGTTTAGGATCATTGTCATGTTGGAAAAGTGCAAGACGACCAAGGGCAAGGAGTGATGGTAGCATCTTCTCTTTCAGTATAGAGCAGTACATCTGTGAATTCATGATGCCATCAGTGAAATGCAGCTCCCCGACCCCAGCAGCACTCATGCAGCCCCACATAAGGACACTGCCACCACCATGTTTCACTGTAGGGACCATGCATTTTTATTTGTATTCCTCAACTTTGTGACGCCATACAGTTTTGAAGCCATCAGTTCCAAAAATCTTGGTCTCATCACTCCAGAGTATAGAGTCCCAGTAGTCTTCATCTTTGTCAGCATGGGCCCTGGCACACTCTAGGCGGGCTTTTTTGTGCCTGGGCTTTAGGAGAGGCCTTTTTCGTGGACGGCACCCATGCATGCCATTCCTCTTCAGTTTACGCCGTATTGTGTCACGAGAAATAGCCACCCCAGTTTGGCTTTCTACTTCTTTAGATAACTGCAGTGAACTTGCATGCCGATTTTCTTCAACCCTTCTCATCAGAAGACACTCCTGTCGAGATGTTAACTTCTGTGGACGACCTGGACGTCTCTGTGAGATGGTTGCAGTTCCATCTTTTTAAATTTTTTTTACCACTTTTGCTACAGTATTCTGACTGATAAGTAAAGCTTTGCTGATCTTCTTGTAGCCTTCACCTTTCTGGTGTAAAAAATTATATTCTTTCTTGAGACATATCTCTTCCATGTGGTGCCATTGCTGACAGCATGAATTGGGAAGGGCTTTTAACACCCTTTTATAGTCAACTGTCTGCTGGACACCTGTGTAATGAATATTTAGACTCACCTGTGGTTGAATTCTACCCTACAGTGGTTCTACATTAATATTATAAAGCGACAAGAATACTTTTTGTGCACCACAAAAACTAAATAACGACTTTTCAACAACATCTAGTGATGGGTGATTTCAGAACACTGCTTCAAAGCTTTCTGAATCATCGCTTAATAATATTAAGGTAGAACCACTGTACTCAAATGAACTGTTTTAAATATGTCTTTAGTAGCTTTCTGGATCTTGAGAGGTGCAGTAACATTGCTGGCAATAGAGGCCTCACTGAGCCATCGGATTTCATCAAAAACATCTTAATTTGTGTTCTGAAGATGAATGAAGGTCTTACGGGTGTAGAACGGCATGAGGGTGAGTAATAAATTACATAATTTTCATTTTTGGGTGAACTAACCCTTTAAGTAGCTTTTATAAACATGCCTTAGAAAAAAAACATTTTAAGACAAAACAATGGCACAGACATATTTTATGATATGCCCGTGCAAGTTGCTTTCAGCTCAAACACGCATTTTACTGTAGGACTAGTCTTAAGCTTTGTCTGTGAAACCAGGGGTTAAATCTTTCTTTCTAAAGACAGGTTGGATATCATGAGATTAATCACAATTTTTTTAATCTATTGACAGTACAGTAATACATATTGACCTAATCAACAATAAACAACAATAAACAATTACAACATGAAAGCTAATTATTTAATTTTAGAGCCATGTTTTCTTTGTAATATCACACATAATATTTTATGCACACAGTAAAAATGGGTCTGTAATGTATAGCTGAAAATATATAAACATAAATTATATTTTAAGAAGGCGGTCATCATTTTTGGAGATCCATGGCATCAAAAAGTATAAAAACCTTGCTGTAATCAAAAGCTACCAAGCTTCCTTAAAAAACAAGTTTTGTAGACAATTGTTATCATGTATTTATTTCTAGTGAAAAGTAATACAATTAATGCTGATCATCACTGTCTAATAATTCTCAGTAAATTGTCCTACTTTTATTTCACAGTAAATTATTTAACACTAATTGCTTAAGCTGCGAATCAGCAACATTTAAATGTACTCTAATTTGCACAGTTCAGTCTAAATGTTAATTAGTATTTAAGGTTAAGCAGACCAATTACTGCATGTTTGTATAATTGACTGCTTGTATTCATCACAGACCCAAGACTGAAGTCAGAGTTTCAATTTTTCAGGCCAAGACAGGCTTAAAATAGTGGGTAGTGCAATTCAATTGAAAGCAGCCTGATTTTTGTTAATTTTGTTCAGTGTAGCCTCATCAGTTCTTCTTAACATCTGCTGATCACTAGCACCATCACTTAAGTTGTGAGAGCCCTTTGGAGCTGGAGTGTAATCACCAACCCGTCCGGCTAATGGAAGCTCATCATATAGCCGGGAGTTTAGTCACACTGGCCATATATCTGACAGATAATGGCTACTTGCCCTTAAAAGTCTGATCTACAACATAATCTGCACTATTGCAAAGTAGACTGCACATTATGGAGCGTGGTGCTTTCAAAACCCCATTATGCTTTAATCCTTCACGCTCCTCTAATGTATTTCCTACAATGCTCCCCTCCCGGGGCATCTTCCAAAACAAACATGGCAGAAAAGCTTTTCTTTGAGCTGTTTTTTTTTCAAGAAACGAGCAGTTCATCGGATCAATACAGTCTCATCTGACTCCTGGGATAAGAGAAAGGCACTTCAATGCTCAACTTTGGAATACAATACATGTCTTTTGGTGACTTATTTAATGTTTTTACTTACAAAGTATGTATACTTACGCAGGTATGCATTATTCGGACTCCTATCCACAGTGAGAGAACAGGTTACATCATTTAGCAAGCCAGGCTGCCTCATCCAGAGAGAATAATGGCCAGCTTCCTCAAATGTCTGACTCAGACTAGGGAGGAGAAATAATGTCATCAACATGTAATAAAACACTGATCCATCCATCACATCCTTATAGTCATGATGACGGTTATTGAATTTTTTATGTTTTGTTTAAAAAGCTTTCCTGTTTTTAAATGTTATTTACATTTTCTGTTACACATCATCACCATCATTTCCAGATTCATGAATTTGTTGTTTTCTTGTTAACCATAAATTGTTTGCTGACTGATGTAAGTAACCTGTCATGTAACCGTTTATCTAAAGTAGTCCAAAAATCAACTTTCACTTTATATTAATTAAAATCAAGCTGATTTATATATTTTATCACCAATATTTTAGTATTTTCTGATTGTATTGTATATATAAATGCCTCTTTGTACCAGCATGAAGCAAATTTATAACATAAACAGTAACATACAAGAGGCTGAAGGGGGCCATCTAGAGGGCAACAGTGAAAACTGCAACATTTGAACCCATTTCACCCTTTTCATCCCCCAAAATGTGCACTATAAGACTTTATTGATCGGCCTGGGAATGACATAGTGGCCAGCACGTTCTTTGGGGGAGAAGGTAAATCGATAACTGCTCGGTCTGGAAAGGGACCTCGGTATCGATCTTAAAGAAGCCCAGGACTAGACCTCAGCCATAGGGTGGGAGAGATACTGTGACTTGTCTTATGAAATCAGACACCCTCGACAACCTATTTGAAAATGGCCCAAAACTTGAAGACTGTTTGAGGCCCAGGTTGTTTGTAAATATCACTATGGTTTCCTGCTTCCAACATCCCAGCTGGGGGAGGACCACAAGCTTTGATGTCTTAATGGTCTTTTTCATCATTATTTCAGTGTCAGCTTGTTAACCCCAAAATGCAGTGCGATCAATGCACAGTGAGGAATTCTCCAAAGAGCAGCACTAAAGCCAGGCCATATTCAAACACATGCTCATAAATAGTCTCACTGGCTGCTATTAGGGCTATATATATATATATATATATATATATATATCTCTTATGTAAGGTCCTTCTGTACCATTTTTTAAATAACAGAGTTATTTAAGACCTCTCAATTAAAGAAAAAAATCATTATTCAGGATGATGTTAAATAATATATTCACCATAATTAGCAAGTTGAAGTGTAGTTCAAGGTGATTCCTACCTGCACCGAGTGCTGTTTCCATCTACAGGTGCGATTCTTAGAGTCAGTGTGAATTGTGTGCTCACCACCACAGAAATATTGTGACCATTCCCAACTGTGGCAAGGGGCTGATTAAGACACTGTAGAAGATATAGATATCTGTTATTGAACATTTATTTAATATAAGCCATTTTTGACAGTTCAAGCACTACAGATTAGTATGAGAAATTATATAAAGATTTATATTGGTCACAAAACTCAACCTGGTTGAAAACTTCATATTATCAGTGGAACAAATTTATTTATATTTCTGGCAGTACAGAAAATGCTTTAAACACTCATAAGTCACAAGACAAAACAAATTTGAAATACCTTATAACAGTAATCTGAGGTGTAGTAAACAGTAATGTTGTACGGAAGTTCATTATGGAATGTTAGCAATGCCTGATCCATTTTCAGCATGTAAACTAAAGAAAAGGACAGAGGTGCTGAGATTGCAGTATCCTAAATACAATACACTTATTTTATCTATGCACATTTTAAACAACTTGAGTATCATAATTTTGACCTACCTTGATTACGTCTTTCACACATGCCTGCTGAGAGAAGAGTAAAAAAGAAAACATTCAAGATCTTGATTATATTCATTGTTGATTCCAAATCTGCTGTATTTTTTTCTTCGTTTTGTGTAAATGAAAATAAAGAGAGCTCAAAGATCACTGTACATGTGATAACAGTGATCTTTGAGATGTGTTGGGAGTTTTATTACCAGAAGACACCACAAGATTCCCCAAAGATATGAGGGTTAATTGACTAGGAATAGTAGGCCTATGTAACTGCTAGATAAAAAAGAATGGAGAACACTGCTAAAATCTTCATGTGTGAGGATGATACTTCACAGTTTGTACTCTGTCATGTTAATTATTCCGTTTTACTGTGTTGTTATTTTCTGAAAGTGTGTGACCCTGGTTGAATCCTTTAACTTGACAGGGATAATTTCCCGTTGTGTCGAATTCAGACCTTCTCAGGCATGAACAGCAGTCGTTACAATTAATATGAAACGCGCACATTGACAAATAAAATGGCTCGCATTTTTCTCGGACAGATGCTTGATGTTATAAGCCATTGTTTGTAACCGGTTTGTCTGTATGAAGTTTGGAACATTTTTGCTGTTATAATTTGTTAATGGTCTAATTATATTCTCTATGTTTTCACACTTATATTTTGTTCAGGCGTCTGTCAGGGCAGCAGCAAGAGGGCCCCTATATTAATATTAAATAGAGCGTGCTGACGTACCTGGCAACTATTCAAAAGCGTCCAACACGAAACTTAGTTAATATTCATAAGACGTCCCTTCACCATAGTAGGAGTCGTAAATTCGGGCTCTGGCCACAGGTTGAAATCCAGCTGCTTGCACGAGACCATATCAGCGCTACACGCACAGCACTTCCAACATGGTAAGAGAAAACATAGAAAAAAAGTTGTATTTTTTTGTACTCTTATTGCTTGTGGATTAACAACCACTTTATAGTCTTTGCATCTCTCAACTTTGCAAATAAATGCATAACATTGCCACACAAACGACAAGCTTCAATTACGTTATATTGGAATGGGCTGAACAGGTATCGTGATATTTTTATATTAAGTCATTTTTAAAATCTGACGTTTTATTTTCGTATTATTCGAAGTTTTTTTTTTTTTTTTTTTTAGACAATCGAGTATGGGTTTTTGCAGATTTCGTGTTTTGCCTTATAAAATCGTTCATGTTGTTATCATTAAGGTCTTATTAAGGTCTGATATTAATTTGATAGAACTGTCATGGTTTTACTTCGTCTTTGTCGTGCCGTGTCTGTTCGTGCAGCAGCATTAGTTCAGCAGATTACACTGTTGCTAAGAGACCTGTTGATGTCAGTCTGCTTTATCTGTGTTTGAGCTTCATTGTGACTGACATGTGTTTGCACAGGCTCTCTGACGCAATATACTGATGGTTCCTTCAGGGACTAAAGTGTGTGGATAGTACAAAAGAAAATGAGGACACAAACAACTTAATTTCCCTTTCATTCAATTAATAGTCCATAAAATGTATCACATAAGCATATAGAGAAAATATAGAAAGCCTATATTTTCAAGTTAGTTACTATTTTATAAATGCATATTCAATATATTATAATAGTATCTTTTTATTCTTTTTTTGGGGGGTAACAGACATGTTTAAAGCTCATGTGATCTTTACTTCAAGGGGAAAGGGGAAGGGTTAAGTTGCTTAGGAATTTCATTGCCCTGACCACATGGTGGAAGCTCTTAAAATTGAAAATGCAAGTCATCATTGTTTCCATATGGGGCTCACAACAACCAATCACAGTGCTTTTTTATGAAACATCCCCTTCAAATGGTTGCTTAAGAGTGTGTTTGCAAAACTATTAACAAATAATGATCCGAGTATGTACATGTACAATTGAATACAGTACTATTTAATTTTTATAAATAATTTGTGTTATATATTACCAGGCAGGTATTTGATAAAATATAAGCACAATATATAACCACTTCTTTGGTTGCAAAATAATATATGATCAGTCCTCTTTAGATAACCATTTTTCATTTGTGGGAAGCTAGCTATTGTGCAATATTGTGAAGCATTAAATGACTTTTAACAGTGAAGCAGCGCCAATACCAGCAGTTAAACGCCCAAACGGCATTTATTATTATTGGTCATTTGTATAATAGATTAGCTACACATTTGATTATTCTATTTAACTCTTCATTGAAATTGCAGCCGTTCATCTGGACTCCTGTAATGCTTTGAGTCTCGCACAGGCCAGGTATACGATCTCATACTCACAAACTCGTCATTCTTGGTCATTAGACAGAGGCGATCACTAATATTCTAGACACCTTACCCACTTTGCTCATTCTAGAATACATTACTTGGTCCCCATAGATCTGAAGCATTTTGCAGCATTTTCTTAAATACCAGACCAAGATGAAACCTCCTCCAAAGGAGACATGAGTTAATGGGAATTAATTATTAACTATTAATTTGCATGAAAGACCCTGTGAAAAGGGCACACCCACCATAGAAAGCAAAGTATCTCTAAACTCTTAAAACCTTTTGGTTTACCTCTGTGGGGATGGGACCTTTGTACCAGTCGCGCCAAGACATTTCAAGTGATACCAAACATGTATAGTGATGAGATAATTGTTCACATTAAACCATATAGATTTTTGGGTGAATTTCAGGTCATCTCAACACGGACAGGAGAGATGGGGGAAGAGGGGGTGAAGGAAAGGAAATGTAGATTAAGACAATACTGAGGTGTGATCGAGTCTCAGATGGGGATGCTAATTTTGCAAGTGAGAGTTCAAATGTTAATTTCCTTTGTTTTCTGAGAGTAGCCCTCTCTTGGTCTTACAAAGGCTCCCCACACACTGACACTTCTTCCTCCATGCTTCACTGTGGTAGAGATGCATTATTATTATATTTCTCAGCAGATTTTCAAAGACAACCACTCTGATTCATCACTCCACACACAACTTCCCATATCTGCCAAAAACTTCATTCTGTCTTTGATGTTTTTCTGAGACGGCAGTGGCTTTTTTAAAAGTAGTGCATTTGCTTATATTTTGCTAATTTCCTGAGCAATAAATTGTGGTTTAGACAAGTTAAAAACTTAGTGTTTTGCCATTTTGGGCTTGGCCAATTTTTTGCCCAGGAGTGTATATAAACAATTTACTTAGAGATGTGACGTGCTTTGTAACATTCATTCTTACAAACTACAATTTAACATATTTTCTAACCAGAACTGTTTTAAACACTAAGGCTGGGAAGATTCAGACTCTTTCTATGGAGGAGAGGGAGCACCTCCTGCCCATGATGAGGAATGCTCAGTGGGTGGAGGTGGTGGGGAGAGATGCCATTTACAAAGAGTTCCTCTTCAAAGACTTCAACCAGGTAATAACCTATGTAAAAGTGCCACTATTTAGTGTTACATACTACACAACTCCCATAGCCTACCCTATGACATGCTCTTTTCACTTTAGGCTTTTGGGTTCATGTCCAGAGTAGCACTACAGGCTGAGAAAATGGATCATCATCCCGAATGGTTTAACGTGTATAATAAGGTAAATGGATAATAAGGCTAATAATTAGTGTAGCATTTTTAATAGTTGATTGGGGGTCTTGGCTGTAATTAAGTGCATTAGTGCTTTAATAAGAAAATATTATGATGATGTTTTGTAATATGTACTGATTAATTGTTAATAAGACCAGGAATGTGTATGAAGAAAATAAATGCGGCCAGTTTTGATTTCATGTTGACTGTGTCCTGTCTGCCTGTTTTCTCTCTGGTAGGTTCAAATCACCCTCAGTACTCATGAATGTGGAGGACTCTCACAGCGTGACATCACCCTCGCAACCTTCATAGATCAAGCCTCTGTCTTCTGAATGGATCCTATCGCTTGACAGCTTGTCAATCAACCCGTGTAGCCTGTAAAACTGGATCAAAAATATTGTAAAACTTCATGTACCACAGTTATCACCATTTCAGTTTTGACTGTGTTGTCTGCCTGTTACACTTGATCTTTTCCCAATAAGTATTAACAGTACAGTCAAGACAAAATTCATATTTTAAATCATTTCACATTCACAGTACATAAAAGTACAACAGATCAGAGATGAGAATTGCAAGAACACTAAAGAGACCGGTGAAACACTATTACATTACTGTGTTCTATGTCTTTTTTTAAACTAAATGTACAGTGCCTTTATTTGCATTTGATCCAATGATGACATGATTAGTGCCTCAATGAATTGTATTAAACTGAATGTTTGTCAACTTTTGGGCATTGTGAAATCAATGTATCATCTGTCAAAAGCACTTTGGTTATGCTTCCTGTATGTAGCCTTTCTCCACTGCAACTAAAAATGCATATTGTCTGAGTAGGTTCTACATTTGATGAAGATCTTCACGACTGTTAAAGCACAGTGCATGCATAATTATTATGCAAGTTGATTTTCTGATCATGTTTATTTTTCAGTCACATTTTACCAATTCCAAACTACATCAATCTTCATAATTACTATGAATTTTGTATTTAATCATTCATAAGCGATTTATAATTGTTCATGAAGGCTGGAAATGAAAAATGCCTTATATTCAGGTGTGCATAATTATTAGGCAGGTTTTCTTTTACAGGCAAAATGAGCCAAAAAAAAGAGATTTAACTCAGACTGAAAAGTCAAAAATTATTAAGTGCACATGAGGAGGATGCAGTACTAAAAATGGCAAAGTTAAGGCATGACCATTGGACAGCGAAGTGCTCAGTGGGTCAACAGGGTCAAACAAAAACAGGTGGAGAAGAAAAAGACACATTTACTGCAAAATAATTAAGAATTAAAGTCAACAATTAAGTGTGAAACCATCAGGAACCCTTTAGTCTCCAGCGCCACCATTTTCCAGAACTGCAACCAAGCTGGGGTCTCCAGAAGTGCAAGGTGTCAGGATCTCAGAGACTTAGGTTAGCTAAAGAATCCTAAAAAATGGCCCCACTTAATAAGAATCACAAGCTGAAGTGTTGTAGAATACATGAAGACTGTTTTTTAATAGACAGACATATTGAGAGTGACTCTTGAATGTCAAGCACCACATCCTCTTGTACCACTGTTTGAAAAATTCATCTTCCAGAATGTTCTCCAAGTCCATTTTGCAGACATGGACTAAAAATGAACTCCCAAAACTTACTGCCAGATTCTGGAAGATAAATGCAAATAGCATTTTTTTTTTTTTTTTGAAGAAAGTAAATATACTTATCCAAAAATATTGTGTCAGGTCAATAGGAAATGAATACGGGTCAAATTGGCCCCCTTTATGCATTCTAGGGTTAAAGTTTAATTTTTAACTTGTGCAGCATTTTAGAACACTGAAAGAGACGCGATTGCATTGGTCAAACACGTCAGTCGCAATGAAATTTCAAAAAAGGGGGAAGTGGACAGTGGCTTGTGACAGTGGTTCTGGGTTATTTGGTGCCCTTGGTGCAATCAGTCATGTTATTCTGTAAATATATTGTGCAACCAGCCTATTCCTATTTTTTTAGGACCATGTTTATTGATTTATATAGGAACAACAAAACATTACAGGACAAAATTGAAATGGATTGCATGATGTGGTAAAGGCCTAGTCCCTGAGGCTGATGTAGCTACTGTTAATCTAATAGCACACACCCTGACGACTGTGAAAGGCATTTAGGTGAATGCTGTTAGTTTTGTGCTTCATACAACCATAACCGTAGAGGTCATGTAATGCTTCAAATATTCAGAACAAGGTGCCTCAGTTTCAGTAGTTACAGTAATTACAGACTATTGCATAATGGCATTAAAATGCTTAGGCAAGAAGGGTAACTTTTTGAAGACAAAAATCCACATCTATGTCTTAGCCTAAGGCATGTTACAGTTCTTGAAACTACACTGTACTACAGTGGTATCATAGAAAAAAAAAAAAAAAAAACTATCCTGCCTACTATTCAAAGCCCCCAAAAAGAGGTTTAAAAAAGTACATGGAAATTACTGAACTGAAAATAAAAACATTGAAATATGAGATATTATATTAGTGATTTAAAATATAAAAAACACACAGTGGTCACAAATGTTATGAGTGCTTATGGGATTACATTGCTGACAAGAACTGGTGTGATGTTTCCATGGTACCATGTCATCACTTCCTCATTTCAGTGACTTCATGCACAAATTAATTTCCCTTCTTGTTGTTCCAGGGCTTAGCTGTCATTCAGTTGAGTTAAGCTGGAACAAAAAAACCAAACAAAAACAACACACAAATATAACTCAAAGGAACACTCATGAATCAGTTGGAAAGAGAGCTGGGTCTTTGACTCTCTGAAACCCGATGAAAGAGAGTACCATAACCTGGAGCATGGCATTGACTGATGATCAAAATGTCCACTTAGGTGACATTTCTCAGGATTTAGACAAAAGGGAAACAATGATTAAGTTTACAATTATTTTAAATAGATTTGAGGTAGATAGGGTGAAATGTGGTCATTAAAAACCCATATGGATGGGAATTTGAACCAGGTAATATTGACTTCAGAACGTGGTCAATGGATTTAAGTTTTGCCCTGATATCAGGTCATTTAAAAACAGTGAGATATTTCTTCTATATTTTTGCGACTGGAATATCAAATGGTTTACTAGATATGGGGGATTTAAAATAAATAAAACTGAACATTTGTAATATATGTTCACCTGAGCAGGCCTACCATCCTAAAAAAAATGGTCTGTTATGTTTTCAAGTTTCTATTGGGAATAATTTAAAAACTAACACTATGGTTTTTCCATGTTGATCATATTATGGATTTTATCCTAATCTGCATTATTTAATTACCAGAAACTGTCTAAACTGTTTGTCAATAACCATCAGATGTTAAATCATTGTTGACAATGTTATTCCCTGGTATCCTGAGGTTTAAGTGTCAGAAAACACTTCCAAAAATAACAGTGGGAGTGTGATCAAATACATGTGGTGCACACAGGTCATAAAAATAAGAAACTGAAGAAATGAAACAAGTAAAACTGCACTCACTGCTCACCAAAATTAGACTGAGATGTCCCAGACCCTTCACAGATTCACACAGAAACTTGTGCAGCTGTCTCCATAGTCTTACAGACAGGATACTGTTGCTCCTCAGTCACAAATCCCAAAATATCAGGTGACTATGGCTTATACATAAAATAGTTAGTTGTAAATAGATGACTGAATGAAGTAAATGAATGATTAGATGATTGCGGTGAGCATCCCTTCAGCCAGCTAAGGGTGGAGACCCTGGAAGTCAATCTCAGTGTACTTTGGAGTTCCCATTCATGTGGTTCTTATGGTTTTTGTGGTGCTTGTTCTGCATCTTGGGCACCTCAGTGCTATACAGGCAGTCCAAAAAGCCCTGTGAGACCTCGGTCACCATTGATCGGTCAGGAATGGACTGGGCCATGCCATAGATCGCTCCCTACGACAAAGGAGGAGAGTTAACAAGTGTAATTTCATTACGGTTTATTAGATTAGATTATACATGTACAAGTAGACTGAAGTGGACTGGAAGTGCAAAGAGAGGATGTTACCCATCTCCTTTAAGGACAATGAACATTTTGCCAGAAAAATGTATATAAAGTATAAATTACTTAAAACGTGTAGTTTGTGTACTTTTGATTGGACAAAAATCAGTTTAAATATCTGTTAAAAGTGAATTTGGTCAACATCTAGGAGTGCAACAGCATATAAATTACTGTTCAGAAGTTTGGGGTCAGTAAGATTTTTATTTATTTTTTTTTTTTGTGAAAGAAATTAACACTTTTATTCAGCAAGGATGCATTAAATTGACCAAAAAAATAAAAAATAAAAATCGAGAAGCACAACTGTTTTCAACATTAATAATAATAAGAAATGTTTCCTGAGCACCAAATCATCATAGTATCACGTGACAATGAAGATGGAAGTAATGGCTGCTGAAAATTCAGCTTTGCCATCACAGAAATAAATTACATTTTAAAATGTATTAAAAGTAGAAAACGGTTACTTTAAATCCTTCTAATATTTCATAATACTACCATTTTGACTATTTTTGCACCCTTGGTATGCAGACTTTCAAAATCTTTTCTTTCAAAATCATTACAAAAATCTTACCGACCACAAACTCAAACAGTATTGTACACTGCGTTCCAAATTATTATGCAACTGACATATCAGTAAGATTTCAGTACAATAAACATTCAGATTTTAGTTTTTCTAAGAAAATGTTTGTTTGTTTATTTATCCATGTCTTTTTAGACAACTGGTATCAATCTCAGACAAAATAATTTGCCAGATCTATGGAAACCCTACTTAGAGGTTGTTCCACATTATTAAGCAAGTCACAGTCCTAATGCAATATGGGGAGGAAGAAAGATCTTTCTGAAGATGAAAAGCATTAAATGGTGCAATGTTGTGCAAAAGGCATGAAAACAACTAATATTGTGTGAAACTGAATGGAGATTATAAAATTATCAAGATTTGTGAGTGATTTAGAGCACAGCAGACTTCGGTCAGATAAAGGCTTATTAATGAAAGTTTCTGTCAAAAAAATTTATTAACAGGGCAACTAAAAAAAAAAAGCCAGTGTTGAGCAGCAAACAGGTGTTTGAAGCTGCTGGTGTCTCTGGAGTCTTGAGAGCCTCACCATGCAGGCTGGCAGTTGTGCGTAAAGATGCATTTTAGACACCATTAACCAAACCTCAAAGAGAAACATTTACAGTGGGTGTAGAAATACATTTTCAAACAGTTTTAATGCCGTGGTGTTTTTTTGCAGCATGGGATAGTGCATAGTGCATTGTACAATAGTACATAGTGTAATAGTACACTATCCTCCTTTTTTTACTATAGCTGAAAATGGCCAGTTATGAACTCCACATATCTTGCAAAAGTCATTTTAATACCCTCCATCTCACTTCCCAATATTCCAGCCCAAATCATCACCCGCCAGCTCCTTGCTGACGTCACAGTCTTGTTGGAACATGGTGGCCATTCACCAACCATCCAGAAATCCATCCATTTAGACCATCCATTGTAGTACAGCATTAGTCAGTGAATAAAACTATTTAAAAATGAGTCTTCATGTATTTCTACACCCACTGTAAATGTTTCTCTTTGAGGTTTGGTTTGGAGGGCTGAAATGCATCTTTACACACAACTGCCAGCCAGCATGGAGAGCTTCTTGAGACTCCAGAGGCACCAGCAGCTTCAAATACCTGTTTGCTGCTCAACACTGGCTTTTTTATAGCTGCCCTTTTAATAAAATTAATTTTTTTGACAGGAACTTTCCTCAATAAGCCTTTATCTGACCGAGTTCTGCTGTGCTCTAAATCACTCACAAATCTTATGATAATTTGATAATCTCCATTCAGTTTCACACAATATTAGTTGTTTTCATGCCTTTGCATGAAGAACTATGACTTGCTTAATAATGTGGAACAACCTCTAAGTAGGGTTTCCATTGACCTGGCAAATTATTTTGTCTGAGATTGATACCAGTTATCTAAAAAGACATGGATAAATAAACAAACAAACATTTTCTTAGAAAAAATAAAATCTGAATGTTTATTGTACAGAAATCTTAGTGATTTGTCTCTTGCATAATAATTTGGATCGCAGTGTAGATCAACTCAAAGTTGTAAGATTGACTTTTTTTCTTTTTCTTTAAGCCAAATATGAGTGAAATAAATTAATGGTATGTCTAATGAAAAGGAAACTCACCATTCCTGTGGTCTTCTCTTTAGGATTCTTCATGATAATGGCTACTTCTCTCTTCACATCACTGACAAACTGCTCAGCTACACCAGGCTTTGTGTGCAGCATTGTGACACAAATATGAATGCTAAAAGGGAACAACAAAAGATCTTTGAACAATGATCTAAGTAACAACTTTTCTGACAAGTACCTAAAATGTAAAGTTAATATGGTGAAATGCATAAATGTATATTTTTGTTTTTACTACATAATTGTTGCATTGATGCCTTTACATAACTATAATACACTGGCAAAACTAATTTTGATGATGTATGTGTTTGTGTATTTTTCATAACCTGACAAACTTTCATTCTGTTTCAGGGGCAGCAGTACATTATTATCACAACTTGACATTGGACACATTTTTTTAACCATACCTAGATGGGAACTGCAGAGTGTTGAGATTCCAGCCTTTTGAAGTCAGTGCATTAGATAAGCGAAAGATATCAAAAACATCGGAACCTAATGCCACCACAGACACCTCTGGATCCCCGAATACAAACAACCCATCTACTTTACGGATTCTGTGGGAAGAGAGTTTATTTAGATGTTGTTTCTGCGCACAGTGTCTTTTCTGGCATTTAAATGTTACTGGCCATGCAAATGCATTTTCCACAGTTGATATACATTCAAAGCAACACCTTGTCTGTGTCTCATTTACAATTATGCGTTATATAACAAATGACATTATACTGACCCTGTTTTGATTTTGCGGGCTGTCTCAATGACTTTCTTGGTGGCCTCAACGTATCCGTTCTCACCCATGTGCATCATAGTAGCCCAACAGGCTGCAATTATGCCTCCAGGCCGAGAGCCAGCCATGGATGGAGACGCGTAAATTCCTCCCTGCCAATCTGGCGCTACGAAGTACTGGTAGTGGCGGTATTTCCTGTCACTGTAGAGCACCACTGAGGAGCCTTTGGGAGCATAACCATACTGTGGGGACACAATGATTTAAATAAATAAAGTAAATAAAGTTTTACTGTAATTTTCATTTATTCTGTTTTCATTTGGACAGAATACAATAAAAATATTAGTTGAGAGATTTTTCCTTTCTGTTTTTAAACTCCACAATAAATGTTGAGAGTAGTTCAATTGCATAATTGTTTTACTCATTAAAATAACAATAAAATGTACCATTTTTTTTTTTTAAATTACGCTACCAAATCAAAAGTTAGGGCTTGGTAAGACTTTAATGATTTTGAAATAAAACTCTCATATGCTTACAAAGGCTGCATTTATTTGATCAAAGATACAGTAGAAACAGTAGTACTGTAAAATATTATTACAATTTTAAATAACGGTTTTCTATTTCAATATGTATGCAATTTATTCCTGTGATGACAAAGATGAATTTTCAGCATCATTACTCCAGTCTTCAGTGTCACATGATCCTTCAGAAATTATTCTAATATGCTGATTTGGTGCTCATAAAACATTTCTTATCACTATCAATGTTGAAAACAGTTGTGCTGCTTAATATTTTTGTGGAAATTTTTTTAAAGATTCTATGTTGATTAGGGAGTTCAAAACATTATATGCCATTTTTGATCAATTTAATGCATCCTTGCTGAATTAAAGTATTAATTTCTTTAAAAAAATCTTACCGACCACAAACTTTTGAATGGTAGTGTATTTTTATTTATTACTTTCTCTCACTATCAAGTTCTCACCTTATGTGTATCAGCCGAGATACTGGTCACGCCTTTGACCCGGAAATCAAAAGGATCAAGTTTAAAACCTGCTTTTTCCATAAAAACTATCAGGAACCCACCCAAGCATGCATCCACATGGAATGGGATGTTATATTTTATGGCAAGCTAAAACAAGAAAAAAAAGAAGTAGTAGTTACATAATATATTTCAGATACAAAAGCACTGGATGACATGTCCATTGTAATAAGCCATTATTACCTTCGCCACATCTACTACAGGGTCTATAATTCCATGAGGGAACTGAGGAGCTGAACACACCAGCATTGCTGTGTTTCTAGAGATGGCCCTCCTCATGGCCTATGGTCAAAAAAGTAGTCATTAAAATTAGATGGACATCAATATTCACAAAAACATTAGAAATGTACTGGATTACTTTGAACAAACCAAACAGCAGTACCTTCACATCAACTTTCATGGTCTTCTTATCCAGAGGTATGTGAATGAGCTTCATCCCAAAGTAATGTGCAGCTTTGTCGAAGGCTGCATGGACGCTAACTGGAGCAATGCTACAGCATAGACAAAAACAATAAAAATCGCTTTAATAAAATTTGTTTGAATAAAATAACTGCCTTTAAAGGTGCACTAATTACAAACAGTAAAAAGAAAAATAAACTGTTTACGGTGTTGATTGACAACCAGTGGTGACCAAAGCAAAAAGAGAGTATTATGACTGCAAAGGCTGTATATTTTGTCTAGACCAAAACATGTACATACATCTCTGGGTGTTTGATGCCACGTTCATGAGCCATGTCTCTGTATGCCTTGCATGCCATCAGGATGCTTTCTGTTCCACCTGAAGTAACCTTTCATGACAGGAAGACAAAACAAATAATTTCAGTGAAGAGTCTTGTAATGAAAAATGCTGGACTGACAACCTTATTCTGCTGCTGTGTGAATGTAGACCCTCATAGCATTCCACAGTTTTGGTGAAGGAGACATTTACCACATTTAGCTATTTTCTTACATGCAAACAACTGTATATTAATATGTAAGCAAACCCTTTTTACAAATTAGTTTAGTGAGTGAGCAAAGGAAAATTGACTTCAATTATGGGTTCTTAAAACTTTATACAACCACATTATTCCAACAGGGAAGATAGTGAGAAGAACTCACTGTGCCACAGGAGTCTGGCCCTCCATTAAATAGAGCACACGCCATCCGTACCACTTCTGCCTCCATCTTCCTAACCCCAGGGAACAGGTCTGGGTGGAGGGGGTTAGACCAGGCAAAATCACCATACACCTGCAAATCAGAGGAACATAAAACAAAATCCAGGATTTATTTCTTGTTTCACAAAGCCTTTGCTGGATTCAGAAGTAAAGTGAACATCTAAACCAGTGTTTCCCAACCTTGTTTGTCATATTTAATCACTACAACCCCATCAAGGAGCACTTCATTGACACCAAACCAAAAATGTCCCTTTAGCTCTTACACTGCTGTTTGGGGTCAGTAACATTAAATTATTTAAAAGTTACAAATAAATGCTGTTCTTTTGAACTTTCTATTTGTCAAAGAATCTTGAAAAGAAAATCATGGTTTCCACACAATATTAAGAAGCACAACAGTTTTGAGCATTGATAATGATCCAAAGCACGAAAATCAGGATACTAGAATGATTTATGAAGGATCATGTGACATCTGAAGACTGGATCAATGTCTGCTGAAAATTCAGCTTTACCATCACAGAAATAAATTACATTTTAAACTATTTTCAAATAGAAAACCATTATTTTAAATTGTAATAATATTTCACAATATTGTGTTTTTTACTGTATTTTTGGTGAGCATAAGAGACCTCTTTCAAAAACAATTTTTAAAAAAATCTTACCGACCCCAAACTTTTAAACGGTAATGTATATTAAATTATATTAGATAATTATACTGGATACAATTTATCACATTTAATAATTACATTATTATTTGTAATAATTAATATTATAATAATAATAATAATAATAATAATATTATTATTATTATTATTATTATTATCAAAGTCACTAAAAGCAAAATCAATACTTTGGATGAAACCGACACATCAGATAGCACAAATATTCTGCATGTGATCCACACAAATCTGTAAAATCATTTTTACTTATTTATTTTGTCCAGTTCTGCAGGTTAACAAAGCAAAATCAAAATTACCCCTGGAACATATACCCCTTGTTGGGAATTATTGATCTAAATAATTTAAAGGCCATTATACCTTCACCAGGAGATCTGTGAGTTTCTCATCCCCCCAGTAGACTGCACCTGACACTTTGCCTTTCGCCCAGTCTACCTCGCCTGAAATCATAAATATGAAAAAAGATTGATGACAGAACAACAGTGGGACACTGACTTCTAAACCAGTGGCATTATTCCCTAGTAAATAAACTTGCTTGCAAAGAAACTGCACCCACCCTACTATAGGGCAAATTCAGTCTGAGAACATCTGGCTGACACTTAAAGAATTTCTGATTTATCTTTAAAGCCTTTGGGCTCTCTATCATTATAACAGATGAGAGTTGGGACAAGCTGAAGGTGACTCACTCAGTGTCTCATACTCCCTGATCTTGTCAAGGAGCTGTTTTTGGGTGAGGCCTTGTGCCGGCAGGAGTTTGGTGTAGCTCATGCCTTCCTTCAGTGTGCACAGACTCACTGACATATCATCCAATGCTTTGTTGAGCTGATTCTGAATCTGATGAGGAAAAAAAAAAAAGTGTTAAACAAACCTCTGAATATTAAATTAAACCCAGAAATATAGGGGACAGAGGAATTAAGGGGAAAATAAACAATTAACTGCTGTATTTTTCATATTATGTAACTTCCTCCACTAATTGCATGTAGAAAAGGAGATCTATTAATGAATTACGATCTATTAATTACTGATGCAGTGGTTCTCAAGTAAGCAGAGGGCCGGGGCCCACTAGAGGGCTTCAGCTAACTTCTAAAAGAGCTGCAGGATGACTTCAATTATTTTAAAATATCTTCAACAAAACAAATCAAGGTGTAAACAGAGTATTTTACATAAATGTATTTTGTAATGTTAGGCTGGTTAGTTGCGATAAATATCGAACAAAAGAGTCAAGAACAGATTGCAATCTATTCAGATTAATGACCCAAGGTAAACCCTGGTATAATCACAAGATCATATTATGAAAGTGTGATAAAAGCTTTATTTCCACTTCAGCATGGAAATGGTGACTTAATCATCAATCAGTGAGTCAGAAAGAGAAGTCTGAAGGAAGAAAGGGAACTATAAAACCACTAGATGCTTACTGTTGCTCCGACAAATGGGATTTTTCTGATGATTTTAAAGAATTGTTTCTTTGCTCTTGACGTCAGGCCTAGAAAACATGAACAATGAGCAAATTGTGGTGAAGATGTTACATGAAATGACTACACAGTGAGGCATTTTTTCCAAATCGGAGTTGCTTTCCAAAATTCAAGCCTGTGAATGCTTGAGATTTCCAAACAATATCTTATTTTCAACAGTAATGTAGGACATCTAAAGTTTGGCATGGAAAATTAAACAAATGAGAGACCTTGGTGTAAATATTTAGTTTTTCTTCCTAAACTCATGTGAAACCATTGTTTCTGGATGGTGACTCAACCATAACACGCCACAGTGAATTAAAAAAACAAAGAAATGGTGTCTAGGTCAACAGTAGCGTATAAAGCTTAAAAGTGCCACAGATTTTGTTATTGTTCAAGTGGCCTTGACATTTAGCAACTTTGTTTTAAGACTTCCTGACTGATGAATAGCAAAAAGGGACATGTTTATTTACTTTCAATTAGCTTGTAACATAATGATGTTTCAGATTGTTTCACAGTAACAAAGAACACAGTAGCCTATGACTGTGAAAAGACTTGATAAATCAACTATTATATGCACTGACTATTATTAACCATTTTTGAAAAATATTTGAAAAATAAAAACAAAAATAATTCATTGCATTTCATTGTTTTTTTCTTCTTTATTGACTCATAGAACGTTACCATAAAGATCATGTATACACTGCCATTTCAAAAGTTTGAGGTCAGTAAAATTGTGTTATAAAAAAAAAACAAAAAAAAACGTAAACTTAACTGAAACTTATTCAGCAGGAATGCATAAATTGATCAAAAGTGACAGTGAAGATTTATAATGCAACAAAAGACTTCCATTTCAAATAAATGCTGTTCTTTTAAACTTTCTATTCAAGAATTCTGAAAAAATAAATAAATACAGGAATAAATTACATTTTAAAATATATTACAAAAGAAAAGTTATTTTAAATTGTAATAATATTTCACAATATCACCATTTTATTTTTGATCAAATAAATGCAGCCTTGTTGAGCATAAGACACTTCTTTCAAAAACATTTTGAATTTGAATAGTGTAAACCTGACAGCATATTTAATATGCCTGATGCATTCAGATGTTCATAGACATGAATGATAAATAAAACTTACTGTCTTGTTGAAAAAGGAAGCCCTTTAGCCACACGGCACCGAGTGTGGACAGCAAAGTGGCTGCAATGATCTGCCATGGCTCTAGACCAGCACATTGAGAATTCACAAAGCGCCGAGCCTCCTCTATGTACAGCAGCACCATCTCCTTATACACCTCCAAGGCACTCTGCATGAGAAAAGAAGACATGTTATAGTCAATCAAGGCAACGAGACTAGAAATTAACCTAATCTGATTTCAGTAAACAGCTGGAAAATTACAAAGCTTAAGCAGATGTGAATCATGAACTCAATACAGAGACCAATAATTGCCTACTTACAGCAATTACAAGCCTCAGCCACATAAAAACAATCAATAAACATTGATAGAGGACTCAATAAACCACCTACTTGCTAAATTCTTAAAAAGGTTAGATACTAGTTGAAAAAGTACAAACATGCTGGCTATCAGTTCCCAGATTAGCATTATAACAGCAAGTAGCACATTAAAAACAAAACAAAACTATTAAAAATATACTTAAATACTTACTATAGAGGATTGAGTCATACTTAATTGTCTCAACTTAACTGGGAGCTTGGCTTCACTAATGACACAATCAAACTGTGGCAGGAGAATGTCAAACTTCAGCCACAAGAATCATAGAAAGCTTAGTAGATAACTACTTTCACAGATATTGTTCCTACTGACCACACCTTCATTATGAGAAACTGGCCACACAAAACCCAAAGCATAGACTTAAAATGGGCTTCTAAGGATATGGGAGCAATAAAACATTCCCTTAAAAAAGAAAAAAAAAAAAAAAAAAGAAAAAGAAAAATACTAGTTCAAGTTTATATTTATAAATGGCTAGTTTATGTCATTTAAAAAGCAGTAAAAATCATATCTGGTGGGCGCATTTCACAATCACTATTTTTTTACAGCACAATGTGGTCTTGCTTGATAACAGCACAGATTGTGTATCAATAGCATCTCCATAACACCACGCAGGAAACCTGGAGGTCAAATGAACAAAGTCTTATCCAACCATATTCATGAGCATGTCAACTCCAAGTAATGAGAATCTCACTTCTTCAAAAGCCCGACTAAAAGCTATAATTTGCATTTTGAGCACACAAAGAGCACTAGTTATATTAAAACCATATATCATCTTGAATGTAGCACAAATGACACCTAATTAGACTATATTTAACAAATTAAAAAGTATTCATTTTCAATCATTTTCAAGGAGATAATGAATAAATCAGAGAGGAGCTGAACAACACCCCCTGAATGGAGTTCCAAGTCCACAACAAGCTTTCCGACAGGTTTAGCAGGGTTTGCAAAGTAGAGAGGATTCAGAGGAGCAGGTAAACAGGTCATGTGAGTGAACAACTGAAACTTTGACCAGGACTGAGGTGCATCACACATTCAGGATCCAAATCCCTATCAGTATTACTGTAGGTGAAGGTGATTTTACCAACATGTTCCTGGATTAATATCTTTGTTGATCCTGGAACATCATCCCAATTAACTATTCAGATTTAAAGGACAAGTTTACAGTTTATGTCAAGTTTAGGCTTACAACCAGAAAAAGTGCTTATGGGTAGGGTTAGGTTTAGGTGTAGGGAGAGGGGTTAGAACTAAATTTTTTGTTGCAGGATCAATGAAATATGTTGATTCAGGAACATGTCTTACTTGGCAAAATGACAGTGACCATCAGTCTTATGTAACAAGACCTACAGACAGTTTCTCCGTGTCTAATGTGCCATAAAATGCTGAGATTATGTTATCTTGTAAAATGGGCAAAAGGCAAAACCAGCAGAAACACATTGCAAAAGAGATGAAGAGATGTACACGTCTGCTATGTTATACAACACATCTCCTGAACATGACAGATAACACAATTGTGGTAAAAGAACATGTCTGGAGCACTTGGATATGTTTAGTTCAAACCAATATGTTTATAGAAAATTCGCTGTAGCCCCTAACCGCTTGCTTTCAACATTGTATACAACAGACAATCACACCCTCTTCGTCAAGCTTTGATTGTTTGTCCGCTGTTGAGTCAAAGAGCTTTTTTCCAACATCTTAAAGAGGATCAAAAAGAAAGTGCTATGGCAGCTTAGCCCATCTTTCATAGCACTCAATACAATATATCTATAATAAAGTGTTTAGTAAATACAAGTTGGGCCTACATGAAAAAAAGGGTTTCATTTGAATAATTTATTAAAATGGCTAAAGATAAATATACAATTGCTTTTAATTTTGTAATCACCCATATACACTCTACCATTCAAATGTTTGGGGTCATTCTTTTAAAAAGAAATTAAGACCGCAATGATGCTTTACATTGATCAAAAGTGACAATAAAGACATTTATAAGGGTACAAAAGATTTATGTCAAATAAATGTAGTTCTTTTGAACTTTCTATTGATCAAAGAATGCTGAAAAAAAGTGTCTTTTACAGTTTCCATAAAAAACATTAAGCAAAACAACCATTTTCAACATTGATAATAATAAGAAATGTCTCTTGAGAGGAAAATCAGCATATTAGAATGATTTCTGGAGGATCATGTGACACTGAAGATTCGAGTAACGATGCTGAAAATTCAGAAAATTCATTGCCATTCATGCATAATATCCATTTTTTTTTAACTATTGCTCATTGCATAGTAGTAATATATATATATATATAATATATATATATAAAAAACAATGAAAGTGAAGGTTAAGTCGGTGCCTGAGGCTGTCATTCTTCCAAATTTCTCCTTTTTTGTTCCACAGAAGAAATAATGTCCTACAGGTTTGTAATGACATAAGGCTGACAATATGACGACATAATTTTATTTGTATGTTCATTCACAAACATTAAATCACTCAGAGAATCGCATGAGCATCAGATTAACCAAAAACAGATGCTGCTGGACTGCAGTCAAAACAGATCTGCTCCCATTGTACACAGTCTTGTTAAGAATAGCTCTTCCTCTGGGTTCAAGCCTTGTCACAGGAAGGCTTCTGATGAACACATACACAATGAAACACAAAATTTCCCTCTCTGCACCTGGTTGTTGCACACAGACAAGTGGTTATTACAGAGAACTACATGAAGGAGAAACTGTTTTATAACAGCTCTCAGCTATATCACTTCAAACTGAGTATGATGCGTTTCTTTTACACACTACAGAAGACATAGGCTACAGAATATTTGATATACGACATGATAATAAACATTACGACATTTGTCCCCAGGCTCTCTAAAAAAACACTTCAGATAGATAATAATCTTTCTACATGATAAAAATCACCTAATTGCCCAGCAGTGAACGTGAAAACATGTTATATCAGATGAAAGAGTCACCTTTAAATCTGATACATTGAAACAGTGTCGACTAGCAAAACAAAGTAACAAAATACGATGGACCAAAACATCCTTATTTTCTATAGTCGAAGCTTTCATTGTGACATAACCATAACATGTTTGGATAGGTGGAACATACTATTTTTAAAGCACAGCTGATTTCAAATTGACATTATGCCCACTCACCCTGTAGTCCATTTTGTTTGCCAAGGTTACACCCTGTCTGAAAAAGTCGCTTCTTCAACTACTCTGGGAGAAACGGGGAAGACAGCCTGAAAGATCTTTGTTTGGCTTGTTTTGAGAGCCAATGCCCCGTTGCATGACACAATCAGAGGCGCAAGCTTATATCAGGAAGTGCCGTGTGAGTAAAAGGGGACGCGATTTGCTTTCAGGCGTGACTCCGCATTCGCCGATCTTCATATACTGCAAGCGTCCTTCATCACAGTGATTAGTCCAGCACACATGCTGTGAAAGTCACTACGTACTGCCGATTCGCAGATTCGACACGGTTTACATGATATTTTCCTGGGAGGTCTGTGTGTAGAGTATCTTTTAATAGTCTGCGAAATTATTATTTTTTTTAAATATAGGCTACTGTATTATTATATTTTATTTTTATATATTATTTTGTACGTATTTAGCCTATTACTGTTGTTTCATATTTAATTATTTATGCCATGTTTTATTTTCAAAATGATTAAATTTCAATCATCATTAGAAAGCAACACATTTAAAGGATAGTTCACCCAAAAATAAAAAATTCTGTCATCATTTACTCACCCTCAAGATGTTCCAAACCTGTATGAATTTCTTTCTTCTGCTGAACACGAAAGAAGATATTCTGAAAATTTTTGGTAACCAAACAGTTGATGGACCCCATTGACTTCTTTAGTATTTTTTATTTTTTTTCCCATGCTATGGAAGTCAGTAGGGTCCATCAACTGTTTGGTTATCCATATTTTTCAAAATATCTTCTTTTGTGTTCAGCAAAAGAAAGAAGTTTATGCAGGTTTGGCACAACTTGAGGGTGAGTAAATGATGAAGAAATTTTCATTTTTGGGTGAACAATCCCTTTAAGTTTTTTTTTTAATCTGGTAAACGAAGGAACAGCATAGAAATCTTGATTTATATTCAATGCACTGAAAATTTCATCATATGTTATTTACAATAAATAATCTACTACTACTAAACTGGGCTGCATTGGTATTTTCTAGGATAACTTTTGTGCTGGTTTTAAGTGATAGGCTACAGTAAGGTTTCATGCACAAGCAGTGCTTTGAATGGTCACTTGATGGCGCTATTGATGTTCTTAAAGGACAGTCTGGGGATTTTGGTATAATGTTTCTACCTTGTTCATTTTTTAGTAAACAACTGTTTTTATAGGACGTTCATATCAAATCATAGTTTGTGAATATACGGAAGAGAGTGACAGATTTCATCGACTAAAAGCACTTTTAAAACTATGCTGGCCTAACGATTTTATGTAAATGCTTATTTGTGTGTCTGTGATTGCATGTTTGTTTACCTCTTTAGACAAAGGTACATTTAGGCCTACATTCATAAATTCATGTAGGCCTATTTAGAAGACGCTTTTATCCAACGTGACCTACAAGAGAGGAACAAACCAATTCAAGGGACCGACAATATTCTAGAAGCTAGAGAAAATGATAAATGAGGGGTTTTTGTTGTTGTTGTTTGCATTAGTTTAATGGTGTGAGGTGATTAAAGGGATAATTCACCCAAAAATTACAATTCTGCATCATTTACTCGCCCTCAAGTTGTTCCAAACCTGTATAAATTTCTTTCGTCTGTTGGACACAAAAGAAGATATTTTGAAGAATGTCAGTTCTTCAACCAAACAGTTGATGCGCTCCATTGACTTCACTCCATACTATGGAATTCAATGGGGTCCATCAACTGTTTGGCTACCCATATTCTTCAAAATATTTTCATTTGTGTTCCGAAGATAAACGAAAGTTTTGTTGATTTGGAACGACATGAGGGTGAGTAAATGATAAAAGACATTTTTGGGTGAACTATCCCTTTAAGTTCTTGTGGTAAGTAAAAATACGACCAAATAAAACGTCTCATTACTTTTTCAACCATAGCATTTTTTTTTTTTTTTTTTTCAAATCGATTTTATTTTTATTTAATTTTTTATTGAACAATATCAATTTACAAAATCAAGTGAATAGACGGAATTTAATTTAAATTACTTAGTAAAAGTGGTCAAATAAAATATGATTTTTTATTCTGTGGGGCTTAAAATATTGGTAACCAAGCAATTACACAAGCGTGTACATAAAAGTGCCCAAAACACATTTAAAGATTAAAAAAACATATTTTGGTCAAGGTGTGTGAGTTTATACTGGACTATATAATCCATACATCCATACATGTAATAATAGTCTACAATACAGGACAAATCTTGGAAATTGTAATGTTCATAGCTATGTTTATCGAAATGATTTACAACTCTTACTATTTATTAATTTACTTTTTTTTTTATTTAATTTTATTTTTTTTATACATATATATAATTTTAGTCTATTTTCATCATTCCAATGGAAAATGTCTTTCCCCCCAAAGCTTGGCAAGTTACAGCAACAGTAAGATAAATTCGATTCAAGTCTGTGCTGAATGTGGGCACTGTTTGGAGAAAAGCTGCAGTTGAACCCACGCATTCACAGCAGCACCAAAGCTTAATTATTGAGGGTGACCCCCGATTGCTCAAACCAAATAGAGTTGTAGCAAGAAGCTCTTGGCTATTCAATTATAATTGGTGTATTCGGTCATAACAAGCATATGCGTTTTAGCACAATGGGTGGACTCTAAAAGGAAGCTCAAAAGCACATTAAAACTGCATTACTTCTTCCAAGAAGTGTACTCAAGATCTTTCTGGTCTCGATGCGCACACCGTTCCAAAAGCGCACACGTCTCCAAAGGTGCACGTTTTACCACACAAAAGAGTTGACATTGTTTGAGTTTTAACAAGAGGTGTACATATGGCATCCGGGTTGTAATTAAATGTTTTTAAGTTGTTGTTTTTGTCTTCTCAGTGAAGTTTCCTTTTCTTCTTTATGTGCAGCCTTTTCCGCGTCTGAACAAGAGAGAAGAATTAAATAGCTTTTCTGCCAGTTTGGGACAAATGGATGGCAAAAAGCTGGTCAGCGAGTTTTAGTCCTTGATTGCCTTCTTCAGATGCCCTTCAAACAAAGGCTGGGGATGAAAATAAAGCCCCACCTGGTACTTCTGTTGGTTAAAATAATAAGAAATAGATTTCGTTTCATAAATAACTACAACAGATTGTAAAGTGCAGCAGTTGAAGAAGCAGCCTATCAATCAAGAGAGCGAGGCCAGGTATCACCTGCTCTTCAGTAAGGCGCATTTATTGTTAAATCAGGTTCTTTGCGATATCTGTGATTTCCACAGCAACAGGTCGCCTGTGTTTGCCCATCCTTTGCATAACAAGCAAGATATTACTCGGCACTGATAAAAATCGGGGGACAAATCTCACAGTCCCAAACCCACACCTGTCCCGCGATATCCCAATATGGATCTGGCATCAAAAGTTATTTGTAAAGCGGTAATATTTGGTTTACTTTGGATTATTTCGAGGCCTTTACAACAGCACGACAACATTCCCTATCTCCTTGCTTTATTTGTCCATTTTATTGAAAGCATATGGTTATCAGATGTCTTACAAAATACATATTTAGTTAGACTGGCGATGAGTGCCTTTGTGGACACTTGGGCACCACGGTAAATATTTTGCGCCCATAACAAGGCTCTTGGTCTCTCCAATAAATGAAGATTTATCAAGACTTGGGGCCAAGTGTAAACTCGTGCTATCCGACCACGTTGAAAGTCTTTTGTTTGCAACTGTGGCTATATTTACCACGCGCACTTCCTAAAGTTCCTAATAACGGACTCCATTTGGAGACATCAGTGCGCACGCATTTTATTTTCTTTGCAAATTTTCTTGCGCGTAATATTCTGTGTTTTCAATGCACTGGGAAACTGCTCCTGCACATAGACACAAGTTATTCCACATTTTCTTGGCTTAAATATTATTTTCCAAGGGTTTCGTGCACTACAGCACAATTTACGCACAGGAACATCACCACAAGGCGCACAAGGGCAATGACACTAAAATAATATTGTATATCAGGAATTATTTTCAGCTCTGATTATTGAAAATCGCTTGTTAAAAGGTATAAAGAAGTGCCACTAAAATGTCCACGAACCACGTATGTTCATAATACCTACATGTTTACTGTGTTAACGCAGTGGCACGATTACCAAGTCACCTGTTGCGTCTATTCCTGCTTCAGATCTCCAGAACTTTTTCTCTCATCCATTCCAGAAGTTTGAGAAAATTGCATATTGTTGAGAAAATTGCCATTATTAATTCTACCGTGTTGAATTATAGCATTCATTGTGCAAAAAAGGCTCATATATTTGCAGTAGGCTGTTGCGCGTCATGAAATCATAGATATAAATGCGATAAATGTCTAAGAGTGTTAGTATAGAAAACGACAGACAATTATAATAAAAACTTCCCCTGTTTTAAAATCCTCTCAGTTTATTTCTGAAAAGGGAAGGTACATTTTGGAAAGGGCCGCCTCAGTTCTGATTGGCCACTTGACTTCATTTGTTTGTTCTAGAGCGCAGACAGGATAAAGGGACATAAATGACGAATGGGCGCATCACCCTCTATTGTCCCTTTGATTTATATATTAAGGAAATGATTAAGAGACTGCATGTTGCTCACAGGACGCGCAGTGCTGTAGACCAACACACTCTCAGTCTGCAAGAGGTAAGCATCTAAACGATCATAGGTTTCTTATAGATTGTTTTTCGAGAGAGCGCTTGTACTGAGGATGTCCAGTTGTGTTTTATGTTTAAAGAATGACTCCAAGACCCACGTGCGCTTCGGGGAGAAGGAATGGGACCATTGAATCTAACTGGAGTTCGGCATTAGATCTCAAGTGTGGATCCACAGACATTACCAAGGGTCAACAAATCAAATACAGCAGAGAATATGAGCTTGGCAACGTAGACTCGGCGACTAAAGAGTGCTCGTCTACCTTCAGCGAAGAGAACGCAAGAAATAAAAGAATTAAGAAAGATATGCCAGTTAAATATGCAAGGAGACAGCGTGGGAATCGCAGAGTTAAGGCGAACGATAGAGAAAGGCACCGCATGCACAAGCTGAACTCTGCTCTGGATAATCTGAGAAGCGTGCTTCCAACTTTTCCCGATGACGCGAAACTGACTAAAATTGAAACTTTGAGATTCGCGCACAATTACATTTGGGCATTGTCAGAAACATTGAGAATTGCAGACCATGTTCGGCAAATTTCAAATCACGCTCGGGACCAGGAGAACCTCACGGTGCCGAGCGCTTGCTTGGATGCGCGTTATAGCGCATCGAGTACATGCGCGTCCAAGTGGCACTCCACAAACTCATCATCAAATTGGCAAGAAACCCAAGGCTATTACACTGATTTGTTGCTAGAGGAATTTAATTGCAATTTTCAGGACAATTTAACATTTTGATTTGCTGGGGAAAATCGAATCTGCGAGTAGCAAAACAAATTTGGCAAAAGTCGACCCTTGCTATTAGGGCCACGAATATGACACGTTTCAGGGCAGCTCCTAAGTGTATAAATGTTACTTTTCGTTTAAATCTGAAAAAAAAAAAAAAAAAATTAATCATTCAAACGATTTATTGCATGCTATGGCGATAATAGACACATATAAATGTTGTAAATATTGTTTCTGTTATGTCCTTCTTCCTTTTTTAATTCAAGCAAATAAATAAAAAGTTATTTAAATCTATTTTCATTCGAGTGTATCTGTAGAATAGAAATTGTACAATCATAATAAATTCATATAGAATCTGCTTCGTGACCCGCTTTCACTGACAGGGTTCTGCGCATGCGCTGTACATCAGCTGCGCTTTCTAGAGCAACAGGTAAATATTGCTCACAATAAAGGAAATATATCTAGTGGAACATTAAAATACAGATGAAACCTTAATTTCTTAGGTGAAAAAAAATAAAAAAATATTTCCTACTCACTGCTCCTAATGTGTGAGCACTAACTTGGATGGGTTAAATGCAGAGGACATATTCCGAGTATGGGTTACCATACTTGGCCTTCACTTCAATTTCGTTAAAAAGATAACAAGTAAACCATATTATCATTATGCTTGGTGTGTGTATGTATTTTCCTTTGCATATGTTCTGTTAAATAACCCTGTTGTTCAATTAGTATATTCTTGCAAGAACTGAATAATTGTGATGAGGTTCACTTTTATAACGCATCATTTCTGAGATTTCTTACAGCTGCAAAAAAAAAAAAAAAAAAAAAAAAAAATATTGCACTCTGAATGAAGTATGAGTGGGTTGGCGCTTACAATGCAACACTCATATTCAGTCATTTATTCAGCTATAATTATGCTTTTGCAGAAAGGCTTTTATTGAAAGGCCAGCGTGATTCAAATGAATAAACATTCCTAAAAAAAAAAAAAAAAAAAAAAAAACTGTAAAATAAACCATAAAGAAATTTCACAATGGATATGCAACATTTTATTTTTCTAGCAAGGCTGAACAAGTTTTTTTTTTCATAAAAAAATATGGAGATTCCAAAAGACAATATACATACAGGGAATAGATTTTACATACCGGTGTGTGTGAGAAATATGACCATGATTACATACATTTCAATGATCAACTTTTTATGAAAAACTGCAAATGCAGTAAGTGGCCTCAGGATACCCTAGCACCAACAATATGAGCCTTTTATACAAAGAGATATATGTATGGAATGACTAAGACATTGGAATGCATGATAACAATAGCACTTAATGAGGATAGACCCTATATTTACATATTCAGGTGATGTCTAATCACATTTCCTGATTACTGTTGCCAAAGTCCATTTAAATCCATGCACTTCTGTCTGAGCATGTAAGAGTTGTTAAAAACATTCATGCTGGCAACAAAGCAGCCTCATTGGAAGACTATCCAAATAAAGTGTTACAGATTTCTTAAGGAATTCCCCACATAAGGGAATGTGCAGTTTTAAAGTAGAACGTTGGAAATATTCTACTTTGGAAAAACAGTCACAACGTCATAACCCTCTGGAGGAGTGACGCGCTCACGTGCGTGTTTCTCGCAGTAAATCTTGTCCTCAACAAAAAAGTGTCCTTTCTGCTTAAGATTGATCCCGCAGTCTGTGCAAACGTAGCACTCTGGGTGGCGAAACTTATCTCGAACTTTGACAATCATTCCTCTTTAAAACCAAAAAAAAGAGAGAGAGAGAGAGAAGTTAGTCAAAATATAGAAAAACATGTTTGGGAAAAATTCCTATAATTATGAGAGTCTGCTCAGTGCAGAACCAGTGGGTGGAGCTTGACTCCAGCTTCCCTTCTTTGGATGTAATGGGTGGAGCATGAAGGTTTAGCCACACCCTAACTATACCCTATCCCTAAACCTAATTAGGTTAAGCTCCACCCATTAGATCAATAGAGGTGGAGCTTGACCTTGTCCATTATGGCCAGAGAGGGGGAGCCGAATGTCATTTGACTCTGCAGTGAGCACCACTTCATCATTATGGGGAAATCCAAAATCCAGAAGATGTTATAAAGAGATTCAGTTCCAAAAAGTTCCACTAGATGGCGACACTGGCTTAACACTACAATTGCACATGAAACTACAAAGTACATGCATCTGTTCTTAGATGCATTTCTGTAAAACTTCTCCTATAAAGATATACCAAAACAGACAAACTTACACAATCCCTGAACCGCATTTGTCACAAAGAGAGAGCTTTTCAGGATTCCCAACTGAGGCTCCAATTTTTGTGGTGGGGGGCTTGACACTTCTGAAGCCAGAGGGTTTATCTGCATCACCTGACACAAAGAAACAAAGATGCTTAGGCTTTTTTTTATAGGCCAAATCATCTGATGCCATTTATAAAATATGTTTCACAGCAGTGGCCACAGGCATGGAGTTAGAAACTGATGATTATGAATGACCAGAGCAGACACCCGTTTTGTCAACAGAAGCTAAGGCCTGGTCACCTACACGTAATTCATACACAATGCAGTAGGGTATACAAGGTGTGTATGATATTATACCAGTTTCCAGGATCTCCTGCAGAACTTTAAAAGAGGCAGATTGGCGAGGAGGCTCATTGGCTTCTTGATTCTCCTGCAGCATTTTGTACACCTCAGAGTCTGCAGGTAATGCAGGCTTTGGCTGGCCAGGTTTACAGGGATCTGAGCTATAATACAGGAAGAAGGACACACATTACAGTCACAAGACAAACAATGTTATCTCAATAGTATTATGTTATTCAACCCAATCCCAAATGGCTAGTTTCAGCCCTTGACAGCCATAAATTCAAATGGCTATACTAATACGGCACTGAGCTAGAATGAATGTTGCAGTTATAATGGTGAATATGTACTAAAACTAGTCCAATACACAAATTCTTAAAACTTTATATTCATGTTGATTTCGTATGGCTTTAAAAACTTTTTACATTTTCAAGAAAATTTTAAATTTAATGGCTCTAAAAAGTGTAACCATTAAGTAAAAAGTAATAACATATTTTCCTTACACACTGTATACTTATTACACTGTATACAGTGTTCATGTGAGTGTTTGGGGTAAAAAAAAAATAAAAATAAAGAAATTAATAGTTTTATTCAGCAAAGACCCAATAAAAGTGAAGTAAAGACATTTATAATTTCAATATCAAATATAATTTTCAAATATCACGGTTTCCACAAAAATATTAAGCAGCACAAGTGTTTTAAAATTTTTTTTTAAAGATTTATTTTTTGGCATTTTTGCCTTTATTTTATTGAAATAGGACAGGAAATGAATTGGGAGAGAGAAAGAGAGAATTAGAGAGGGAGAGGGAAGGGATTGGGAAAGGTCCACGAGCTGGGACTTGAACTCAGGTCACCCGAAGAGCAACCGTGCTATGTGTTGATGCGCTGCCCACTAGGCTATCGGTGCCGACAACTGTTTTAGTCATTGATGATAATAACAATAAGAAATGTTTCTTGAACATCAAATCAGCATATTAGAATGATTTCTGAAGGATCGCGTGACACTGAAGACTGGAGTCATGGCTGCTGAAAATTTAGCTTTGCCATCACAGGAATAAATTACATTTTAAAATATTTTAAAATAGAAAATTATTTTAAATTTTAATAATATTGTAATCATAATGTTAGTGTGATTTTTTTAGCCTTGGTGAGGATAAAAGACTTATTTTCAAAACATAGAAACTAGGGGTGTGACGAGACCGGTATCTCACGAGACGAGACGAGACTCGAGATTGAGTTCACGAGACGAGACAAGATTTTTACAAACTATTTTAAAGAAATCCTCAATGGCGAAATGTATGACTAGAAAAAATATTCTGCAGGTGTATTTGAAATGTTTTAACTAATCATCTTATAATGAATGTCATTTCAGTTCTACTTTCTGAGTATGAATTATCATATGCAGTAAAAGACAATAATACTCAAGTACTGTAAAAGGTTTTGCCACAAACTCAACTGACTGACTTCTCTTCTGTATTTCAGTCTCTTTAGGCCTTACTGTACATGATTTATGAGCTTCTACAACTTTTGACCTCCTAACTGAACTCCTTTCCACAAACTGATCATATAAATAAAAACAGCATGAATAAAAATGTTAACACTTTACAATAAGGTCTCATTTATTAACATTAATGTATTAACCAACATCAACTAACAATGAGCAATATATTTGCTACAGTATTTATTAATCTTTGTTTATGTTAGTTAATAAAAATGGTCATTCATTGTTAGTTCATGAAAGTTCACAGTGCATTAACTAATGTTAACAAAGGTTAATAAGATTAAGAGACAACTGTTATTAATTTTTTATGGTAACACTTTACAATAAGTACAACCATAATCGCACTCTCTCAATATTCAAAGTGCAAATAAGACCAAATTTTTCTTTGATACAGAGCTGAGAGATGGTTACAACTACACTGCCCAGCCTAAAATAGCTTTCATATTGAGAGATACTTGCATTCATCAGGGAGCCGCTTTAAAAATGCGGGATATTGAAATCGCGTTTGAATGCGCGCGCACGTTTACCTTCACAATCGCGCGTAACTCTGTAAATATGGAGCAGCGGCAACCGTTATCCAACTGAATTACATGTTTTTTATTTAAATACAAAGCAAAACGACAGTGGAGGCGTAAAGTAAACGTAGCGGTGGCATATTCTTTCCTAATCATCCTAACCACTCTGTCATGGCAACATTACGAGACTACTTTTCGCCTTGACGAGAAATCTCGTCACAGTTTAGAGATCTCGTCACACCCCTAATAGAAACTTATTGACCCAAAGTTTTTGAACGATAGTCTATTTTTCAAGGTACTTTTTTTTCTCCCTCAAATATGACAAATTATTCATCGATGAAAACCAATAGGTTTTTGAGGAGTTGCCCCACATGACATTTTACAATTAACCTTGCTGTACTAAATTATTTACTATTTTTAGAGACTTATTGGCCTTTTCACAGTCATGAAGGTCTGTAGATGCCCACTCTGTGATATCATTTCCTGTTTTGTTTTATTTTTTCTGCATGTTGGTTGCACCAGATGTCTTTGTGACAAGTATTTCAGTGGGGTGTGCATCATGCTTACATCCTGCTGGCTTCATTGGAGACAGAAGAAGTCTGGACATCATCCACTGCAGTGTTGAAACTCTTTATGTTCTCAGAGGAATACAGGCCAGCGGGGTTATTGTACAGGTTAGTGACCACCCTGGGACTGCCAGAATTGAATGGAATAGCACTCCTGTTATGAGCAGAGCCTATGGGTTTCACCTCCTACAGAAAAATACACCAGGAATAAATCTCAAAAACACTGCAAACTAAAGAGAGAAGTGTAGTTATAAAAGTGTGATTCACCCAAAAATGAAAATTCTGTCATCATTTACACACCCTCAAGTCATTCCAAAACTGTATGGCTTTTACCCTTACCTTTATTTATAAGAACATTACACATTAAAGGGTTGGTTCACCCAAAAATGAAAATAATGTCATTTATTACTCCCTCATATCGTACACCCGTAAGACCTTCGTTAATCTTCGGAACTCAAATTAATATATTTTTGTTGAAATCCGATGGCTCAGTGAGACCTCCATAGGGAGCAATGACACTTCCTCTCTCAAGATCCATTAATGTACTAACAACATACTTAAATCAGTTCATGTGAGTACAGTGGTTCAATATGATTATAAAGAGACAAGAATATTTTTGGTGCGCCAAAAAAAAACAAAATAACGACTTATATAGTGATTGCCGATTTCAAAACACTGCTTCATGAAGCTTCAGAGCGTTTTGAATCTTTTGTGTCGAATCAGCTTGGCGCATCAAAAATATTCTCGTTGCTTTATAATATTAATATTGAAACACTGTACTCACATTAACTGATTTAAATATATTTTTAGTACATTAATGGATCTTGAGAGAGGAAATGTTATTTGCTGGCTATGCAGGCCTCACTGAGCCATCGGATTTCAACAAAAATATCTAAATTTGTGTTCCGAAGATTAACAAAGGTCTTAAGGGTGTGGAACGGAATGAGGGTAAGTAATAAATGACAGAATTTTTATTTTTGGGTGAACTAACCCTTTAATTAGCATTTCTGTAAATATTAACCAATATTAACCAACTGGCTCATTTCCAACTGTAGTCCTTTGCCTAGGTGTTAAAAGAACCATAAAAACATTAAAATTTACATAAAGGTTTGGAACAACATGAGGCTGAATAAATGATGACAGAATTTCATTTTTGGGTGACCTATCACTTTAACACACAGAAACAAAGCCAAAGACAACAGTAGGTCAATTAAAAAGGAACGTAGTAATATAAAACTATTTAGACCAGAATAAGGATTTCTTTTTAAAATAAATGTAGATATTTTAACCAAGTTGATGTGAACTAAGACCATTAAACAAAAAACAGACATGGAAAAGTTTTGCCAATTGCTAAGGTTTTAATGACACTGAAACTTTCCTCTGTTAACAACATATTTAGCAGTTGTTTCTAATTATGTTTCACTCTCTGCTTGAATCAGGAAACATTTATAACACCCAAACTATGTAGTCAAACTCCACACACTTCCTATGATCATTCGCATTCTGACCCTAAATTTCCAACTTAGCCTGCAGGATGTGGGTCTTGCGTCATGGCTTTGGCTGATAAACTCTCTGGTCTCCATGGATAAGGCTTGTTAAGACATAAACAATGACTTCACTTTGGCAGGCTATAGTGGTGTGCCTTTATTTGTTTAGCAGCTATATTCCTGTTATGTATGACAGCCTCAAGCACAGCGTATGGCTTTAAAGCTTTTAAAAGCATTTAAAAATCCCTCAGCTCCCAGTTAACCAGGGCTGAAACCCACCTGTGTTTCTGTATTTGCCAGATTCATCTTGTATGGATTGGTCTTTCCTTCTTCACTGACCAGTGGGGACCACATTTTTGACTCTGATCTAAAGAAAAAAAAAAAAAAAGACCAGTGAGAGAGTTTTGGGCAAGATGATGCAATTGTACTGAGCTTTTATTGTGCAAGTTTGAAAGGCATAAAAACACATTGGATTTTCTGTCATGTATTGAATGTTGTTACAAATTCTGCTGATTTAGACTTGTCACCAAGGTAATGTTATCTAGCTGATTGACACATATGAGAATATGTCGAAATTGTTAGAATGAATTGTGACAGGCTTCAGTAAAAATGAGCTGAAATTTATACCCAGCCACATTTTACAATGTATTATTCTTTATAGCTATTATAACTAATTCAAAGCGTATTGATTTTTGTAACACTTAATGAAAAATATTTTTCTAGTACAAATAAAAATCCTTACTGTTGAGCCAATCTCCAACTCATAAAATCTCCACATCCAAACATTCAGCATTCATTGCAAAACATTTTTAAATGGGAATCTCTATAAAATGTACTAAAAACTAAGAGAGGACCTCAGTACAGGGACCAATGGAGTAATGGCACCCTAATGGTAAAAAAAAAATTAAATCTAGAATGTCTGGAAAATTATAATTTTTCATTTGTTTGTTTTTTAAAGTAGTTGCGTTATAATCGTACTTTTCTGTGTACTCTACATACATGCATTTAGCAGATGCCTTCATCCAAACTGACATACAAAGAAGAAAAAAATAGTATTTAGTCAAAGAGCCAACAATATTCGTAATAAAAAACACCTGGTTTATTAGGCAAGACAAGATTACTCATGGCTAACGATACATGTTTGATCATTCAGACACACAACAGCATGTTCCCCTCACCTGTCAATGGAAAGCACCATTTCCTCCATGCAGGCTTTGATTTTATTCTGTGCTTCCAGGTGAGTCATGCCGTCTGTTGACTCACCATCTATGGCCAGGATCATGTCCCCCATGCAAAGGTCAGCCTGAGCCGCTTTACTTCCTGGGGTCACCTGGAAAAGCCAAAAATAACTATCATCATTATCATAGTCTAAAATGAAAATAGGCTTTTTAGTGAATGCAGACAAATCAATGAAATTGTGCATTCTTCATGACCAATTATCAACTTAAGGAAATATGAAAGCATTTTGACAATTACTTTGGGTCAGCTTTCACTTGTTATATGATTACTTCCTCTATAAAGTGTAAGGGTGTGAAACTTTGGTTGTGAGAAGAAACTTTGTGGTTTAAGGTGCAGTCAGCAAGTTCTTATTTATGTTTTGCTGTCTCTTATTCATCCCATTAGTACCAGTGGTTTTATATCAGCCTGAATGCACAAGGTTTGTTTTACGAACTGCTGCCACTTCATGCTGAAACCCTTTTTGTCTATTTTTTCTTTCATGATGCACATTCATCCAGGAGCAAAATCATTTTTACAACAATTTTTTTTCAAGCTTATCAGATTCCACTCTGCTTTAAAAGCTAGAGCATTTAAAGTGGCAGTCAGATAACATAACTGAATTTTTTTGGAAGGTAATATATTGTTATAGTTATCTTTATAGTTATTATTCCTGATGTAAATGGGCCTTAATTTTTACCTTGAGCGCTGACAGGAAGTGCTATATGAAGCAAACTTATCGGTAATGTGATCTCAACATGGCAGTGCCCATGATGGGGAGACCCACTCTATGTAAAATAAAACTTATTCTAGAAATCTGATGTCTGGAGGTTTCTTCTAATGTAAGTGTTTATCTGTTAATCTTTTAATTAATAAAACATATTAAGTGCATCTTTAAGAGTTGACAGACAGATTTTTGCAGTTGAATGCATACTTTTAAAACGCGCGCTTAAGTGTCATATTACCATCATGCCACGAATACTTGTAATGTTTTCAAATGAATACAGCCTCGGTCTATATTTCTACGAAACTGTATGGAATCACGTACAGTAGTTCTATTTACAGAAAGAATCTGATATCGTGTCTAGAGCTAGTTCTTCAAAAATGTGTTCGTTTTCGCTTCCATTTGTTTGACTGACAATTGCTCTAGACTACACGTAAGTTACGACACTGACGTTCCGTTCCATATGATATGGTCGCGTACATGACATGTGCGTTTCGGTTGGATGCTGCTGCATGCAGGCGTGGCGCGTTCTTGAGGAAGTTTATCCGATTTATGAAGCATACTATTGTGGCCTTGTTGTGTCTATGAAAGCCACCTTTTCTATTAACAAATCCGAAGTTAATTTCTTACCCTGGAGATTGTAAGAGGCTGCTCGAAATCTTTCCCTCCAACCAGACGGAATCCCCACGGTCCAGGGCCTTGTAAGACAACCCGTACAGGCATTATACTTCCAACAAGTAGCCTAAACGGCTGGCGTAAACGTATTGCTTAACTGGTGCACTGTAAACTGTGCAATAAAGTCTGTAGTTTCGTGTAACTGTAGCGGGACAGGGCGTTCACTTTGAAGAGACGATTGTCTGGGCGGAGCTTCCTCTGAAGTGAGCGAATAATGTCAGGTCTCTGTGCTGATAAGAGCTTATTTCCTATGTTTGTTTAGGGGTGGACCATTACGTCATCTTATATTGAAGTTTACCATGTATGGAAGAGCCAAATCCTGGGATTTGGTTTGTGCCACTCCCAATCCAGTCGAATTCCTGGCGATGGGGGGCGGGGGGCTCATAAAATGCTTTCCAGGACTTTGGATCACATTCTTAGCATTCCCAAAAAGCGAAGCAAGTGCAGAAGAAACGGGCAGCGCGCAAGCACAATGTTTGATTTATATTAAAGATGGTTGTGGAGTTGTACAAACTTTAGAAACAACAGAAGAAGCACCTCCATAGAATGGATACAGCTCAAGTGAAGACATGCTGCATCATGATTTATGAGCCTTTGAAATAATGAGGAGGACATTTCAAATGCTTCTCCAGACAGTTTTCAACAGGAGTCAAAATGTTTTTCAAAAAGTTTGAGCCTCAAAAGTGTAGGCTAACCAAAACTGTAGCCTACACACAACTCTCTCTTTCTACCTGTAATACATTGCATCACTTGTTACATGGGGCCTGTTCATATTTCGAGTAGAGTGAATAAATCTATTCTACCTTAGACTATTAATATTTTAAACAAATGCTCAAGGCCTCTTGTATCTCCATTTTTGGCTTTGAAGGAATAAGGGTGGTTCTTGAAAATGTAATTATAAGAACCCATTTTTATTCTACAGTCGTTTTCAGATAAATTTGGGACAGTGTGATTGGTAAAGTGGGACTTTAAAGTGGGATTTTCAAGTTGTTTGTGACAGCATAATTTATGATGAAGATGTTTCATGCTCAGTTCCTTTTTGAAAAAGTTTTGGAACCAGTGATAGCCTGCTGTGTTTTTGGTTTCAGAAAATTCTTTAATGGACCCTTCGCTAAGCCCCGCCCTTAGTTACTGTTGCTACGCCTGTCAAGCTTTCTGGCAAGTCATTTAGGGGTGTCAGACATTTTCAAGAAGACAATTGGTCATTTTTGGCGAACAGGTGAAATATCCGAGAGAGCAAGACAAAAGGGACTGCAGTATGCATTCGAGGGATATATCCACGACATAATATGCAACCGATTAGAAAATAATTTGATCAAAATTGAAGCTAAAGCTCCCAGCGCGAGCAGCAGCCGCCTCATACGCTGAGAAACACACAAATTGAGGAAAAGCTTTGTTCATCCACAGCAGGTTAAGTGAAATGTGTGAAAATAACCTAATAATTATAAATCAAACAGCTTATCCATAAGTCTTGTGGAATAAACACACGACGTTAGCCTGACCACTTTGCAATGATAACATTCTCCTGCTTATATTTTAAGCACGCCAGGCTAACGTAACTCCGTCTTGCCTTTAATCATTTTATTTCACGTTCAGATATATGCATTATGAACAAAGAACCGTCATTATTTCCAAGCAATGATGTGCTGAGTTAGCTAGCTAGCTAACCTACTCGTCAGATTGTCCTACCAGGCTTACTGCATATGCATACGTCAATATTACATCATTGTTGTCATGATAAATAACACAAAATTACGGTATATGCATTATTGTAAGGGTAGGTTTAGTGTTGGGGTAGGTGTAGATGTTAATAAAGCCATAGACCATGTTAATATCACGCTGGAAGCACAATCTGATGGATAACGTTAGCATTTTTCAGATTTTACTAACGTTACCTACTGTTCAATGGCGGTTTTCGGGCGTGGCTTAGCGAAGGGTCAATTCCATTAGCTTTTGCATATTTAGGGCCCGAGCACCGATGGTTCTTCTCCAAAATGGATCACTTTTTTGAGGGCCTAAACATGCTCGAAAACACATGAATCTTTGCACATGCGTTACAAGTGGTGATAATTTACATCTGATAAGGGTTTCAGAATTAGGTCTGGCACCACCTATAGCGCCACCTACAAAATTTCAATTAAGCCCCCTTCGCGCTAAGTTTCACAGGCAAGTATAAAAATCAGTAGACACATTTAACAGCTCAGTACCTACAAAAAAGTCTGTAATCTGTAAACCCAACAGGAAGTGAGATATTTTGAATTTTCTCAGCAAAATTTGTGCAGTTTTTGCCATTTCCAGACGTAACAAACTCCTCCTAGAGCTTTAATCAGATCATCATCATATTTGGTCAGTCTATTCTAAAGGCCTTTGCGACATTAAATTGCAAAGATCTAGAGTTTTCTCTGAAGGGCGTGTCTGTGGCGGCCTGACAAAGTTCGATGTTTCACCATAAAACAGGAAGTTGTTGTAACTCGGGTATACAATGTCAGATTTGCCCCAAACTTAGCCTGATAGCCTTGTGACATTTTCTGTAAAACAAAACAATTTCTCCCATTAAGCATGGTATTATCTTCTATTTAATAGAATGTCCCACTTTTATCTAACATGTTAAGGTAAATTGGGACAGTAACAATTATTCAACACTGGAGTCTGACAGCCCCTTCCCCCCCGCTACGTAATTAAAGCTGCGACAGTTGAGTGCATGAAGTGTCCAACATTCCACACTTTGTTTTTTCCGTTAGTGCATCATCCGGGTATTTAAAGTGTTCTTTTTCTTTTTGGAATTTTCAGTGTGAACACACTACTTGCACTATTTATACTTAAAAACGTCACAGAATAGTGCATAAGACGCACATTTGATATATTTTTAAAATACAACGAAGAAACTTACACATCATTGCATAAAATGTAGTTATCACATGAACAGATGTAATAAAAATGTAAATTGTAGACTGAAATACTGTATGTAAATTTAAACCTTAATTTTATTAGACTTAAACTATGTACAGGCACTTGTGCTTTCTCAGACATTCCAGTAGCCCCTCATTGCAAAACACTCAAGATCCAGGGGGCGGAGTCGGGTAGGTTAAGGTAAATGTAAAGTGGCAGGATTTGGATCTAGAACCAAAGGGTGGAGATGGGTAGGTTTAAAGCCAGGGGGCGGAGTCGGTAGGTTTAGGGCTATGGAAAGTGGGAGGAGTTTGATCTAGTGTTCTGCATTGAGGACCGTCTCCCCATTTAAGTTGATGTCCCACTTTTGCTGACTTCATCCTACATTATTTTGCACAGTTGCTGGCATTGTAGCCTAATACGTTATGACTATTTATGTAAGCACAACAAATGCAAAGATTGTTTGTGATTATGGGAGTGCATGTTCTTTTATTTATCTTTACGGCGGTTTGGGAATAAGTGTACATTGAAGTAGGCTACAATGTGTTTACTTTTTCAGATAAACTATTAACTCTGTCTTAACTTTTCAATTAAAAAAAAAAAATTCTATTTTCCAAGTAAAATTATGATGGTTGCTAAACAGATAGGATTCTGAGTCAGAATGGTTCTGTAATATCGTCCCAGAGGCCTATCTTATCTGTTTAGTAACCATGGTAATTTCACTTAGGATCTCATTTAGAGCACTGAACTTGAATGATCTTAAGACTTAAGGCAGAATGTTTTGGTAATACAGCCTAGGTAACACCCTTCCTAGTTTAACCCTGCTTCAGCACACCTGCCTGTAATTATCAAGAAGTCTGTAAGTATTTCAGTAACAGTTTCAGGTATGCTTAACTAAACCATGCAGAATGTAAGATCTTCAAAATGAGATCTTTGGCTTACATGGACTAGTGTCTCCTCCTCAGATTCAGTGTGCTTTATGGACCTTCTTCACTGGGTTAGGAACATGCAATGTATTAAGGAAAATTTCTATAAAGGTAAATGGAAGACTGATATATGTTACATTTCCACAATGTTCAAAGAGTCAAGTCAAGTCACCTTTATTTATATAGCGCTTTTTACAATGTAGATTGTGTCAAAGCAGTTTTACATTGATAACTGGTACAGTTAAACACTTAAAGAATAGTGTAAAGAGTGGAAAAAATAGAGAAATGGATTAGATGTCAGTTGAGTAGAGATGTTGAATTATGAGTCACTCCCTCAGAAACTGTATCAGAAACCTCATCACATCAGTTTTAATGCCAGGGTAATAATATACAGTGATATAAATTTACATTAAGTGTTTTATAAATTAAAATATTTATTATTGCAGAATGCATCGTCTGTGATAAAATCCCATAAATTTAAATTTGGCTTGCAATAAGAAATTGTGCAATGTAAAATAAAGTGGTAACACTTTACAACAAGATTCATTAGTTAAACATTAGTTAATGTATTAACTAACATGAACTAACCATGAGCAATAAATTTGTTACTGTATTTACTAGGCTAAACTCAGTTAATGAAAATACAGTTGTTCATTGTTTGTACATCTTAGTTCACAGTGCATTAACTAATGTTAACAAGATTTTAATAATGTATTAGTAAATGTTGAAATTAACATTAAAAAAGATGAATAAATGCTCTATAAGTGCAGTTCATTATTAGTTCATGTTAACTAATGTAGTTAACTATGTTATAATGAAGTGTTACCAATAAAGTAAATAAGTAGGCTAATATGAACAAATAAAATAACATATCAGTATTACAAAATAAGAAAAACCACAATTATGCAACATGAAATAACACTACAGAGTAAAAAAGTGATAAAAATACAGACTTATAAAAAACTAACACACCACACATACATTTTTTTAGTGTTTTTTTGTGTGTTTTTTTTTTTTTTATGTCTCTGTCTTGCAGACCCAACGACATATGTTGACCTATTTATGAAATATTATTTCATTACACTGGATGGATTTTACTTTGATATAAAGTTGTTTTACGAATAAATACGTATATAAGTAGAAATGTTGCCTCTCTATAGGCTATAAATAACAGAGGACGAGATTAAATACTTTTCTTTATCCCTAACAAACTGAGTTAAATAGAACATTTCATAAGCCTCTTGGCGGCACCACCGATGCATAATGTACGAGCTCGGAGTTGAACTGCCCAAACGTGCGATGTAAACTCATGACCAACAGAGGTCATCCTCCTCAACCCTTTTGCACTCAAACATACGGATAGTTTTGAAATGTCTGTGTTGTTTTCGTTTCCACTTACTTTTTCCGTGATGATAGCACCGTGAGCGACAGAACCACAAACACACTGCTCGTTCTCAAATGATAGCCTATGTGTGTTTGCGTTCGACCTCAACAATCAAAGCGTTTGAGCGCGAGATCAAAACATTACTGGAGTTCTGTAAGTTTATTTATGTCTTATAGAGAGAGAGAGTGTAGCCTTCTTACAGCACACGAAGCAGATACACAGTGTTCAGCCTGCCTTATAAAACCGATATTTTAGTGTTTGCTTCATGAGATAACAGTATAAATATAGAGAATTTCTAAGTTCCCTAAGCTGTTCTTTTTTAACATTGTTCCTCTTTGTCAGTGAGCTCTGCTGAAAAGCAGAAGTAAAGCATGTGACCTGAAACTAAGTATGAGTCGGTGAAAGTAGCGACTCTGTGTTGTCTTTAAATCTTGTGGTCAGGTCTGAGGCCCCTCTGCCCCTGGTACCCCTCAAAATATGCCATGAGCGAAGCTAGAAAGGTGTCTAATGATGTCATTGTGTGGGACTCAGTTCGCTAATGACAGGTGAAGCTCGCGAGCATGTTGTTGGAAGACGTCACAGTGTGTGGGGCCATGGTGACATTTTGAGCTGTTAACACCTTCTCCCTCAGTCCCTCTCCCCCACCCACGGGACTTTGACGCAGTTAGGCTTGACCAACAGTAAGAGCAGGTGTTCAGTGTGGCCAGATCCAGATAGAGGATGATGATAGGGGCAGGGCATATTGTATGTAAAAAAACAAACAACCAAAAAAAAAAAAAAAACCCAAAAACAACTGAATAATGAAAGTATTTAATACAAGGCTTAGGGCATTGATATCCGTTATTAAATAAATAAATGTTAAGTAAAATGTCAAATGTTAAACTGAAATTGAATACAACTTTCCTTTTTCATAATATTTCATTCAATTATTATTATTATTCATTGTCATATATCATTATTCAACATGTTTTGTTGATCTGAATACTTTTTAATAAATGTTTGTTTTTGTTTTCTTATTAAACTAATTCAATTATTTAATTTAATTAAAAATTATTTATTTCAATTTGGTTAAAGTTGTAGATTTTTTAAAATATTTAATTCCATAAATATTATTGCATAATATTTCATTAAATAATTATTGTCGTTTTTGTCAGCTGCAAATGTACAAACAAACTTTGTTTTGTTGACCATTTTATAACACTGGATTTAGTTTACAAAAAATACTGTTTATTAAATTATAATTACCTATAATTATTAATATTATAATTTATCTTATTGAACTAATTGAAGTACTTTAAGTTTAAAGTTGAGCAATTTTAACACATAACGTTTTACAATGCAATCCTTGATTGCTGCTTTGGGAAAAATTGCCAAACTGTTGAACTCACAAAAGCACAAAGCGTAACATTTCCTGGTTATGTCAAGTGTGTAATGTACTACTTGTAGTATGTAGGAATCTGTACAGTGTGTTTTTGCTTGTGTTATTTATTCAGAGTGAGTGTTCGAACGTGTATGAGAGCAAAAGTCTGTGAAGATATGGCATTGAGTGAAGAAAATACATTGGAATTTAAGAACTGAGTGGTGATAAGTTCAGTATATATCAAATTCACCTCAGATCAGAGGCACATAATTTGCAAGCACACAGTGTTCACTCAGGTCTCTCTGTAGGGTTATAGGGATTTTCCCTCTGTGCTGAAATCTGAGATTCATTGTACATGAGGTAAGCATTTCAGTCAAAAACACACAAGCAATATGTAATTAGACAGTCCTTCAGGACAGTTACACCTCTCTTTCTCCAAACAAAACTGTTTAATGAGTACCATTTAATTTGCAGTCATATGAGGTAGATTTTCTTGGTTGCAAGTGAATTCTGAAGTGAATCCGAACGGACATGATGACCTTTGCTTTGGTGTCCTTTATAAGACAGTTGGAATAGTTTGAAAGTGCCGTGTTTTATCTGCTACTCAAATGATTTTGTTTAATTCGTTTAAAAGTCGATTTTCAGATTCAAACATTAATGTTCCTATATGAGTCCATCTTTTTTTTTTTTTACTATTATCAATAGTAAAAATCGTTTTATCAATCCTTTTCTCTATCTTTATAGAAAATAAATCACTGTATTTCACCGGCGCCACATAGCACACTTTGGCACTGAAGCTTTCATTCAATCACCATTCATAAACATTCAGTACATTATTAGACTGTAATTTGATCTTTCCTTCAGAACTTCCTCATTCTCCTGGTGAGAGCAGCAAACAAGAGAAGGCAGCTCTGTGAGGCGTGTCATCCATTTCCCATCACGCAACGATATGTGTGTTTGTGTGTGTGTGTGTGTTCGTGACGAAGGACAGGGGGAGGAGCTTGACTGGAACTGAGAAGTTTGGCTCTGTTGTGTTTTGCCCTGGCTTTGTTCCAGGGCATAAATGCTCTGACCGAACATGCATGATTCTAAGGTAGACTCACTAATGACAAATAGCTTTGGAATCCCTTTTTACTCCAGCTCAGTGTTGAATGCAGGGAACCAGATAATGATATTGTGTTAAAGGTTTATATGCTCTGGCCAGGAGCCAGACATCTAACTCCTGTTAAACAAAGAAACACTTACAGATATGGCATATACTGGAAAAATAAGTAGGAGTATATGAGTATTATATTGCAACTGCATCACTGTGGTCATTTCATCCCAACGCATTGTGTTTGACCAGAATCGCCACTTCTTTTTGGTCGATATGATTTGAAAATATAAGTTGTTGTTATAGTGTTGGTGGTTATTATTTTCATCTTCTTCATTAGTTCCAGGAAGGTAGAACAAACAAACGTCACTTATTTAAGTGTTTTCCCCTCAGATCTGTGCGATTATTACCTCATGATGGTAGTTATGACAACATGAGGTTTTTGATATGATCAGAGGAACTCTAGAGACATTAACCTTTGCCCTCATTAATGTGCATAACAAAAAACATTTTCTAATGATAAGCAACTTATTAAAATCCTACCATAATGCTTGCGCTTTTCCTGTATGACTGAATTTTTCTGTTTAGGAGCTGCATTGTGGTTTGCTACAGACAGACAGACAGGAAGCCGCAATTTTAAACGGCATTATCTTCCAGATAAGACCATAAGATGAGTCTGTTTTCAAGTTTGTCCTGTATTCACAGGTGTTGACGTCTCTTTGGGGAAAGCAGCTCTTGTTGCCTCTGGTTTATTCTGGCTATGAACCAAACCACGCAATTTCAAGAAATGTTGTGAGCGTTATTGGAATATAGAATAAGATTATGATAAACTCCATGTATTGACATGCATACTATAAATGTTTACCTAAAATGAATGACTCACACCATTGTCCTATGATTGTTCCTGCTTTTGTACAAGATTCAAGCATTTTTCTTTGAAGCTTAAGTTTCTCTTTGGCACAAATAAATGTATTAATCACACTGTTTAATGGACATAATTAAATTATTAGGCTATTGTTATTGCTGAAAGCTGCCAAATAAACCATGTCTATTTTTTTTTGAGTTTGTTCATTTAGCATGTGTGGATGTTTTATATAAAATAGCGAAGCGAATCTGCTTATTCGTAGGACATCCATTCCAACATAAATCAAATTATAAACTAGATGTTACTTTATTACCTTAATTTTTCTTACTCTACTCTGCTTTCACCAAAATATTAAACAGCACAACTGTTTTCAACATTGAGAATAAAAAGAAATGTTTCTTGCATACCAAATGATTTCTGAAGGATCATGTGACTCTGAAGACCGGAGTAATGATGCTGAAAATTCAGCTTTGCCATCACAGGAATAAATGGCATTTTAAAGTATATTAAAATAGAAAACAGTTATTATAAATTATAATAATTTTTTCTCCATATTACTGATTTTACTATTTTTGATCATAGGAAACTTCTTTCAGAAACAAATGCGCCAACCCCAAACGCTTGAATGGCAGGTCAATATTTTTACAGTATTGCAACTTCTATCACCTAAGGAGGGTGGTGGTCATTTATGGATTTTATCCCTGTTGCTCATTTGTAATTTATTATCAATTCAGTAATTCAAATTGTTTAACTGATGGTGTTCAGGCCATGCCCTGTATATGCAATATCCCGTTATATATGCAATCATCATCATTTTGTAATGCTACAGTACTGAAACGACATAAAAGAGAAACAAAAAGTAAGAGTATATTTCCAAATTGTGGAAAAAAGTGAATCAAAAACTAGACTAGGAAGTCAAAAATTCCCAAGTTTCAAAATCAATTGAGTAACTCATCAAAATAGCAATGTGTTTCTATGCATATATATATATATATATATATATATATATATATAGCCCTGTTGGGAGTCGAAACCTCTTGAATGACAAGGACTGCTTCAATGGTTTTCATATTCTCATTAAGAGCATGTGTCAGTTGCATCACCCCTCCAGGTCACAAAACTCCAAGCTGGACTGGAAAGACCCCTCTTTATTCTTATAACTGAAAATAGGAAAGGAACTATGTAGACCCAAATTAGAGAGTTTATTATTTTATTTACCTGAACTTTGGGATGTGAAACAGAAACATATTATGCAATCAAATGACCAGTATGAAATAAAACAAACATTTGTCACCTACACATAACAGTATTGTAGCCACAAATCAGCTCAGAATGTAGCAAATACCACATAACAAAATCCATGTTCAGTAGTACAAACTTTCATTTTATAAAAATACAAAATTCACCCACAAAAACTGTGATGTAAAAGCAAATTTTACAATTAGCACAAGTGTATGATGAATAAAGTAAAAACAGAATGAGACATTGGTAGTAGTTTTCTAAAGCCATAATATTACTTTCGAGTTACCAATGAAAGACCTTGTTTGAACAGTTTGAGAACCTTGGATAAGAAGCATGTTGTAAAATGACATAGCCATTACCCAGGGACAATTCCCTGCTAGTTCCAACCTTAAGGAACACAATTCTCCTGCCATACTTAAGTGTTTGTGGACAAATGGTCCCAAACATTTCCAATATGACCATCAGACGGTTATAAATGTTTTATAAAATCTCACTGCCTTACCAAATTGGTGGCAGCATCTTACAGTATTTCCAGGACAACAAACCCTCCTGATCTTCAGAAAAATACATTCAGTGAACATGAATCGGAGCCTTTGTTTAAAAAAAACAAAATCATGACCATTTAGAACACTTGTTGATGGAATTCAACGCTATTCTGGGAAGTACTGCCAGGCGTAAGAATCAAGATGGCTGTCCTGCCCCATGCTGCTGGAAGGATACTGTAACTGTGAGACCATCTGATTGGGCCCACTGGCCTCCATTAGCCTCATGCTCTCTGGAGTACTTACATTGGGGTTGGTGCAGTTCAGGAGGGCGGTGAAGGACTGCACACACTCTGAAGAAGAGGTGCAGGCAGGCCCCAGCACAGCCATGTTGCTCAGCCCTTGAGTTTCCTGCTTCAAGTGCTGGTTTCCTATGAGGTTTTGAAAGAACTCATCATCTATGTTGGGTGTATACGGGTACCCCGTTCCCAGTGACCCACCGGTGCCTGTTGCTCCATTCTGTGTGCTTTGAGGCTGTTGGGAGCTAAAATTAAACCAGGGATGGGCTCCTTCCAGTCCTTGTCTTTGAGATGGCTGCTGGGATTGCTGAACTTGCTGGTTCGGTTGGTCCTGTCGAGACTGGCTGCTGGTTGGGCCATTGGGTTGAAGAATCTCCAGATCCAAAGGGGTCAGTTGAGGCAGGCTGTTTCCACTATCCCCTGTGGTGGACATGTTGGGACTTGGGTTGACCTGCTGTAGGCCCACCCCATTACTAGCTCCGTTGCTGCTGACTTGACCGGGCCATGCTTGACTGAGTGTTCCTGGTGTTGGGGTTTCTGATAGCGGTGGCATCATGGGGCAGGACGGAGGTGCTTTGTGATATTGATTTGGGCGCACCGCTCCATGGTTGGAAGGACGATAACAATATGTTGGCTCTGTAAAAAGAGTATGCTGTGTTATATAATTATTTTGTCTGCGTAAAGAATATTTTCATGTATTATTTAGTACGAGCTACATGGAAAGTGGCCTGCGTCTTACCGATTTTGATTCTCTGATTCATCATGTTGGTTGAAGGCACAGCTTTTGGTCTGTTCATGAAGCTCATCGCTCCTTGAGAGAAGCTAGAGAACGACTTCATCTGGCTTTCAATTTTACGTTTCTTCATGTCACAGCCATATGGATCTGAAAACAAAAAAAACGATGCTCATTTTTTGTCTGCCAAATCGACCATTAAAATCATGTGATGCAATCAACATGCAAACATGCAGAATAAATAAAAGAAAAAAGAAATTATATCATGATCATTTGACCTATTTATGACAAGGCAAGCTTAGTTCAGGTTGTAAAATGTCATGTCGGGCGCCTCCTCAAAAATGGTATTTGTGAATTCATAATTCATAATATTTGTAAAATAAAAAATAAAACAAAAATGACTTTAACTTTTTTTAAAAGTTCTTGTCAGTTATTTAATTATGATGCGAGATTTAAAAAAATAAAATAAAAAATTTAATTTTTTTTCAATTATTAATTTGATATTTGTTAAAAAAAACATCATTCATTAAAGAATATTTTTAAAAACATTTTTGAAAATAATGAGTACTTTTTACTACCACCAAATTTAAACCTTTCTTGAAAATAGTGTAAAGTTTTTCCAAAACTAAATGAAACCTACATGAATACAAAAAGTACATTTCTAGGAAGTTGACGCATGTGTTTTAAACCATATTTTAAAAATATTTTCCCGTCTGTTTATCGTAGATACTCTTAGTAGTCACTGACCCACTTGTAACAACAAAGAAGACATAGATCAAAATCAAATTTTTTTACCTTTGTCGTCGGGGAGGTATCTGAACTCCATGGGTTCACTGACCTCCTGGTCCGTGGGACGGCGCAGCTGCATGCGCACTGTGACTGGGGCTGTGATGTTGGTGTCACAGTAGGCGGGAGTCTTGAACACTATGGCCACTTGCCTGTGTACATCCGCCTGAGAGAAAGAGCCTTTGGCCTCCCAATTCTGAGTGAAGAACCTCACCTCAATGTCATCTAGAATGAGGTGATGTTATGGTGTGAGAAATGAGTTAAATGAAAGAATGGCATGAAAAATAAACTGGCAATGGAAATGGATAGATAATTTTCAATAAAATAAAATAATAAAAGGATGATGAATAAAAGAAAAAGACATGAAAATGATTGAATAAATGACTAATAAATACAAAAATTCATTTCAGATCTCTAGCTTTAGCTTTTTATTTTCTTTAATAAAGGTGCTGTAAGCTATTTTGCAGGCTGTAGGCCTGTGATTTTTTTAGTCATTCAGAAGAGGTCTTGTCAATCATTCTGACTTTTTGGTGATGACATTTTGGAGAAAGGATGTTTAGTTTGAGGGATAGGGGTGTTCTTATTCTAGTTAGCAAAATAGCTGAAATTGGTAGCTGAAAATAGCTGTAAAGATTTAAAACGGTCCTGTACCTTTCTGAACTTTATCGCAGAGGAGGAAAATCTCATCACCTCCCTTCACACTGCCACTGTTCTTGTTCACTCGGCAGATTCGCAGTTCGGCTGTGTTCGGGGCCCCTGAAAAAAGCACAGGCTTTGAGAATAAGGATTCGAAAGTCAGCTTTAACAATCTTGAAACACAGACACGCATTGCTATTAGCAGTAGGAAATAATCTCTCGCCTTCTTTGACTTTATCTTAGTATCTGCAGGCACAGCCACACTTGCAAACATTATGTCCTGAGACTAAAAAAAAGCAGTCAAACCTGTCATGATTTAGACAGTGAGGGCGAGGTTGTTTATTGCTTCCTCTTTTTCTGGGTTTGTACGAGGTTGATTTCATATTTATGGTTAGATTTAACAGCTAACCATATTAACGCTGGCTGCAAATATTTCAGGTCAAACATACCTACACATGCTTTTTTTTGAAACATCTACGTTTTCAAGCTCACATTTTCTAAACAATAAGTCTACTTTACTGTATTGTCATGAGTACAACATGAAAGACTTGAGAATCAGCCTCTACAAGCAGATGAAAGAGTTTTAACCATTAACCAAGTCATGGCATGAGCTTTTTTTATCCGCTCTGACTTATTTAGCATCGCACAACCACAAAAAACACTCTGCATGCACTGCTGTTCTGCTCGCGCTGTACAACACTATCACGTGAGGAAGTGTTGAAATGGACCGTGCTCACTTCCTGTAGTGTGGGATGTGGCCACTGACAGCCCTGTCACCTAAGCAATGCATTGCCACAGCTATATCTTCAGTGACTTGCATCATGCCAAACAGTAAATTAGTCAAAACTGACACAAAACTGTTGCATTCTGAAGGGTTTCGCCAAACCACTTTCTTCTAAATCTAAAATATAACTAATATAGCAGATACTGAAAACCAGTACCTGTATTAAAAGCAAAAGTTTTGTGTTTTCTCTGTATAAAATTGAATTATTAATATTAAATAATCCTAAGACTCAAATTAGACTCACTTGTTTTTGAATTATAATTAATTTACATGAATTTTAGAACATGATATAGAACAATCATTTAACAACCATATAAAACTCCACAAAAAACTTTTAGCTTATAATAAATGTCACATCTAGCTTGGAATGGGGTAAAATTTAAATTACAAAAAAATACTATCATTAGTATATTATAGTAAAAAAAATACTGTAATTTTGTTTTATTTATTAAATCAACAAACTAAAGCCAATGCAAAAAGGCACAGTAATATATAAATAAAATATTAAAAAATAAATAACTATTCCCATACGCATTTTCTCCCTCATTGTTTTTTAAAATATGTTGTAAAGATATTATATAAAATAATAATAATAAAAAATCTTCAAGACAAATAAATACGAAAATAATCAGAATAAACCCCCCCACTTCCTCTTAATACAACATGGTTGTTGAAATCATTATTAATATTTTAAGATTGACCCCCTCATCCTTAGTGAAGTGTAATACTAGTGACACCAAACACAACCCAGGTCTGCCGCTGAACAAAAACAGGTTGCCCCACCCCAAATTCTCATCAGTAGCTGAGTCAAAGTTATGTTGTCAAACAAACAGTTTTGAAGTTTGTTGCTATGCAGAAATGACACACTTCACATTTAATGCTTTGTGCTACTTATTTGTGCCAACTCACTGTTGTCATAGATGGGGTTGGAGACGATGGGAGGCAGCATGGTGTTGTACATCCCGGTTTCATCTTGCAGGTAAATTTGGAAGCATAGACGCACCACGTTCAGATCATACTCCTCAGTCTGTAGCAGCTGTTCCCGGGGAACTGTGGACACAAAACACACGTTCAACATTGCAGTGTGTGCAAAATCCATATCAACACATTAATCACAGGTGTAATTTGTGTCAAAACAGAACAGGAGATATACAGAGAGTCATGTGAATGAGTTAAAAGGGGAAGAGGGAGAGGAAAATGAAACAGGCACGAGAACGAAAACCAGGTCAGTTTGTTCAAAACTAGCTGACACACTTGAACAACTTGTGATTATGTTTTTAGAATTTTTAAATTATGAGATTTTTTCATGATAATAAAGCATTACCATCTCATTACCATAATGCAAAAATAAAATAATAAAAAAATACAAAATAAATAGTAAAGTTCATATTATATATATATATATATATATATAAAATATGAAAAGTATTAATATTCACCGTATCGCATCGAGTTAGAACTTTTTTTTCATGGTATCGTATCTAAGTTAGAAATTCCAGTATTGTGACAACATTTATATATATATATATATATATATATAATGCCTCTTTTTTTTATTGCCATCAGTTTGAAGATTTAAATATTACAGTATTTATTATATTTTTAGTTTATTTAAATCTTCAAACTGATGGCAATGCAAAAAGCAGCATAATATACAGTGTTTATATATATATATATATATATATAATATAATATGAACTTTACTATTTATTTTGTATTTTTTTATTATTTTATTTTTGCATTATGGTAATGAGATGGTAATGCTTATATATATATATATATACGAAAAATATCAATATTCGATACTTTTCATGGTATCATATCGAAGTTAGAAATGCCAGTATTGTGACAACATTAATATATATATGAAAATAATCAATATTCAATACGTTTCATTGTATCGTATCGAAGTTAGAAATTCCAGTATCTTGCCAACATTAATATTTAATGTTGTCAAGATACTGGAATTTCTAACTTCGATACAATATAGTGAACTAAATATAGTGCTGTAATGCACCAAATACTAAATCAAATGATATATTATTTGAACATAGTAAAGTTTATTTATTGTGTTGTTTTGCATTGCTTTTAGTTATTTTTTTTGTAATTTTTTATAATAATTCATAGTAATTTATGCAAAATATATGCATTTATTTATAATAAAAAATAAGTAATTCATATAGTCATGTCACAGTAAAAAACAAAGTGTGTAATCTCTCTATCCTCTGCACTCACTCTGAGATGACAATCTGAGGCACTGCATCAGGAGAGACAAAACAACGGGTGTGGCCACTTGCGAGGGCCTCTGTGTTTAGTGGCATCCACCTCGGACCAACCGCAACGAATCTTAATATAAAGCGTAAATGGAAAAGCAAGCAGCATGTAGTGCTCTTGCAGATTCTACTCGGCAGCATCACCAGAAATGCCACTGACACATCAGCCTACAAACGCACAACCACCCACACGGTGTTGGTGTAGACATTTCTCAGTGTGTGCCTCTCTGCCCACTCACACTCTCAGGAGTCTGTCTCTTTACACCCCACGGCTATCCCGCCCACAGCCGTGACGAGCTTTGAGAGCTCTGAGGTCACAGCAGGTGGAAATATCACAGCGGGTTAGAAAGAGAGTTCGAGTGACAGAGTATCACTGACGACTCTGCAGTGAGGGGGCCGACCTCCTGACGTGAAGAGACACCTCTGTTCAGGCCACAAGCCCAGAAGTGGGAAAGAAAGATGGAGAGGGAAGGCGAGCAAGTGAGGAGCACAGCAGACAGATGTAAAACAGACAAGATGTGTAGCGAGGTAACAGAGGAACAGAGATAAAGTGGGAGGAGATGAGTGGGTGCTGAAGATAGCAAGAGGTGGAGTGTGAGAAAGGCAACTGCGAGCAGTGGTGTGGTCATGTTTATTTGCGTATATGTGCGCCTCTGGTTCTGAATTTAATGAAGGCAGAGAGCAAGAGGAACCGGCGGACAGCAGTTGCAGGTGGGGGATGATTTAGGTTAGCGTGGGCTGGTGGAAGGTGAAGAAGAGGGTGAGAGCTAGAGAGAGAAATGGGGGCAGGCAGGTAAAGATTCTCCATTCTGTGGGCATACCACCATTCCCAAGCCTCACACTCATCTCTCGTCACCTGAACCCACCATCTGTGACATCTAACACCATAATGAGCAGAACACCCACTCAGCACCCATCACAGCAAACTCAGCTATGGGTAACCTCAAACATTCTTTTTCGCAACATGAAATGTATGCCTACTAATTGAACTAATTGTGATTACTGTGATCACATATTGTAATCACATAAATTCCAGTCACATATTGTGAATTGTAAGCAAACATAGGAATGTTCAAATGCACATACTGTCGTGATGTGCAGTTGCGCAGAATTTGAACGCTCAGACCAAAGGTTTTAACATGTGGACACTAAAATAAATATATTACTTGCAAAATATTATATTATATGAATAAAAATGAAGTATAAATAGGAGCGCAATACTTTTATTTAATCTATATTACATATAAATATATATTTATATAATAATATTTTCTAAATTTTTAGTGCATTTGTAAATTTTTTAAAGTCTTTAAAGCCTTGATATTTTAAAGAATGATTTCAAGTCCAATGTGAATAAATTATGTCTTTTTTTTAAGTTATTGGAGTGTGTTTTACAAGAAAATAGTCAAGATTTCACGGTTAAATTCAATGTGACACTTGACACACTTGTAATTGTGACATTTACTAGCAATTTCTGAGTGAAAACTGTTTCAAATGAAATCATACACCAAATGTTTTTCAGTGTATGAGTATTAAACCGAACATGAAACAATTACATCATTAATCCAAATTACTGGTATGACGATTCATGATCAGCTACACTTTCATGTTTGTGACAGCCCTAACCGCGAAATGAAAACCTTGTTGCAAAAACACACTATTACCTAGTCAATAATTGAAATGAATGACAGTATATACTGTATTTGAAAGCGTCATTATTGAAATTATTGTGGGATAACGTCAGTGCAAATGAGGTCATTGCTGGCAGGTCATCCTTTCAACACATGACCAAACTTCAAAAGTAATATCAAAACTAATCTCACTACGACTGTCACCATGACTAATCTACATAATTTCAGGGGACTGTTAGCGTTATGCAGCCAAAGAAGGAGATCTTTATTTGGTTATCACAGCAGAAGTGAGAGCTGTGCCTCAAACAGCCCGTTACCACAGAGAGCATCAGTACAAGCATGCGGAAGCAAACACAGATCCAAAGTCACAATCTGATATTCCCTATGTTCAACCAATAATTTCTCAAATATTGTTTGGCTAGGCAGTGGAATTAAACTACATACTGATTATATACCAACTGCTGACATAATGTGACATGCTTGTTGAATCAATTTACAGTACAGTCTAAAAGTTTGGAACCACTAAGATTTTTAATGTTTTTAAAAGAAGTTTCGTCTGCTCACCAAGGCTACATTTATTTAATTAAAAATACAGTAAAAAACAGTAATATTGTGAAATATTATTACAATTTAAAATAACTGTTTTCTATTTGAATATATTTCACAAAGTAATTTATTCCTGTGATGCAAAGCTGAATTTTCAGCATCATTACTCCAGTCTTCAGTGTCACATGATCCTTCAGAAATCAGTCTAATATGCTGATCTGCTGCTCAAGAAACATTTAATGTGTACAATTGTACAAAATATTTGTGTACAATATTTTTTTCAGGATTATTTGATGAATAGAAAGTTCAAAAGAACAGTGTTTATCTGAAATCTAATCTTTAGTAACATTATAAATGTCTTTACTGCCACTTTTGATTGATTTAATGCATCCTTGCTGAATAAAAGTATTAATTTCTTTCATTTCTTTTCAAAAAAATAAAAATAAAAATTCTTACTGACCCCAAACGTTTAAACGGTAGTGTATAATGCTACTGAAGCTTTGTATTTCAGATAAATGCTGTTCTTTTGAACTTTCTATTCATCAAGGTATCCTGAAAAAAAGTACACAACTGTTTTCAACATTGAAAATAATCATAAATGTTTCTTGAGCAGCAAATCAGCATATTAGAATGATTTCTGAAGGATCATGTGACACTGAAGACTGGAGTAACGATGCTGAAAATTCAGCTTTGCCATCACAGGAATAAATTATTTGTCAAATATATTCAAATAGTACACAGTTATTTTAAATTGTATTAATATTTCACAATATTACTGTTTTTTACTGTATTTTTAATTAAATAAATGTAGCCTTGGTGAGCAGACGAAACGTCTTTTAAAAACATTAAAAATCTTAGTGGTTCCAAACTTTTGGACTGTACTGTATATATAACACTACATATAATATCATAAGAAAGCCTCATTTCAAAGTGCAAGCAAATCAACCAAGCGTTAAGTTAACACTGCAGCATATCCAATAGCTACTCAATACTTCCAGTATCATTATGCCACTTTTGCGCTTACCATTACACCAAGTACTGACAAAGCACAAATAATGCCACTTCATTATAGACTTCCGTATCACAAAGATGTTGCTGATTGTGCAAAAAATAAATAAATAAATAAATAAAACATTTACCTAGATAAGTTGCTTTAAATATCTCCACCCTGTTATACTTTCCTCCCACACAATAGTTTGCATGGAATTCCTGAAGTATTTGGCTGTTTGCATATTCAAGGCAGAAAGTTATCTGTTACACAAAATTGTATAGTTTACAGTTCCTCTTGACATTCCTCCCTATCTGAATAAATTCCCCATGATCATATGCCGCTCAATACCGCAGCCAGTTTTGCAACATCTTCACTAAATAAAGAGAAGTGGTTCTTTCTCTACTCTACCTGCATTGTCAGATGATAGTTTTTGTCATACAGTATCAAACGCAGAAAAGACAGAAATGTGTAAGCATTTGTGATTTTAACAGCGTGATGTTGTTGACTGTCATATAAATACTGTGTGTCTGATAACGAGAGTGAAAGCGAAAGAAACTGGGTCGGTAATAATGATTAGACGTAAGAAAGGGCGATTAGAAGGCCGAGATGGAATCTGCAATTTTTATTAAAGCTGCAGTCTGTAACTTTTGGCACTTAAAGGGTTAGTTCCCCCAAAAATGAAAATTCTGTCATTTATTACTTACCCTCATGTCGTTTCACACCTGTAAGAGCTTCGTTAATCTTAGGAATACAAATTAAGATATTTTAGTTGAAATCCGATGGCTCCGTGAGGCCTGCATAGGGAGCAATGTCACTTTCTCTGTCAAGATCCATAAAGGATATCCTAAAAACATATTTAAATCAGTTCATGTGAGTACAGTGGCTCAATATTAATATTATAAAGCGACGAGAATATTTTTGGTGCGGCAAAAAACCAAAATAACGACTTATTTAGTGATGGCAGATTTCAAAACAATGCTTCAGAAAGCATCGGAGCACAGTGAATCAGTGTGTCGAATCTGCAGTTCGGAGCGCCAAAGTCACATGATTTCAGCAGTTTGGCGGTTTGACCCGTAATCCGATTCATGATTCGACACACTGATTCATTTATGCTCCGATGCTTTCTGAAATAAGTCGTTATTTTGTTTTTTTTGCCGCACCAAAAGTATTCTCGTCACTTTATAATATTAATATTGAGCCACTGTACTCACATGAACTGATTTAAATATGTTTTTAGTACCTTTATGGATCTTGACAGAGGAAGTGACATTGCTTCCTATGGAGGCCTCACGGAGCAATCGGATTTCAATTAAAATATCTTAATTTGTGTTCCGAAGATTAACGAAGGTCTTATGGGTGTGAAACGACATGAGGGTAAGTAATAAATGACAGAATTTTCATTTTTGGGTGAACTAACCCTTTAAGCGGTTAATAAACAAATCTCCATACGTATTGAGGAAGAATATTCTAGTCGGAGCTACTTCTCTCCGTTTGTGTCTATAAACTGGGCTACTCTGCAGCAGTGGCGAGCCGACCGTTCTAAAATAGTAAGAATATAAACACTTAATATAAGTAGTGATTCAGGATAAGACAAAAATACAGTTTGGAAAATGGATTCATGATGTACTCGCTCTGTATATAAATGTTTTACATTTTCAAAACAGAAAAGGTTACGGACTGCACCTTTAATTTCCCCCAATTTGGGGGGAAATTTGCAGAATTTTGGAATCTATTTTGGGCCTGGAGAGAAAATGTGGTGTTAGATCTCACCATTGAAGGGGTTGATTCCTCGTGAGAACCTCTGCATTATGGCATCTCTCACTTCTCTTCTCCGTACACACTGGATGCCCAGGTTCTGGAAACTAGGAAAAACAAATAAACAATCTGTTAATCCGTGTAGTCTGATTTCGAGCGCCCAGATTTGATTGGTTCAATATGGTATTGGTAATGGTATTGTCCGCCTTGAACTCTGATCCCAAAGACTAAAGTTTACAGGAAGAGTGAGGTTAAGAACTAACCATACTGACATACTGTTTAAAATTGAGGGCAGACTGGAGCTCTAAGGCTCTCATTTTGCATACTGGGGGAATCCCCTGCATGGCTCCCTACTCTGAAACAACATGCTTCTTTAAAAAAAAAAATAAAATAAAAAAAAAGAAGAAGAATGGACAGCCCTTCGGAAGAGAAATGTGGTAGTGTGTGGGCTGGAGTAATACGGAAAGCACATTGGAATGGCTTTGATGTGGGGCATAGAGATGTTTCATTTCATTAAGAGGAAAATAGTAACAGAACCAAACGAGATTAGAGCAAAACATGCAGATAATATATATTAAATCAAAAGGTTTTTAACCACATCAAAATTATTAAGACATTTTAACATTAAAAGCATCAACTTACGCAATGACCCTACGTTCAGGTCCAAACTCTGCCTCGTAATAACCATCCTTGCAGTCCTTACCCACTAGGTCATGGGGATGGGGTTTGTATGGTTCGCTTTTGGTCACCAAGGTAACACGTACTTTTCCTTTCACGTTAACATTTAGTATCTAATAGAAAGCCATAGGAATAGAGACACAATTTCTTACTAAGTAAGTAGGCTAAGTTTAATTATACAGTTTCTTGGTGGTGTAAGCCTTTAAAAGCAGGTACCTGAATGCTTGGGTAGGTTCTGTTATTGTCAGAGCTTCTTTCTCCCGGTATGCTGCCCGCTGAACGACCCTCACATTTGTACCTGAAGCGCATGCCTCTCTGTTTTGGCTGCTCGAAGATCTGAGCACAGGGCTCTCCCACTGTACAGAAACCGTCAAAATAACATTAGTCTCAGAGATGTGAATTTCATTAATTTAAATATTCAAAATGATTTAAAAGCATGTTAAAAACTTAAATTAGCTCTGTGGCAGCAGATAGGCTCACCTATGTGCTTATATCTACTGTTTATTAATATGGCAACACTAAAGATGCATAAGAACATTGCAAAGGGCTCGAAACACCTGCAGAAACAACTTTTGTCTTTCACAGAACCTGACCATAACCTGACCACAAACAACGCAGCCTGCTGGTAAATAATTTCCCGCTCTCTGCACCTGTCAGCACAGACATTTTACGTGCTCTCCCAGGTGTCACTATGCCAATAAACATGTATACTTAATCATAATTTCGTCAAACACCTGCACACACAGCTGGATTTGCCATGCGATATATTTGGTTTTTAACACGCTTGCTTCTGACACTGACACAAATAGGTGAGATCTATTCGCATATGCATTCTTACACTATGAATTCTGATAAAATAAGCTGGGGAAGATATTAAATCTATGGCTATTATGCATGAAATATATCCAATGCATGATAGTGTAGTGTGCAGATGTCACTCACTACTGCCTGTTCATGAAATTTGTCACTTACAGGAAGTCATATCTTTATCAAACAAAAGAGGAAGTAATGTAAGAAAATCTGAACATTACATCGGTTTTATGAGGGCAACTGGGTGACGTTTGAACATATTTAATGAGTGATTAGTCAGAGTTTATGATCCACCCTAAACTTAACTCTAAACATGATACTAGTATGACACAAATGGATATAATGTAGGCTACTTACTTAGATTGGGGTCCCTGTGCATTGAGAGGGAATGCACTGTACAAGAAAGCATGAATAGAAGAACATAAATCAATATAGGAAATCAATGCATTGGTATTGTAGAAAAATTAAAACAAACATGCAAATGAGAATAAGAGAGCTGAAACAGCTTTTAAAAGTTCCTCATTTTTATTTCCTGGTATTACTTTGTCCCTCATGTATTCATGTACTGATAACTCATTTGATTTGTTTAGTTTACATGGGATTTTTCTTAAGATTAGAAGCCTCATCTTTACAATTTTGTTTTCAGGTAATGGGAATCATACTGCATTTCTTTAGCAAGAGCTTTCTGTAATTGTACAGTTGCACAAAGATAACTGCTTTTCATTCCCTATAAAATATAAAACTGCAAGCTGTATGTTTTCTTAAGTAGAATTTCGATTAAAAAAATACAGAACATGTTACATTGTAAAGATGACAAATTACATTGTGAAGATTTACCATCTCAAGACAACAGAAGACAGCATAAAACAGAGTCATTATTATTGTGACGGAGTCTATATAATAAAAGTATAAGTTGGCAGATTAAGTATCTTTAATTGGCTACATAAACAACTCATTAAACATAACCACGGTGCTGTTCCGATTCGACTATCTATCACAGATATTATTTGGAAGCATACTTGAATTAAATCGCAAAGAGCAAGAAAGGGACCGTAAAAAACACAGTTACTTGATTAACTTAATAATACAGGTACTCACCAGACATATTATGCGAACACCCTTGTTTTAGGATTGTCTTACGTCCGAGCTCTAAAGTGCTGAACAGATATACAGTAACACTTCAACACAGAAGAGTATTGACTGGGAATTCCCCACTATATACAATATGCCCTCCCACAGACCAGATATATGCACGCCCTTCTCTATGGCAAGCCGGTTTAACATTTAATCCCAATTTACTAGTAATAATTTACAATACAATGATCCCCCCCCTCATTTCACTAACTATTTATTAGATGCTATTTATTAGATGTGTATTCTTTTGCTACCACTCACTATTCCAAAATTGACAAGTAATCATTCCATTGTTACTAGTAAAAAAAAAATCACATTTTGCCTTTGAATTTGATGCATTTTATATCTGCTGCTGATAATATTTTTAGTTTTACTAATAACTATTCTTAAGGTGCAAGCAGGGCTTGAAATGAACTTTTTTGCTCACCAGCCACTGTGGCTAGTGGTTTTCCAAAGTTACTAGCCACTCAGCATTTTCACTGGCCACAATTTTGATGTTGGTAAATTACATTTTATATGATTAAAGTTGACTTTGTTATGCTTAAATTACTTTATTTCGAGTCATTTTACTTGATTTAGAAGATTTAAAACCCTTTCAAACTTTTAAATGCAGATTGACCACCTAAATCAAGACTACATTGTATATCAGCTGGTATGTAAAGATGGGCAAGAGGTGGACAATATGAGCATGGGCTAATATGAGAAATTTTATTTAATTATTTGTGTTAGGCTATATAAAAGAACAAAGAAGCTAATTACAAAAACAATAGTAAATTAAAAATAATCTTTTTTCAGATACACTAGGTTTATAGATACACATATAGCCTACATTTATTGAACATCTTTTGTTGTTTGATTAACATTAATGACCTATTTAATTGGGCAGCTGAATGCATGGACGTAACTGACGCATATTCAGTTATTACTCACCTGTTTACGTCCACTTAAGCCATAATAACCGACTGTATTCACGCGAGATACTCCACACGATGGACATTTAGACATCTGTGTGCACGTGTATTTGGCTACTCAGGCGCGAGGAGAACTGATAGCGTTCGCGACAGAGAGAGAGAGAGAGCGCACGCGAGAGAGCGCTTCTGTTGTGTGTAATTTAGCGCAATTCCGCCTATCCCTCCTTCACTAACTGCATGTAAATAACGAATTGTGTGATTGGATTGTAATGTTGTGCTACGACGATCTTCGACGATCCCTTGGCTGTAAACTGAAATTATATTCAACCCGCCAAATTGGCTAGTGGGAGTGGCTGTCTTACCCGCCACAGCTGAAATCTACCCGCATTTGGCGGGTTGGCGGGTGTTAATTTCAGGCCCTGGGTGCACGTATGTAATATTTATTTACTGAGTAGCTAATATTAAGTAACAACATGTACTTTAATATGGGGTTAGTTGCATGTAATTATGTATAATTTGCTCTTATTACTGCAGTAAGTACATGTAATGTAACAAGGACACTAAAATAAAGTGTTACACTATTCAAATAGTTTCTCCAGTTTTCCTAGTACTAATTGAATAGGCACTAGTTTGTCACTAGCTATTAACTAAGATTTTTAATTAACTATAGCCATTCTGATTAGTCAGTACTTATAAAGAGTAAAAAAGAAATTGCTTTTAATGAAATTATAAATTCAAAATATTAGTAGTAACAATTGGGATAGATTTGTTCTCATAAATAGGTACTACTAATATGTAAATAAATAAATACTAGTAAATACTGTAAAAGACACTAGGTGGATAGTTAGTAACTAAGAAATACTCAGTAAGTGCAACAACAAAAGCAAAACTTTTTAAAGTTGTGAAAAGGTTGTGGAACCCAATCACCATTTTTAACCTTGTACTACATTTGTCATCATCATGTTTGTCCTTCAGACATCAAAATAAAGTGTTTTTCTAAAACATAAAACAGCAAGATAGAAAGATATTAGATAATTAAAGAAAAACTTAAACATTTTACTAGTGTTCTCATCATTTAAAGGGGACACACACACACACATATATATATATATATATATATATATATATATATATATGTGTGTGTGTAAAATCTCTTACCTTTCTTTTCATGTAAACAATTTGCAAAGTTACAAAGCAGAAAAGGTCCACATCAAAGCATCAAAGGGAGTTAAAATGTTCAACCAAAAACACCAGCCTCAAATGCCGTGGCTGTGTCCGAAATCGCATACTCTCAAGTAGGTACTAATTTTAAATAAGTAACTTTGCAAGTATGTTCTATATAGTATGAATGTGTGTATTATGAATATAATCTGGACGTACCACATTCGGCATGTTGTTATTATCATTATCAGCGTCAGTTGCGTCGCTTCACTGCCGTTCACAAATCCTCTCCCCACGGGCTCATGGGATTGTAAAGTGCCCATCGCATGTGCACTTCAGGGGTACTTTTTGCCTACTCTTTTAGAAGTACTGTGAATTTGGACATACTTATTTTATCTCAAACTGTTTTTTGCATACTATATAGTAGGGAACTGTGCGATTTCGGATGCAGCCCTTGTCTGTAATCCTGCTGTTACTTCCGTAATGTAGCTACGTCACCATGTATTTTTGCACAATGCTGCATGCTGGCTTTTTTGGCTTGCCCTCAAACAAATAGTTGTAAGGCCAGGAAAACTTAATCACTATGGAAAGACTTTTTCACTGCAAGGGCAAAGCATCATTACATGGACTTCCAAAGACTAGATCAGACCAGTGGCGGCGTTTCACAAAAACGTAGGGTATGGCATGATTCCTTCTGGCCATACAACAATGATATTGCCAAGTAATCATATTATATCTAAACAAAATATGGACAAAAATCCACCATACTAAAAGAATGGATGGAGTCCACGGATATTCAGATTTAACAACAATCCGAAATCTATGCAAATTCTGAAACAGCCCTAAGCCTACACTGTGTCCCAACCAGACATGAAGCAAGAAAATATATCTTTTTCATGTTAATCAGTTTTGTGTACTAACCAGCCACAATGGTGATACATGACAAATCTGTTTTACAGTTTCTATTTCTGCAGTGCATCTCGAGTCTGGTTTGGGCAGACAAATTACTTGCTGCTGGAAATCTTATCGCATTGTGTCTGGTTAGGACATGGTGTTAGGCCGTTTAAATTAGCTTTTCAAAGCTCATGATGCTCATGAGTATTTATCCTGTTTTGTCTGAATGCCAAGGTATGGCAATTGCCTTACTCTGCCATATGTAAACACCATCCCTGGACTAGACTAGGGGATAGTGACTAGAAGCAAAATAAAGAATGAATGAATAAATAAATGACTAAATCAATATATAATCACTACTGGATTAAATATTAAACAAAACTACTAGCAGCTAAAAACAGTTAATAGTTGAATGTTAATACGGCTTGCCATACTCTTCAGCGTACGCACAGCCAATCCAACGAGGGAAGTGCATAGTGCGACGACAAATTCAAATTAGCTAGAAATGAATTGAGATGCCAAGGTGCTTGTAATAATTAATGCGTTTACTTTTTCTTGTTTGAAATGGAAAGTAAAGACATACTTTTTGAAATCCCATGAAAAATTTGATTTAATACAATAAGTTTCACTTCAGTAAGTCAGACACTTGGGAGTTTCTCACTCTTTAGGTTCTCCTTCATTTTGAATTGAGTAACGTTCATTTCCCATCCCTTTAAGAACAAAGGACTTACTTTTGAAAGAAAAAAAACCCAAAACGAACATGACCATTATTCTGACAAATTAACTCAGTGGGCATTTTTAAAGAGATTGAATGACAAGTATTATGATCATATTATTCATTAAAATGGACGCCTCTTGACGCTTGTATTTACTAAAGTTCACGCAACTGATCAACTCATGTTGAGGGTAATCCCCTGCACGCAGTGGGAATCTCCCATGAACAAGGAAGTTTATTTCCAACAACAGAGAAAGAAAAACTTCGAGAGAATTTACGCTTTGACTCTAAACTGTCAATAACAAAAATGTTTACCCATATAGTTATTCGCAGCTTATTAGTTAATGACCTATATGAGGAATAGTGGTCAACGCAACATGAACGTTTACAACTTCACTAGTAAGATGTACGTCACAGGGATCGCCCATAGGCGGTGATGTCATCTCAAGCAATGACACCATTACTTACAACTTGATAATCTACACAGCATGTAAAGAGTATATGTCCCGTTTTCTCTTTGAAATGATCGCTGTCATGAACAAGATCGTTATGAAAAAAAAAAAGACAGGAGCCATTTGGGGTTTTGTGAATTTTATGTTCTCAATGTAAAGAAGGCAGTTTACATTACATACAAAAATACCCTTTCAAATACAACTTTTGCCCTACAAAAAGAATATGACAAGTAGATTTTTTTTTTTTTTGAAATTGTCCTAAAAGGTAACAGGAAGATTCAAACTGAGCGATGAAATGAATTTCTAGAAGAAAAAGATGTCAAACTGCAATACCTGTGATATAAAAAATTATAATGGTACAAATAAATAAAATGTTAAGAAACCCCAAAATGGATAGTAATCCCATGTTCTCTGTACACCCCAACAGGGCAGGACAGTAGGTTGTGGAACGGAGAGTGGAGAAGAAAAAAAAAGAAAAAAGAAAAATTATGGAAAGTGGGCAGAAATCTCATTAGTCTCTGTTCTTAAAGTTCAGGAGACACTGCCATTCAGACCTCCATGGGAGGCGCAGGGGGTGACACCCTAGACACAGGGAATTACAATCATGCACATGCACACGCAAAACCAACACTGACTCGTTTATCATTTAGCAAACTCACTGTAAAACCAAACCTGCTTTGAAATGTTGGCCCAACAAACCTCAGATCTAATACTGTTCTTTTGTTCTGAGCTGATAATGAAACTATGGAGTGGCAGCAGCGTTTGGGATTGGTTTTTAGTAATGCTGGTCCATCTACACACTCGCACCCCACAAAAAAAGGTCCTCCCAGAAACTGTACCAGAACCAATACAGCGATTACAAAAAGACTGCAAGGAAAACCTTTGGACAAACAAAGAATCTCATTTACAGTGACAAACAGGACAATTTTTTTTTCAAATTTTTTTGTTAATAAAAACTACATTAAGGTGGCATAGAAAGACTAACAATGATTTTTAAAGTTATTTACAAACTACATCTACTGTACAGGTTGTTTCAAAAGCTCAAATAGATGTCTAAGCAAGCATTCTGACACAGTAAGGAAAAAAAAAAAAAAAAAAAAAAAAAAAAAAAAAAAAATCAAAACTTTACACTAACTCTGTAACAAGCAGGAAGACCAGCCAAATATCAGTAGCAGTTTAAAAGCAGCACTGCTGTCACACAAGTGTGGTTCCAACTCTTTAAGGGAAAACCTGTGTAGACAAATGCTCAAGAAAAGGGAGGGGGAAAAAAAACAGCAACAGTAACAATTCATGTCACCTGTAGATAGCTCACTGTTATCGGTTGAGAGTGAGCCTGATTGAATTTTTAATCACACGGAGGTTGTTTGTGGGGATTGGGGAAGATGCATCCGGAAGCTCTTTACTGGGTAGTCTCTGAAAACACAAAGACTAATCAAAAATAATTTCAATTTCAACATCAAATTATGATATTGCATGTCAATTACCTGTGATCTTGATGTATCAATTGTTGGTATTGGCATAGGTTTGGTTGCTGCAAGACCCTCCTGTGTCAAAGAGTTTTTTTAGTTTTATTTTTCAGCAAACTGGTTTTTGCACAAACATTGCGTGACGTCTTATTGTGTTGATGTAAAAAAACAGTTTCGGTTCTAGTGAAATGATCCAATTGTGGTTTATACCTGTGGCTAATGCAATAAACATGAATAAAAAAAAAATAATAAAAAAAAAAAAGCACTCACCACTGTTTGCCCATCTTCACCATCCACGCCATTGCTAGTTGGAGGGTACGGTTCTTTAAAAGCAGAGTCATCAGAAAACACCTAAAGCAAAAGAGTTTACATTCACATTAAGGTATGCTTGAATTTTTGTAAAACTTGGCCTGTTTTTTGCATGTGAATGGTATAACATATGCAAATAAAGAGCTTTGTGAGACCTCTGTGTCTTTGTGCCTCTTAGGTGGATCCTCCAGAGATGGAGAGTGAGGTCTCTTTGGTGCTCCATTGACACTGTTGGGCAGGTCAGTTGGGCTAGGGGAGGAAGAGGTAATGCGTGGTATCACACTGCGGCCCACCACTGTAGGAATGGTGTTGCCAGTTGGAGGTGTTGGAGGCTTGGCAACTGGAGTAGCGATGGGCTCTGAAAAGAGAAAGTACTAGGTGAGTGGAATCAGAATAAATGTAGCTTACAAAAACACCAACAAATGTGTTTCCCCAATAGAAAAACAGGAACAAGTTAGCTTACTGGAGCCGATGACTGGTATGGACATTCCCTGTTCTGGTTTTGGAGGAGACAGTTCTGATGTTGGTGGGCTGTCCATGAATACAAGGACTGGATGACTGGATGGGCTGATACTACTGACCAGGAAAAAAGAAAAAAGGGAATAATAAGATAAAAGATAAATGTTCATTCAGAAGCAGAAGGGTAAGAAAAAACCCACTGTCAACATAACTAACATAGGTAATTGTAAATAAGTTAATTTAAATAACAGCATTTTGACACTACAGCTAACATATATTTTCATATTTCTTGTGCTTGAGAATGAGGTTATAAAATTAGCTTGACCACAAAAAACAACAACCTGCAATTTGTGACATTTGAAATGTGTGCACTGAAGCAGGAGAAGAGTAATATCTAATTCTTGTTTTCTCTTTCAACACCTAGACCTCTTAAGAGCCTGCTGGCAGTAAAGTGTGATACTTTAAATTGAAAATGCCATTTCAGTCCCTTGGGCAGATATTTGGTATTCACTTAAAATCTCACAATCTTTCAGAAATCCCCTAGAAACCTTTGATGTAAACCAGCTAAATCAGGTACAGTAAATCACAAATATTTCATCCCAATCAGTGACACTACCTGTCTTCAGGTGTGGCGACAGGCGGGCATGGATTGCTGACTGGTGTTGGCGAGCTGAACGGGGTGCCGATGTCTGTGTCCCTGGAGCTGTCCAGCTGACTGCTATCCAATGAGCAGCGCTTCGACCCACCACCATTTGAGCTCCGGTTTATATCTCCCAAACTCTGCCAAAAAGCGGGATAAGATACATATATAGCTTCTTTAGAGACCAATAGCATTGATCATTACTGTAAACACTATAAGACTATGTGGTTTTACCTTCTTCTTCCTCTGAACAAGTTCAGGAGGCAGGTAATGATGCAACTGTTTCTTCTTCACATGTGTGGCCTCAATAGTCATGCCATCCTTCAGCATGTTGATGTTGCTAGCCTGCCTATAAACTACAATGAAATCCAGCTTTTAGACATTAAAGGTGTCATCGAACGTTTTTTTTACAAGATGTAATATAAGTCTAAGGTGTCCCCTGAATGTGTCTGTGAAGTTGCAGCTCAAAATACCCCACAGATTTTTTTTAAATTAATTTTTTTAACTGCCTATTTTGAGGCATAATTAGAAATGCACCGATTCAGGCTGCGGCCCCTTTAATTGCTCGCGCTCTCCGCCCCCTCCTGAGCTCTCGACTCTATCATTGCATAAACAAAGTTCACACAGCTAATATAACCCTCAAAATGGATCTTTACAAAGTGTTCGTCATGCAGCATGTCTAATCGCGTAAGTACAGTGTTTATTTGGATGTTTACATTTGATTTTTGAATGAGTTTGAGGCTATGCTCCGTGGCTAACGGCTAATGCTACACTGTTGGAGAGATTTATAAAGAATGAAGTTGTGTTTATGAATTATACAGACTGCAAGTGTTTAAAAATGAAAATAGCGACGGCTCTCATCTCCGTGAATACAGTAAGAAACGATGGTAACTTTAACCACATTTAACCGTACATTAGCAACATGCTAATGAAACATTAAGAAAGGCAATTTACAAATATCACTAAAAATATCATGTTATCATGGATCATGTCAGTTATTATCGCTCCATCTGCCATTTTTCACTGTTATCCTTGTTTGCTTACCTAGTCTGATGATTCAGCTGTGCACAGATCCAGACGTTAATACTGGCTGCCCTTGTCTAATGCCTCGATCATGGGCTGGCATATGCAAATATTGGGGGCGTACACCCTGACTGTTACGTAACAGTCAGTGTTATGTTGAGATTTGCCTGTTCTTCAGAGGTCTTTTAAACAAATGAGATTTACACAAGGAGGAGGAAACAGTGGAGTTTGAGACTCACTGTATGTCATTTCCATGTACTGAACTCTTGTTATTCAACTATGCAGAGGTAAATTCAATTTTCAATTCGATGGCACCTTTAAAAGACCCCAAGTGTCCTCAGCTACATATAAAAAAACAAAACAAAAAACAAACAAACAAAAACAATGGAGGAAAACAGAAGGCTGAGCAGCTTACCAGTATCTGTGAAGGACTGGATGTCGTAGGTCAAGTCAATATTCACACAATCAGAATTGTCCAGTTTTTTGAAGCTGATTCCAATAAACCACATGGAAACAAATTCATTCCTGTGAAAAAGCAGTGTGCAAATTTATGAACAGTTTTTTAATTTCTATTAAGTAGTCTGTATATAGAGGCCATTAGATATCAGCAAAATAAATATGGGCATTATCAAATGGTGATTAATGGTGATTAAAGCTGGATATAAAGATATAGATATAAATCTGTGCAGGACTGCTTTGCATTTACAGGAATCATTACCTTATGTTCAAAGATTTGGTCTTTTACCAGAGGCACTCATTATGATAAAATCTTATATTTTGATGTGCGTCCAACAAATTCCAAATAAAAAACGAAAAATGACAGTAAAAACCTTTTACTTGTAAGTTGTAAAAATTTAATTCTTTAGGTTATGCAGAAATGGTACTACATGTTTATTTGAAATGCAGACCATTTTCACTATGAAAGAATACAAGACTTTAACCCTACAAAGAAAACAAAAACAAACACTATTTCGTGAAATACCATTACTGTTATTAAATTACTCATACCTAGCTAATTTTTTGTTCACGCCACCCACCTATCTGTTACTTACTCATTGCGGTTCTCTTTTGACCCGGGAAAAGACTGTGGGTTGACATGGGCAAGAGTGATGTACTCATTGCGCTCCAAATTTCCAACCAACACTCTTATCTTTGACTCCACCAGTCCAATCCTGTAGAGGCCAGAACATCATTACTTGAAGAGTGAAAATGTGGAAATTGAAGAATGAAAACATTTTAGTACAAACCCATATAAGTAAGCCAAACTAAATGTCCTTTTTACTAAGACCAATTAAAATTAGAACAATTTTTGCATATACAAGAAAAGCAAGAAATGAATTTTCCTAAGCTTTTACCACTCAAGATGGTTTTCCTCAGTGGATGCACTGGCAGTAAGGACAATGTAATGCCTGCAACAAACAAACCAACATTAAATTGTATCTTTACCGGAACTGATCTCTGATATGACATTATGGATATCCACTTACTTGTACTTCTGGAAAAAGTTGGGAGGTTCAAACAACTTGGACCAGTCAGCTTTACCCTGAAGAATTTCATCTGTAACAGTGAGACCTTAAAACAGAAAAATTTGAAACATGAGCAATGGTCAAGGGAGATGGCCAATAAAGACCTGCTTTGATTTACATTACATACCATTCTTGAACTCTTCACTCATGATGGTGCGTGTGGAAGTAGACACGTTGTAGGTAGAGTTCTGTTGTGGGTATGCAGGTGTGATGATTGGCATCAGGTGATACCTGTCTGATGGATTCACCTGAAAGTAAAACAACAACAGATGGTATGGTGAAATCAGAAAATGCTTAAAAAGCCTGGAAAAACTGTATAGAATGAATATAAGAATACCCGTGGATCCCAGACGGGCAGATTCAAATTGCTGTCTTCAGGTTGTTTTAAAAGCACTGGGTTTGGCCATTCCCTGAAGAAGTAAAAAGAATGAATATGCAGTGAAGAGATGAGGGGGGAGCGGGGAAGCAATGGACATTCCATTACTACGGGATATGAACTAAACATTAACACCACACAATACATGAGGTTTCAGTTCCACCAAATGAACCACATGAGCTGTGACTTCACCATTTAGAGAAGACCAGAAAGAACTTGTGCACAAGAGTGGCGGCAACAGCATTTGGGTAGAGCTGACATGTTCTGGCCACCAGCATAGCCCAGGACACTCCACCCAGAAAGCCTAGCATGTTGGAATAGATTCCACGGCCTGAATGAAAAAGATTACCAAAAAGAAACATCATATAGGTCAGCGATTTGCATTCTTAACATGCTTTTAGCAATTGCAAGTTATAAAGTCAGAATTGCATGATAAAGTTTATTCTCGCAATTGTGAGTTTATATCACGCAATTCTGACGTTTTTCTCAGAATTGCGAGATAAACTCACAAGAAAAGAAACTCAGAATTGCGAGTCTATAACATGCAATTGTGAGTTTTGCTGAATTGTGCGATATAAACTTGTAAATCTGAGAAAAAAAAAATCCCTTTTTCCCCCTCACAATTGGACCTAACATGCAATTGCGAGTTTATATCTCACAATTCTGAGAAGAAAAAAAAAAAAGTCACATTTGTGACATAAAAACTAAATTCTGACTTATGTCCCCTCACAATTGCGATTTTATATCACGCAATTCTGATTTTAAAACTCGCAATTATGAGTTTGTATCTCGCAATTCTGAGGAAAAAAAAGGTCAGAATTGTGAGATATAAACTTTTTTTAAAGTATTTGCAAATACTTTATTTCATGGCGGAAACAAGCTTCCATAAATCCAAGATTTAGAACAAAAGAACAGAAGTTTCAATTTCAAACCAGACATCAGAAACTAGTGGTTAACATGCTAGGACACATTGTTCTGTGGTACTCATGAGTGTGAAGCAATTTCTTTCCTTGTCCCATTTCACCCTCTTCTTCTCCCCATCATTTCTGTCCTTCGCTACTCTAATCAAAAAAAAAAAAAGTCTCAAAAGGCAAGCTTTCAAATCACACACTTACGTTTGGCCCACAATTTAATCGCTCTCAATGTTAATCTGAAATTCTCTTTATTAGGCACCAAATACAGGATCTCATCTGTAACACGGCAACCTGCAAAACAAAAGGTAAATCTATGAAATAACAGACAAATTAGAGATCGACCGATATATAAATTTACCGATATTTTCCCTGAAATTTAAGCCTTTTACCATAATCGGATATCGGGTTTGTAAAATTGGATTTAATAAACGGCGCCATCTTGTGGTTGTTTTGAGAATTGTGCACAGGATCGCCATTACAGCGCATCTGAGGGGAGAGAGACAATGGCGTACTGCTTTGCTGTAATTAGTAAACTTTATTTAACATATCCATTAATGCACAAATTAGACTCGTTACATAAATGCCTGAAATGTAGCTGGTTTACACAGCTATACGAAATATAGACAAGCTCACAGAGTCACGTAAGATAATCCGTTAAGTCCTTTCCCAATAAAGATGTAACTTTGCATGAATTAAATAATACAGCCATTAATGAGCACATGTTGGAAATAAAAGTGCTAAATTTAATTCTCTCTCTGTTGTCTATGCTCATCATTAGTCTTGTGAAGTCGTCTGCATTTTGCTGTTCGCTCAGCGGGTTGATGCTCAGGAAATTCACCAGCACGGCCACTGCATGTAACTTTTAACAACTTGTTTAAAACACCATAATTATATAAACTTTTACTATGTAACTATTAATCTGCTAGTAAACATCCAAGTAAAAGCAACTCTATGGAAATTCATTATTGATTATCTCCGCGAGCGATCACAGTTTGAGTATAGTTCTGTGTAAATGCATAGATAAACAGCACTTTGTCAGCAGATATTTCATAATCTAGAATGACAAAAACAACAATTCTGATATAACATACCAGTTGAGAAATGCAATAAAATAAGATGTTTTGTTTGTTATATTCCAATATTCTAGAGAATATTTTTCAGTTATTTAACATTATTCAGCGAGTTATTCTTCACTCTTTTAAACACTATTAAACAGCTTATAAATCTACTAAATCGTTTTACATTTCTGCAAAGTTGATATGACTCCTGTCTTCAATTTATTTTCTCCATTTGAAAACAGACATTCTACATTTATTTTGCTTATTGTTAACATTAGTGTTGCTGCTGATGCCTTTTATAAATAAAATAATTTTTGTAATAAGATTAAAATTAACATGAAAGACTAATAATTTTCAACAAAAACAGTTCAGTAACAGTGCACTTTTTTATTTTTTGCACTTTTCTTAGACTCCTCCATTTATTGGTGTATAAATAAGATTTGTTTTGTTTTCTATGCAATGCAGGAGCGATTGTTATAAATAAAATAGTTTGTTCAGTTCAGTGGTGTTGTAATCGTGTCAAAAACAGAAGTATAACAGTAAATAAATATCGGTTCTGCATATTGGTTATCAGACACAATTACCAGTGCTTTAAAAAAAAAAAAAAATTAATATATCGGTCGATCACTACAAATTGGATTGTACATGTGACATTTAAATCATAAAATCTTGGAGAGTATTACCATTTAGACTGCGAATGCATCTGATGTCCAAGTTTCTGAGGAGAGAGTCTCCTCTCAGGTCCAGGTTATCAGGAATAGACTGTAGAGCAAGCCTGGCAAACAGCAGATCAATCTGGGGGGAGAGTAAAGAAATGGGGGTTACAATATAAAATATCAACCAGGCTTATATCATAAATAGGGATGCACCGATAGGATTTTATGGCCAACACCTAGAGAAAAACGTTGGATTATGCAACAGACATTATACAGCTCAGTGCCTTCACGCAGTTAATTAATAAACCATTGGTTTGTTAAATCAGCCTTTTTCATGCTATGGCCGATATGCCGATGGTTGTAAATTGATCAAAAATTGCCTGATAAATATCGGCGGCTGATACATCAGTGCATCTCTAATCATAAACAAATGAACAAATGCTTTACCTCAATGCCATCAAACTTGAATTTGATCACTGGCACAAATGCATCCTCCACAGCCTAAACAGGAATCATACACAAGATAAAAGGTCACTCTTAAAGCAGTGGCAGAGGTAGAAATTATGAGTAATGGAAAAGGTACTCACCCGTAGATCCTTAATCTCATCATGCCGTTTTAGTTTTTCAAAGAAAGATGAAAAAAAGTCAGTTCTTTCCACATGACGTGGGGCAACACACAAAGCATCTATATCAGCACCTAAAGAAAAAAAAAAAAAAAAAAAGTTGATATGCAAACTTAAAAGAAAGCCTTTTAAGGTCATTCCATTTCTTTACAATACAAGCAAGCATATTAAATATACCTTTTGTGTGCACTCCCAACCTATATGACCCAAAAGTAAAGATTTTGCCACCAACATTCGCTACTGCCGACGGTGGAAGGTTCTGTGAGGCAAAAGAGATTTTAAAAAGCGACTCATCATGTAACTTCTTGAGAACAAGTGATGTGATGGAACAGGCCAAGAGACCTATAGTATTAATTACCTTTGATTCACTGATTTCTGCAATCCACTCCTTCACAAATGAATTCAGCTTCCCAAGAACAGCAAGCCTATACAGACAACAAACATCTCTCATAGTCATCACAAACATACAAGACACTGTGCAAAAACTAGTTTGTAGAAGGCAAATTATACGGCTAATATTTAAATACAAGCCAAAGGATTTTACACTTAACCAGCAACAAATCAAACGATGTAAAATCGATAGAAGTTCAAAATTGTGTGCATGCAAAAATCTGTAACGTGAACAATTTGTGCAATTTCTTATTATCTCATGTTTTAATTAAAGTGAGTAAAGTGTCCCAAGGAATGGCAAGATTGCAATATTTTATCTAGTTTTTGCTTTCATGTAAGATAAAGCGCCATGTTGTGAGAAATCGAGTAATCAAATCTTCTCTTGAAATCAGGTCTTCAAACGACGCATTGGCGCAATAACTTTTAATAGGTACTCTCTTTAGAGCCTGCTTACAGTTAAAAAAATATAACTTGGCTGTCTATGAAGGTACAAAAAGGTATATGCTACATGACTATGAAACTTCAACACCTATAATGCACTGGGCTTGTTGCCATTCAAGGCCTCTCTGTCGATCCAACTGCAAGTGGTTAGGGACACAAAAATGCAATCTGTAGTTTTAACTAAATGTTTTGCATCATCTGACAAACTTGAGCAGATATCTGGATGCAAGTAACATGAAGAAAGAGTACATTTAAGGGCTAGATTGGGTTGATTGTTGGACTGTGTCAAAAGTAATAAAAAAAGCTGACACAATCACATCACAATCTCAAAGACCATAACCAATAAAGAACATTTTGCATATACACATATCTCCAGATATGTTGACTGTAAAGTTGCTTCAAAGGTTTATGTTTGTACTTTCATCAAAGACACTAGACTGATAGCAACAAAAAGGGTAGCAATAGACAGCAACAAATATGTGTCAGTCTGCAATGCCGAAACCCCTGTCTCTAACCACTGGAAAATTACATAAATGTAATCCCTCACCTGTGATTGAGTTCATCTTCACCCTCAAACACCCCAAATGGTTTCATAGCCTCAGTGAGCTTTTGAGTGTAGATATGGTCTATCTCTCTGGGAAAGGCCAGGCTGATTGAAGATGTGATGCCATAATGTTTCCGAGGCTGCTGCCCGCCAAGCGTACTGTCACCAGTCCTGCAAATGATGACATAATGATGACGACGACAATAATAATAGGGTCATTCTGCAATGTAGATACACTAAATATTAAGATTAATAACAAATCAACAACAAAAAAAAAAAAAAACCCTAAAGGCTTTTTTAAAAAATGAAGGGGTGCTCTAATCATGAGATATGACAGCTCAAAATACAATATACAATAAGTAATGCGTATAAAGACGGAAATGACTGCACGACAAATGCCATCTAGAAATTCATATATATATATACTTAAATTAATATAAACAATGTCAGATCATATTGTACTTTCAAAATATTCAAATGCGCTTCGTTTTAAGAAACGTAAACAAGCGCTGGAAGAACCGTGCATTTGTAAACAAAGACAAGATTAACGTTACTTGGCCAACACCACCAAAATACTTTGTTTAAATGCAACCGTCTAAAACACACGTGTATTTAACCACTGCAATGTATGCATTTATAAAATTAAAAACACACATTCAGGCCGCTTATCAGCTACAGTCTGCATTCTCTGACCGTTATCTTAATAAACTGGCTAAACTAGCCTAGCATGGCATTTTTCATCAACAACTACCCCGTTTACCCTACTAATATCACTGTGAGGCATGGGACACTTACGTTGACATCTCTTTCATGACCCTGCGTAGAAATATCCAAATATTTTCAGAACAAACGCGCAGAAAACATGTAAACTCAGCCAGCAGCAGCCCCGTCTCAATTTATAACAATAGTTGTTGCTCCAATATGGCGCCCACCGGACAGACATCTCCCGACATGCTCTGCGCCCCTGACACCAGCAGATGAATGTTTTCAAATATCAATCACGATTTTATTGGACTAGAACGAGCTGAGCAGCGTGCGATACGACTATCAAACACTGTCATTTTTTATGTTATTGAAGAAAATCTGCACTCTCTGGTAAAAAGTAGGAATCCTGAGGAGATCGGGGCTTGTTGTTATTCGGCTGGATATTATATCACAGTGGGTTTATAAGTCAAATATCAAAATATTGACATTTGTATAGACATTATTTTAAGTTTTTTTGTTACCAAAAAGCTACTGAACATTTCCACCGTCACTAGCCTGGACAAACAATTCTTTAAACAAACGATGAACAGGCAGAATCACGTGACCAACGCTGCGTAAGTACATAGTACAACAAACCCAATGAAACGAAGTAATGCAGAACAGAAATAAGTAGCATAAATGTCCTTCTGTGGAAAAATAGGCCCTCATAGGGTCTACTCCCCTATATTTAGTAGGTTTTAACCCCTTTGGCAGAAATAAGTTCTTACTGTTTATAATATTGTCAGTCTCTTATAGCCCTATTGACTAGGATACATTTTGTCTATGTTATAAATCAGATATCTGTAATTTTGGAGGCATGTACTGCCTGTGGCCTGCTTAATTTTTTTATGTACCGTGAAGACTTCACGGTGAAGTTAAAGATTTTAAATAGTTTGGAAATGGCTTTAAATTCCCTTTCAGACTCATAAGTCTTAACAACCTTCCTTCTGAGGGGCTCAGGCTTCCCAGACCCCCAAATATGCTTGTGTTGGGGACCACCATCATTTAAAAGCAAGCTTTATTTTTTTTGTTGTATAAACATTTTATACTGTGATAAATTATTTAATATTATAAATATAATATGTGTAAAATATTAAGTTTTTATTTAGTTGCATTATTAGCCTGTTTATCTAATTTATTTATTTTAATCTTCGTTATTATTTTAATCATTTTTAAAATAAATCAATGTATTGTAATCATGTATTTATTTCTAATAATTGCATTTATTTGAATCTCATTTGCATTATTTTTTTAGTAGCCTATATTTTACTTGATCTACTTTATTATTTTATTTAGCTATTTATTTTGATCTTATTTCTATTTATTTATTTGTACTTTATTTATTTATTTACTCTAAACGTTTTCACAGGCTCGCTACCACTCCCTTGAGGTCTCTTGGGGGTCCCCGTACCCCAGTTGGAAAACCCCTACATTTATTTACGAACAATTTAAAGGCTGTATCTACTCCATTTGATGTAGTAATAGTTTTAGTTAGATTCGAGCTTTAGCATATGTTGTGATTGAATCGATTACACACAAGCTAGGCTTTGGCAGGATAGCTCCAAAGAATTAGTGTGCCGTGCGTAATCGCTTATCCACAGCACCATCTAGTGGCTCTATGCCATGGCGTGATGACGTCCAGCAGCTCGCTAATGAAACCCAGAACAGAAAATGTTGCTTGAGAGTTATTTTACTGTTTTGTTGTGGTATATGTTATGTTTTGCACGTTGTCACCATAATGTATCAGCCTGCATACTTAGTGTATGGATGCATTAGCCTATTTATTTATTTTTTAACATAGAATGACACTTTTGCTGTATTCTATTTCACTTTATAGTGCAAGATTTTTTTATACCATTCACGAATTGACGACAGATTAGATAGTTGAATGAAATAAATAATAATGGAAAAATGTATTTTATATAATATTCCAAAGTTTTATACATGATAATATTACAAATTAATAACAACTGTGTTCCAGTGACTTGAAGACTAAAAAAATCTAAAATTCTATCGTTAAAAAATAGTTGTTGAGTTATAACGCTCCAAATGATGTTTATACTGGATCTTGTATTAAATGTGTAGAAAAGCCGCACAGCTAATCAAGCTTTCTGCTGCATGTGCTCTCATTCACATTCTGTTATATTTCACTGTGTTTTCACACACTTTTCCTTCAAAATCAACATTTCACCATTCTTATGTAGCTAGTGTAATGTTGTCCTCCAATGTTGCAGTCGATTGTATAAATTCTGACTTTAATGCGTTTTTATGGCTATGTATGTTATTGGCTAATTTAAGACTAAGAAACGACCCGCACAACGACATTTTCTTTATTAATTATGTCTTTAATATTTTAAACACCATTTCAAATTTCAATTATTATATTTATTTTCAAAAACATTTCAAGAACACTTTTATTTTAGATGGTCGGAACCGCATTTACAAAGAAAATGAATGAACAATGACACTGAATAAATGAAACATTACACAAAATCACTTTGAAGTAAATGAACATGAGATAAATGAAATACGATACAAGACAATATTATAATAGGAACCATTGTCTTTAATTCTGTATTTCAACATGGCAACACAACACTTCTTTACTCACAGAGTGAAGCCTGTTATGATTTCCATTTCTTTTTTCTTTTCTTTTCTTTTCTTTTCTTTTCTTTTCTTGCAAACAGCTGAACGTGTTCCTCATTCTCTTAACCAAGGAATGTAGGCTATGCAACATAGCCTCAGTGTAGAGTCTGCAGGAAAGCATTTATTAAGCAGAAAGATATTGTTATTTTTAGCTGGTCATCCCGCTATATGGTATAAAGGTAAACTCTTCAGCAGTATCGTGAGCCGTGAAACCAATGTGTTTCCTGAGAATGTCTCCCGTGTTTAGCTCATTTAATGGCAGAGTTTGTGTGGCAAGAGTTGATTTCGTGTGGTCGCTGTCCATGGTTCTGAAGCAATTATAACGACCAGAATTCCTCAGTCTGATTAAAGTGAAATCAATTCAGTCAACTTGCCAAATTATTGCTGGATGTAAGTGGCAAAGATATTCGGACCAACTTATTATTTGCAAATACATTGCATCTCTCATTTATGATATTTGAATTTTCGTTCTTTGTATATAACTAAACTGACTGATCATGTTTAATAGTTCAGGTGGTCGAGATTCTTCATTTTAAGGCTGTCGTTGGAGGCATGAAAAAACAATGCAATGCAGTGCAATTAATGCTTAATACAAGACGCGTTGTAATGACAAAATTTAGGAGAGATTCTTTAATGCTTGCCTTGTTTTGGACGATATGCTGAATTGATGTCTAAAATATTAAAAAAAGCTTCAAGAAATCTTTCATACGAAAATGTTATAACTGGGACCTTTTAATTTTCACGTCTTATTATAACTAAACATTATCATTCTCCTCTTTGTGAAGAACAAAAACAATAATAATTGTAATAAGCCTAAACCGTTACGACCTTCTCCACAATATATCGTCACACTGCAGTGCGTTTAGCTTTAACAAATAGCCTATAATAAATAGAATTAGCCAGCTGTGCAATTAAATAGCAAACCATTCTTTACAAGTAACTCACCTAAAAAAGTATTTCAAAAATGAGGAAAAAAAGCTTCACAGTTTAATGAAGAACCTGATTTCAGTTTTAAATCCCAAACGTATATCGTGTAAAAGTTGTTTATATATATTTATATATATATATATATTTTTTACTCAGTTGTGTTTAATCTAATATGTTATAAAATCAAGTCATTCACTTCTCTCAGTACGTTAATTTCTTTTTGTCAAGACGAGAGAAATTCCATGTCCTCATCATTCTGAACACCAGAGGGAGCCTGGAACACGACACATTGCTTTAAGCTCTGCATCTCCCAAACTCCGCGAATCATGTCGACCATCAGTAACCTCTTTAATGACTCCAATGTTTACCCTTTTATCCCGCTTAGGCCATATAATTCACTTTTATTATTAATAATGACATGCTTATCCTGTTTATTTTGTTGCATTTTGCACATTACAGACAAAGTCATTTAACTTATTTAAGCCTATATCTTATGTAATGTACCAGTGTTAACAACACGGGTTATTGTAAAAACGTTTATTTCTTCGATGTCATTGATAACTAATTGGAGGAAATACGGCAGCAATGTATCCTTGTGGATTGGACACTCGCTTACTGTGATGCAAAAGGACATGTGAGCTTTGTTTGTCGTTTTTTGTCGGCCTGCGTGTATGTGTTGAATATCCCCTCTACCTTACCGTTTCACACATTTTACCTTAAGCAGCATCTCTTATGTGAGGAAGAACTTGAACATGAACATAAACGAAAGTCTTAACTCAACAGATAAACGACTACAGTGCTTCCATTCATCATCATATTAATGTAAGATTAACAGTATATAAACACCGACTGGCATGAACTTGTGAAGCGCGTCACCTTGAAATAACAACGATTACGCAACAATATTTCAAGGATGTGTTTCACTTTGTCTTTTGTTCTATTAAAGCGCTTTTTAATACAATAATTGTAGTCTTTATCTTACAGCATGTGTCCACATGTAGGCTAGTCGACTCTTAGGGGTAATCAGATTTTCTCTCTTTCACTCACACGCCGTTGCTTTTTGCAGAAGAACCAGTACTCACGTTTATAATTTCGCCCACAGAGACGTAATCCCTTTGATTATATCTAATACCTGCCAAAACCCAGATGGCATGCCCACCCATCGCTCGGTGTGATAATGCCACATTGTGAAATCTAGCCATTAATATTAATTTTCAGTCTGCGAATGTGCCTGAACTGCTGAAGCTTAAAATTCCTTAAAGAAGGGAAGACTTGACTTACCAGGGATTTTAAGAGCATTCCCATTTCGCCTCTCTCCGTCCTTTGAGGTAAAACTTACATTCAGTGGGATATGTAGACTTAAGGTGCTCAAAGCCTTTCACAGTCGACACCACAAGGCCTATTCATCTTACGGTCAGTCTGATTTATTGTGTCAAATATATATTCGTCTTTGCTACACTGGACAAATGAAGACATGTTGTTTGCACCATTGTCTTTTGTGGAGGTTTCTGTGCTTAATTTTAGGGTCTTTTGTGCGAATGAAATATGCTTTGGAAGAGAATGGACGGAGACAAAATAATTTCGTTAATAATGCTCGCTTTTCCTAGTGACATTTTACATGGTTAATTACTCAACTGCGATTCGCAGAGCCTGTCCCAGAGGAATGCGTAAGAGGATAATATCATGATTACATCCATATCTGAGAGATACATGTCATTTAATTTAGAACTATCAAGAAAAGCGATTTATTTCCATCCAGGTGGGTCAGTGCATGGCATTCACTCTCTATATGTACATCAGTCCAAACTCTACTTTAGGCATACACAAAAATCTCTTTGAACCAGAGAGTATGGAGAGCATATGCTACATATGGTAAACAAAACGGGCAAATAAATAATATGGCAAGCATTTTTTTTGTTTACTTTTTTATTTCAATTTGCCATTGTCTCTGTATTTGAATTAAAACAGTAAAACGTGGCTCAATTCTTAGTAACATATCTGCACTTTAATCGCTTAAGAAAGTTTCCATAAGAGTAAATGTGCACTTTTTTTTAAATAGGAAAAGAAATTGTGCAATAATAAAAAACTTTGCAATTGATATAACAAAATAGAAAAAAATAATAAATAAACAATTTTATGGAGTATGGAATTAACAAAACAATATCTAACCCAGAAGGATGCACACATTTTCTTTTTCTTTTGCATATTAGTTTGTTTAGCACTAAATAACACGAATTAGTGTACTAGTCGTGTTTACCAGACACTTTGTTTACCTATAAAATGCTCAATAACCAGTGACAGCTGCTCTTTGAGCATTAAAATCGAAGTTTTAATAAATTTGGCAAGATAATGTATTGGAATATTGCCTGAAATCTGTCACGTTTGCAATTGGAATACATGCGAAATACCTACTGTTGTAATAATAAATAAGATACAACCAGAAAGACACATAATGAGCATATCTATCCTGAAAGGTCTTTACAGATAAAGTTAGGCAAAGCACTAGCGCGCGCACACACACACACACACACACACACACACTCTCTCTCATGCGCACACAAACTGCACGCGACGGTTTTTACTCAGTGCTAATCTCTCTGGTAAACCATAGATGCCAATAAAGCCCCTCTTTCAACATGACATCAGCGCTGGACAACAGTTGCAGGAAAACAGATCTGCTGATGAATTGCCAGAGCTAGTGGGAAAATGAGAGGAGTGAAGCATGAACAGGGCGTTGGGCGTTGATTTATCGCATAAGCCCTCGGTCATTTCCATATATTAAAATGTGCCCAAGGGGCCAGTCAGTCAATTTCCTTGAGCCACTACCCGTGGAAGGCAAGCACATGGCCAACAGAAATTTAACTGTCTTGTTTTTCCTTCTCTGACCTATGGACCAGTATTTATTGTATTAAATAGTGAAAGAAGGCAGCATTTTAATAAAGTGATCTTATAGCAACAGTCATAGGTTTGGTAATCTGGTTTTTGTGTCATCCACAGGGCCTCGCGCATTGAGCTGAAACGTTATTTTAAGCATGAATCTGTCGTCGCACTTTCCTCTCACTCTCATTTCCAATCGCTTCCTCTGTCACTCTCTCACACAAAAGCACTTTTTCTGTACGCGCCTGACCGTGCATTGGAGAGATGGATATTGCAATGCATTTAACGTCTGGCTGATTTATGATGGGATCAGTCGCATTGTCATTTACATATTGAGATTCTGTTTGTACGCGGCGTTTTGTTGCTGTCTGATAGCTTCCATTCCTGAAGGAGGTGTAAACGCTCCGTTTGCGCTGATCAATGTCCGGGACAGACTTTCAAGAAAAGTAAAAAAAAAAAAAAAAAAAAAAAAAAGAAGAAGAAGAAGAAGAAAAAAAGGCGGTCCATTAGCCAATGGCCTGAGTGGGCAGGTGCCATGGTTAGTGCTACTGAAGTGCATGAACGTCCAGCAAAACCTATACAACGATCGATCAGTCAAAAGTAAACGCTGTTTCCAGACCAATATTTGCTATTCACGCGCGGGGTGAATTAGTGAGGAAAATGGCATGCAAACTAAGTTTTCATAATATAATCACGGTTTCAACAAACCTCAGGCTATTTCCCACAACTTTTAAGTTAATTTCGACAATGTAATTTTTAACGAAATATTTAGAGCGTGGTTTAACAATGCAATCCTTCTGTGGGACGCATGAAATACAGAGCACGATCCCTAAAGGAGAGGTCCTAAAGGAATCCGTGGTGCATTTCTGTCAATCACGCTGCACGATCGCAGAAATATTAGACACTTAAAAATAAAGGTCCTAGTTAGAGACAAAAAGTGTTTTTCGCTTAAGTTATGTTACTTTTTATTACCCAGAAACCCTGTTTTATAGCTTAGCTTTTATGCAAATAATCATATAGCCAACCCAAGAATCCATGTTTCTTAGAATAGCCCATATAGTTATTTGTTTAAAATAATTACATGTTGTTATTGTTTTAAATTGCTGTAAATGTAGCTAGCTCTCTTTGTGCATGCTGGAGAATAGTGCGCTGAAACTAAATCAAAGGCTTTATATACAAAATTCAGATCGATGCGGTGCTTTTAATCATATGCACTTGTTGAGAACAATGACCTGAAAAGCATCGGATCCATTGGCATTCCCAGATAGCCCTCGCGCAGAGTTGACCTTTTTAGCCAGCGCAAACCTGTCTTAACTTTCGCGTAAAGAGCTGACACCTCGCGCCGAGGAAAAAAAGAAAAAGAAAAGCCCCACACACACGCACCGAACACAGCGATCAGTCTTGGTCCAGAAACAAAGATGTCAGCGCATAAGCCTGCAAAGCAGTTTGACTCACTCGCTCGCTCGCTCGCTCACGGGTCACGTATTATCTCCAGCATTCGAATTCAGTTCCGATCGGTTCCCTATTGAATTGTGCCTTTTCCCCGCAGACTGTCACTTGTTCACGCAGCCTCTGCTTTGAGTCTCTGGAGCAGTCGCTATAGTCTAGTCGTACTTCTACTAGTTCGCAGGGGTGTCTCTCTCTTCCTCCCACCTCATGCATTGAACTAGCTTGTCATCGCGTTCGCTTATACGCTTCATGTCTCTTTAATTTCAGATGCATCGGCGCTGTTTACAGCATCTTTATATTTCTAAATCCACGCGGCGGTTTACTGACACCCCCCTCCTCCTCCCAGTCGCCATTCTCTATAATCTGAACACATCTGAAAGTTATTACCCCGTCCCCTTTCTTTCTAGTGGGCTGCTCCCACAATCTATTCGTCAGTGTGTTGTTATATTTTTACAATTACACTCTTGTAGTATTTAAGTCCCACCTACATCGCTCGCAAAGCGCGCGAGCTAGTATCCTATCCCGCTCTACGTGATGATGTCCCTTAAGTTTTTCTGGGCTTCTGTTCTGGAGGAATGTGGCAGCGCACGCGGCGGTTGAACCCACATGCCCCGACTCGGAACCTGTCTGTCCTGTTCATGCAACCCGATCGTGTCTCGCCGAAAAGCAGCTTGCGCGCTACCTCTGACTGTTTGACCAGGAGTTGAGTGACTGTGTTTGAAGCACCATCAGTGTCCACTAGGAAACCTTATATGCGAGGTCCCTCTCCCCTCTCTTTGTATATATAGCATGTCCGGCCCCCTTGAATCTCCTGTCCATTGGCTTTTCGTGCTCTGTTTTCCTGCGTCCACCCCCAGCGCTCGCTCGCGCGCGCGCGCGCACACACACACACACACACACACACGCCGCAGCAGCGCACATTGCTTTCATTAAGCATATCTCCCCCCTCTCTCTCTTTCTGTGTGTGCGTGTCTCTCGCTCTCTCTCTCTCGCCTCTTGTCCGGCCCCCTGATCTTTCTGTCCATTGGCTTCTTCGGGTCTATTTTTCATGTCCAGCCCCTAATGAGTGTCCATTGGTTTTGTTATTTCCACTCCCTCCTCCCACTCCACGGCTTTGCCCTGCCCATGTTCTGTATGTCTATGTCCATCCATCTCCTGACGTTCAAGTTCGCAGGGACGTCACGTCCGCACTTGAACTTGCAGCTCAGGGGGGCTTTTGCCATTTTTTCATCTCTCTCTCTCTCTTTTCAAAAAAGCCATGACGGCTATCCCACAATCCATCTTCCCTGCGCCATCTTTGTATTATTTCTAATTTATTTTGGATGTCAAAGGCATTGATGAAGATATTTTCTCTGGAGTCTCCCTTCTAACCCGGCTCTCCCGATGTGAACCGAGCTGAAAGCCACCACCAACCACCATGTCTCGCCGCAAGCAAGGCAAACCCCAGCACTTAAGCAAACGGGATTTTTCGCGTAAGTAAAGACAAATATATGTTGTGCCCGTTCCGTTTACCTGTTTTTGGCTCCGTTCTGTAGTGTTGAGTTGCTGGAGAGGAGCGTAATTCTCAGCGAAGACACACTGGACACTGGACAGCGCAGATCAAGTGGACTTTAGAGAAGAGAGCGCTCCCATCTCTGAAATGCCTTTACGCGCACCTTCGTCCGCCGAAATGCCAGAAAAGTTTGCTTTCCATCGCTATACTTGGAGAAGTTCGTGCCGACTCTGTGTTTAGGCGCATATGTCTTGGCTCTCGTGCCCTAGTCGCTTTGACCACTTAAGAGCAAGCGCTCACATATACCGGACTGTGGTGGGTATATGCACGCTTGCTTTCTCTCGCTTATTTAAGCTCACATCTCGTGGAATGTCCCGTAACGCTGTCTGTCTGTGATTCTGGGCAGGATTTCCCCCCTCTCGCGCTATTTTTGGAAGATTTTCAAAGAGTGGAAGTGAATTTTGATTGGGAAAAATCTCGTGTCCGACTGTTTACAAGCGCCGCGTGCGCGTACTACCCACTGCCAGCAAATAGAGCACGCATAGTCGCCTGTGTGAGACTAACGTCGCAGAGAAACCCGTCTGCATATAAAATCTGTTTGAATTCTAATCTTAAGCTTTTCTTACATTTGAAGGAAAACGCGATTCTGATCTACTCGTTTGGGCTTTCGCTTAAAAGCAGTAGGAGACGATTTTACGCTACGCTCTTTGCCGTTCTGAGTGCATTTACAAGGATAAATTCAATTTCACGTAGGCCTGATTTTGTCTTAAATGTCGGTGGCAAAGGTAAGACGAAACCTGAATGTAATGCAACTATTTAAGATACAAGTGTATCGCTCGTTTTTTAAAGCATTGGCTACATTTGTAGCCTACTGCTAGGCTACTATTCTTAGAATTATCCTTAGAATTATTTATTTCACTGTAACATGTCTTGAAGTTCTGTGGTAAGTTACATTTTTGTAAATATAGTGTACTTCGTATTTTGTGGACCTGAAAATGCTGTCAGGAAGACCACGAAACGAAAACGTTTTAGCTCTAGGCTTTTAGATATTTACCTATTCATATCGCACATGTACAGCTACAAAAGCATTAGTACGCGTTTTATTAGATAAACATGTTTGACACAAATCCCGAGTTGTTGTAACATTGTAAAGTATCGTGTGACATTATTGGGTTTCCACACACAGGCTGTGGGATCTCAGCGCGGGTTACTCCGTGTGCTTGCTTGCTGCTGTACGTGTCAGAAAACCACCGCTAGGGGGCAGACGACGATCATAAACTAGACTCGAACCCGATCAGTTTCACCGCTATCTTTATCTATATTTGACCATATGTTAGCAAGAGCGAAACGTATTGTATATGAACTGGTAACAGTTTTTTTTTTTACCCCGTCCTGACCTGGCATGACATGTAGAATTTTTATACCTTGTATTTTTTTTAATAGATCAAGTAAACTAACAAAGGAGGATCAGGCAGTACTACAAATAGACCAAATGTCAATCACGATAAACTTTGCCATCTAATTCATAATTACACAGATGGCAGCTATTTGTAAAGTGAAAGAGACACTATAACGAAGGAGCTGTTATTGCAAACCTTTTTATTATTTTATTCAAACCCAGCTTTAAAGGTCCACGTTCATACACACAGAGATAGCCTACTTTTCAGAGAACTATTTGAAAATATTACCAATTTGTGGCATTAAGCTTCTTTTGATTTTAGACATTTGAATCGATTTGAAATATACAAATATATTCTTAGTTTTAAAAACAGTTTAAAATTTAATATCATTTTTATCGCCTGCGCTGAGTGTAGTGGAATTTAAAACAGTTGGGAAAACTCAATGTGATTCACTTTCCACAGTTTCCACACTTTCTGAGCCAACTTATTATTATAATTTTTTAAAAAAAAATTGTCGAATGTTCCTTTGTAACATATTTACAGAATCTTTGTTTATTTATACAAGGTCAGTCGTATAAAGTTGCTTTAATATAATTCAAAAATATGCATATGTATACGGATATCTTTAGATGGCAGCTGCGATAGTAAAACAAGTATATACTTGTTATAGCTAAACTAAGTGTCGAATATATTCTGCTGTTTTATTGTGACGCATTTGAAATGAAATATATATTTTGTAACTTTATAAGCTAATACTCGCTCGGCATTATTAAGTCATGACTGAAGTTTTGCATATATCGATTATCTCTCTGTTTTATCACAGTCACACATAACTGGACTAGTTCTACAGCTGTTATCATTACGAATTTATTACGAATCAATATCACTATGTATCACTCTAGGAATGAGAATTAAAATAGTTTGAGTTCACTTTTAATCGCTTAGCCTTTTATTTATTTGAGCATTTAAACTTAGAAGAAAAAAAGTGTCGAAAGCATTGCTCCATATAGAAGGTTGAATTATCACACTTCGTCTGTGTTATTTCATGTGCAAATGTGTCGGATATTTTCCTCATAAGTACGTCTGGGAGTTACTCCACATCTGCCCCTCAATAGCTGCCCCAGACAGGGCTGAAGTAAATTTATCCGACCTGCACATGATCCCAACACCTTTTTATCAAAATCTGTACCAATCATCACCCACTAAAATTAAAATCTATTTTTTGATTCTCTGTGGTTTTAGGTTCATTAAAGCATGAAATTGGCAGCTTATAAAGAAGGTCAAGATTCTTAACCGTTAGGAAGATAGTGTAACCTCTGCGCAAAAGATTTCACTAAACAATCATTAATACCTGCATGTGTGTGTGTGTGTGTGTGAACCTTATAGCTAACTTTATCGTGAGGGGAAAAAGCTAATAGTCGTTACTGTGTGAAGTATGTATTGCTGCAGCTCTGACTGTGTTGGGTTTGCTGGAAATCTACACGTGTTGTCCATGCAGTCATTTCACGATCCAGATGTGTGTATGGTTGAGTGAAACAAAGAGTCAGACTGAGATGAATTTTCTGTACTTATAGACACATATGTTAATGCTCCAAAAATAGATATAGCACAATTATATTGCTTTTACCGTTATATCATAGAAAATCAAATGTTAATAAGATGTCATGCCCTTGCTAATTTTACGTTTTTGTACTTGTTCATTGAAGTTTAACTGATTGTTTTTTTGTGTGTGTTGATTATTATAATTATAATTTTTTTATAACTTGTGAGGTAATTACATTTATGGATCTGAAATTAGAAACTAAATTAAAATGGTGGGAGTTTGATGTGGAGCATAAAATGTGTATTTTTTTTCTTTTTTTGTCCTGATATATATATGTGCTCCCTCTTCTTGACTGCGTTCATTACAGCACCCAGTCTCTAATATTCCCTCTGCTTTTCCTTCCCTCTGTGTCGCATATGGATTCTTCCTGTGTGCAGCCGAGCCCCTGTCAGCCGTGGTCTCGGAGGAGAGGCAGGAACAGCGCGGGCTGGTACAGGTATCTCCAGAGGGAGACCAGGACCTGCTCACCTGTGGCCAGTGTCAGATGAACTTCCCTTTGGGAGACATCCTTATTTTCATTGAGCACAAAAGGAAGCAGTGCAATGGCACTTTGTGCATGGACAAAGCAGTGGATAAGCCCCCCTCGCCCTCGAACGCTGAGCTGAGGAGAGCGTCCAACCCCGTGGAGGTGGGCATCCAGGTTACGCCGGAGGATGATGACTGCTTATCGACGTCTTCTCGAGGAATCTGTCCCAAACAGGAAAACATTACAGGTAACCTCATCCAATGTGATTTTTTTTTTTTTTTTTTTTTTTTTTTTGAGTCTGTGTGAGGAAAAATTTGTGGTGGAGCCGAGTTGTTGTGTGGGCCACATATCGTAGACACATGTCCTTCCTCCGTGGGGCGTCTCGTTCGAGGCTCTGGAGACGTATCAGAGTGCTGAATATTTAAAAGCTATGGGGCAGGAAGGGGAAGGGGGTATATTCAATCAAACCTCAGAGTGAGAAGACCAAAAGAGGAACCGGCATTACTTCATAGAGTACAAAGATAAAAAAAAAAAAAAAACACACACATTTAAAATCTGATTTATTATCTCAAGATCATCTCTGCTTGGAATCAAGGATCTCCTTCAGTTGGACTCTGTGGGATTTGGATAATTAAGCTCAGATTCGAACCGTAGATCACACATTCCCACCACCGTCTGTGTGCTTCGGTTTAGCACATTTGCACTTTGTGTTTTTTAAATCCTTTTTCTTTGGTAACTCGTCATTCACTCCCCATGAGGCCCATAGTGGCAGACTTTGACTTAAAAGTTGCAATTTTGTTACCGGCCGCCAAAGTAGAGTGCAAAGGGTGTGTTCTAAATGGCTTGACGGGCCGCTCATCCCTACAAGAGGGATTGAGAGGGGGGGATTTTGGCACTGGAGGGGCGGTTCGAAGAGTCCTTGCTGTGACAGGAGAGGCCATCCCCCTCGGTGTGTGTCCACAGGCTCATATGAAATGCCTCTCTGTGCTGCACTGCCTCTCTCATGTGGTCTCGACAGATGTATCTTGATTTCGTTGTGGGTTCTTGCACAGCCACATCTTATCCGTATAAATGCACGTCTGCACATTTTCACTTTCTGTCAAAAAAGGAAAGGAAATGGAAGGCCGTTTGGTTATTTTGGTTTGTCAGGGAACAATAATACAACTCTAATTATTTGTTTTAGTTTTGTGGATGTGCGTTTTAATTAGAGGTTGACTTGCACTATATAAAACGCAGAAAGTATAGTCATAAAAAACAGCAAACAAGATAGCTCCTAATTTCCACTGTAAACAACTTAAATAAAAAGAGAAAAGCAAACGCTGGAATCTTATAGCAGCGTAAGTCTAATCTTCCTTAAGCTGAGCGTTAAGTGAAATTAAGTTGTCGGCATGCTATTATGTGTCCGTGAGTGTCTTGGGCTGCTGGGGTGATTTTGAGTGGCTGTTTTTTAAATGTAGAAAATGTGAGAGTGAGACTTTCCAGTCTGTTTTTCTGGCCTGGCTTTACGTTTGGCCATTCTCTGGTCTGCCTCAAAGATCAGGTTCCAGGAAGCGTCTGGGTCCGGTTAGCCCCATCAACAGTCATTTGGACTTGACCCTTTGCTCTAGGCTAATTATCGGCGGCTGAGTTCAAGTATCAAGTTGTTTTCCAACAGTTCCCACTTGCATATTTTGAGATAGAGAAAATGTATCGGTATAGTTTGTGTGCATATAAAATGTGTACAATCATCTGCTGTGGAACACAGTGCTTTGCTATAGAACGTTTAAATTTGATCAGATATGGAGGCTGAATGGGGTCATTTGTGTCTGCTTGCCCTCTTTGTTTTAAGCATGTTGATGCAGTTTCAGCACAAATTATACAACCTTTATGCGAGCCGGCTATCGCACACGTCTCTTGTTTCTGTCAGTCGCTAAACTGGGTTATTAAACTCATTTACATCATAATGTATCAGGGTTCAGCTGATAGCGTTGGGTCACTGGTATTATGTGTGCTTGTTATTATTATTTTTTTAAACAATTTTGTGGGAAGGACCATAACAGCTTCTCAGCATGTTACTGAATCTGCTGCCATGGCAGGTCAGACAGGGAAGAGATATTAATTAGCCATATTATAGACGATTTTAGACATAACACATTCAAGGTTAGTTATGACTGCAGCTTACTGTGAATATGTAAACTAGAATACTTTGTGAGAGTGTGCGTGTATCTGTACCTGGGTTAGAGGTGGGCCAGAACATCACAAAACGTAATTTAAAAAAGGGTGAAGGAAAGGTGATAGTTCAACACTTTTTTCACATATTCTGTTCTTTATGTATTTTTTTTCTTATTAAATATTCTCTATTATTTATTTTATTTTCAAGAAAAACATTTTTATATATTTTTTCTTTCAACGAATTATATTATGTTTTTTAATATTTATTTTTATAATCTTTTTATTCTTAACTTTTTTGTTTGTTTATATACTATTTTTTTTTTTACTGTTTTATTATTCATTTGATCTATTTTAAGAGGGATCATTATGCTGTAGTTCAGACGACCAAATAAGGAAATTGTTATGTGTGATGTAACAACTCCATTTCCATATAGAGCAGCTCAGTGTGAGGAAAAGCAGTACCTGCCACAGAGGAATGGACTTGCTGTGTGAGCATAGAAAGTGGCAATACACACGTTTGTGGCTGTGTATTACCTCAATGTATCCTGGTGAGAGGGCCTTAGAAGAGAAGACTGAGACCTTCTTCTCTCCCATGCTGTAATTTGATACAGACATAATGTATTTATTTAATTTTTAATCCCTAAATGAGATTTTGGAGCCTCATATTCCCTGAAAATGGTAAAAAATTAGACCGGTTGTCACAAAAGTGTCTAGTTGAATTAATGCTGCTCCCAGAGCTTTGAATACGCTCTGTTGATATAATCTGCATCGTGTCCTTTGCTTCACAATGCAAGACGTCTGATGAAATGTAAAAATTATGCAGAGTAACATCCTATGATCTTCTGTTTCATAACGCGTTGTCCAAAAACATGTCGATGGAACAGATTGAATTCGCTTTGGCTCACGATATGGGGCCATTTGGAGCTCTGAACTTTTTTTTTTTTATCAAACGCTTTTCAAGACTCTGTCTTTCGCTATGGCAGCCCTTCAGAAATTATGACTGCTCTCCAATAAATCGGCAGATTAGATCGGACTAACACTGCCACCATGCAGAACGGACCTCAATACAGATAATTGTTTTTTAAATGGCCTTTGCTGGGTGGGTTTTTAATGCCTCTAACTCTCCCGCTCGCTTGCTCGCCCATTTTGTCACTTTCTCCCTCTCTGCTATGCATATGGCTGTAGCAGTCAATGTAAATCAGGGGCATCCAATTAATATTGAATCAATTACACTGTGTGCGATTGTCTGGCATGTGAGCTGCCTGCAATTTTCTGTGCCAAAATGTGACCCAAATGAGTGGCTTAACAAAGACCCCAGCAATTTAAGCTTTTTTTTTTTCCTTATTGTTTTTTTTCTTCCTCCTTTTTTAAATCGCATATTATCTGGAGCTTGACGATCTGTCATGATCATAATTATCATCAAAGCGCCCTTCTGGAGTTCAGCTGCGAGTGTGCTGACACTGATCGTTTTTTAAGAGGACTTGTGAGGAGCAGCGTTAGCTGATGTTCGGTCATCAGTGAGAGCTGAGGCTACCATGACAGTTGCTTTTTATTTTCTAAACCGCCCCATGCAGCATGGTAGTGTGTGTTTCTGACAGACGTAATAGACGGCATGTGGAAATATGCATGTATAGTGTCACAAGATCATTTTATTTGTGCAGGTGTGAGTGTGTGCGCTGTCACGACTTAATATGGGGCAACACCCAAACCTTGCTTGTCCTTTTTTTACAATCAGGAAAATGAATTATCAGGAAGCGACAAAGAGACATGTCTTACCCGAGCGGCGATGGTGCCTTGGAAGCGGCTCTTTATGAATATGTATTCGAATTTGGGGAGGGGGGGGGGTCTAATTTTCCAAACCTTTTTATTTCCTTTCACCGACAGGATTTCTTCACACACAAGACCCGTCATCCCTTTCAAAGAATACCGTGCTGTTGTATGCCCATGTGTGTTTGTATCTGGTCCCTGCATATGTGTACCATCTCCTGTCTGATCTTGGAAAAATAGCATTACTGAATGTGTGTGTGTGAGAGGTGTGCAGCTTTTCCAGAGGGATGAGGTGTAATAATAGCACAGAATGATGTTTAATTCTCTTGGAGCTGTTTTGCTGCATGTGGAGATGTGTCTCGCAGCATCCCTCGCAGAAACATTGTGATATTCTGCATCCTCAGGCTTGATTTGCATGATACAGTCGGCTCGGTGCTGTGGGGGTGGGCGGCTTCCTTTCATTCGCCATTCTCATCTAATGGGCTACAGCACACATTTTTTGTTGGGTTGGGAATTTTGTGTTGCCTGGAAAAAAAATGAGAAAGGAGAATATATATTTTTTGTTATTTGTGCAGTACCATTTTTATATTTGATTGAAATTGAGAGATGTTAAAATGAAAAATGTATATTTTAAGTCCTAAAACCCCCCAAATCGTGTCCGTTTTACCTGTTTTTTGCGCCAAAGCTGGCGTGCAAGGAAACAAAGGTATTTAGCAGCCAGACGGGCACTGCCTGGCACGGTGCCACCCGCTCCGTCTCAGTTCTCCCACCCCCGCACCCCTTCATACGCTCTTAGCACCCAATGACGCTCTCATCCCCCCCCCACCCCGTCCCTCCCTCCTGCAGACAATGGCATCGCCTCCTCCATCACAAGAGGAGAAATAACCAGCTCTCTCCTTTCTGTCTGTGCTCATCTCCATAATGCCACCTGATCATGCCGTCTTTCCTGGACTACCTCGAGCGATCGCTTTGTCTTTCCGCCGGATGTTAGATGAAAAATAAAAGCGCTCATCTGCTCGATGTAAAAACGCTCAGTATCTGTTGTTGTTCGCAGGTACGTGCAGGTCTAGAAGGTGTAGGGTTTGATTCGAGGTTCGTGAGAAGTGTGATTATGCCTCTACGGAGAGATTTTGTGATCATTTTGCTGATATTCAAGCTCCCCTCTGGTCTGATCTCCTCGTTTTATTTGTGCCAACATGGATGCGTGTTTTGTATGTGGGTGGACACGCACAGACCCACTGGGTCCTGTCGTATTGCAGCTCTCAAATTGTGTCAGATGTTTTAGAGGAACGTGTCCATAAAAATGTTTATGTACTACAAAGCATATTTATAAATCTCTGCGGATTACAGACAGCTTCCATAAACACAGATAGGAATGGTGCAGAATTACTAGGCCGTGTGTGTGCGTGTGGCTGCGAAAGGCCTGTGAGTTTGTTTGTGGTTTTCTGCAGCCGTGCATGCGAGGTGTGTGTGTGTGTGTGTGAGTTGGCACTAGTACTGCAGGACATCCCTCAGTGGCCAATGCCAAAGAGAAATTGGCACAGAGCAGGGCTGGAGGCATCGGGTGGGCTTCAGGAGGGGTGTCCTCCACTACTCTGTTTACCTTTTACACACACACACGCTGTCAGACACATGCGATGGCCTCGTCACTGCTCCAGTGCTAGGCTAGTTCATTTTTTACTTCTGTCTTCTTTCCTTTTGCTCTATCCCTCCTGGTATCACCGGGCGGACACAACTCCACTATGAGGTCACCTTGACCAGCTATGCCCCTGCGCCAGCCGGGTCGCTCAATACGATCAATTCATCTGGGCTCTAATGGTTACAGATGGCAGGACTTGAGTCTCTACAGACACCTTGAGCGCTCAGTGTTTTTTTTCTCCCTTCCTGTCTGTTTTGTCGCTCCTTCTATCATTCTGTCTCTCCTAATCTCTTAAGGGGGTCCGCTTTCCACCTGTAGGGAAGAAAACTCACAAATGAGATCGCTTTAGTATCTCAAAAGTTGCTCCAAATGACAGTGAGATTAGATTTAGATTTTTAGATTTGTGCTTCTCAGATTTTTCTTTACAGAAAAAGACCCAAGGAATCTCATAGAAGAGATTTCAGATACGCTAAGAAATCAAGAACTGAATTATCCAAGCTATAGTTTTAATTTGATTTGAATTTATTCACATTCATTTCCTTGTTTGTATGTTAACGATTCTCTCATTTGTGTTTACTTTTTATTTTTCCTAAATAATTTTAGCAAAACATCTGAGAAAATGTCAATTTTGTCTCAAATGTTACTTCTAAAATCTGTTTATGCCTCTTCTTAAAGTTGTTACTTGAAACTGAGCTATAAAAGAGCACGAGATTTTCGCTGAATGTCTCAAACTGTGCTAAGATTTGCCAAGATACCAATCAAATGAGATCTCATTATAACTGAATTATCTGAGCTGTAATATTTATTTGATTTTAATTTATTCTACAATTCTTTTTTCCCCCCTCTTAAAGTCATCACCTGAGCTATAAAAGAGCAATCTCCGAGCAACGAAATGTTCCTCAGGGAAGTGCCCTCAGATTTCTCACACAGGTGAAAACAGGATGTTATACACACTTTCTGATCTGGTTATGTAAAAAAAAAAAAAAGACAGTGTTAAGAAGGACAGGCCGTCTCTTGCAGGCTGGTGGATCGCCGTCAAATCCTTTCACTCAGACTTTTACTTAAAGCCACTCCACACCTCTCACCCATGTGAGGTCCTCCAGAACGTGCGTGCCACGACTGGAGCTGCTGTCCGTATCTCCCTCTCTGTGTTTGTGTGTGATTTGGGTGGTTGCCTGCTCTGCTCATGTTGGTATTGGGTGCCTGCCTAGTTTTAGTGGGTTGTAGTGTTTGTGTATGTGTGTGCGCACGTATTTGCGTGTGTGTATGTGGTTTTAAACTCCGCCGTGGTGACAGTATGCAGACGCGTTGCGTGACGAGGGCTTAGATCTTTCAGAGATTAATAACGATTAATTTTTTTTGTTAAAAATTTATAGATACGTAAAATTATTCATATGATATCAACATCCAAACATCCAAAAATGCATGACCAAAAAAGTACATAATGTGATGTTTTCGAGCATATCAGCTCTTTATTGGACTGATAAGCTGATATGCTTGAAATGTCACATTATAGTATTCTGGTGAGGTTTGTGTGTGTGTGTGTGTGTGTGTGTGTGGGAGCAACAGTGTGCTTATTTTATTTAGCTTTTTTTTTTTTTTTGCAACAGCTCAACAATACATTGATTGATTATGTTTATATGGTTCTTATTGTGTTTGATATTGGATTTCTGGTTATTTACATAGTATGATAAGCTCGCTCTAGCTTTGTATGTGTGTGTGTGTGTGTGTGTGTGTGTGTGTGTGTGTGTGTGCTTATGTGTGTATACTGTATATAGATCCATACAAATGCTCAGAAATGTTCTGTTCTGTCAGTTCCAGTGGTGACTATGCTCTGAATCTCTTCTTTACCATCCTGGAGACCCATGTGGGTCAGAACCCCTCACCTAGAGCAGGACGGCCTGTCATACTCTTTCCCCTCCTGCCTGCCAATAAGTTAATTGCTTTATTTTTAGATTTGAGTGGGCTGAAGCCACCCAGAGCCCAGCTGCAGCCTACATATACTCAACCTACCTGTGACCACAGAGGCTCTAATATTTGATCCATGTACTGTTAGACACAGATATCAACCTTTCATTTCATTGATGAAGGCAAGGATTTGTTGTTCTATCAACGCTCTGATCTGAAAACCTTATCTTGTTAGTATATATATATATATATAAATAAGTAAAATTTAGTTTATGTCGCAGCAATATGGCTTGTTTTGCGTTTTTTTTAATAGTACAAAACAATGAAAATATTACCTTTTTTTTGTCTTTTTGATATACAATACAATGTATTCGTATTTATTTTGGTACTATTTTGATTTAATTGAATTGCTTTCATTGTAAGTATAATGCCAGCACTGCAATTTGCATAAAGAATTGAAAATTATTATGGCTCTATTTTAACAAATTATTAAATCCGCATTAAAGTTAGTTCTTTTATTACCGCTCTACCTCCTCAGGTATTTGCTACCACAAATATTGAACTGCTTTTCAAATGATCATTTACTCAATAAAGCGGCAATTGCCAGAAAAGCGTTTCCCCTTTATGAATTAACCAATCTGAATGAGAGAGGACACAGACAAATAAAGATTTCGAAGAGTCGAATAAAGCTGAGAGCCAGCTTTGTTAAGCAGCCATTATTGTGTTGATTGGTCTCTGAGCTCACACCTAGACCCTCACTAGCCTCCGTCAGGCCCACGGGGCTCACATACTCGCTTAGACACACACACGCTGGGCAGCTTTTCCTGTTAACAAACTTGAGGAAAATGGTGCAACATCTACTCGTAAAAACATGTGCTGGCGACACACACAGAAACACACACACACACACACACACACACACACACACACACACACACACACACACACACACACACACACACACACACACACACACACACACACACACACACACACACACACACGGCTACTTCCTGACTGAATCTTACTGATAATTTGCTCAGGCTCATTTGAATTTTAAGCACTTCTTTAATCTTCAAAGCCTAAATTGCTTTATGAATATGCATGGTGTGGGCAGACTTTAGTTCATTACCTAGTTGTAAATTCTAATGACCATTAGGTCTTCTCAGTAATTGCCAATTGTTTTGCATTTTTGATTGGCCTATTACCATACGCATTCTGAACACATCAGCACGGCCTGTCAGACCTTCTGCAGGGAGCTGTGTATGAGAAAGCATGCGTGTGTTTGTAAGTGTGTGAGTGTGTGTGTGTGCATGCTTACACAGGGGAGGGGGTGCATTGAAAAAAAAAAAGGAAAAGAAGCAAAGGTATAAATTGCTTCTGCGCTTTGCTTTTTTTCATCCTGGATTTTGAGCGAGAAATGGAGGATGTAAATGAAAGCAGCATTTTGTATGTGAAGATTGAAAGTTCACCGGGAGATTTGACATATTTAATTTACTTGATGACTCTGCACACCCTCATTAATGCACTTTGCATACAGCGGCGCACTTAATCACTGCTGATCAGCCCCGGCTCAGCCTGCCGCTGTAACACACTGCAGAGATAGCATTGAGAGCCTCATCTAACCACTCAAATTACACACACACACGGAAGACGATTCTACCTTCTGCACATGACAACATTCACACATTTTTTTTCTGCTCCAAACCCACCGTAAACCCCCTTCCCAACGAGGAAGCAGATGTTGAGCAAAACCCCCCCCCCCCCACCCCCCTCCAAACACACACACAATACACTTGCTGGGATTCAAATGCTAGTGCCATTTTCTGAGAGTGATTTGTCTTACTAAGTGAGGCTCTCTGTTAACATGCTGAGGGAAATTAATTAAATCTTTCAGCACATTGCGTGTGTCCCTCCACATGTGGACATGTGGCTGTAATGGTTCCAGATCTCAAACATGCATTCGTACAGTCGGAGCCCATATGGAAATACACACGTAGGGACGCACACACATCTCAGTTTATGCATTTCCCAAAAGAGAGACTGTCATGTGTAATTGAACCAGGAAGAGACTGAGAGTGGGCTTGTGGACAAAAAAAAAAAAAAAAATTTCAATCACATAAATGCATATTATAATGCATATTTATGCAATTAAATGAAGAGATCTGAAATGAATAAAACTTAAAATAAATTATAATAATTATAATAAAATAAAAAATAACAAAAAACTGAAATTGTTTTTATATTTCATATTATGTTTTTCGTTCCCTTTCCTTTCTCTTCTCGTCTGTTTTTGCCAAAAATGCTTCGAGGGAGCACTGAAACCTACATTGCAATGAAAAAGAATTCTTAATCAGAGAAAAAGTAACTTGCGTACGGCTGCACGGTTCATTCCTCGGACGGACACGCTGGTTTCGGGAGAGGAGGGGGGAGGAGAATGGACTCGGGCCGGTGGGACTCGGCAGGCACTGTTTCCTCCGGACTCCTTTAGCCCTACCCTGGCTGTGAGCACGCTTCAAAGTTGTTAATATTCAGCTGGGAAACCGTATCCAGAACACAAATAAATTATTAAGTGCATGAACTTTTTAGGCAGTAAGATGAACTGATGGGGCACATCTGTGAGATCCAGGGTCTTTTTTTATTTGTGTGTGTGTGTGTGTGTAGCGCGGTGTAGTATGGGTTTCTTTGCATGTATGCGTGTGTGTGTGTGTGTTTGTGTGCATGTGCGGAGTGGATCTGCCCTTTCCGACTTCCCAGCCTCTGGTCTCCGGCCAAGGGCATGCATAATTGATTCCACACGCGCTATCATTTTCTTGATGTAATTGCCTTAGTAAGATATGATGAAATCTAATGGATAATTTATCGTCTCAAAATGGGTAAAGAAAGAACGAAACGGCTGTGCATGTTTAGGGGAAGAGCGTTGGCTGTCCGTTTGACTCCATCCCGGGCGGCACATCTGATCTCTGTAATGCGGGTTGATTAGTTCTCTTTTCTCCTTGATTAGCGGACTTAAAAAGCAAATACTTTATTAGTCTCTCCATCCTGAGGTCTTCTCTTCGGCCATCTGTGTCTAATTCCGCCTTGAATTCTGCTTTAAGCTCTTTTCTCTCTTTGTCACCATCTCTTTGCACCTGTACAGCAGAGAATGTGTTGTCATCCTTTGGGAATTATGTTTGTTGTTTGATTGAGACGTCTTGCTCTGGACCGCTTGCAGTCAGCTTGTGTGATCTGTTGTTTGCCGCATGCATTCGCTCGTGTGTGTGTGTGTGTGTAAGTGTGAGATGAGATCCTGGCAGAGGCTCTGGACTGTTTGTTTCACAGTGGGGGTTGTGAACCGTGTCTGTTTGTGCTCTGAACAGGAACCTATCCCTGATGGGTGCTGCTGTCTCTAGTCTGTTGCCTGAGCTCATACAACACACACACACACACACACACACACACACACACACACACACACACACACACACACACACACACACACACACACACACACACACACACACACACACACACACACACACACATGTTTGTTTTTGTGAATTGTGGGGACTTTCCATAGACTTCAATGCATTTTACACTGAACAAACTGTACATTCTATCCCCCTACCCTGCCCCTACCCCTAAACCTAACCCTCACAGGAAACTGTGCAAACTTTTACTTTTTCACAAAAACTCATTCTATATGATTTATAAACCCATTTACATTGTGGGGACCGCTGGCTGGTCCCCACGATGTAGGTGAACTCAGGTTTATATTACATCATGGGGACATTTGGTCCCCACAATGTAATATAAACAAAAGCACACACACACACACATGCATGCATAAACGTGCAGTGGGGCTTTACCTGTGTGTTTGGACAATGCATGATATATAGATCCCCTGCTCTTGTTGTGTCTGCCTTAATCCTTGTATCAGTTTTCAGCAGAAACCACAAGCAATCTGAAAAGTGGGAGGGGATATAATATAAACTTCATCAAGTTTATGAATATTAATTAGTTTACGTAACATTTGTCTGGTAAAGTACCGTTCATTCAGTCTACTATCGAATAAATTACGAGAACTGGTACCATTTCCACTTTTTTTTATTCTTGAAACCTAGTGAAATCTTATTCTCAAGCGAATGACTCTTGTGTCTTTTTAGTCAATCAAAAACACACCACACAACCAGTGAAGTCTGATTCCCAAGTGAATAACTCTTATAAGTGGGTTCTTTTTTAGTGAATAACAAACCTTTTTTGAATCCACTGGAGCAGCTTCTAATTTAATTTGGCTCACTTACTGAATTCCAAGTAATTTTACCTTGTCTAACTTCATGAACCAAGAACTGATAGAGTGCTGTGTTGTGTTTAAGGCTCAAGAGATCAAAATCACTGTAGTTTCTGATTGGATGTTTATATGACAATGTGTAGTTAAGATGAAGATAAACATTTTTTTTTTCCAGTGGTATTTTATATAAATTCTAAAATACTACTGAAAAAAAAAGAATAAAAAAGAAATTAATTGATTCTTTGTTGATTTTACATTCATTACATTTAATCAGCAATTGTTAACAGAGTTGCGTTTTTTTCTCAGATATATCCCAAAAAGTGGGTGAAGAACTTTCTAAACATTTCTGATAGTGTAGGTGACGTGTCTTATAATATACCACATGATTTATCAACTGCATAGTGTATTGGGCAATATGATAAATGTAATACCTGACTGAGGAAAAGTATGAAAAGAATATATAATGCTGCTTTTGATTACGAGACAAAAACCGCAGTAAAATCGCACTCTGTTTGAAAATCCCTGCAAGCAAGGACTAAAATACTCTTAAGTCCACTTCTTTTCCCCCCTTTCTCCTGCACTTTCTCTCCCTCTCCCTCTCCCTCCCTTGTTCTTTTATACTTTTCCCTCTTATGAGTTTCATTCCGTTGCATGTCATTCCAGGGAAAATCCAGGAGGCGTATGTGTCTCGACACGTCTGAGGCTAATGCTAACCATTCTTTTTCTCTCTCATCTCCCCTGCTCTTTCTTCCACAAACTCTCATTTTCATCTTTAATTCTTATTTTCCTTATTTTTATATCACTCTGTATTAAAGTCACACACCGTGTCCACTGTCAAAATCCATTTTAAACTTGGGAAAAAATGTTTTTGTATTTTGAAAATTCTAAAAATATTTCAGATTCTGTACTATTAAATAAGCAAATTTGTCACACTGATCATGTGATTCTTTGTATAGATGTTCTTGTTTCCATTGAAGCACAAAATGCTCTTTGGATCATGCTGGAGTTAAAGCATGTAGAGTTCATTCAGCATGACTAATACATTCAGAATTTTTTTTTTTTCTTTTCCCCCCCCAATATTTCACTCAGGTTGTCAGCTGATAATATAATTTGTAATTTAAAATATTTGAATACATTACAAAAATGCAAACTAGAAGCATTTTCACTTTTTTAGGTATGTAATAAAACAGGAAGAGATGGATCCAGGTTGGAGAGGGCCTGGTCAAGCACATCTGTGCCTGTGAGGGGGCATTGGAACGGGGGTGGCAGAACGGAGGGGGCATCCACACAAAGACAAAATTGTCCAGTGGGTCCATTAGCCTCCTTGGTCTCAGTGTGGTCAAACTGGCTGAGCCAGACAGGATGATAGATTGCTTTGTCAGAGTCCCAGGGTGAGCCCTGAACCTGAAGTACTTTGTTTATCTCCAACAAAAAGAAAAGGCTTTAGAATAATCTACGTCTGTTTCTTTTTTGGAGAAAGAGAGAGCGGTGAGGGTTTGAGGGGGTGAGGGAGGCGCTGGTTGAAGGGGGAGTGCTGGGGGCCCTATGGTGGTTGTCCATTAACAGATGAACTTGGCCGAGGTCCAGCTGTTTGATGAGACAGTGTCATAGCCCGCACTCACTCTAGCCTTTACAATTCCTCTCACCCTCCTCTCTCGCTCATCAGTCGTGCTGTCTGCTTGTCTTTTTTCCTACCTCTCATTTTCATTCTCCTCTCTTTCTTGATTTCTCTCTCTCTCTCTTTTACTGTACCTGCAGCCGATTTCTCAAATGCTTCCAGGTTCCTTTTTGCTAAAGGCAAAAACAACACTACTTTTCTCTCCACCAGCTGCACACCCTCCAATGTCAGAACCAGTTTAGACCGGTTAGCTGGCCTTGTAGCCTGGGCTCCGTCATCATCTTCTTTAGCTTGGAGGACTTTCGAGAACAAAAACAAAACACCAAAAGAAAATGAAAGCACAATTCTAATATTGCTTATGACCTGTGGATCCCCGTTGGTGATTTAAAGGAAAGGAGTTCAAATTAACAAGAAAAAGCGCTGTTAGGTTGAGAAAAGCCCACTTTGAGGAAATCAATGTGTTTGAGGGGTCTTTTTATGACCGTTTTGTCCGTTATGCTGAGCTCAGGCTATAGCAGGGCATTGAACGGGATATGAATGCCTTTGTGTGTGTTTGGCTGGACAGGGTCACGTATCGAGTGAGCCATAGCAAGGGCATCTCCTCTGTGGAGTCTGTCACTGTCCGCCCAGTGCCTGATCACCACTTGCTAAGCAGCTCGCTGAACCCGGGACCCCTGATGTATGACCCACTTACCCTCGGCCAACAGAGGACACCATCGATTTCTCCCTCTTCTCTGAGGGATGGTCAGTGAACCCTGGGCCGGCACTGACCCAGCAACAGTGATTCATGAGTTGTTACTGTGCTTCATAATTCAGTCCTAGTGTGATCTGAAACTTGGGCTAGGTCGTTTGATTTAGACACGAGTCTACTGGGTTCCCACAGGCATTAAACCTGGAAATATCAGGAAATTTTAGGCCTTTAAATATTATATTATATTATATTATATTATATTATATTATATTATATTATATTATATTATATTATATTATATTATATTATATTATATTATATTATATTATATTATATTATATTATATTATGTAAAATATATGAACAGTATATTGGCTAATGTTTTTTTTTTGTAGAAATTGAGCAAGCATGCATAAAATTGATAAAAAGTGACTGACATTTACAATGTTACAAAAGATTATTTCAAATAAATGCTGTTCTTTTGAATTTTCTGTTCATAAAAGAATCCTGAGCATATTAGAATGCTTTCGAGGGATCATGTGACACTGAAGACTGGAGTAATGGCTGCTGAAAATTCAGCTTTGCCATCACAGGAATAAATTACATTTTAAAATATATTCAAATAGAAAAAAAAAACCCAGTTATTTTAAATTGTAATAATATTTTACAATATTACTGTTTTTTCTGTATTTTTGATCCAAAATACACAGCCTTGGTGAGACTTCCTTAAGCAGTAAAAAACTTACTGACCTTACTTGACCAAAAACTTACTTTTGATCAGAATATTGATATTGGATATTTATTGCATTTAAACATTTTTTTTTATGTTATTGTTGTTGTTTTTTAATATGAACTTTTTTCCCTAATTCAAACAGTTTACTCTTATCTGTAGCATATTTTAAATGGAAAATGTATCCTTCATCTTTTATAATGCTCATTCATTAATCAAATTTACTTGTAGCATACAAATTATTTATTTTAGATTTTTTACCATTAGTGTACATTTATAATATTGGCCAGTTATCAGCCATAACATGAAAATAATTATTATCTTATTGGTATTGACCAGAATTTGAATATCGTTGCAGTCCTAGTAATTATGAATGTGTCAAAAAGTCACAAACGTGCACTTCCTGTTTATTTGGTAGAACAAATATTGATTTGTTTGAGTCTTCAAATTTGCTTGATTTGTTGAATTTCGTTTTATCAAATCTAAACACCGGAATATGATTTTTTTTTTGGGGGGGGGGTCTGATACATAAACATTTTTATATATTCTACAGTAGAATGAGCTTGTGAGGGTAGACTCCTTCCCTCTGGAGCAATGTGTCATAAAAACATTCTGTCTTATCTGAGGCACCTCATGCTAGGTTCCATATCAAAGGTGAGCTTGGACACAGGGAACAGAGGTCAGCACTGGTCTGCTCTGCAGTTAATCAGACTTGCCACACACACACAGACACACACACACACACACACACACACACACACACACACACACACACACACACACACACACACACACACACACACACACACACACACACACACACACACACACACACACACACACACACACACACACACACACACACACACACACCTGCCTTATAGACCAGCACAGCTGCAACAGTTAGTGGCCACCAACTGTCAATCACAGCCTGGGGGTGTGAGGGGCGACTCTGGCCTAATGCTTTGAATAACAGATGATGTTGTCATTTAGATTTTTCCAGACCAAAAATATGTTTTTTTTTTCTTTTATATATAGCTGTATTTGTAAGTGAGAGTGTGGGGTGTGTGTTCATGTACATTCTGCTATGCTTCTCAAAGCATTCAGTATGTCACCAGATGTTTATGACATAACCGCAGTTATGTATATGCATTTTTATTAACCTGCACCAGTTTTAGTGGCATGATTTCCTGGTGAGTTTTATTTTTCCTCAAATATGTGTTTGCCGGAGGGCAGTCACATTTATTTGTATGTGAGTGAGTGTGTGGCTGACCTGAATAGTCAGTCTAGAAGTTTTCTCCAAGTACTCTTTAGGGAACCGGTTGTGTATATCTCCAGCTCTTCCCCTGAATTCACGAGGACAGACCAGCAAATGTGAGTCTTCGGTCAAATGTTAGCTTCCCATATGTGTGTGTGTGTTATCAGTCTTCCTGAATACCATGTGTCTGTTATTAAAGGGATAGTTCACTCAAAAATGAAAATTCCGTCATCATTTACTCACCCTCATGGCATTTTTAACATGTAAGACTTCCTTTTTAACCTGCATGTGAAACACTAAAGAAGATGTTTTGAGAAACATTTCATCTGTTTTTTGTCCATATAATGAAAGTCAATGGGGTCCAAAATACTACTGGATTCCATTGACTTTCATCGTATGGACCAATACATGTTGTTGAGCTATCCCTTTAAGCAAACCAGGATACGTATGTAAGTTCGGCATGTGTTTTGGTGGCAGATACACAGGTCACAGTGTGTGTGCTACATGAGACGGCTGGCATTTCAGAGTGTGTTCATGTTGCCGCTCATGTATGTGTGTGGAAGAACGGACTGTGGTACATGTAACCCGATTGGGGTCAGAGATCTGAACCCCAGATGTAACCACAGGCCAGATAAGGCTCAGCCTGGGCCAGACTGACAGGCTGGCCGGACATGGAGAGGCCAGAGTGGTTCGTATAGGAGGACAGGCTCAACATAGACAAGATGGAATTCATTACACCCTGCCCACCATCTTAGCTGGCTTGGATTTCTAAGGATAGATGTGATCTGGCTATGTGTGTATTAAATAGCACAGAGCAAACTCGATACTATTTCTCGCAACTTTGGCCAACAGGCTATTCCTGGACATGCTGTGCACACAATGTCCAAGAAACTGCAAAAACGCGTGTCTCGTAATGTGTTTTATTTGATATTAGCATTACACTCCCTGCACAAACAGGAACTTTCAAAAGCAAAATCCCACGACACCAACTGAAAAAAATTAAGTCCTCTACTTCCTCCTCTTTTCAACTGTTTCTCTCCCTTCACACTTCAGTTGCTCTCTTTAAAACCTTGTGAGCTGTGTTTTAAGGCATCATAGACGCTCTCCTGATTCAAAGACTTTTTCTCATTTTACCTCAATTTGGTCAAATTTTACAGTAGCATCCTTTGTGGTGTCCCATAACCCACTGCGACAAGCTCTGTGGAAAAAAAATGTACCCAAAATTATGAACGAAATGATGATTATTGATTTATTGATTGAATTATTATTATTTTATTCTTTATACAGTATGAAAAATATTAAATAAAATAGTTCAGTGTAATTAAAATGGATTATTAATTCTAAAATTGTGTGTGCTATGTATTTTTTATGTGATTTGTAATAGGTTTGGAGGAAAGTAATTTAATCAGTTTTTTTTCTTGTTGTGCTTGCTTGTAGGACTGAACAATTTAACCCAATAAATATAAATATGACTATATTAATAATAATAATAATAATAATAATAAATAAAAATATTTTTAAAAATAAATATTGCTATTATAATATTTCTCTGGAAAACAAAAAATGTAGTTTTTAATTTTTTAACAATAATAATAATAATTATTATCAATATATTAATTATTATTATTATTATTATTATTATATTATTAATTATTATTGTTATTACAGTACAAATGTAAAATTACAATACTAATATTTATGGCTGCCTTAATTTCTTAATTTAATTTTCAAACGTTAAACCACCAAGCTTTTATTTTGACAGAAAACCCCAGACAAAGACCTTAAAGCTTGACAGCCAGTTTACAAGCACTTTTCATTACAAGTGGGGGAAGATGACAAGAAATTGGCTATTAGCTTAGCAACATGCTAACATCAAACCAAAGACTATAGAATAACACAAGACGTGTCACTCGTATTGATTTGAATGGGAGAAAGTGAAACGCGCAATATGGCGGAATAAGTCCCGCCTTCTAAATAAGAGCCAATCGCCGACTGGTAAAGTCATCGCGTCATTTCAGCGGCCGTTAGAAGCACCGGTTTCTATAGAAACAGTCAGACGCGCACCTCCAAAGAGAAGCGCATTTAGGTCTGCGCATGCGCATTAGCTTGATCCAGCCTGAAAAATAGTTTTTTTGCTCATGATTCGAGCTTTTGGAAAAAAAAATTGTTGTCAGATTTCATTGGTGATTACAAATATGAAATTTAATCAAAAGCTTGGCAAACAGCTTTGGATAATTTGATGTTTCTCCATTCAAAGAGATAGAAGCTGCATGATGCCCAGGATGCCCGAGAGGTGTTTCAAAGATGGCCGCCGAGTGAAATGACTTGAATTAAAGGGACTTTGATCAAACTCTGTTGTACTCAAAAGTTGAGATTCAAAGCTCTCATATGGAGCGCTCTGTGTTTCTTCCTATGTGGAATCATGTCGCTTATGAGGTTCTATGATGTTTATAATGCTGCTTTAGAAGACAGACGCAGTATTTAGTGTTATTATTTCTTTAAAACGAAAGCAGAGGGTTCTGGGATGCCATAGAAAGACAGGGAAGTGAATGATCTTTCCAGGCCTTAAACCAGCCGTCTCTTCAACTGCTTCTGTTCACGTCAATGGAGAGAGAACAAGGTAATATGTGCGCTGTGTTGGAGTTTGATGTATGGATTATGTTTACCGTGGCATATTTTGTTTGTGTGCGGGGGCTGTAAGATTGGGCCGTTTGATGAATGGACATGCCCCCCAGATTCACATCAGCACCTGCGCACCCTTCCTTTCCCTCCATCCTGAACACAGCAGCCAAAACTGCCCCCTCACACCCCTGGTGCACCTCCATTTATGGGGTTATAATTGGCTTGAATTAAAAAAAGTACAGAGACAAAGAGGCTGAATCTTTTTTCTTATTTTATGTCTATATAAATATATAATTAATGTTTATATAACCCATTTCTGTTGTTTACTGTCCGTGCCATGAAACAATATAGTCATGTTTATCTTAGATACAGGTTCACCTACTGTTAGATGTTTCTGTTTAGTTATGTAAACGTGTAGTTGTTCTGCTTACAGGGGCCAGAGTATCTGTGATGTTTGCTTTTGGGCTGTGTGAAGTCTTGTTAAAGTGCTTTTTATTAACAGTTTGCCTGGACAAGAGCTCTTTGGCACTGAGGCATAGAGTGAGAGTGAAAAAAAGAGGGAGAGAGAGCCGTTTTCCACAGCTATTACTCCTGCAGAAGGACCATCAAAAGCCACATCAGTGCCCTTAATGGGGCCCAGTCCACAACTGATAGCTTCAATGTGTCCAACAAAACTATAATCCTGCATACTAAAATATACCGACAGCTTTATGTGTGCAATTCATTAGGATATAGAACATGGAATATATAGAGAAATTAATCTGTACAGCTGTAAAATGCAGGCTTTTAAAGGAATAGTTCACCAAAAAGGAAAATTTAGGTCACTATTTATTATTACTCTCATGTGGTTCCAAACCTGTATGAATTTCTACTGTAGAAAGCATGAGGGTAATTTTTTTTTTTAAAGAATATCCTGATCACTCTTTTCCATGTAGTGAAAGTAAATCAGGATTGGGGCTGTTTGGCCCGAAATAGGATGCAACAGTAACATAAAAGTTGTATGCATGTACCCAGAGCCATACAAATTCTTGGCAAATAAAGCTTGTCTAATTCTGAAAATCTTCTCAGTTGGATGTTAATCATTGAGATCAGTGAGACATTTGGTTGATTCTCAACTCAAATTTCGGTCTTTTTGTCTTTTGAGTCAGATCTTTTAATTAAATTGTTTTGTTAAGTTCATAAACCCAAATCATCTGAATGATTCGTTCACAATTTATCAAATGATTAGATCAACAGATCAAAAATATGAGCAATGAAACTGTTAACAAGAAGCGCTAGGCCACTTTTATGATACTTTTGCATTTTTAGGAATGTGAAAGCTACAGTCCGCATTCACTTTCATTATATTGAAAAGAGCAGCCGGTACATTCTTCAGAAATTCTCCATTAGTGTTCCACAGAAGAAAGAGAGTCATACAGGTTTGACATGAGGGCGAGTGAATGATGTAATTTTCATTTTTGACTGAGCTATTCCTTTAATTCCGATATGTGGCGGAGTTTTTGGCGAACGCAGCACAGGCTTTGTGGTTTGCATGAGAGCAGAGGGCCGGTGGCACTCTGTGTGGGGTGGAGAGGTGAGCGTGTGAGTTTGATCTGCTCCATTGTCTTCCCTCTTCACACAGTGCTCTCCAGTGAGAAGTAATCAATAGCAGCAGTGGCTGATTCTCTGCCTTTGTCTGCGTCTCTCTGCAGCTACTGAGAGACAGTTTTGACATCTCGGCATGCCGCGGGCAAACTCTTACCCTCTCTCTCTCTTTTGCGTACACACATACACACACACATCATGCCAGCCTGGCTGCTCTTTGTTCAATGTTGTACTGCTCTGCCTTTCTGACACACACAGGGGCTTGTGTAGGAGTGTATCTCTGTCTCTCTGTCTCTCTCTCTCTTTTTTTAAACATTCCATTTTTATAACTCTGCGCTGTTAAACACATTACACTGATTCCATAAGCCGTGCTGTTCTGCTCTGGAGAGCTGACGCTGTGAACTCTGACCTCTGCCAGACTTTATAGCCTTTTAACGAAAAGTTGTTAATGCCTTTGATAAGTTGCGGGTCGGCTGCATGTGCGAGGGAGCGTGCGTGGACGGGCCGTGGGGGAGGAGACTGTGTGTGACCTCACTGCTTGAGTTGAGGTTGTATCAATAGCCAGAGTGTTACTCGCTCTTCAGTTATTTTTAACAGTACTGTAGTTCTTGCGCAGGATGAGGGGAGCCGTACTGTAAAAAGCGCAGTTTTACGCTACTATGATGAGGCAGGTGAATTTAGCATTGTGCAGTCCTCATACGTTTGGTTCCTTTTGCCCATTTGTACCTGGCTGGATGTTTGTGTTAAGAATGAGTGTGGCTGAACCAGACAATTTTTAAAGTTGCCCTAGATTCAAAAATTGACTTTATCTCGGCATAGTTGAATAACAAGAGTTCAGTACATGGAAAGGACATACAGTGAGTCTCAAACTCCATTGTTTCCTCCTTCTTATATAAATCTCATTTGTTTAAAAGACCTCCGAATAACAGGCGAATCTCAACATAACACCGACTGTTACGTAACAGTTAGGGTGTACGCCCCCAATATTTGCATATGCCAGCCCATGTTCCCAACATTATGAAAGGCATTAGACAAGGGCAGCCAGTATTAACTTCTGGATCTGTGCAGAGCTGAATCATCAGACTAGGTAAGCAAGCAAGAACAATAGCAAAAATGGCAGATGAAGCAATAATAACTGACATGATTCATGATAACATGAAATTTTTAGTGATATTTGTAAATTGTCTTTCTAAATGTTTCGTTAGCATGTTGCTAATGTACTGTTAAATGTGGTTAAAGTTACCATCGTTTCTTACTGTATTCACGGAGACAAGAGCCGTCGCTATTTTCATTTTTAAACACTTGCAGTCTGTACAATGCATAAACACAACTTCTTTCTTTATAAATCTCTCCAACAGTGTAGCATTAGCTGTTAGCCACGAAGCATAGCCTCAAACTCATTCAGAATCAAATGTAAACATCAAAATAAACACTGTTAGACATGCTGCACTACGAACACTTTGTAAAGATCCATTTTGAGGGTTATATTAGCTGTTTGAACTTTTTTTTAATGTTGTTTAAGGCAAGCGCAAGCTCCGTGGGCGTGGAGCACCAGATTTAAAAGGCCACACACCCTGAATCGGCTCATTTCTAATTATGCCCCAAAATAGGCAGTTAAAAAAATGAATTAAAAAAATGTTTGGAGTATTTTGAGCTGAAACTTCACAGACACATTCAGGAGACACCTTAGACTTATATTACATCTTTTAAAAAAAAGTTCTAGGGCACCTTTAATGTCTTTTGAAGGTTAAAAAAAAAAAAAAAAACGATGTTCAAAAAACAAGAATGAAATGTTGGCACAATATTACATGCAACTAGTTACAAAACAGAAAATGTGTTTTATCTATTATTATGGAATTTTTTACTTAACTAATAAACCCATATTCAGTTAATTATGATAAAGTATAATGTGCTGAGTCAGCCTCTTAAAATTCAGCACAAAATATCTATAGTTGCTGAAAGGTGGACAGTATAGGGTTGTAGGGGTTGTATGATATATATATATATATATATATATATATATATATATATATATATATATATATATATATATATATATATATATATATATATATATATATATATATATATATATAATATTTGTTGTTTTGGATAAAAACATCTGGAAAGAAATTTTGTTCCAATTCTGTTTAAATATACAAATATGCCTTTCTATATAATATGTATTTTAAATATATATTTGAGCACTCAGTTTAATTATTTTGCATTTCATTTGAATTAATATAGCCTTTTTTATTAAGCCATCATCTTTAAAGTTTAGGTTTCTTGGCACATATTTATTTTATTTTATTTTATTTTATTTTATTTTATTTTATTTTATTTTATTTTATTTTATTTTATTTTATTTTATTTTATTTTATTTTATTTTATTTTATTTTATTTTATTTTATTTTATTTTATTTTTTATAGCATATTTGATTCATGGTTATCATTCTCTCATACTGTGTGCAGTAAAATTTTGCCCTCCTTGTCTTTTTTCTCATCCCCTCTCCTGTTTTGTCTTCGTGTTTTTCTCTCATGGTCCCTGTGACCAGACACAGATGTCTGTTTCTGCTTGACCAGGCAGTGCTGTGCAAGACCTGTTAGCGACCGAGAGCTGAATTCTCAGGTGACCCTTGTGCCCTGCAGACTAAAAGACTGTAACACTCTTCATATGTCTTACATGCCCTTGTGCTATATTTATTTATCTTTTACACAGAAATGAACAAAAGAGCTTTACTCTGTGACACTGAGTGCTCACAGGCCCTGGTAAAGGTGAGCGTGTCACAGGAAGAGAGAGTACACTGTAAGAGCAGTCCGCCGGGGTGAGCTCTGCATTCAGCTAGCGGTCAATAAACTGATCCATGTCCCCTTCAGAATGGGGTGACCCCAGCGTCACAACACAGTAACACAGATCTGACCAGCAGGCAGCAGATACAGCCCTGGCCACTGCCAACAGGAACACACATAGAACCGTTATAGACTAAAGGGCGAGCACAGTTCAAGATTGATTTTCTGTGGGTATTTGTGTGCGTTTGTAAGTGCATGTGTTTATTTTAAAGCATGGACCAGTGTATTCTCCTGACCACAGGAACGGCCGCATCCCTGCACAGATGCCCCACTGTTTATCGGCTCTGCACTGTATGCATAATTTAAATGGAGACCTTAGCCACACAAATTAGAGATGGGCCTCCGTTATCATTCATAATTCTCATCTGATAACCACTAATAACAGCCCTCTCCCTCCTCCGACGATGCTCGCTGCATAATGGACCTAACAGCCTTAACCAAATTACCTCCAATACGTATATGCCACAAGGCTAATAAAGCCAAATAAATGTATCACAGGCCGGGTAGCCCAGTGCCTCCTAATGCACATAAATCCACGCTGGCTGGCTCTCATTACCCTGTGTGTGTAGCGGAGGCTAAATCCTGCCTCTATCATGTCCTCCTCCCCCAGTGACCACTAGCTGCCAAGTCAGAAAGGCAAGCTGCCAGTAATCAGCGCACAATTCCCCTCGCTCGTCAGCGTGCGCCGAGCGGCCCGCCGCTGTCATGGCCTAGTCCGAAATGCGTCGCTCTCGGTGGAGATGACAGAGGTTGTTTTGCTTAACAGGTTCACCACTGTGCTTCCTGTACAAGTGTTAACTCACTTCTAATGTACTATATTTAAACTTGATTGTGAGACTGGAATTTTTTTGAAAGTTTTGCAGTATAAAAAGAGCCGTATTAATTAGTGATATCGTACTTCTAACTGTTGACAGCCTTGTCAATGGATAATAAACATTTTCTGTTTTCAGATTTATAGTTGATGCTGCCTGCCAAATGTACTACATTTTGGGGTTGGTAGGATTTTTAAAATGTTTTTAAATAGGTTCTCATGCTCACTAAAGCTGCATTTATTTGATAAAAAAAGAGAAATCCAAGAGTCTATTCCTGTGATGGCAAAGGTGAATTTTCAACATCTGTTACTCCAGTCTTCAGTGTCACACAATCCTTCAGAAATCATTCTAAAATGCTGATTTGGTGCTCAAGAAATATTTCTTATTATTATCACAATTGAAACAGTTGTGCTGCATGAATAAATTGATGAATAAAAAAAGTTTGAAAGAACAGCATTTATTTGATATATAAATTTTTGAAACAATGTAAAAATCTTTACTGTTACATTTGATCAGTTGAATGCATTTTTGGATAAAAATAAAGGATAAAAAAATCGTACTGACCCCAACATTTTGAAACGTATTGTATCTGCTCCCTTATTTCCAGCAAAAGCAAAAAGATAAAAAAAGTCAGAAAAAATATAAAAAAACAGTTATTAAAAAGACAAAAAGATAGTGAAAAGAAAATCAGTTTAATAATTGTTTAACTGATTCTTTTTAATTTTAGCAATTTTTTGTGCATATCATTTGCAATATTTGAATTGTATTATGTATATATTGGCATTATATTAGCCATCGGTCTTGCTCTCTAGGAAAAGTCCATCTTCGGACCACTAGTATTGATGCAGTAGTCACTGCGCTGATGTTTACTGTGTTTGTATAGACTGAGTACATGTGGACACTGTTTGGTGTGTGTGTTTGGAGGAGAACATCTGGACATGACAAGAATGCAGAAGTGAAAATCTCCTACAGCAGACTAAATCACCCCCTCCATCCACTCCCCTTTATGTCTTCATCAGAGGCTGTGAGAGGCCCCCTGCCCGCTCTCTTCCTCCTGTCTTACTCTCTCTGTCCATCTCTCTGTTTCCAGCCTGCTTTTGAGCAGATATGTTAGAGATGGGCATGAGTACTTGGAAGTGACAACAATGACTAATCATGGAAATACACTAATCGTGCGAGTAAAACCCTTGTGCTGATTGTTATTCATTTGTAGCTATTGCAGAAACGTTGCTTTTGTGATGTGTAATGGTGTCATTTTGGGATCTGATTGTCATAGGGGCACACAACTATAACACATTTGCCTTAGTAATAGGAATCTGTGCGATCTGGAATGTAACATAAGGGGTGCGTGAGTCACAATTTCCCTGCAAGCATTTTGCATCCTTTTAAAGTGTGTTAAACTTTGAACATGTCAAATATTGGAAGTGTTGGAAATGTTGTTTGGAAGTGATCTCTGAGTAAGAGTAAATGGTGGACAGTGGTCCTGCAAAATTTCACTAATCTGCAAGTTTCATTTATATGATCGCATCTTAACGGTGACTTTCAGTTCTGGAACATTACAAAAATATACATATGTATATATAGACGCACTGAAACCTCACTAATGTGAAAGTTTGTCAAACCCAATAGTGTCTCACTCCTCCTTTGTCCCTTTCTCCCTCTCGTGCTGTTTCTCACTGAGGTTTTCCTGCCACATGTGTCCACTCCAGACGGCTTCACCTCTCGACACCTGAGAAAAGAAAAGCAGAAAACAGGTAGTGAAAAACAAAACCGAGAGAGCAGCATCTGTGAACCCATTGAAGCGGAACGTTTTTTTATGTTGTTGCCTCAACGATGTACAGTGAATCTGTTTATTTTTCAGTCGAAGGGTGTTTCCTCCTCTCTATAAATACTCTCTCTCCTGTGCGTATGAGAGAAAGAAAGCACGATGATGTGTCCGTTGGGCTTTTGGCTCTTAAACACACAAGCAGTGGTTTTAGCGTGGTGCTCTATTGCTTTGAGCTCAGCCCTGACCTGCCAGGCTCTGTCTCAGATTCCCACGTATAGGGCGTGTTGAGACCTTGTGTAATGACACAGTACCACAGAAGCTGCTCAACCTGTCCCCCCCTTCTCCTCCTCCAATTTCCCCCATTCTTCCATGCGCTAATCTTCTGCTCCTTGACCGGGTCCAAACCGTCACAGCTTGACGGACCTGTGACCGGAGAGCCGAGTCTCCATTCAGACATACTGGGGCTTAAGTTGAAAAGGGGACATTTTTATATCATCTATAAATCCTCACTCTTTCTTTTGGATTGAACCTCCTTGCTTCCTACTTGCCCCCAGACTTGGAGACAAAAGCATGTAGGCCCATTGTTGCATGGCGGCTGAGGGCTGAAAGAGAGAACCTGGGTCATTGGATTAGGATTGGCTAATCAGGACAAGGGGAAGGGTGGAGCTTGAGGGGGCTACGGTGCAGGCGGCCTGTGAGAGGATCCCACCCATTAGGGGAGCTGGGACCGTCCACTCCCCTGTTTCCCAGGCACCCGGCGTCTCTCTACGGTTACACAAAATGTCCGCCGTGGCTCCCCTGTTGCCAGGGTCTATTATTAGCAAGTGTCAGTCAGTTATCTGAGAGTAGTGCTTTTAGCTGCCATTTAAGTGGCTGACACTCAGGTTTTGCAGCAGATTAAATGAAATTTTAGGCGCAGTTTGGCTTGGCTGCGAGCGGACAAAGGAGGCAGCTGTTGTTGGAAATGTAATCTGGCACCACCGGGAAAAGGGTGCCACGGCTGACGCTGTCCACCGACTCTCCCTCGATCTATCCGCCGCCTTATTTCCAACAGAGGCAAAAAGTCCCGTTCCATCCTCATTAAGCACATTGATTTAAAAAGTTGACATGGTTTCTCCACTTTTTTTTTCCACCTGTCCTCTCAGAGTTGGACGTATTGTGAGATACTCTCCACACCCTGCTGATGAGTGAGACTGTCAAAACACATCTTATTTTTCCATTTCCTTCTCAACAGTTTCATATACTCATAGTTACGCTCAGTTTTGTCAAGGTTCATGCGATTTTCCTCAGATTGATGCTTTTATGTCTGAGTAAGAAGCTCCAGACAGCTGAAGGAGCCTTTGTGAATGTGTGTTTGTGTGTATTCTGTAGGTCAGAGGGGATTTCCTGGTCTGTTTTACTGTACCGTGACTCTTACAATGTCACCACGCCCTGCCCAGTGTTGCTTATCAAGTGACATGGCAAAGTTTCTTGCGGCCTTGTACTTCTACCTCTTTCTGTGTCTTTTCCCTCTAGAGGAGTGTCCAGACATCTTTGACTAGAGTGGCCACTATAGGACACTTGCAGGGCTGATTCCCTGATTTTAAATGAACCATTTAAGTTTATAACAGGCTCCAAATAATGTGCATTTTTAAATTTTTCATTTTAATTAAATATACTAAATTAAAAAAATTAACTAAATTAAATATTTTCCTCGATTAATTTATTCAATCATGTTTGTCAACTAAGTAATTACTTAATTTATTTATTAATTTTTCAACGAACTGAAAAAAAATACATCTTTTTCTCCAATAATTTTTTTTTTTCAGATTCCACCTCAGAGATACTTTTTATTTCTTTATTTATACTTACTTCAATGCAGAAATGGGCTTTTAAAAATTATAGTATGTTATGTATTATAGCACACCAGTGGTTCTTAACCAGGGGGCCGGGGCCCAATGGGGTGGCCCTCCGCAAACTTCCAAGGTGTGACTTAAAATATTTAATAACTATTGTTTTTTTTTTTCTGAAGAACATACCGAATCAGAATCTTGACTTTTCCATAATAGTTTCTGTTAATAAAAAAAAAGTTATGTTTTATTATATATATATATATTAGCAGAAATACCAGAGGAAACATCTTAGTCAATATGGGAGGCCTTTGAGTATTATTTTGGACAATGAGGGGTCCTTTGAGTTAAGAATTGAGAACTGCTGTTCCACATTGTTCAGCCACATTGAGATTTCAGCTAAGCAGACCTACATGCTGTAAGGGAGTCTCATAGATGATCATAATGTTGCTTGCTGTCTTGTGCTGTATTTTAACTCTGTGTTTGCACTTTGTAGTGAACATATATATGTATATATATAATATATATGCTCCTGCAGCTGATTTTGTTGAGCTTTCTTCATTTTCTATAGTTTGCACTTTGTGTTATTTTGTTTCATTTTATGCAATGCTTCCTTGAGTCCTCTATTAACGGCAATTTCTTTAATTCTGGTTTTATTGTAGGTTCCGTCTCTGACTTAGGAGATGACTTTTTAAGATTTTGAGATAACACCCCTATAGACACGACCCTTTGTTCCTGTCTTTAACGTGTAATATTTGTGTTCATATGCAAGGTATACCGAGCTCTGTTATGTGTATATGTACATATGTGTGTGCGCGTGTGCACAGGGATCTGGAGTTTGTTAGAGGCCACTCTCTGGTCTGTTCCAGTCCCGATGAAACGCGTGAAAAAAGACAGTTGTAAACGAGCGCAGAAAGTAGAGGGGGTATGAACTGTGAACGGCATCAATTTTAGCTCGCCCGCTTCCTCACGCTACTGCGGGGCAGAGAGTATTGATGTCAGTTGCCGTTTGAAGCCAGTCTGCGCTAAGTGCTCTGTTCTGTGACTGGAATCTGATTGTCTGTTTTTAATGAAATGGATTAGTTCCACTTGTCCACTGTGAAAAGACATCATTTCGCTCCGTTCAGACGGGCTTCTAAAAACAGTCTGATACTGTAAAGAGTTGTGGTATTTACAAATACAGACCTAGTTTGCACCGCAGGCTGAATATACATTATCTGTTTGGCTGGGAGCCACAGAGGGCAGAAATGGTGCAGCTTGCGCTTTGCTCTACTTACGTCGCTTTATATAACTTTGTGTTCTGTAATGCAACGTGGGGTCGAGGACCGAGCTCAGGAGGGCAAGGTTGGGGTCAAAAATTAGAAGCTGAAACAGGATCATATGCACATAGTGAAGTCTCGCCTACACATGCTCAGATAGAGAGAGACCGGTGTCCTTTGCTCATCTCAACTACTGGAAAAAAAGTCGAGGGCTCAAACAGGTTTGGTGAGTCAATTTTCTAGAAACGGTAAACACACTGCATCATAATAAATGTCAGAGACACACACCTCTCTCTTTTCTCAAGGCTGTTTTTGGGAAGTCCAGGCACTTGAGATAAGCATCTGAGATATGTAGCGTCAACCTGAGCGACCTTACAGAAAGCTCTTCCCCCCTCCATTCTCCTCACTTCCCTGTACCCTGCTTCACGCCACCCCTATGAGATCTCTGATCTATAGGACCCCGGACACATTTTTGGCAGAGCGTGCAGGTAATGTTCCAGCATGCTTTGAGTTGTGGCTCCTTGCCGTGTTAAAACCTGATTTATTGACTTTAGCCGTTGAAGAGAGCTTGCAGGTACATCTGCGGTAATTAAGATTTTTATATCAGTTGTGTAAGTGTCCCGAGTTGGAACGGGTCACATTTTTGCTTATGAATGGCTGGTTTTCTTGGTCTTCATACATAAAAAGTCCTTCATGCTGAGCTCAGAGCGTTTGCTTTGTGTCCAACTCATACCACTAACTCTGTCTCTGAGCAGAAAAATGGAAGGAGATGAAACAAATGGTAATATGTTCGTTTTTTTCAGAGGAGGGCTCGGACTGTGGCCGTACTGACTGGTTGTTAGAGGCGGGGTGTTTGCAGCCCCAGTGCTGAGCTGTCAAAGGTAACATACGATGGGATGATATGGATTAGAACACTTGTATTGAATTATCTGTGGGACTGGGAGTAAATGTGGGTAGAAGTGCTGCCATGAAGAATTAGACTGAGCAGCAAAAGCCACAGCCCTGCATGCATGGCATCCATCTTACCACCCCGTTATAAATGGTAAATGTTATACTGTAGTATTAACGTCTTCTTTCCACACCGTACTAATGCCTGTCCCCCACCCTTCAAACACACACAGAGAGATGCAATTAAGTATCTGCAGCGTTTTTTTACTAACTAAAAGCAGCAATTCTGCTTTGCACTTTCTAACAGTGTCACGGTAGTTCCTACTTTTGACAATAGTCAAAATAATAATACTCATGACAAATGCTAAACTGCAGATTTTTTTCCTGTTTAATTGTGTGCGTAAGTTTGCAGCCAAGAAAGTTAAAGAAATAGTCACACTGCCTTCTCTTATGTGTAAATGTGGGCAGGCTGATTCATAGGATAATTTGGATAGTTCATATCAGTGTTAAAGGGATAGTTCACCCAAAAATGAAAATTTGATATTTATCTGCTTACCCCCAGTGCATCCAAGATGTAGGTGACTTTGTTTCTTCAGTAGAACACAAATGATGATTTTTAACTCCAACCGTTGCCGTCTGTGAGTCAAATAATGCTAGTGGATGGGAACTTCTACTATAAGAGTAAATAAAACTTGCATAGACAAGTCCAAATTAAACCCTGCGGCTCGTGACGACACATTGATGTCCTAAGACACGAAACGCTCGGCTTGTGCAAGAAACCAAACAGTATTTATATCATTTTTGTAGCTACACTCTAATACACCACTATGTCCAACCGCGTTCAGCATTCGCTTAGTGAGGTCTGATCGCACTCTGACAGCGGCAGTGATGTCTCGCGCATATACTTCAATGAGAGCGAGACATCACTGCCGCTGTCAGAGCGCGATCAGACCTTACTAACGAGTGCTGAAGGCGGTTGGACATAGTGGTGTATTAGAGTGTAGCTACAGTATCAATTGAAAACATGATGAACTGCAGCATTTAAAGGAACTAGTGTTTTCTAGCTGTAGTAGTTGTGTTAGTTGTGTAAATTTATCTTTTCAGTGTAATCGTCATTGTTTTGTTGCAGTGTTATATAGTATTATCCTTATTTTATATTTATAGTACAAATAATATTTGATATGATTATGTTTTGTGTATATTATTATATATTTTTATTATATTTTATCATTTATTGTATACTTTTATAATATATTTTATATTATAATAATGTATTTTATAATGTATTTTATATTATATTTTATTTAGATATTTGTTAGTAACTTCAAGTGAAGCTGACTACTTTTTTTTTAAGAGAGTAGCTTGAATTGAGTTTAAATACTTAAAATTTTGAGTAGCTTTTAAACTTTGGATGCTAGTTTCAAAGTACCATCACTGCTATATCAGACATATGGGGGAAGTGCTCTAGTGTCACCAAACCTAAAGGTCTCTCTTCCTTCCTTCCTTCCCTCCCTCCTTCCTTCCTTCCTTCCTGCTCTCTCTTTCTCTCTCTCTCTCTCTCTTTCTGCTAATGGCTGTGGCCTGCAAACGGGGGCAGTAGAAGGGTCAGTCTGAATTTTTTATCCCGATAAAGTGCAGGGCCGAGTGGCTTTGAGTCATGCGCTCTGTCCCGCATGAATAAAGCACACACACACACACACACACACACACACACACACACACACACACACACACACACACACACACACACACACACACACACACACACACACACACACACACACACACACACACACACACACACACACACACACACACACACACACACACACACACAAGTGCTTGTCCATTCACCTCTGCCTGGCTGCCTCACCACGGGCATCTGATGTGCCTTATCAGTGTATTGACTCATGGCTCAAATTGTTTTATGACCATGCGGAAGCGGTTTGTTTTCTGGTCTGATCTTTGATGTCTGTCTCATTATCATTTTCACACCCCCACCCTCCCCCATCTCAATTTTGCTTTCTTACTTTTATATACCTCTATAGCCTTGGCCCTTGGCCCTGATGGACATTCCACCTCTCTAGCACCAACATGTACTGTAAACGAAGATACTGAAAATGAGTCCAAGCAGCAGATTTCAAGCCCAAAGGTTAATGTGAAATGAGATAGACAGAGGCAATCTTTTCACCAGGGTCATTCATTCATATTTTATTGAACTCTTTTAAGATACTGGTCTACTTAATTGCCCTCTGGACACTAGCAATTCTAAATAACTCTATTTAAAGGCATACCTGAAAATTTTGTCATAATTTACTCATCCTTATGTTGTCCAAACCTGTATGACTTTGTATCTTTTGAAGAACTTAAAAAATACTTTAAAGATTGTTTCAACTATCTTTGTCTAACATTGGACATTGACAATCAAAAAACACTAAGACATACTTCAACAAGATTGGAACAACATGAGGGTGATAGAATTGTAATTTTTGGGTGAACTATCCCTTTAAGTACTTTAGTTTGCAGGGAATTCCTATTTGGCTTCAGATGAGTCATTGATTTATTATAAATTCAGCTGTATTTATGAGAAGCTGTAAATGAACATGTAATTTCCTGGTATACGCTCCAGTATTACGGCCCATGCCGGCAAAACATACGTCTCCAGGGAGAGAGAGAGTGAGTGAGAGAGAGAGAGAGAGCAGACCCAGTGTGTACGAGCGATTGAGACGAGGGGCAGCTTTGGAGGCCGACCGCACTCTCACCAGCCGGCCATGCGCCAGTCGGGAGGAATGCAACAGCACTGCCTTGGCCGCTCTTGAAACAGTGCTCTGTTTGTGTGTGGCCTCGTGTCCCTGCTGAGCTCGATAGATGTGCTGAGAGCTCCTTCTTAAAGGCATGAATGTCACATGTTCTCCCCAGACCCGGTGGACATGTCACACAGCTTAGGGCGGCAGTCAGGAGGGTGGTGTGATGTATCGGGTCAGCCTAAGTTCTGTAGGGTTCGGTGTCCTCGCACTCAGAGAAGTTTTGTCGAGTTTTACATCTTCACCCGTTCTCACCCCAACACACACGTCTCTGGTATTAGTCGCTGTGGTTTCTACGCCAAATTTGAGGCATGTATGTTATGGCTACGCTGAGAGGTTTTGGAGCGAATCGGGGGCTTGTTGGAGAGTGAGTCACACAGTTCCTTTGGGAATGAGATAGGGAGTGTTTGTTGGCTTTGACATGGTTGCTGGGTTTCGCTCTCTCTGGCCTTGGCTGACATTACCTCTAGTTCTTGCCCCGGCAGATCCAGCCCGTTCGTCCTGCCCGCCCCCCTCCTTCAGGCCGTACCGAAAGCTGAGAAAGGTAGGATCAACAAAGAAACCCAGATAGCGAATGCTGAGGGGATTCTGGGAGTGGAGAGCAAAGACAAAAACAGGTCGGGAGAGACATGAGAACAGGAATTCCACTGAAACCTGAAATGGCTTCAACGGAAAAGCCGAGGTTATTTATGCGATCGCACTCGAGGCTATTTTGCAAGAGGGTGCCATCCTGCTGTAGCCTGTTTAGCAGCGATAGGCCACACGCTATTAGCATCCGAGTCCTACCGGTATCTGAGGCCGGGTGAATTTATGTGAATAGCAATTTAATCTTCTGGTTTTAATGGGATATAAAACCCCTTCCCGGACAACTGTCCTCTAATAGGTCTTAAAAGTTGTTTGTTGGTGTCGAGATGGGGGTAATTAGTAGACCCATAGCTTTGGGAGAGGGCGTCGGTGGTCGGGCCCTGGCTCTTCCCGCGCGGCCGGCCGATCTTTTGGGCCTGGCTAAAAGGCGCTGGCCACTCCTCGAAGGGAAGCATTTGGAGGGCTTGTGACCGCTGCGCTCAAGGGGGTGGAAGGGAAATGAATGGCACAGCACTTAGAGTATCTCTGATGGGAACATTAGCCACATTAGACTGCTCTCAAAATGCCCTAATGGAGCACTCACACTCGAGCACGCACACACCACTAAAAAAAAGGATTGCAAATAGTTTTCTGGAACTTTTTAATGTGTGATTTATATATTTCTGTAATTTGCTAGCTGCCCTCTCCCTTGCCTCTTAAGTAAGATAAAAAATGAAACCAGGATGGTCGGTAATTTCTCTGGACGAGATTGATGATAAGAGAAAGCGGTAAAGCAAAGGGATCTTCAACACCTCTCAATCTCCTTACATGCCCCGTCTTTAAATCAACTCCTGCGCAAAGAGCCGCTACATACTCTTGTCCGTAGCTTCCTCTTTTTCTTTCCCACTCTGCTTTGGCGTGTGAGGAGCTACTGTGGGCTTCCTTTAAAGGTGGTGTGTATGTGTTTTGGGGGTGTTTGTTTGGCGCTAGTGGCGGGGCCTTGGTGTTTGTGTAAATGTCAGAGGCTGTGTCGTTATTGACTGCTCTGTAACGGCTGTGTGCCTCTGTGTTCTCCTACACAACTAGCCCCAGGCGGCCTGCTGCTGCAATACTGCCTTTCTTCTGACGTTCATCAAACTGCTACTTCTCTCTCTCCCTTTCCCGTTTTCTGCCTCCCAACCCCTGCTAGCCTCTCGCTTACTTTCCCGCTCTCTGGATATGTTCTTTTTAGGGCAGTGCCCAGTAGATGTGTGCTTGTCCACTCTGAATAATTTAGAGAAATTTTTGTCCTCTTGTCAGACACAGGCCTGAGCCGTGAGGCAGAGTGAGTGATCTGTTTGGACCTTCTCTCATCGCTTTTCATTTTCACCAAGCCTCTCCAACGCAGTCTTTTCACTGTTCTAACAAAGTGTCAAATGTTTTTTTTTTTTCTTCTTTTGGTTACACTTTTATTGCAGTTCATGTTTTTGTGTGTTTACACAAAAGTAAATACAGTGTAAATTTAATGACATTTTTAATGAACTATATCTTATTATATTATGTATTTATTTATTTGACATTTTTTTCTCAGAAATTGATTTGGAATTTAGTAGAAAGGCACTTTTGCTTGTGTGATATTGTTAAAATATACATTTTTAAAAATATTCTTTTAAAGTATGACATTTAGGCACTATACACATATTCTTATAAATATTTATTTCAGAAGTATACTTAATAAATAATATAGCAATTATTGCCCAAAACAGCCCAGTTTGCTTTGGTTAATTCGTCTAACAAAAAAAAAAAAATATAAAAAATAAAAATAATTAAATAGGTTGTGTATGTGATTTTAATGTGTATTTCAATGTTGCCATGTGGATGCTGCATGGGGAGATTTTCTCCACTATTGATTTGTTGCATCTGCTTGTGTTAGCGTAGCAGCTAGCTGCAGTCACATCTCAGGGGTTTACCCATGTCTTACTCATGAACACACAAACACACACACACACGCACACACACTCACACACACACACACACACACACACCTACACACACACACCTACACACACACACACACACACACACACACCTACACACACACACACACACACACACATGTTTGTTTTTGTGAATTGTGGGGACTTTCCATAGACTTCAATGCATTTTACACTGAACAAACTGTACATTCTATCCCCCTACCCTGCCCCTACCCCTAAACCTAACCCTCACAGGAAACTGTGCAAACTTTTACTTTTTCACAAAAACTCATTCTATATGATTTATAAACCCATTTACATTGTGGGGACCGCTGGCTGGTCCCCACGATGTAGGTGAACTCAGGTTTATATTACATCATGGGGACATTTGGTCCCCACAATGTAATATAAACAAAAGCACACACACACACACACACACACACACACACACACACACACACACACACACACACACACACACACACACACACACACACACACACACACACACACACACACACACACAGGCTCCTCACACCTCTCTCTGCATGTCTGTCAGCTCTTGTAGTGCAAGGGTCAGTGGCTCCAGGAGGCAGTAAGAGGCAGTTATGTGAATAAACTTTTTTATGGCTCTCTCAACCCCCTTACTGCCACCAGAATCATTGAGGGGATTTTACTGTTGACTAGGCACCAGTTACAATATATATCTGCATTTAAAATGTCCTTTTATCGATTGTTACTCTAGGTTGAATATATTTGAAGACTATTTTTTAATAGGGAAAAAAGGGAGAGAAAATGCTGAGATGAAATGATGAGATAAAGTTGTAAGTGGCTAAAGCCTATATGGTTTCTGTGTGTTTTCAGTCATCACTTTTATGTGCACATAATTTTACATATTCTGATTAATTCTTTATTCTGAAAATAAAGTTATTGAATATTATTTTATTTCTGTTGCTGTTATTTAATGCTGATTTTAGTACTTTTTGTACACTAATTAAATCAATTCTCACAAAAGTATAATAAATGTAACTCTTGAGACTAATTTTCTATTCTAATATTCTTGATATTCTACTTCATATCAGAATCAGACTCAAAGTCCCATATGCCCCATTTCCTTTTCTCTTACTTGCTTTTTCTCTCTTCATCTTTCCTTGTTGTTTTTTGAGAGCTCTGGGCATCTGTGAGGAAAAAAGCGGCCTCTTGGTGAGGTGAGGTGTGTGTTAGATTGTGTATGTGTGTGCTTATGAGAGAGGGTCAGTCTTGCTGAGGTTTCTTCTCCAGAGACTGCAGAGCAAAAAGGGCTCTGACTTACAGGTTTAACTTTTCCTTTTGTTCTTTTTTCTCTCTTTCTCCATCATCAACTCCCTCATCCCCTTTTCTGAACCCCTAAGGTTGAGTCAGTGCAGACCTGCAGCCAGATAGTGGAGAAAAAAAAAAATTTCCAAAGATAGTCTGGGCTGGGAAAAACAAACACCTGAACAGCCCCCTGGTGCCGATGGACAAATGAATAAGAGCAAAAGAGAGAGATACCAGAGACAGTATAAAGGAGAGGAGATGTACGAGAGAAATTGCAGTGTTTAATATGGCAGATGTAGGAATGAGAGTCATGTGTTTGTAGAATTGCCTGTGGAGTGCACATGCAAATGACCTGAACTAGGGCTGTCAGATTTTCATTATAAAAAATAATAAATGATGCAATCAGTCAAATTAATCTTTAACTTCATTTTGTGTTTTAACTAACTTTTTTTGAGTTTGTAGAGTCTCACTTTCGTTTGTCATCTCTGATTACATGTTTTTGTGCAACATTAGTAACTACACACTGCATCAACATCATCATCTTCTTCTTTTTTATGTTTTATGACAGAATCCCAACCAGCATTATGGTGCAATACTGCCACCTACTACTAAATCAACTAGATAAGTTCTGGCACTGGATTATTTATGATATTATTGGATATGTAGTATTAACACAATATCAATATTTCATTTTTTAAATATTATTACATCAATACTGTTGTACTGTGACACCCCTAACATGAACCATCCTTAAAAAAGCAGGATTTAAACCAAAGAAGCTAAAGATTTTATTGCTCAGTTGAAATATTGAAACACAATCCATATATTCCTATTGCTAACATAGAAAATAGAGGCTTGTTAGATGTGTGTCTTTCCAAGGGCGTGAGGCCAGTACCTGGTGTTTGCTAAGCTTTATGAAGGTTTAAGGCTGATGAGTGATCTTCTGTGGCCGACAGCTGCTGCTGCTGCTGACTGCTCTGGTCTGCATGTCCCTGCACATCCCTGTTCTCTCCATGTGTATATATATATGTGTGTGTGTTTTGCATACAGGTGACCGCTGACCTATTGCGTGTGAAAGAACAGGAAAAAATTACCCCTGTGAATTTATTTGAACACCTCCAATCACAAGTGTCAGCATTTGTTTGCTTGCATGTTTATCTGAGCATAGGGATTCAAAGGGGATAAATGCAGACAAAATGCTGAATAAGAACCTTAAAAACCCAAATGGAAGCTTTTCTGATACTGTACTTCATATACCCTATACCACAGTGACAGAGCCGAAGGTAGCTGAATAATTAATGAAGTACAAGCGAACAGACTTCCAGCTGTTCAGCCACCGTAGGACATGCTATTCATGAATGTTTGAATGTCCTATAAGAAAATATATTCAAATTGAAAAAGCACAAAAAAGCCTTAATGGAAATATGAATTGCCCAAGTTGAATACGATGGGGGACAGAAAGGGCGAAAACGCTGAGCGAAGTGCAATTATGTGAAAGCAAATGTTATGGAGCCTCAGAACTGGCTTTGGTCCTCTAATTAAAATGGCTGAAAATGTTTTGACAGTGTCTGAAGCCATGCCCCGGGCCCCAGCTCTGCGCAGCTCCAATTTCTCTTCCTTACAGATGCAGCGATACATTTATGCAGAACGTGCTGTGAATATCTCACTCACCCCCACCTCCTCCCCTCTATTTCATTCCCTCGTTCTCTCTGGCTCTGAGAGAGACAATGAAGAAAAGAGGTCTCCATGATCTGTGCTTCAGAGGCTGCAGCTGAAGCCTCGGCCGTGCGCCCGTTTGCTGCATTGTTATAGGAATGATCTGTGTGTTTGAGCAACGCCGATGCCGTTTTGGTGTTTGTGCAGGTTAAATTAGTGCTAAGGCTTAATTAATACTCAGCCATATTGAAAAGTATATTTCAAAAAAGGCATTTCTTTGGGGATACCTCAGACTGAAATCTATTTTATAACAATAATTCCAATAATAATGACTTTTTCTGCAGTAATTATTTTGGGCACAAAGCCTGTGTTCCTCCACAGGATTAAATGAATCTGGGTTTAATTAATTGATGCATTTGGAGCAGTGTAGTAGTTTGCACAGTGATTAATTAGGCTATTTATGACAAGTCTTGTCATTCTTTCTAGGGTTCCAGATATGTGTGTGTGTGTGTACATCTGGATGCAGGTTAGCCTGGTATTTTTCTGAGCATTTTTTTTTTCTTCTTAGCTTAAAAAAAGAAAAAGAGCAAAGCACACAACCCTCCTATGCTGTAATTTGTGCTCTCTATAATTTTGACATTTTGGTTTTGGGTTAAGAGTAGTCTACAGTTGCTACCATCAGCAGTGAGGTTCTCTCCTCACAAGAGACTGAGAGAGAGAGAGAGAGAGAGCGAGAGAGAGGATGCGCGCATGGTTTTACGCTCTGACGGTTATATAAAGGTTTGGCCATTTAATTACAATCATAAACACAGTTTAAGAGGCTCTGACTGTATTATTAAAATTATGTTTATGAGGTTATGCAGGAATTCATTTTTAAACAATCCATTCCAGTGTCAGGAGGCCTGATTCGCACATCCAAAGTGCAGGAACGGTCGGAGCAGCAGTTACAATAATCCGGGTGACGGAACAACGTTTTCGTTCATTGTTCATGGGTGTCTATGCCAAGAGTTCTCCATCTGTCCCTCTGGGGCTTCTGCTCTCCAGGCATGTTCCCCAGTGGTAAGGCGAATCCCCAGCACAGCTCCTGGGCTGCTTCTACATGAAGTCATCACTCTCCCCACACTTTCCCTACATTCACATCCATAAGCAGAGGATGTCTGACTGCAGGGTTAGTGCTTTTTAAAGAAAAGATTTCACTGGGGTCCTTATGTCTACACATATATGCAGTATTTAAACACTTTTGGTCACTTAAGTCAGGTGTATGGATGTCATTGTATTAGAGAAAACAAACCAAGTAGCACCTGCAAACACATAGATGCTAGCTTTTCAAAACTTTTTAAAGACAGTTAATTTTATTTAAATGGACTAACTGACTTTGTATGTCTTCTAAAAATCAAGTTCATACAATAATTTTGTCTTGTTAAATATACACAGTTTTACAGTTCAAAAGTCTTATGCTGTATATATTTGATCAAAATACATTAAAAGAATAGGTTATGAAATATTATTACAATTTAAAATATGTTTTTGTATTTGTATTTATTCCTGTGATGGCAAAACTGAATTTTCAGCAGCCATTACTCCAGTCTTCAGTGTCACGTGATCCTTCAGAAGTCACTCTAACCGAGAATTGTTTCTTATTATCATGAATATCTTCAGTGTTGAAAACAGTTGTGCTGCTTAATATTTTTGTGGAAACCATAAGACCTTTTTTTAGGATTGTTTGATGAATAGTTCAAAAGGACAGCATTCATTTGAAATATAAATAATTATAAATAACATTATAAATGTCTTTACTGTCACTTTTAATTAATGTAATGCGTCCTTGATGAATAAAAGTTTGAAATAAAAATGAAATATTTAAAAAAAATCTTGCTGACCCTAAACTTTTGAATAATGTATGTTTAACCTTTAAAACATAAACTGCTTTCTCTGTATGCTTTTAAAATAAATGCTAAAAATAAATGTTATATTGCATAGTGAATATGTGTGTATGACAACTAGAGAAGCACAGTGTCACAGCAGGGAAGTCGAACTCTTTGGCACTCAGTATTTATATTTCTCCCCAGCAAAAGTCAAACCATGTGCACGTGTCTCTCATGCACAAATATACATTTACACACACATATAAAGTCCTGATTGGCCTCCTCGCCAAAACAATAACGCTTTCATATCCCATCTCTTTATAAGCATTGGGGGGTAATTGTGTTTTGTCTTCGTTCTTGTGTGGCAGATTGTAGAGCAGTGCCTAATGACACACCGAGAGGATTGTGAAATTAGTCTCATTGTTGCTCTTAAATACTGAAATCAACTTCTTGTATTCAGCAATAACAGAACATGCATTCGCGTTACGCTCGGACCCGAGCAGCCGGGTTTGATTTGACTGGCTTGAGAGGGAAATGTATGCCACTCTCTGCAGTTATCATTAGCTGGGCAGGCCCTGTTTAGCTGTGTGTATTTCTGATTGGAGGGGACACGTCTCTCATCGCTGTAATAATGATAAGGAGAGGGGAGTCAGGTGTGTGGAAATCTCTTCTGCTCTTAATTGCGCTTGCTGTCCGGCAGGCAGGCAGGCGGAAGACATGATTGTGTACATCGGAATGAGTTGATGCTGGGATTACTCGCATAATGTGGAAAAGGGAATTCCAGCAGGATTTTTAATTTTAATCCATATTTTATTCCCCTCAGGATGATTGACCATCACAAATTGTTGATGTACACTCTTTTACACATTCCCTTATAAATGCTATTTATTTATCTCTTAACTCCACACATACATAAATAATAGTTTCTGTGTTATTAGTGTCATCACAGTATTTTTCCCCTCTCTCTGTCTATTTGGAAAGTGCAGTTAATGGGCGCATTACATCTCATTGTTTAGATATTACTTTGTGTCCTTTTGGCAAGGCGGAGAGAAATGCATAATGTTTGGGTTTGGAGGACACACAGTGTGAGAAGTGTCTCAGAGTCTTTTGCAGGATTTTTATGGCACTTCCTCTGTCCAGCTTTGTCAGTGAACAAGTGTTGGTCAAACAGGCCTTTGTTTGTGGCCAGTCACTCGGCACACCACAAAGAGTCTGGAACCGGACAAAGAGCCGAGTGTGTGAGAGCGGTGCTGGGTCGACCCAGCCAGACTGCTTGGAGGAATACTGATACAAGCCAGAGACACACATGACCTGAACACAGACACTCATTAGAAGCTTCACTCTGGTCAGATTTAGCAAACATTTTCCTTTATTATACGTATTCAACATGTCCTGCAGTGTGAACTGTATTTTGCTATTATTTATAAATGTGTGTGTATAATATTTGTACTTTTAAAAATGAATTTGTTACACTGCAGGACAATTAAAATTATCTAGCAAATGCAAAATGTTGTGGAAAAACTTTAATGGGGGACCATTAATGGGGACCAGTTAATTTTAGATGTACACTACCATTCAAAAGTTTGGGTGCAAGATATTTTTTGTTCAAAAAGGAAACATTAAATTGATCAAAAGTGTTTAATTGATTAAAAAAGTTAACATTTTTTGTTTAAAATAAATAAATGTTCTTTTGAACTTTATTCTCATCAAATAATCCTGAAAAAGTATCACTTTTCACAAAAATATTACACAGTACAACTGTTTTTAATCAGCATATTAGAACGATTTCTGAAGGATCATGTGACACTGAGGACTGGAGTAATGATGCTGATAATTCAGCTTTACGGTCAAAGGAGTAAATTACATTTTAACATATATTAAAATTAAAAACAGTTATTTTAAATTGTAACAATATTACTGTTTTTACTATATTTTTGATCAAATATTTGCAGCCTTGGTGAGCAATATAAGAGACTTATTTTTAAAAACATTTAAAAACCTTACCAACCCCAAACTTTTGAACGATGGCAGTGTATATAAATTTGAACGTAAAATATTTATTAAAAAGTTTGACATTGATTGATTTATAAAATGTATTTTATTTGTTGTTAACAGAATTCACATGCATTGTGCTTAGTTTACTTTATGAAAATGTAATATGAAAATTGTAATTTCATAATTTTGAGACTTGAGCAGGTGCAGAGGTGAAGGGACACCTCAAACACAAATATATGCAGAGGCTCTTGAAAGCATAAGCCGCTGATAAAATTCAAAAATGATATTACATGGCATTGTCCTTTCCCCCCCCTGCATTTAGTAATCCTGTTACTGCATTGTTGCATTACTTCAATTACCATTATCTCTGAGAGCTGTCTTAACACAATCGTCAAGGACAAAACAAAAGGAGCCGTAGTCTCGGCTAGTGACAGCAGTGTAGCTGTCGAGATGGAAGGCTGAGAGTACAGCTCGCGAAATGCCAGCAACTGTCCAAATGACCTGCGCTTTCGCATGTAGGAGGTTTTGAATTGCTCTACGCAAGTGCGTTCATATCCGGTGCTTTTGTTTGCCGTGGACGCCGTTTGTGTGTGTGTGAGAGTGAGGGGGGTGGTTTTTAGTGGTGGGAGGAAGAACAATGGATGAATCTGCATGTCGGGGATATTGGGCTGCCCGAGCTGTTTTAATCTGGCATTCATCTTAGTCTGCCAGCGCCATCGATCCAGACGGCACACATAGAAATGCACCCCGCTCTCTTAACAAAGCCAACTGTAGACATTACTCCAAATATACACGCTCTCCATCTATACATGTCAGTCATCCATGTGTGTCAGTCAAGATAAATCCATTCGTAATGCTCGTTTCATGCACTTAGCTGTATTTAACTGTAATGGAATTGGTATGACGGTAAAAAAAAATTCATTTGTAAATGCGCTTGTGTAACTAACACAATGCCTTTTGAATACCAACAAACAGGTTATGTGTGTGTGTTTGTTTGAGTGCACTTCTGCAATATTATTCGACTGACCCGTCCCCTAGGCGGATTTTATACACTCTGCACCCCAGACGAGCTGTCTGAAATTTGCAAGAGTCATAACTTGACACTTTTTGGTTATTTTTGCACTGTAAAGCTATCTGTTTGGTGTGCTACAGTTTTCCTGAGCAAGATGCAGGACTCAGCAAGGGGGGGGGGATTGGGTGGATGGGGGGCTCACAACATATTTCCTTCCTCCATGTCTCCGGTTTCACCATGGGCACCAGTCACTCTCTGCCAAGCCATCACCGCTCTGTAATACAGCCTTACTTTTTGTCAAGATCATTTAATGTGGCTTTATCTAACTGCAGTTTAATGCGTGTGTGTGTATGTGTGTGTGTGTGCCGATTTAGCTGGATTAGTCGGTCCTGTGAGGATGTGGTTGGCAGTTTGGGGGGGGGGGGGGGGTGTTCTTGTTTTCCCGTGGCTCTGTGCTGTAACATTGCTCTGACATTTCCCTGTGTAAAAACTGCCAGCAATGCACTGAGCGCTCGCATCCGTCTGTAAGTAGCCGTGCCGCTGCCAGCTCCCGCAGACCAGTCCAACAACTGTCACCGGCAGTCTCTGCCTCAAACACCATGGCTTGCCAGCTTGTCCGGACTGACCCGCTTTCGCTGCAAATTGGAGAGCTTTCTAATTAACTGAGAAATCGGTGAAAATTAGAGCAAGGCCGCTTTTCCGACTTGTCTTAAATGTTTAGAGTGTCAAGGCACAGATTATCATTACATTTAGCAAACTTGCGCACCAAGCGGTGGCCCACGTAAGTTGTACACATTAAACAGCTGAGAACCCACAAGTCCCTCGTCTGCTTTTATTGCTCATCCGTCTCAAATGCTCAGCTCTCGACTCCTCGTCTCAAAAAGACAGTCAATGACACAAAGAATACTCTTTCAACTCTCTTGAGAAAATTAAAATTAGACCGAAAGGAGGGGGAGGCTAATTTCTTTGGCAAGCTGCTGCTTTTAATTCCACCCAGTAAAATCTTCAGAGTCTAATAGCAGATTATTGGAGCACCTGTCGGTGGCTTGCCGACTCCCGTCATCGGAACAGATTGTGACAGTTTTGTCAGAAGAAGAACCTGGCTGTGAGCGTGCCAAGCACGATGTCCGCACGGCACACGGTGGTGCCTGTGAGAGGCACGCCAGTCAATAATACTGCAGCCTGCGTGAAGCTATCAATTATTGCCGCAATTATTTGTCTAGTTGGATATTCAAAATGTCATGTGAAAAAGATGATTACATATTCCGCTGAGCGTTGCCATGTGTAATGAAATGAAGCGGGCCCTTGTTAAACATGGAGATGCGGTAACCTGTCCTTCAGAGATCCCCATGGCTGGTGAGGAGATGGCGGACCCTCAAAGTCTATTTAAAGACTCAAACCTTCCGTAGACCCGGTTTTGAAGGCGAATTGGGTTTTGTGTCCGACATGAGGCAAATTAAAACTCTCTCTCCAACTCGACAACAACAGATAGCCATTATGGTTGTAGCTGTGACAGGAGTGAAAAATACCCTTTGCATGATAATACAAAAATGTATACTAGGTTAAACCCTCTGCAGGTGGCAGCAATTAAATGTAATTTCTGCAGATTGTAATGATCCATAATTTAGCTGGCCTTTGCATCAACCCGCCTGATATAAAGTAGTGCGCAGTCTTGATTTGGTGCAGGGCTTTCAGCTGTTGGTCATGAGTGAGCTTGTCAGGAGGTGCTCGTGGGTGGCAGGGCCACAGATCAGCAATGTGCTGTTATTTTTCTCTCTATTTACACCAACCGTCACCTCCTTCACTGCCCATCTCTCTCAGCTGAAAGCTGGCATGTGATATCATCACCATTGATCTCTTGTTCTGGGACCTTGGATTATTATATATATTTTAAATGTCTGTCAAATCTGATTCACATTTCATTTTGAAATCTGAATGGTTTTGTCTTAAGGACATACCAGGCCTATATGTGCAGGTTCCAGTGGTATTTGGAAAGATTTTGATTTTTTTTTTTTTAAAGATTCTGATCTTTTAAATGTGTGTGGCTTGTTACCTTTAATTCATAACTTCTTAAAATAGACAGATGAAGACTTCAGATGCAAAAGCCTCTAAGTGCCATCTGAAATGTTCTTCTAAAATAAGCATTTTTATCAAGCTCTTATGTTTATGTTCAGTTATTTCACTTTAATGGCAATGAAAAGGGCCTATTAATTGCCATTAAAGTGGAATTTCTGAACCTAAACATACGAGCTTGATAAAAATGCTCATTTTAGAAGAACATTTCAGATGGCACTTAGAGGCTTTTGCATCTAAAGTCTTCAGATGTACTAATTATAGTGCATTTGGGTGATTACTTATACTTTTAAATGGTATTTAAATCAACAAGTGCAAATTTTGTTAAAGAGTACATATGTTTTGAGTGTGTGTGTGTGTGTGTGTGTATTTATTATATATAATATATATTCTCTCAATTCTCAGTGTGATACAAGCAAGTTCAATTATTTTAATAAATAGAGAGTAAGCATCTAGTTGAATCTGTATTTTGTTTAAAAGTAAATGATTTTCAATATTTACACTTTAATTAGAATAATGCTAATGCTAAATGATATTCAGTATATGTTGAGTAAAAGAGAACATATTTATGATGTGGTGTTACTGATAGGGCTCAAGTTGACAAAGTTTTGGGAATCACTGGTATACATCACCATGTTTTATATTATTTTTTAGCTTCACTCATGTCATTCCTAACAGCCATTCCTAAACATTATCATTTATTTGTTGCACACCTTGCTCATGTAGAGTGCATGTGTTTTCGTCGGCCATGTTTAAGAAGTGCCAAGGAAGAGACAAAATGATGACAGCACAAAAGGGCGCAGCGATGTCCGGAGGTGGCTGTCTGCCCGCCGCAGAGCCTTCCAGAACCACCCCCATTTGTGTGCATTAACAGGATTATCTGAGAAAACCCACAGTGGCTCAGGCCTGCCTATCCTCCTCTGAGCAGCAGAAAGGCCTTGCCTCGTTACATGCTTTGCTGGCTATTGAAGACTTCAGAGAAAGCCCCTCTGAGGAAAACAAACGAGATGAAAGAGTGCATGCTGCCTGTTCGGCACCGTTCAGCACCTCTTTCTGCCTTTCTTCCCGCCATCTCTCCATTTTTCGCTTTTTTTCCTCTTCCCCTTTTTCTCTCGGGATGGTTGTAAACAGTACATGATAGCAGTTTAGAGACCTCTGGCTTGTGGGGGGAGTTAAATCCATCTCCCCTGTCCATTTTCGCTGTTTGTTGTTGTGGTTCCTGTGTGGATGATGGCTCTTTTCCTGACCGCTTGACCTTGCGTTTTTGGGAGCGTAGGTAGATATCTGTACCTTGCATGTAACATCCCTTTTAGCGCTGGTAATTTTCAAAGTTCAAACTGTCACTCATTACTTCATGAAAATATCCATTTCATTGCCATTTGTGAGTTAATCGTGTGTTTTTAACTATAGGCATCCTGAACTCGCTGCTTGTTTACCTGTTGATGGTGCAAATGCCATTTGCATCACATTTTTTTTTTTTTTTTTTTTTAGAAATTAAATCAGTGTAATTATCAAAAATGGTTCTGTAGCTTTGACAGCTTTCCATCTGGACTAGATAAAACATTTAGACTTATCATATTTATGAGAGAGGTGTATGTTAATGAAGATGTTTTTTTCTTTTTCTTTTTAAATTATAAAAGCTGGTCATCATTTGGTGTTATTTTGTTTACAGAGACCAGATAATCAAAAATAACAAGGCATTTGCATGAGAATATACTGCTGTATCAGTTCCTCCAAAATGCAGGAACAAAAATATTTAATAAATGGGTAACATTGCATCAGGATTCAGCACAGTGTATTTAATGTTGAAAGGCTCTTGTTTCCAGCCTCCTTTATTATTTAATCTCTTAAATAAGGTGGCGTAGGAGTCAGAAACATTAAATGAGATTACAAACGCAATGGGAGGAAAATCACAGGTCATTGTCAAAGTGCTGTTGAAAGTCAATTATTGTTTTAAATGTTCCTTTGCTGTGACAATTGTCTACATACTTCATTTCAGTTGTAAGGGAGGAGATAGTCTCTCATTTTTCTTTTTTATTCTACTGCTTCCCTTAATTCCATTTGAAGCTATTTTTGTATGAACACATCTTTTGTCAGATGCATTTGAAGAGCAGACAATTTATTAAATAGAATTCTAATTTCAGAGTGTTGTGTGAGGTGTTTACAACAAATGTTCCTATTCTCCTCTAGCTTTGCACTGGTATACAATACCTGAACATTGAGTAATGTATCCTTTAACACATTCTAACAATGTGTGTGCTTCTTCTGTTGCCCCCTTTACAGGATCTGTATTACTTTAGTTCTTCCAAATTTTGTATACTGTATGCTTCCTGTTCATCTGTTTTTGTACATGGATGAAAACGTTCAGCATGAGAGAGCACTATTGTTTGCTTTTATAGCCCGGCTGACAACTGCAAAGCAGAAGTGTATCACCCCATGCAAAGACCTGAGCTAAACCCCAACACAGTCTTTCTCTGCTGGAATATCAGTGCTTTGTCTGGTCTTGTGTTGTGAAAAGCTCTGCTCCACTGGGTTCTGGCCTGTAGTGCTGTTTGGGAGCATATTTATAATAAGAGCTGTGTTTAATGTTATGTGATACTTACTTTAGCCTGCTGAGGGGCTAAAGCTGTTGAAAGACTGTTAGTATGGGGGGCTGCAAAGGCCCGGGGTCTAGGCAGGTTCATAAATGATTAAGGCCCAATCTGTAGGGTTTTCGTATGTCCAAAATACACCAGGGAGCAGCTGAGAAAGGGAATGAGTGTGAACAAACACATGTAACAGATCTACAAACCTATTAACCAAATGTTTTTTTCTTTGAATGAGTTGCAGTTAATGTCTTTAGTACAGTTAGAGAATTAATTCTTCTCTTATGTGTTTTGCAGGTAAAGATGAGCCCAGCAGCTACACTTGCACAACCTGTAAACAGCCGTTCAGCAGTGCCTGGTTTCTGCTGCAACATGCCCAGAACACTCATGGCTTCCGTATCTACCTTGAGAGCGAGCGCGGAAGTCCGCTCACGCCCCGTGTGGGAGCTCCTTCAGGAATGGTCGCAGATTGCTCCTCTCAACCCCCCTTGCATGGCATCCATCTCCCAGAGGGAAGCCCATTCAACCTGCTACGGATACCCAACTCTGGACGCGACGGACCCCCTCTCCGAGAGGGTCGGTTTCCCCCTACGCCACCTCTCTTTAGCCCTCCACCCCGCCATCACTTGGACCCTCATCGCATGGAGCACCTGAGCCCGGAGGAGCTGGCTTTGGCCACCCACCACCCGAGTGCCTTCGACAGGGTGCTGCGCCTCAACCCCATACCCATGGATCCCCCAGCTATGGACTTCTCTCGTAGGTTGAGGGAGCTGGCTGGTAACACCTCAGGGTCAACTCCTCCTCTCTCACCCAACCGGCCCAGCCCTATGCAACGGCTACTACAACCATTCCAGTCAGGAACCAAGCCGCCCTTTCTCTCTACCCCTCCCCTACCTTCCATGCAGTCCCCCTCTGGCTCCCAGTCCACCCCAACCCCTCTTACCCAACAGCCCAACACGCCCATGAAGACCAAGTCTTGTGAGTTCTGTGGGAAGACCTTCAAGTTCCAGAGTAATTTAATAGTGCATCGACGCAGTCACACGGGTGAGAAACCGTACAAGTGCCATCTGTGCGACCACGCCTGCACGCAGGCCAGCAAGCTGAAGCGGCACATGAAGACACACATGAACAAGTCTTCACCCATGACGGTCAAATCCGACGATGGCTTGTCTACAGCCAGCTCCCCTGAACCGGGAACCAGTGACTTGGTGGGTAGTGCCAGTAATGCCCTCAAGTCTGTGGTAGCCAAATTCAAGAGTGAAAATGATCATTTGATTCCAGAGAACGGAGAGGAAGAAGAAGAAGAGGAAGAGGAGGAGGAGGAGGAAGAAGAGGAGGAAGAGGAAGAGGAGGAAGGAGAGGAGGAGGAGCTGGAGAGGCAGGGAGGTAGAAACAATTACCACTTCAGCCTCAACCTTGAGGCTGCACGGCACCACGAAAACAACGGCGGGCGTCTGGGCGCGGGTGAGGATGGGATCCCGCGCTCGCTGCCTGAGGTTATGCAGGGCATGGGCTTGGCTGCCAGCATGCAGCACTACAGTGAGGCGTTTCATCAACACAAACGAGGAGCCCTAAACTCTGACAATGATGCACATAGGGACATGTGTGACGAGGACTCGGCTCTGGAATCAGACAGAGTGGACGAGGGCTGTGGCTCAGCTATCAATGGCCGAGGCTCGTCCCCCAGCGAGTCTGCCTCTGTTGGTTTGTCCAAGAAGCTCTTACTGGGCAGTCCCAGCTCCCTTAGTCCTTTCTCCAAACGAATCAAGCTGGAGAAAGACTTTGACCTCTCTACCCCTACAATCCCCAACACTGAGAATGTCTATTCTCAGTGGTTGGCTGGCTACGCTGCCTCTCGGCAGCTCAAGGACCCCTTTCTGAATTTTGGGGATTCCAGACAATCGCCTTTCGCCTCGTCTTCAGAGCACTCCTCAGAGAACGGAAGCCTGCGCTTCTCTACGCCACCAGGGGACCTGGATGGTGGCGTCTCGGGCCGCAGCGGGACTGGCAGTGGCGGCAGCACGCCACACCTTGGGGGTCCCGGTCGGCCCAGCTCAAAAGATGGCCGACGCAGTGACACCTGTGAGTTTTGTGGCAAAGTATTTAAAAACTGCAGCAATCTGACAGTGCACCGGCGCAGCCACACGGGCGAGAGGCCTTATAAGTGTGAGCTCTGCAATTATGCCTGTGCCCAGAGCAGCAAGCTAACACGGCACATGAAAACACACGGGCAAGTGGGCAAGGACGTTTACAAATGTGAAATCTGTCAGATGCCTTTTAGTGTGTACAGCACCCTTGAGAAACACATGAAAAAATGGCACAGTGACCGCGCATTGAACAACGAAATTAAAACTGAGTAGCGGTGAAGTGTGGTGACTCACTTGCCTGTTAACAGCGAATAACACCTTACCCCACTCCCACCCTCATCCTTGTAGATTTCCCTGTTTCGCTAGTCCAGTGGCGGCTAAGACAACGTGCTTGGCACCACCAGCACACCCTTTTCATTTACCGTTGAATGCATGATCTGTATCGGGGCAATACTATTGCATTGACGCAAACTTGGAGCCTTTCTCTTGTGCAATAATTTACATGTTGTGTACTTTTTCTTTTTTCTTTCCCATTTTGGAGAATTTGACAGCATGCATGATATATTTTGGCTAATTTTAAAAATAAATTGTCCCTGGTTGGTTAGTTGTTTAGTAAATGTGTTGCTGTTTTAACGTTCATTATTTTAAGATGTTTTTTCTTTATTTTTTTATTTTAAGATCTAAGAAAAAGAAAAGAAAAAACAACCATGCTGCATACATTCTGTAATACATATCATGTACAGTTTTGTGTTGTAACATGGAGGACTACAGGCTATTGCTTAACCCTCTTTGGACGGGCTGGATATCGCACTTAAACTAATCTTTCAAAAAGATGTTCTGTCCACATAGGGTTAAAATATTAATTGGCCCCTATTACGGAATAAAAGTAACGACAGCCTTTGAATTTCTTGAAAAGGAAACAGCATTAAGATTTGAATTTGTACTATCATTTGGTAAAACAAACAAAAAGAGTGCCTTGGATATCTTGAAATTGCATTGGTTAATCTCATCTGCTGTAATTCTGGAGTCTCAGCTAGATACTACATAAGGATCAAATGGATCCTCAAAAGGTTCTTGCATCAAGCACCTGACCGCTATAGTCAACTGTGACTTTAGAGAGAAATAGTAGTAAGCAAAAAGCTAAGGAAATTTCTAGTTAATCATCATTAGGTACCTATGTAAAATGTATCCTTCCATTGTGGTTTATGTCCTGGGCATGGCACAAGCAGTGTATGGTGTGGGATTCAGTCTCGTTTACTTCTATCTGAAGGTACTGTACTTGGCGGTACTAGTTTTCAATCCACAATCATTTGACTTTTCTGTGTTTGTTCAAGTCTTATCTTCAGTAGCACAACATTTTGACGTTTCTTTGATGACCATTGTTAGTGTGAACATCCATTGTGAAGGAACACTTGAGGGCATTTGGACCGAACTAATGTAATGTACACTTGAGAATTGGTTATTAAGAAAGCACTGAAATATTTGCAGCTGTCAGTGATGATTAACTATGAATTGCCTACAGGTCTGAGTCAAAATCTTATTTCTTTATTATTGCCTATGTCTGAGCTCCCTAAAAGACTAAATGAACCTGAAAGACCGACCGAGCGAGAGAAAGAGAGACAGAGAGAGAGAGGGAAAACCATACACGTCACTTTTGTTCCTTTGTTTTATATGAGTTTCACACATAGTGTGGTCTAAGTTGACATTCAAGGAGACTCTTTTTCATTGTTGCATTATGACATCAATGACTTTAGACAACGTTTCTGGTGTTTAGACAGCACCTGCCACTCTGCCCTTCTTTTTATATTAGACATGCTAATTGGAGGTATAGTAGCTGAGTATAAATTACGATTGCTTGCTTGTTGGACAACGAAGTGCACTGTTAAAGTTTCCCAGTTTACAGGTATTCACGAGAGGGAAAACTTCCAAAAGAATCAAACATGGTGTCATTATTTAATGTAAAAAAGCCAACTCCTCCTCTCACCTCATGAAGATAAAGCCCAACTCCGATATAATACTATTGTGTCAAAGCACACAGTGCTTGACAAAGTACGGACAATTGAAACTTGCTGCTTTCACTGCAAGAACTTTTTTTTGTACAAATCTTTTTTTAAGTATGAAAATGACTTTTTTAAAAAGTAACATTTCATTATCTTAGGGGAAACTGTATTTAAGTTTGTTGTTTCTCTTTTCCTCTTTGTCTTGGTGGTGTTCAAGACTTGATCACATTATATATAAAATGGGAAAAAATATGTGATTTTTTTTTTCTGCTTTTTCTTTTTTTCATCTTGGCTCTTCACAGCTCTTCAGGTCAAACTTGCATTGGGGAAAGGTTTAAGATTATATATAAAATATATAATAGAGAAACTTAAATATAGGAAAATGCACATCATGTCAGTTCCTATGCTAAAACACATTTATGGTCTACTTTCTTCTGTATTTCTAGAATGGTATTTGAATTAAATGTTCACCTAGTGTAGGTACTACAGTATTTATATTGAGGCTTGTATTTTTAACTGTTGCTTGTTCTCTCAAAAGGTATTATTGTACCTTTTTTGGTAGTGGAAAAAAACAACAAGCTGCCACGGTATATTTTTTTAATTTGGCAGGATAATATAGTGCGAATTATTTGTATGTTTAAAAAAAGAAAACTGAAAAAAATCAAATTAAAAAATTAAAGTATGTGGCATTGAACAAAGGAGGCCATTCAATGGTTTCCCCCGAGGAGTCTTTTGAGAATGTCCACACTAGCTAAAACAGGTGGTTGTACATATCTTTTTTCTGTTCTTCTTTTTTAAAATCTCCTCTGCTGCCATTCTGTATGCAGTACAGCAAGCTAATGTTGGGTTGTTCTGTAGTGTGCTTCTGTCTTTTCACCTGTCTCACCTGAATACATTCCAGCATCTTGAAAAAAAGCTAACTTCATATGCAGTAAAATACCAGTAAATAAACAAACAAACAAAAAAATCATTCAAATAAATGAATTCAAATAATCAATGTTTTGCAGGTGTTTTTTTTTTTTTTTTTCATTGCCAAATATTAAATGGTGCTTTATATTTAGATTGGGATGACTTTCATATGCAAAGCATATTTAAAAATGAAATGGAACTAAAGGAGCAGCCCACTTAAGTTCATACTCTTTTGTAAATGGCAATGCGGAATATTTTGTTATCAGCCTTTTCTATTCCTGTTATGAGAGCTGTTTGTTGTAACTTGAACTTGAACTTTATCTTTTTCAATGGGAGTCACTATTTATTATTGCTTAAATACTCTGTTCAAAACGGAGACATAGAATGGATCCTTTTTTTGTTCATTTGTTTTCATTTTTTATTTTTTATTTTTAAAAGAAAAGAATGACCAAAGGTCATTGACAGACTTGCTTTTTTGTTGTTTTTGTTTCTGGTCTATGTTAAGTTTTATTGGAGAAACCACTGTCTGTGTTTTCTGGCAGTTGTCTACATTATCCTGTTCACCAACCAATTTTGTCCCTTTATTGAAAACAATTAATAAAAAAATTAAAGTATATCCGTGTCTGGTGACAAAGATTTCTCTCTGCATTTTTGTCTTTGAATTTTTTATTTTTTTTTGTAGAGGACATTTGACACACACACGCACACACACAACTGAGTATCGTACTAAAGCCATGATGGTGTTTAACTCTCAACTGCTGGAACTCCACTGGGTGTGTTTATGTCAAATAATTAGGACGGTCGTCTTGAGCAGCTCTGCATTCGTGGCACCTCTCCCCTCCCCCTGTTCCTTGCCCGCTACTGTGTGTTTGGTGTGTTCAGCCCCTGGGCGTAGGAGGGCCTTCAGGCTGCTCTGCAGATATCTGGGGTCATGTGACCAAGTGACTTGAAAAGTGTTACCTTACCAGTTCTTTAGGTCACAAGAGCAGCTTAGCAGTTTTACCACATACGCAGCTACTCTTATATGCAAGTTCACTACTGAATCCGCCTTTATTTTGTATAAATCTTTTATGTTTAATATGCTAAAAAAATCAACAAAAAGTTAGTTTTGTAGTGGAATAGAGCCTTGACCACAAGCCAAGTCATTTTTTTTCATAGTGATGCACTCTCAAATTTTCTCCTTTGTCTAACACAAATCCATAAAACCAGGCAGAGATGTGTTTCTTTAAGATTCCCCTTCAGCCACTTGTGTTGAGAGAGGCCTATTGTGTTTTAGCAGGTGGGAAAGACGCAAAAAATTCAACCCCTCCCTACCCAATCATTCCCATTTTATTCATCTCGCTCTTAAGGACAACATGTCACTCTACTCAAAAAATACTACACTACAGACAGACAAATAAAACAAATCACTGACTTCTCTCTATGCCTGATAAACCACTGCTCACATAAACCCATGTGCTTAAGTTCCCTCCAAACTTTTACAGACTTTAATGCTGTATTTATGATAATTTTGTCATCTACTCACTCCCAAGTCTTTCAAGTCCTCTGTGACTTTCATATGTGGAACAGAAAAGGAGACGTTAATCTAAATGTCCAAGCTGCCGTCAAGCAATATTTTCAAGGTAAGATTCACATTGATTAAAACATATTCAAACTGGTTTACGTGTGTGTGTGTGTGTGTATGTGTGTGTGTGTGTGTGTATATATATAATTATCTGCATAATTTTCATAATTTTTATATATTTTTTTTTCCTTTAGCAGCTTGGCAGCTCCTTGCCTCCATCCCCTTTCATTGGATGGAAGCAAGAAGCTTGGACATTCTACTAAACAACTTCTTTTGTGTTCCACGGAAAAGTCATACAGGTTTGGAACGACATGAGGGTGAGTAAATTTTCAAGAATTTTCCTTTTTTGGATGAACTGCCCCTGCATGGCCTGTCAAAAATCAAACTAGCAACTAATACAACAATATATATATATATATATATATATATATATATATATATATATATATATACAGATAACAAAACAAGATGGGAACACTGGCGCTGTTATTATGTTCTCACTGTTATAAAAATCCATATGGGCATTACTCACTCTGTATCCCCAGATATCCTTCTTTTCCCATTTCCCAGTGTTTTGTAGTTCAGAATTCTCCAGTGACTTGGAAAATATGAGTCTCAAAACCTTGAGGTGCATGGTTTGTTTTAGTTTTGTGTCTTTGTGGACTTGGCCGTGCAAATTGGTCTCCTGATCAAAAGTTCCTTGTGTTTATGGCCCGCTGGCAGGCATTCTGCTTTGGGCTATTCAGCACAAGGTTGCCAAAGCGGATTGTACCGCTGTCTAAACAGAGGTTGACTCGGTTGTTTAAACGTTACACGTTGTCAACTTTCTCATCGGTTTGTGAGTTTGCGGTACCACTAGACACGAATGCCTCATCGCCAACACCCCGCCTTGTGTGTTGAACTAGCTTTGCATCACTTCCTTTACCCCGGCTTGGCTTTGCTCTATTAAATGTGCGGTGTGCAGAGGTGAGTAAGCACAAAGTAAGTGCACCTTAATGGACAATGTCCACCTCGTCCTGCTTTCAAAGTATGTGACTGTTAACCAAGCTTAAATTTACAGCACATCATCTGAACGCAAACTACTCGGCTCTTACAGAATGGCCTCATGCTGCAATTTATACAACCTCCACACCAATTTGATTTCAAGGAGACTCAGACACAAAACATTGGAGACAGTTCCTTACCCTTGGTCAAATGGGGTTGGTTAAGAGGTTATGGGGACTGGATTAGCACTCAGACATCACACCAAGCTCAACCTTTGACCCTGACAGGCCTGCTCAAAGGTTTGTGGGGTCAATTGGTCAAGTGTCATTTTATCCTCATTCCAGTGAGCCATATCTAACATGTTACTCTTCTCTCTGTCTCACTTTCTTTAACGGCAGGCTGTCAGGCTCCTAGAGTCATTAGAAATGGACACCTGCTTGCTGAATGGGGGTCGAGCAATGCCACAAGAACTTGTATGCTGACTCCAATCTCATTAAAGGTGGAATCAGTCTCTTCATTGTTGTTTTTCCCCCTCAAGCACAGGACAACAGATAGATAGTTAGAAGCAACCATGTGTGTTCTATGATTAGATTTGTGAGGGATAATTAATCACAAATGGTGCAGGGGAGATAAATACACACACACTCACACACACACACTCTTAAACAGCAGCAGCAGCATCATTTGAATATTGTTAGTGCTTTAATAAGCTAACTGATTGATCCCAGGTGAACACTTTGTTGTGGAGATTGCAATGCCCTTTAGGTTTGAATAAACAGAGCCCGCAGCCCACACTGAGCCCTGTTTGGAGATAACAGCCTGTTTGAATGAGGTGTTGAATTCTTAGAAGGTGTCACTTGAACGGTCTGTAACTATGTCACATATGGACTATTTCTTTTTCTCGCCAGTGGTGTGAGGCCCAGGAGAGATGTGTCATTTTTAGAACATACTGTATATACAGTCGGATACCTTCTGTGAGCATTAATGAACAGTTTAGGTTCACATATTTAAAGACAAATGAGAAATGACTTTTATTAAGTCGTCACTAAGCCCAATAAAAACTGTCAGTCACATAATACTTTTAAAGAGGTCAAGAGGTTAGTCATCTGCTTGTGCTGCCGAATGCAAGATTTTTCTTGCATTTTCTGTGCAGATTTTTGGGGAAAATCCAATGGATTTCTGCAGAATGGATTTAAACATGGTAAAATGTGTTAATCTGAACTGAGAGTATTTCACTTTTATTGGCAGAGGAGGAATTGCACTGAAAACAATAATTTCTTTAAAGGATTAGTTGACTTTAAAATGAAAATTACCCCAAGCTTTACTTACCCTCAAACCATCCTAAGTGTATATGACTTTATTCTTTCTGATGAACATAATCAGAGTTATATTAATAAATATTCTGATGCATCCGAGCTTTATAATGGCAGTGAACGGGACCAAGAAGTTTAAAGCTCAAGAAATTGCATCCATCCATCATCTCCGGGGGGTTAATAAAGGACTTCTGAAGTGAAGCGATGTGTTTGTGTATGAAAAATATCTATATTATTTAACAAGTTATAAAATAAAATATCTAGCTTTCGCCAGACTGCCTTTCGTATTCAACTTATGAAGAATGTGTAAAGCCTCTCACAGTTCAAAACGCTTTCGCCGCATCCTACGACACAATGTAAGTTACATTTTTTTCGTAAGTTGAATATGGAAAGCGGTCTGGCGGAAGCTACGTATTTTGTTTATTCATACTCGTTGGTCCTGTTCACTGCCGTTATAAAGCTTGGATGTGTCAGGATATTTATTAATATAACTCAGATTGTGTTCATCAGAAAGAAGAAAGTCATATACACCTAGGATGGCTTAAGGGTGAGTAAAGCTTGGGGTAATTTTCATTTTAGTTCACTAAAATGAAAATTACCCCAAGCTTTACAGATATATATATATATATATATATATATATATATATATATATATATATATATATATATATATATATATATAAATTAGGGCTGTCAAATGATTAATTACGATTAATCGCATACAAAATAAAAGTTTGAGTTCGCCTAATATATGTGGGTGTACTGTGTGTAATTATTATGTATATATAAATACAAACACATCCATGTATATATTTGAGAAATATTTACAAGTATTTGTATTTATTTATATTTTTATATAATTTATATTATATATAAATAATTTTTTGTACATAAATAACATATTTCTCTTAAATATATACATTAATTTGTGTGTATTTATGTAAACATATTAATTACACACATTACTCACACATATATTATACAAACTCAAACTTTTATTTTGTATGTGATTAATCGCGATTAATTGTTTGACAGCCCTAATATAAATATATGTTATGTTATACATCTTAAATGGCAACTTGCTTTCCAAGTAAATTTATTGCGGTTTTTAGGATATGGTTTTAAATCGGGAAAAAAATAAAATAAAATTGTAGTGTATCAAATTAGCCAACATATTTAGTAAACAAACAATGCTGTAAATCTAGTTGTGGTAGATGTGTAAAAACATTTTGAATAATGGGTGTTTCCAGTTTTGTGGAAACCCGTGGGCACAGATAGTGGTCCTGGTCATCTGTTGACCAAAGTAATAAAAGAACACTTTACCGTAACACACACACACGCCTCAAGCCTTGAACCTCAGACATCAGATGTTGGAGTTTAGTGTTTGGTGACTTATCCGAGTCTCCTGCCCTTGCATGGTCAACAGAGTGAGTGTGTCATTACCATAAATCTATCAGTGTCTTCCCGTGTGTGTGTGTGTCTCTCTTGTCCTCTTTTAGCACCCTGGGGCATGTTGGACTAATGGCTGGCCTTGTTCTCACCCTGGCTGTTTGCTGAGCTGGGAAGGCTAAAGTCTATAGATAGACAAGAGACTTGGAATGCAAGGTGTGGACAACTGAGATAAAGTTAAGACTGTGTGGACTGAAGGACAGGGTGTGTGTGTGTCTGTGAATGGATGGTCTGGAGTGTAAAGGTCAGAGAGTCAAGTTCACTCCCTAAGGAAAAACATTTATGGTTTGTAAGTGTGTGTGCTGAAGATGTTTCTGTAATAACTTGATAGTAATCTGTTTTCCAGTATCCAAGTGCTTGTCTGTGGTGATAGTCAGTAGTTTTTCTCACATTCACATATACAACAGCCTTCACCTCTCTTCTCCTCTCCTCAGGGCATTTGGTGCAGGCCTTAATCCCAGCGTAGCCTGATGGTTGAGAGCGAGGGAATGCGTCCAGGCAGACTGGAGCTAATCTGCTGGAGAAAAAAAAAAGCCTGTCCGTGCTTGCTGTTAACACGTCTCGTTCCTGCTCAACTCTGGGAGCTGTGCAGGGTGACCTGGGTTAATTGCAGCTGCAGAGATGAACAGCCTGGGTCACCTTCTCTACGAAAGAGACGGGGGAAAAATGAGGTAATCATAGAGGACGGCTAAAGTTGAACCACAGAGATTTTTTCAGGACAGTTCCTAATGGTTGGTAGAGGGCTATGGAGGGGGAGAGGACGGGACAGGTGTGAAAGGGAGGCATTGCTTACACCTGGTATTAACTAGTATTAGGTGATCCGATTAAAAGTGGTCAGTGCTAAATGCAGATATAAACGGAGTCCAAAACCACAGGAGTGAAACGGCTTGTTGAATGAGGAAAAAACTAGGGCGGGACTTGATTTTTGTCCATCGGGATATGATTGGATTTGATTTGCTAATTGCTGCGTTCTCATGTGAGTGACAGGTTGCTGGAAGGAAGGGATTATTGTCCCGCCCTTGTGTCGGTGCACACGTCATCAGAGAAGAGATGTCATTGCGAGAAGGGGACATTACTGTGTTTGATTAAAAATTACAAGGGCTGTAACTCACATGAGCTCACAGCAATAACAAAACACAGCGATCCAATCAATTCCTGAAGGACAAAATCAAGTCCCGGCCCTCATTTTTTTTCTTGTTTGATAAGCCGTTTCACTTGGATATACTGTACATCACAATAGGGAATAAAAGGGGATTGCAACTTCTGTTTCATTTCGACTTTATAGCAGATACAATACCATGGGCCAGATTTACTAATAGCTTGTGCTAGCGCAAACCTAGTCTGACGTGGTCATACTCAATTCTAGTTTGAATATGAGTCTGATACTGCTCCATTGGGCTTTGATTATGGGGGCGTATTTCAACCGATCCAGGAAAGACCTCAATTGGATAGATGCAACCAATCAGAGCTACAGAGTAAGTGATGTATGTTGAGCGACGCATAGTTGTCAACAGAACTCAACTGCACACATGCTGGAACTAGTAGAAGATGAGCGTAAACAATCTTTGCCGGTGTTGTAAAAAGAATAAGTATACACGGAGTACTTGCCAATTAATGTGCTGTCGATATCTTCTATAACGGACGCGATGGCGGAATCTACGCATCTCAGTTCTTCAACAACAGCCATCATTGTTGTAAACTAATTCAACCCAAGCGCTTTTTGATGACGTGGCTGATTACGTTTCTGGTGATAATCTGTCAATCATCGCCCTGACAAATGTGATTGGTCCGAACAGTTTCTGTTCGGGCATAATTACTCCTCTACGGATCGAGTCCAGACCGAACTCCCCGACCTCAAAATGTTGTGGGCGGGGCTAAGTTCGGCTGGCATCCAGGCTAGCGCAAACCCTCTTTTGGCGTTAAAAAACTACAGTCGTTATTTATTAAAGACACGCAGTGCAAAATTAGCACTAGTTTCCCTTTCAGACGCAAAATTTATGGGAGGAGAGTATTTAAATGAATCACGCAACGCGATTTACTAATGTTTGTGCTAGTCAATTTACTGATATTTGCACCATTATTTAACGCCAAGGAAAGCATGTCTTTTGCGACATGGCTACAATTGTTGCTGCTAGGAAGAGACACCGCAGAGAACAGAGAATGCGTGGTAGGAGAGAGAAAATATTTTCCACTCGTATTCATCTCTTTGGAATGGCAGAGGAAGACGTTATCCGTATACTACATGTGACAAGTTGCGCCTGTGTCAATCCGCACCTGATGAGCATCAGCTCTGCTTATTTGTGTCCCTGCGCTAATTTGCACTGCTCTTGGTAGATTGCGTTGGTCATTATGTAAATGATTTGACTGCGTCTGTGTTCTTTAATTCGTGCGTCAGCAGTAGATCACGCGCAAAATTTGCCACTCCCATCGGCACATTTGTGGAATTGCGCTCTCACTCTAATTTGCCCCGTTTAGTAAATCTGGCCATATGTGTCAATATCAGTCTATCTTGCTTGATCACTTGTGGTTGGATAACATGGGCTGGCGAAGAACACTGTGGCCAGGATTGAGGCTGTGTTTTGTCTAGTGGTCCTACTGTTTTGTGTTAAAGTGACCCCAGTGCACTTTGTCTACCGCTTAAGACTGTTTTGACACTCTCTTACATTTGTTTCCCCAGAGTCATGCACATACACACACAGGCGTGAACACGCACACAGAGAAATGCGGCAGGAACACAGTAACCATTTTTCATGTGTTGTAAGCGATTTCAAAAGGCCATTCCATCTTCATTTTACAACTTCATGGTCTCTCTGGTATGTTCTCCATGCCGTTTTACCCTGTCTTAGCACAGCTCTCCCTCTTTCTCGCAGTATTAAGGTGGTGGGGGTGAGAGGTCAGCATGGCAAGGCTGCAGATTAAGTTTCACATGACTGAGCACCTTTGTTGGGGCAGTCCACTAGAAAGGAAGTGTCTTGCATGTCTGAGTCCAAGAGGAGGATCGTGCAGCTCCTCCCTCTGAGTCCTGTGCTGAGATTGGCCACCTTCGCAGCATGTCCCCCCACCCCACCCCCGAGCCACACTGAGCATGTTTGCTCGTCCGAGGGGGGTGTTTTGAACTCTGCATGCTACACAATCTGGTTGATCTGCAGTGTCTCAGACCCTTTCATGAACTACAATACGTCTGGCCTGACACATGCTGCTGAATGGAAGGGGAGAGCCAGCAAAAGGTTGCACTTGAGATTGAAGGCATGTTCAGCCATCAGTTTTGTGATATATTTCACACAAAGTGGTGTTTTTTATGTGCCATTTTTATTTTATTTCATTTTTATCTGTTATCCACATATGTGATATGTTACATATTATGCTCATATTAATATTTAGTAATAAGTAAATGCTTTAAATGCTGAAAGTTTCTAGTAATCCTGAAGACCTTGATTAGCTGGTTCAGGTGTGTTTAATTAGGGTTGGACACTCTTGATTTAGAAGATGATCTCATTCAAAGTGACTTACTGCATTCTCATAACAGTGACAGTCCTTCTGGAGCAACCAAATTAGCATTATTCTTTTTAGCATTTTAGCATTAGCATTTTATTTATTTATTTTTAAAGGTGCCCTAGAACTTTTTTTTAAAAGATGTAATATAAGTCTAAGGGGTCCCCTGAATGTGTCTGTGAAGTTTCAGCTCAAAATACCCCATAGATTTTTTTTTTATTCATTTTTTTAACTGCCTATTTTGGGGCATAATTAGAAATGAGCCGATTCAGGGTGTGTGGCCCTTTAAATCTGGTGCTCCACGCCCCAAGAGCTCGTGCTTGCCTTAAACAACATAAAAAAAGTTCACACAGCTAATATAACCCTCAAAATGGATCTTTACCAAGTGTTCGTCATGCAGCATGTCTAATCGCGTAAGTACAGTGTTTATTTTGATGTTTACATTGATTCTGAATAAGTTTGAGGCTGTGCTCCGTGGCTAACGGCTAATGCTACACTGTTGGAGAGATTTATAAAGAATGAAGTTGTGTTTATGAATTATACAGACTGCAAGTGTTTAAAAATGAAAATAGCGACGGCTCTTGTCTCCGTGAATACAGTAAGAAATTATGGTAACTTTAACCACATTTAACAGTACATTAGCAACATGTTAACGAAACATTTAGAAAGACAATTTACAAATATCACTAAAAATATCATGATATCATGGATCATGTCAGTTATTATTGCTCCATCTGCCATTTTTCGCTATTGTCCTTGCTTGCTTACCTAGTCTGATGATTCAGCTCTGCACAGATCCAGACGTTCTGCCCTTGTCTAATGCCTTTCATCCAGACATTAATACTGGCTGCCTTTGTCTAATGCCTCGATCATGGGCTGGCATATGCAAATATTGGTGGCGTAACAGTCGGTATTATGTTGAGATTCGCCTGTTCTTCGGAGGTCTTTTAAACAAATGAGATTTACATAAGAAGGAGGAAACAATGGAGTTTGAGACTCACTGTATGTCATTTCCATGTACTGAACTCTTAAATTCAATTTTTGAATCTAGGGCACCTTTAATGATAAAAAGTAGTTTAAAAATTAGGAGTTAAGTCATCTGCATTCTGTGGTAAACATTAAAAAAGTTCAGGGTCAGGAAGATTTTAAAAAAAGAAAGAAAAGAAATGAACACTCTATTGAGCAAGGATGCATTTTATTAATCAAATTGACAGTAATGACTTACAAAAATATATATTTTGAATATATGCTGTTGTTTTGAACTTTCTCTTCATCAAAGAATCCTGATTTTTTTTTTGCCAACACAAAATATCTGTGAACATACAGATCAAACTCGAATATAAAAGAATCAGTCAGTTCCTAATGAAGTTTGATCCTGTTCATATGATCCTGTCCATCACAAAAAACTCCCCAACATAAACAGCTGCTTACCTCACTTCCTCTAACCGTCCCATCCTTATACTCAACACCTTCAGTACAAACAGCATCAAACCATCCTGCCCTTTTACATTAACATATGAACTCGTGAAAAGCCCTTACATTAACCTGTCTGCTAATGACTAAACAATCATTGAATCTCAATGTCTGAAACCTGAATCTGTAGACTTCATGAAGTGAGTGGATGAGGTTTGCTCTCTGTTTCTGTCTCGCCCTCCTGCATTAGGGATTTTCTGTTTACACACCCACACCGTGACTATTGGGCCATCAGGGCCGAATTAATTTGAGCGATCGATACCTTCTTCATCAACATTTTTATTTCCTGCTGGAACAGTGGGGGCCCATTAGTTGTGGTGTCTTCAGCTATAGTGACCAGTGTATTTGTGTTTGAACAGCGATGACATGGCCAAGGTCAGAGAGATATTTATTTCAGTGAAGACCCTTTCCTACAGCCTCTAATTCAACATACTCACACAAACAAACACACATAAAGCTTGTACTGTCCGAGACTTTTTTTTTTTTTAAACTCCAGTTCACCAAAACACCCTCATGTCGTTCCAAACCTGTATGACTTTCTGTCTTCTGTGGAACATAAAAGAAAATAATTTGAAAAATGTCTCATTTTTTTCTTTCTTTTTCTTTGTCTGTACAGTACAATGAAAGTCCTTTCACATGTTTTGGACTTATTTTACTTACTTTGTATGGTCCAAAACAGTTGAAACATTCTTCAAAATGTCTTTTGTGTGTGTGTTCCACTGAAGAAAAAATTCATACAGATTTGGAAAGACACACTGGAAAGACAAAAATATCCTGTTAAATTTACAGCAACTGTCGTTGACAATGTTTCAGGTATTACGAGGTGGCATATTGGCAAAATAAATACAAAAGTATTTCTATAAAATATAATCATATGTGATATTAGTGTATTTCCACAGCATAAAAATAGGATCTTATGGATTTATGAATAAACTGCTCGTTTTAAACTCTCCTCGGCCTACTGACATTTGTTATCCGCTTCAAACATTACAATGCTCATGAGAACTTTTAACTCGACAACAAGTAAATCCACTTTACCATCTAATTACTCTTCACCAGCGATGTCATAGAAATGGAAAATGGAAGTTCAAAAACAAAATTCTGAAGATTCTGCACGCTTGTTTCTCTGGCGCATATATAAGGCATGTAAGTGTGTACTTGCTGACCTCTGTACTCAGCCCCAGAAATCAGTATTTGGAGTAGCTGATCATATCAGTGGTCTTGTCTTCTTGGAATGCTGTGGATGGCCACAGGTGCCCATTACTTATCATGCTAAATGATTCGGGTCAACTCAGTCAACATTCCGGAACTCTCTGAGACAAGACCACTTTGGAAAAGGGGGGAAGATCCCCCTCTTAATCTCTCCTGCCAAAAACGTCCTTCATATATAAGAAAATGAGTTTCAGTATTAAAATAATGGATGTTTATGACCAGCAGATTCAAGTAGATTCTGATGCACTGCTCCTACAGGGCCCACTAATGTCTGTCTGCTACTTACCCATCCAGCAAGTGGAATTAGTGCAGTGGTCCTCCATTTCCCAGTAGCGCACATGGAGCCTCAGTTGCCCAGCTCAACACTCGGTGCTTTTGGAGGTTTGTTAAACTGAGGTAAGCCTTTTGGGTCATCTACTCCTGTAAATTTTAACCTTTTTTGGTGGGTTACATGTTCTAATTATTTTCAGGATGTGTTTGGAGAATTTCTTCTTTCTTTCTTTCTTCTCACTCTTTCTCTTACATTATCAAGCCGACTCTGTTATTGAGACCAGGCCCAGATTCCAGACCCTTGAGATGAGCTGTACTACTTTAAAGCTCTTCTGTACCCCATTACTGACTGTATTTCTGATAGCTCAGCTTTATGTAAATTATAAAAATTTCTATTCACACAACTGAGCCTTTGCTAAGCTCCGCCTTCTTTGCTACTGTTGCTAACCCAGATGAGGTTTTCAGAATGTACAGGATTTCCATGAACTGTGATTTTCACTAAAATGTACTCATAGTGGTAAAACAACAGTGACATTACAAAGCATTTTTTCACCATTTTCTTTATAGAAATGGTTAAATTATACAGTAATGTGATTTAAAAAATACATTTGAACATATTATTGGATCATTTCCTTACGTTTCCAAACTGTTCAAACACACAGATCTCTCATAGAACGCATTAAGAGGAGCAAAAGCTTGTTTGAGAAAATGGCAGACGGCAACAGTAACATTTTATGGCTCAGTGAAAGGTCATCATTGTGCAAAAGTACATTTTAGCATACTTTAAAAAAGGGTACTTATTATAGAATTAATATTGTTTCAAAGAATATAACTGTGAACTACATGTAATGTTTTCAGACAATGAATTGCATGTTAATTGCATTAAATCAATAAAAATGTATTATAGTTTAAAATTATTAAATGCAATTAGCTGAACATTAGAGTTCGGCTAAAGTAAGACTGTACATCTTTACATGTATTTTCATAATTCTATTGTTTTTAAAATATGGTTAAAGTGTACCGCCAGATATACTGACAAACATTTATGTTAAAATGTGCTTTAATGTAATTTCTATTGAAACATGTATATTATACTATATTTAAACTTAAAAATATTCGTAAGTACACATTTGTAATGAAGTTACTTTACACATGCTTTAGTATATGTTAGTCAACACATCAAAATAAGTGTACTTCTTGGAAGCACGACAAAATATTATTATAAAAGATATTACAAAGAGCACTTTATTAAAAGTGTAATTACTGTATGTTAAGAAATGTAAGTGATTTCTTAATATACTTAAGTACACTTCATGTGCCTTTTATTTCATTAATATATTATCTGCAAATTCATTCAATACACTTTAGCACACTTCATTTTCACAAAAGCAGTCATATAGGTCATCTGAAGATGCGTATCATATATTGAGGCCTGTTTTGTGTTCACTGTACACTGTAAAAAATGATTTTCCTGATTTGTCATCACAACATGTTTTCTTTTGTCAAATCAGCTTAGATAATTAATGTAGTTCAGATAACATAATATTTTGAGTTTCTGTTGATTAAATCAATCGCCTTCATTGTACTAACTCAAATTTTTAATTTCAATTTACTCAAAATATTAAGGCAACCAGGTAACTTACCTTTTTAAGTTAAACCAACAATTCTTTTTTTACAGTGTGCAAGTGTGAGTGTCTCCGGTTCTTGTGGGCACTAAAAGGTTAACCTGAACATGAGAGACTGACTCATCTATATCAATTTTTGTTTGTGAAACATTGGAAAATGCCCGCAGGCTTATGTATGTGTGTGTGAAATTTTAGTTCTCCTCCTCTTCCCGCAGGCACACTTTGTACCTGAAGCTGAATCGGCCCCGATTGGCCCTTCTTCCGCTTATCTCTCCGGGTTGCTCCACACCCTTTGCCCGCCGGCGATGGTCACATGCTTGACCTGTTCGACTGGCCTGGACCACACCCTGTCCTACATACCTGCTCCTCACCTGCGCTGTACTGAGTGACACTTTTGTAAGTACACACGCACACATATGCAGCTGCATGCAAGCCTCTGCAGGAACTGCGAGTTTGAGAGAGCAGGCAGCCCAGCCCAGTGGCCGTTTATTTGCTCTGCCGTGTGCGTGAGGAGAGCCCATGATTGGCTCCTCTGTCATTAGAACACATCGCCGTTGCTGTTAAACCTTCATCCGCTAGATTAAAAACGCGGCAAGCCCTTTAATGTTCATGAACTTGCACACTGGAAACAATTACCTAAAAATAACAAAATTATCATAACCTGAGCCCCTCTCTGCCAAGGCAAAGGGCAAATAATTAGTGTGAGAAAGTGTGTTTTCATTGTGTAAAGCACACATGCAGTCGGTCCAAATTGCTAGTGTCTGTGTCTCATCTGGTCAGTCAATAAACTTTGCTGTAAAAGAAAAAAAAAAAAAGAGGCTGAAATGCTTCCCTAGCAAATTATGCCTCTGTTTTTCTGTATCAAATTTTCCACCATCGCCTATTTAATCTTTTCTTCAAACGCTCATTAAACTCCAATGGTAATGAAGATTTAATGAGAACACTTTAAACCTAAAGCAAACCTGATTTTATTTATTTTTAATCCCTTCCTTGATTCTAAACATTTTTAGCCTCTATTTAAACTTGGTATTAAGATCTGTCTCGGGTGATCCAATCACAAGTAGTCAGCCGAGGAACATTATTGTTTACAGCTGATAATAACACTGACCTTAGATGTGTCAAATTTCAAGGGGAGGGTCTCTGATTTTTGGTAAGATTTTAAAAAATGTTTTTGAAAGAAGTCTCTTATGTTCAACTAGGTCTACATTATAGTAAAAACAGTAATATTGTGAAATATTATTACAATTTAAAATAATTATTTTCTTTTTTAATATATTTTAAATTGTCATTTTCAGCATCATTACTCCAGTCTTTAGTGTCACATGATCCTTCAGAAATCATTCTAATGTGCTGATTTGGTGCTCAAGAAACATTTCTTATTATCAATGGTGAAAACAGTTGTGCTGCTAAATATTGTTGTTGATCATGATCATGATATTTTTTCAGTCTTTGATGAATAGAAAAATCATTATAAATGTCTTTACTGTCACTTTTGATCAATTTAATGTGTCCATGGTGAATAAAAGTATTCATTTATTTTAAAAAAAAAACATTTTTACATAATTTATCTATTGTGATTAAGTACAAAATAAATAGTAAAAATAAAAAGTAAATAGTATATTTCTAAAATATAAAACAACATAAAATAAAAACAACAACAAAAAAATAAAATAATAAAATAAAATAAATAGTCACCCAAAATGAATCTTAATATCAGGTGTAAACTTGGTCATAGTAATGTGTGTGAGGATAACCCTCACACTCTCAGTCAGTTTTTTTAAGGGGATTCTTCACCTTCTCTTTCCATCACACCTTTCAGTCGTTATTTTACCATTGTGACCCCGACTGACATCAGCCCAGCTCACAGGTGTAGATGGTCACATGACCCCGAAGACCATCCTTCTCTGAGAGCACCTTTCTCTCTGAGGCTGAGGCGGTATCGGTGGACGCCTGAGGATAGCGGGTTGATTGACGGGTTGCGCGGCGTGAAGGGGAGGGTCAGGGGCAAGCCAGGGGCAGTAGTGGGGGCCTGGGTGACTGACGCTGGCTCTCCGTGTCCTCCGGGCTCAGGGATTGAATGTCAGTTTCTCTAATAACGGGTTATAGTGAAAAGGTCAGCTCTAGTCATCTGACCATGAGAATGGAGAGAGTGAGGGAAAAAGAGAGGGAGAGAAAAGAGAGATGAACGCTATGCCAGGGGCGGAAATTGATTGTCTGGCAGGGGGAAAGGAAATGAAGAGAAAAAGAAAAATGGAAGGCCGGTAAGCAAAGAGAGGGAGAGGGGTGGAGGACAGAGGGGTGTCATGGCCAGTCTCTGATATGCATGCCTGCTTTTTAAATTACCATCAGCGCTTTATTACACTCTCCTCTCTCTGTACCCTCTCTCTGACTTCCACAGCACCTGAGAGAGGACTTCCTACTCACACCATTGCCACTAAATCTCTGCAAAATAAAAGCAAGAACATCCTGTGAATACCAAATCAGCCACGGCTAGGCCCACGCGGAGTCTGCGGAGCTTCAGTGGTTGCGGCACAACCATGAACAAGTAACAGCTTTTGGCATATATACTGATATTATGCAGTGATATTATTTGGGGAAAATTGCTTTAGCTAAATATGTCATAAACAACTTCGGGCCATTTTCCATCGATTTCCTCTTTGATATAGTGTTAGCTTGGCTCAGTTTTTTCCAGGCTTTCTAACTGGCACTAACATACCAGAAAAGACTCCATCACTCTCAGCATCTGGAGATTTTCTAGTAAACAAAACGTGAATTTAATTGAATATCAATTCATTTAATTCTACTTGTATTCAAATTCCAGTTGTAGTTCTGCATCTTGTTTACTACTTCAATTTAAAATTCTGTTCAAATTTAAATTGGAATATAAAAAGAATTTTCAATGTTTCACAATGCAGTCTGACAAATGCATTAATGTAATTTGACATATTTCAGATCATTTAAAAATTCTTTCAGCTTTGAATAAGAGTGTTAAGACATGTTTAAAACATAACATTTTAAAGTCGGCATTAAATGTAATCTCACCCTGTCTATTTGTAATGCATCTTAATGATCTTATTGTGGATGATTCATTCATGCTATATATATATATATATATTTTTTTTTTTTTTTCCCTTTTTAATTAAAATGTAACAACCCATTCTACTGGTAGAACTACAGATTCTCTCTGGTGACGTATGGCAGATTTCTCCAATCATTTAATCCACTTAAACGCTGTCCCTTTCTTACAGTCGACCATCTGCCTCCATCTAATAAACAACCGATGGATTGGAAGTCCCCATCCTAAATTTTTGATAATCCTTTTCACTTGAATGTACGTTTCAATACTGAAGAAACGATCTGTCGCTGCTTCTGTTACATTCTGACTTAAACAAGTCAATTCTGCAGAATTTATCAGACTTTCCTGTAAAATCAGTGTGAAAATGCACAGCAGATTCTGTTTAGTATTGCAATCAGCATGGCACCTGCGCACTACCTGCTCTTGTATAATGGGAGTCTCTGATTGTGGTGGCTGTGTATTCCTTCTCTAAAATTAAAAGTATCAGGTGACACATCAGCTTTATTAGCATCCATTAGTGCTCATCTGAAGCCTTTGGGACTCAGTGGAAAAGTGGTTCTCTACTTTTCAGGGCCTCTTTTGATAGCTTTGGCCCTTAGCATTTCTCCACTGGACTAAACACGGCCAGCTCTGTCAGAAACAGCTCTGCTCTCCAGTTACAACCATCAGCAGTGACCCACAGGGTGGGTCAAGTGCTTAGCCCAAGGTCATGGTAGGAGGGCAGAGGTGTGATTGGGGGTGGTAGCTGGAGGGAAGGGGTGGACAACCTCCAGGGACCTGTTCCATATTGAGCCAAGATGGTGTGCAGGATCCTTAATGAATGAGTGTTGGCTGTTGGAAGTTCATTGGGAACTATTTTGCAATGCATTTTAAATATGTTTTTATAAATTGTCATATGCTAGCAGTAGATGCTAACGGACTATGGCTGTGTCCGAAATCGCCCCCTATACTCTTAAAAAATGCTGGGTTGTTTTAACCCAAATTTGGGTCAAATATGGACAAACCCAACCGTTGGGTTAAAAATGCATTTAAAAAGTTAACCCAATGGTTGGGTTTGTCCATTTTTGACCCAAACTTGGGTTAAAACAACCCAGCATTTTTCAGAGTGTAGGGCATAATTTTTAAGGGCCAGCCATTTGTCGTTGTGTCCGAAACTATAGTGGACGTTATCGAGTCAACTAATGAGTGTACAACCGATGTTCACTCAACGCCTAGAGAATACCCATAATGCACTGGCTGAATCCTCCATCCATCCATTTTTCAAACCGCTTGACGAATGTCGGTACAGCGTAATATCATACAGGTACAAATTTCTTTTTAATTGATTATTAAATTGTTTAATCAAGCTTTATACATACTAGTTTCCATGAGAGTTCAAGATAAATCTTTTCATTACTACAAGAGCTGCCTTTTTTGCTAAGTTTCAAATGATTAGTAAACAGCAAGCACAAACTATGCAAAGGCAGCACTCAGTGTACAAATTCGCTCACTCGTTTTCATTCACTCCTTCAACTGGACTATATTAGGGGACTAATGTAGGGAATAGAGTAAGAGTATAGGTTGAACACATCTTAATTATAGAATTATAGAATAAAATAGACTAGCTAACAAACTAAAAGCCAGTTTTGCCAATTTTTCACCAAATGTTTCTGCTTTCTAATGGTAACAAGGAGCTATTTTAGCTATTTTAATTATACTTAAGTTCTTTTTTATTTACATGAACGGCAGACTGCTACACTTTTATAGCATTAAGCCAGCAGAGAAAAAAGTATGAGCAGCAATTCAGAGGTAGCTAGTTTATAGAACATGTATTTAAAGACTGGTTTCAGTCTGTTGAGAAAAATTAGAAAAATGTATATAGGTCTGACAGATTTATTAGCACAAAGTATGAATTTGAAGTATTTGCAAATGGCTTTTGTCACTCTCTCCATGTAATTTATAATTTTTTTTTTTTACTATAATTTGATTGAGGGAGTTTTTAATAACTCTAAATGGAAGGAAGCATAGAAAATGCCCACTTCACATTAAAGACTACATTTGCAATTTTTTCCCAAGAAGAAAAATGACCAAAAAGAGATAAGGGAAGATAGAAGAACTGAAAAAGAGTGGTAGCAGAGTCACCACCTCTTAACACACGCACACACACACACACACACACACACACACACACACACACACACACACACACACACACACACACACACACACACACACACACACACACACACACACACACACACACGTTAATAACAGGATATTAAAGAGGTGAAATAATTAAGCTAACAAGTGAGCAAGTCTGACTAAGCTGTCTCCTAAGGTCCGATATCGATACATTAGCTTAGACAAGCGCAATACATTTTACATGGGGCCCTGGGAAAATGATTGATCAAGGCATAATAGCAGGCCCCACTCCTCTTCCGCCATTAGCCGGGTCAAGCTGGCAGGCCAGTTTGTCTGGGCATAGGTCAGAGCCATGCTATAATAGCTCTGCTGCCATTACCAGGCAGTCTGTGTGAAAAACTACCATTAATTAGCATTACACAGCTTCACACACACACACACTACTCATTCAGCTCTCATTGACTACAGACCGGCCAGAACTCTGGCCTTCTCTCTCAGTGCCAAACACAGGCACACAGCCATCCTCTCATTTGGACAGATAGAAAGAGATGTAGGGAATTAAGGAGAGAGAGAGAACGAAAGAGAGAGAGAGACCCGGGGTCTGACTAGCTGCCCGCTTGCTACTCCCGTTGGTTTCACTGGCTAATTGAATTGGCTTGTCAACAAAGCCGTTGTCATTCAGTAAGTGAATTTGTTGTATTATTGCGCATCACAGCTGCTGCAAATTGTCTGCTATTTCCTGGAGGCAAAGGCAGCCCCATGCCCTGTCACAAAAAGCATGAGATACCAAAAAAAAAAAAAAAGGAAAGCAAAACAAATGAAAGTAAAAAAGCTAAATGATATAAACAAACAGAAACAACAGGGGCACCACAGACAGCGAGTGAACAGAGGGAGATTCAGAGAGCAGGGAGATGGGCAGGTGTAATTGCAGCGCTGTTGTTTCAGCTGGGACTCAAAGACAGAGCCCACACTGGCACAATGGCTGTGCCCCCTGGCACTGCTTGTAGGCCTGTCCGTACCCCTACCCATTCAAAGAGCCGGCTTTATCTTTCTCAATCTGTCTGTCTCTCACATACACGCATACAAAACACTTGCCCACTGAGGTGGCCACTGGGCTCTTTGTCTGTTTCTTTGAGGTGCACTCAGTCTTTTTTTTGTTTATGTTGTGCTGGCCGCTATCACATGTCTTACAAAACCAATACCTAGAAAAAGCAGATGGAAAAAAAAAGCTTTCAGCTATAGATGTCATGTTCATGGGCATTCAACTGTGATCTTGTCTGATTAATATATACACTGCGTTCCAAATTATTATGCAAGTGACATATCAGTAAGATATCAGTAGAATAAACATTTAGATTGTAGTTTTTCTAAGAAAATGTTTGTTTGTTTATTTATTTATCTATGTCTTTATAGATAACTGGTATCAATCTCAGGCAAAATAATTTGCCAGATCTATGGAAACCCTACTTAGAGGTTGTTCCACATTATTAAGCAAGTCACAGTTCTAATGCAATATGGGGAGGAAGAAAGATCTTTCTGAAGATGAAAAGCATGAAATGGTGCAATGTTGTGCAAAAGGCATGAAAACAACTAATATTTTGTGAAAACTGAATGGAGATTATCGAATTATCATAAGATTTGTGAGTGATTTAGAGCACAGCAGAACTCGGTCAGATAAAGGCTTATTGAGGAAAGTTCCTATCAAAAAAATTAATTTTATTAAAAGGGATGCTAATAAAAAGCCAGTGTTGAGCAGCAAACAGGTATTTGAAGCTGCTGGTGCCTCTGGAGTCTCAAGAAGCTCTCCGTGCAGGCTGGCAGTTGTGCGTAAAGATGCATTTCAGCCATCACTAACCAAACCTCTCAAAGAGAAACATTTACAGTGGATTTAGAAATACATGAAGACTCATTTTTAAATAGTTTTATTCACTGACTAATGCTGTACTACAATGGATGGTCTAAATGGATGGATTTCTGGATGGTTGGTGAATGGCCACCACATTCCAACAAGACTGTGACGTCAGCAAGGAGCTGGTGGGTGATGATTTGTGCTGGATTATTGGGAAGTGAGATGGAAGGTCCCTTTAGGGTCTCTGAGGGTATTAAAATGACATTTGCAAGATATGTGAAGTTCATAACTGGCCATTTTCAGCTATGGTATAAAAAGGAGGATAGTGTACTATTACACTATGTACTATTGTACAATGCACTATGCACTATCCCATGCTGCAAAAAAACACCACAGCATTAAAACTTTGAAAATGTATTTCTACACCCACTGTAAATGTTTCTCTTTGAGGTTTGGTTAGTGATGGCTGAAATGCATCTTTACACACAACTGCCAGCCTGCATGGAGAGCTTCTTGAGACTCCAGCGACACCAGAAGCTTCAAATACCTGTTTGCTGCTCAACACTGGCTTTTTTATAGCTGCCCTTTTAATACAATTAATTTTTTGACAGAAACTTTCATTAATAAGCCTTTATCTGACCAAGTTCTGCTGTGCTCTAAATCACTCACAAATCTTATGATAATGTGATAATCTCCATTCAGTTTCACAAAATATTAGTTGTTTTCATGCCTTTTGCACAACATTGGACCATTTCATGCTTTTTCATCTTCAGAAAGATCTTTCTTCCTCTCCATATGGCATGAGAACTGTGACTTGCTTAATAATGTGGAACAACCTCTAAGTAGGGTCTCCATAGACCTAAGTAGACCTGGCAAATTATTTTGTCTGAGATTGATACCAGTTATCTAAAAAGACATGGATAAATAAACAAACATACATTTTCTTAGAAAAACTAAAATCTGAATGTTTATTCTACTGAAATCTTACTGATATGTCACTTGCATAATAATTTGGAACGTGGTGTATACTGGTATTAATTCTGTCCCATACCAATAATAATGTGACAACAGTGGTTCAACCTTAATGTTATGAAGTGACGAAAATACATTTGTGTTTAAAAAACAAACAAAAATAACTTTATTGAACAATTTCTTTTTATCAAATACTTTAATGATGTCTTTACTACCTTTCTGGGCCTTGAAAGTGGTTGTTGTGTTGGAGTCTATTGGAGGCCAGATAGCTCATGGATTTCATCAAAAATATCTTAATTTGAAGATGAACGAAGGTCTTATGGGTTTGGAACAACATGAGGGTGAGTAATTAATGACAGAATTTCCTTTTTTGGGTGAACTAAGCCTTTAAAGGCTTTCCAGGATTATTCTCCTTATAGTGGACTTCAATGGTCTCCAGACGGTTGAAGGTTAAAATTACAGTTTCAGTGCAGCTTCAAAGGGCTTTAAATGATACCAGACGAAGAACAAGGGTCTTATCTAGCGAAACAATCGGTCATTTTCTAAAAAATACAACTGTATATGCTTTATAAACACAAATTATCGCCTTGCACGTGCTTCCGCTTTCCGCATTCTTCAAAATGCTTACGCTGTATGTCTTAATCCTTCCCTATTCTACTTACAGAACGAACACGGCGTCAGTTTAGTTTTTTTCCATAAGTAGAATAGGGAAGGCGTAGGACATACAGCGTAAGCGTTTTGAAGAATGCGGAAAGCGGAAGCACGTGACATGGGGGTGAGTGAATTATCAAGAAAAATTTTATTTAAAAGTGGACTAATCCTTTAAGTAAGATCCTGTGTATCAATCCTGTGTATAACATCACTGACTGCACAAGCTGAGGATTTATTGGATGTTTGCTTATTTCTCACCCCTGAAGTAACTATGTTAGGTAGTATATGTGTGTCACTGTGCAGTCCACTCAGCCATGGTCACATTTAGATGATCTGCTTCAGCGGAAGGCTTTTAAAAGGCCTTCAAGGCCATGGCCTGATTACGGACACTCACATACTAATCTGCTGAGGGCAGCCACATGACACTCTAACCATCCTCCTCTCCCTCCCCTTCTCCTTCTCTCTTTCCTCCACCCACATTTTTAACCAGAGTACCCTTGCTCTGGCCTGACAAGGTTACGCCACTATGCAGTGAGTATCTATTGATTTCCACCATCAAAGATCCCTGCAGCCAGAGACGGCTTTGCTGCTTCAGATAACACTCTGTCTTTCTTCTTTAAATCTCTCTCTGTCACAGACACACACACACACACATAGAAAAAAACATGTCACAGTTGCCTCAGATTTCTGTCTCTAACTTCTCTCAGTTTACATGATGTGTCTTGTCCAGTGTTGAGTTTTACTAGCTTGGCCTTAGGGACTGGCTACCCTGGGGTCATATTAACACAGTCATTTTTCTCAAGTGCAAGTTTGTTAATAGCTGTAAATGAATTATACATTGAAAGGCCAGTCTGTTAAACCTTAAAAGTGAAAAACATACTGCTACCTTAAACATTTTATTGAACGCGGTCCATTTCTGTTAACAGTTATCGCTCGTGCATTCATCTATCAATGCAGGTGGAATATGCAATACTTATTCAACAGCACTGCAACACCTCTACTGAATCTACAACATGAAACAGACAATGAATCTTATGAACAAGTTCTTTTTAGTGAATCAACAACATACAGCATAATCAAGGTAGTCCGATTCATGAACAACTGACTCTTGTGAGCTGATTGTTTTAAATGAATCAACAACATACAAGTTACTGATTTCTGAATGATCTACTTTTATGAGCCGTTTTTTTTTTTTTTTTTTTTTAGTGAATTAAAAGAACACTCCACTTTTTTTTAAAATAGGCTCATTTTCCAGCTCCCCTAGAGTTAAACAGTTGAGTTTTACCGTTTTCGAATCCATTCAGCCGATCTCCGGTTCTGGCGGTACCACTTTTAGCATAGCTTAGCATAGTTCATTGAATCTGATTAGACCTTTAGCATCGCGCTTAAAAATGACCAAAAAGTTTTGATATTTTTCCTATTTAAAACTTGACTCTTCTGTAGTTAAATCGTGTACTAAGACCGACAGAAAATGAAAAGTTGCAATTTTCTAGGCTGATATGGCTAGGAACTATACTCTCATTCAGGCGTAATAATCAAGGAACTTTACTGCCGTATCATGGCTGCAGCAGGCGCAATGATATTACGCAGCGTCTCTCTCATACGTCTCCATGGTTGCAAGGCACGTTCCCTGTGCAAGCAGGGGCTCACAGGCGCTGCGTAATATCATTGCACTGCTGCAGCCATGGAACGCAGCAAAGTTCCTCGATTATTACGCCTGAATGAGAGTATAGTTCCTAGCCATATCAGCCTAGAAAATCACAACTTTTTATTTTCCGTCGGTCTTAGTACACGATTTAACTACAGAAGAGTCCAATTTTAAATAGGAAAAATATCAAAACTCTTTGGTCATTTTTAAGCGCGATGCTAACGGTCTAATCAGATTTAATGAACTATGCTAAGCTATGCTAAAAGTGGTACCGCCAGAACCGGAGATCGGGTGAATGGATTCGAAAACAGTAAAACTCAACTGTTCAACTCTAGGGGAGTTGGAAAATGAGCCTATTTTCAAAAAAAGTGGAGTGTTCCTTTAAATACACACACTAAAATACAGGGCTACATCTACAACTAATTGTAGGGCTTGAATTAGCTTGTCTGACTGGTTGTTCATATCACATGAATGAATTATAAGTTTTTTTGTTTGTTTATTGTTATTTAATTTATAAAGGTTTTAATCTGAATGTACTACATTTGTCACATTGTCATTATGGTGACCTACAGCATCAGTTGCACCACTTCACTGCCATTCACAAATCTTCTCTCATGGCCTCATGGGATAGTAAAGTGCACACTTCAGAATCTTGCTGGAAGTAGTGTCATTCATTTACTTTTTCCCTACTGTTTTTATGTATACTGTGAATTCTGACATACACTTTTTTTGTCTGCTATATAGTAGGGAATGACTCTTATGAGTTCTTTTTTTAGTGAATCAACAACTTACTACACAACCAGAGTAGTCTGATTCCCAAACAAATGACTATTATTTGCAGGTTGTTTTCACCCGGCCATTTTATTTTTCAACCAATTTTGGGTACATTTTAAGCCAGCGATATAGTAATAATTTTTTATTGAGTTAAATAAACTGCTTCACAAAAGAGGGTCAATTCAAAGCTGGGTTTGCACAAAAGTTTAACATGACGGCACATGCTAGTTCATGAGTTGAATCAACTCCACAGCAACTACATCAATTTCTCCACTAACCATTCAGAAACGTCCAGAGGCATTCTAAAAGTTGTAACTTCTTCCAGATTCTCCAGCTTTGTTGTTGTTTTTGAGCAACCGAAGCCTGCGCTGTTAAAGCTCCACCCTCTTTTGAAAAGTGCGTCAGGAGCGGCAGCTCATTTGCATTTAAAGGGACACACACAAAAAAGGCATGTTTTACTCACACCAGGGCAAATTTGTGGGGTATTTTGAGCTGAAACTTCACAGACACATTCTGGGGACACCAGAGACTTATGTTACATTTTGTGAAAAGGGGCATTATAGGTCCCCTTTAACCCAACCGCTGGGTTTGTCCATATTTAACCCACCTTGGGTTGTTTTTAACCAAGCGGCAACCTCCCCCTTTCTCTCGTGAAGCCAATACGGAAGTAACTTAAACTGCGATTCATCGACTGGCCGCTAGGGACAGGCTCCAAAAGAGAGCAGAATCTCATAGAGTACCATGTTAAATTGGCCAAGTTTATAGCAGAAAAAAACATGTTTACAAGTTGGTTCAAATTGTGGTTTTGGTCTATACTGCTATTTTTGCCCTTCATGACAACTGTGAAGGGGGTGATTTTTTTTTTTATAACTTATCCGTTTAAATTATATTAAGCCTTAAAGTTCTGCATAATTAAGGGCGTGGTCACTTGAGTGACAGGTAGATTGCTGCTGTCTGTGAGCCGTCATGTTACCTCAGCTGCCGCTGAATTTGGCATCTCAGCCGTTTTTGTGCTTTTTTTTCTCGATTATTTTATACAATTATAAAATATGGCTTGCTGCATAATATTCGAGACTGATGTTTGTATCTGTGTGCATGCATGGGGAAGAAACACAGAACACACTTTGTTGGATCGTGGCATTGGCTGAAAGTTTTGATTGCGAGATTTAACGTTACTACAATGACAATACCAGGAGGATATACAACTCTGACAGCACTGCTTGGATATCATAACTAAAACTGCTGCACTATTTTGAAAAAAATATACTTTGGACACAGGCTCATTTGTCTGTTAGTATATACGATCGTATACAGTTTTACAACATAAAGGCTGCTCAGATTGCATCCTTTCTTGAAGAACGATGACAGAGAGCAGATCATTCAGAAGAAATGTGAAATGTTTTTTTTTTTTTTTTTTTTTTTTTAAATGGACATTTATATTTTACCCAAGTGCCACAGATTGGATTCATCTCGCGATCTCTATTTTTTACAGTCCATGTTATAAAGGTATGAAGTCCCATTTTAATTTTACATGTTGTTATTTGCACACCCAAAACAAATGACTGGTGTTGGAGCATCTATATCTTAAAAAACACCGTAGATTGACAGTAAACCTTTAGAACGTTCTGATGATAAAACTTATCTTTATTAATAATTTAGATAGTATCTAGATAGATAGCTCTTTTGCCTGCTAACATGGTCACGTCGAGCTAGGCGGCGTGGTTTCAGCAACCAATCACATCAGCTCAAACCACCTCCCCGCCTCTTTGCCCATTTTCAGTTATCCGGGAGTGACGTGCGATGACGCGCAGCTAAGATGGCCGCGGCCTCATTTAGGCGTCAAAACTGTTGTTCAGAAATCTATGGGTGACGTCACGGACACTACGTCCATATTTTTTTACAGTCTATGTTTTTAACCCAGCATTTTTCAGAGTGTTGAATAATCTTAAAGGTGCCCTAGAACTTTTTTTAAAAGATGTAATATAAGTCTAAGGTGTCCCCTGAATGTGTCTGTGAAGTTTCAGCTCAAAATACCCCATAGATTTTTTTAAATTAATTTTTTTAACTGCCTATTTTGGGGCATAATTAGAAACGAGCCGATTTCAGGTTGCAGCCCCTTTAAATCGCTCGCTCTCCGCTCCCTCCCGAGCTCTCGACTCACAGCATAAACAAAGTTTACACAGCTAATATAACCCTCAAAATGGATCTTTACAAAGTGTTCGTCATGCATACTGAATGCATGCGTCAGATTATGTGAGTATTGTATTTATTTGGGTGTTTACATTTGATATTGAATGAGTTTGAGGCTGTGCTCTGTGGCTAACTAGCTAACACTACACTGTTGGAGAGATTTATAAAGAATGAAGTTGTGTTTATGCATTATACAGACAGTGTTTAATAATGAAAATAACAACAGCTCTTTTCTCCGTGAATACAGTAAGAAACGATGGTAACTTTAACCACATTTAACAGTACATTAGCAACATGCTAACGAAACATTTAGAAAGACAGTTTACAAATATCACTAAAAATATCATGTTATCATGGATCATGTCAGTTATTATTGCTCCATCTGCCATTTTTCGCTGTTTTCCTTGCTTGCTTACCTAGTCTGATGATTCAGCTGTGCACATCCAGACGTTCTGCCCTTGCCTCAATCATGGGCTGGCATATGCAAATATTGGGGCGTACACCCGGACTGTTACGTAACAGTCGGTGTTCTGTTGAGACTCGCCTGTTTTCCGGAGGACTTTTAAACAAATGAGATTTATATAAGAAGGAGGAAACAATGGAGTTTGAAACTCACTATATGTCTTTTCCATGTACTGAACTCTTGTTATTTAACTATGCCAATATAAATTCAATTTTTCATTCTAGGGCACCTTTAATGGTTATTCATATGTCTCTAAATCTTGTGTACAAGCTTGTACAGCTTGTCTCTAAAGACACACATTATGAGTTTTGTCAGCAGTATTTTAAAAATATTTATAAATAAAATATCTTTCCATATATATATATATATTTTTTTGTAGAAATGTTTAATATATAAGCCTAATAACAGTGTTGGATTTATGCTACTCCTAAAAAGAATGAGATAAATTACTTAAAATTATTTAACACTTATTAATTATTTAATGATGTTATCATTTGACAATCCCTTTTGGTGTTTATTCCAAAAAACTAAAAGAATTTTCATTGAAACTTTTAAGGAACTGGTAAGAGAAACCAAAACCGGAAAATCATCATAACCAGAAAAAAAAGTAAAATTCAAAGAGGAAGATTTATACATGAAGAAAAAGTGCATTGGTGGGGTGATGCAAAGTAAAAAGGTATACCAAAAAATGTCACCATCCTTGTTTAGCACTCACAAAGGGGAGAGTGTGTCCAAATTTAGGTTTAGAAATTATTCATAAGTTTTTAAGTCATGGCATCATTCGCTTTTAGGGAAAATGAGATTTTATTATGCGGTTGCTTATGAGCGACTCCCACCCCAGACAGAGGAATGAATGGCTTAATGCCAAGGCCAATTGAGAGACACTGTTGAGGGCCAGGGGGTAGATTTTCATAAATTATTCATCATTATACAAAATAATCCTTAGCAGGATTGGGAAAGGGGGCTGAAGCGACGGTTGGGACTGGAAGCTGTTTTTTGGTTGGGGGGTGGGTGTGTGTGTGTTTGAGGATTAGACATAAATATGTCTTTTATGGCATCCAGGTCCAAACAGTCTCCTCTGAATATGGTTATCTGTGGCTGCAAGGTAACGGTCATGATGGCACTGGATAGTGGACATATTAGTTGTAGAAGTGCACGATGACCTGGTTGAGCTAAGTGATGTTTCTGTGAGGTGGCCCCCTCCAACTGGAGCCCCAAATTCAGACACTGTGCCTGAGAGACCAGACACTTCATCTCGACCTGGGGTGAGACCCAGACACACCCCGCCATACAATCGCATGGACACACACCAGGGCGCACCCTCACATGCAATCGTGCACACACAGACATGTGACACACATGCACTACAGACAAACCCCACACCCATGTTAATAAACATTTACTTGTATATTTACATGTAAAGAGTGAAAGAGAGAATGAGAAGAGAGAGACTGAGAAAAAGAGATTACCAGTACTAGTTGAGGACAATGCAAAGTTAGATGGCTGTTATGAAGAAAGCTGTTCCACTCACTTTGCACTCATTTTGCATTGATGCATAATGTAGTATGCTTTTAATAGGTAAATTTAACATTAGATAATAGCTCATCTAACATATCTAAGTAGTTGATTTGTGCATTCAATGCTTAGAAAAACAGTAAATCAAAGTACTATATTTGTGGAATGTGTCTGCATTGCTTCAGTGTTTTAGTCTGGAATCCAGGGTGATATGAAAATCTCTGTTTCTCAAGGACACAAACAAAAAGTTACTCTTATTAACACTGCAATCTAATTCAATTTGAAGCCATCTGCTACTGCCAGCATGCAAAGCCACACAGAGAACCATCACCCGTTCCCTGATGAATCCTCATGTGGGAAAGTAGAAATGTCCTTCAGTTGTGACTCAGAAACTAATGGACTGTACGCATGATCAGTACTGTTTAAAAAAGCACATCGAAAACCCAAGAAAACCAGTTCACAAAACCATTAATTTTTTTCATTCAAGTCTACTCCCTGCTAAAAAGATTCATTTCAATGGTGGTCCAGACTAGTTTATGTTGGGGCAGCATAGTAGGGACAGCAGCATCAAAATAAATACTTGCAACAGTTTTTTTCTTCATGGCTGTCTGAGGCTAAGCAAAACCTTCTCTGTAGACTTTTTTTTTTTTTTTTGTGATTTAAAAAAAAAAAAAAAAAAGACTTAAGATCATATAAAGTTTACTATCCTTTTACCAAATACATACTCTTTATGACATATGAAATTGTGCCATGTGCTTTAAGGGTCATGTCCAAAGGAGTCTTATCAAAACCAGGTGTTGAAAATCATCTCGTTTCAAAGTCAGTGGGAACCCCCACTGCTCAAATATCCGTTTGTGTTCATCTCCATGCAAGACTTTAAACATCTGGTCCTGAAATATCACAAAAAAAAAATCAAGAACAATGTTCACTGATGGAGAATTTAGCATTGGAGCCAGAAAGCGGCTTTTAGTCTTGAATCAGAGTGATAATTCTCCCCTGTCACCCATTGCACAGGGTTGTAATTACTGTCCCTCTTGTGTGAAAGGCCTAGACTGATCAGTCTCCCCCCGTTGGCTCACCTCTTCTATGTAACTGTGAACAAATGGCCTGAGAGAATCCAGAGCTCCTGTGGCCTCCTAAAGGGCCCTTGATTTATGAAATTACTGCAAACATGATTGAGGTAGTGGTGATGATTATTGTAATAATAGAGCCACTTGATGAAAAAGAGTCAGCGCTAAACTAGGCATACCTAATGAGGACTCGCAGATTGGGGGATGCTTGTGCGAAGAGTGTTTTACATGAGAATGAGTGTGTCAGTTCCCTCTCTTCATAAGAAATCGGGAAGTATTTGGCTGGGGTGAACCAAATACAGTGTGGGAACTAGCAGCGTTCCCGAACACCCCCTCCCCCCAACTCAATTTACCGCCAAATTCAACTGCCCATCATCACACTTTCTTCAGATAACCACATTCAACAAACATTTTAACCCTGAACTCTATTGGACTGCAGTATAATGAAAACACAACACTGTTTTGTAAGCTTCATTGTAGCTCACATTGATAGAAAGTTTCTAAACAACCGTTTATCACAATAGCAGTAAAACCTAAACCTTATTATTATATTATTCATTATTATATTATTATAGAGTAATATTGTGAAATATTATTATAATGTAAAATAGCAGTTTTCCGTTTTTATATATATTAGAAAATGTAATTTATTCCTGTGATGGCAATGCTGAATTTTTAGCATCCATTACTCCATTCTTCAGTGTCACATGATCCTTCAGAAATCATTCTATGATATGATGATTTGGTGAAACATTTGTGCTGCTACAAAACTGATACATTTTTTTTTCAGGTTTCTTTTGTAACATTATAAATGTGTTTGCTGTCACTTTTGATAAATGTAATATGTCCTTGCTGGATAAAGGTTTTATTAAAAATAAAAAAAGGAAATATTTCTGACCACAAACCTTTGAGCAGTAGTGTACATACACAAAATATATAAAATAAAATCACATATATAATTCATCTTTATATGTTTTATTTTATATATTATTCTATACATAGTTTGTATAATCATTTACATTTATAGTAAGTATTTAAAATTATTTAAATTATAATACACATTTTAAGATTTAATGATAATGATGAATTTAAAGGATAGTTGATGCCTTTCTAATATCTCTCAGTAGTGAGTTCCTTAATTTTAGGGCATAAGAGTCCTATGTCGCCCATAGGATAAAAAAAATGGTCTGAGAAACAGCTTCCATTAAGTAAAATTAAATTAAATGACATCCAGACTGAAATCATCATGTATACGAAACAGATAAGATTTAAGAGATGATGTTTCAGTAATATAGCCCTATGCAGGACTCCCCAAAAACCTGCTATCTCCAAGGCTTGTCTGCACCCCATCCTGCATCCTCCAGCACCCCCTCCTGCCCAGGCTTGCTGGACCAAGCAAGAGCGGCTGTGTGTTAAGAGCTATTGAATAATAGTGACCTTTAATAAAGAAGGGGATCCCCAGACTTCTTTCCCAGACACGCACTGACCTTTCAAACCAGACGAGGGCCAAGAAAGGAGGGGGCAGGGGGCAGGGTTCAGAGGGGGGGGTGAGGGTTCTCTAGGGTTTCAGACTGTGGACTTTGAACTGGCTAGTCCCCGCTGTCCTGTTGTGTGTTTCACTCTGCCAGGGATCTCTCTTATCCCCTCCTCTTTCCCCCCTCTTTTTTATTGTGTTCAGGGAGTGTTCTGCATGCTGAGGCCTGAGCTGCCGGGCCTGAACCCGTGCTAATCAATTTCTCTGTGAAGACGAGTTCAGAGGCAGGACGAAGAATGCAGCCCGCGCTCTCTGACATCACTGGCTTTGACACTTGTGTCATTTCAGACAACGCTAAAGGATTACACCAAACAAGAGCAAAGACGCACAAGAGAGACGGTGCCAAATTTGAACCCCTCTTTGTTTCAAGACATCCCCGGGCCCATGAAAAATAAACAAGAGAAAAAGTACATCGCGGGCGACACCTGACACTGAATGCTAAACTGTCACTCCGCCCCAGCCATTCATTTCGAAAATGCTGAAGTGGGTTGCCATGTCCTTTTGTTATCTTCCTCTCTCAGACAAAACAGCCCTGTACACTGTACACTGGCCCTTAATGAATACCTATTGTCCAAACACTTCAGCTAGCTCAAACAGCCCTTTAAGATGCCCATGAAAAACTGGGTTGGAGATAAAGCCTTGGGTCTGCGTGACATTCCCTCCTAGAAAAAGAGGTAAGCTCCTTCAGACGACGCAGACGCTGAAGGTCATGTGAAGGATCTTGCGTGGTTTTCTCTCCTCACATATCAGCGCTTAGGAACAATGGCATGCATATTTGCCAAGAACCATCTTGTTAGCTCTGATCTAAGCAATACTTTATTTACTGTTTACAGTGTAATTTTCTTGCATCTTCGCATTGAATATGTATTGTCATTTTTTTTTTGCTTTTGTTTTTAATCTGTTATCTATAGTACATTGTCACTGTTGGTGAATGTCATGATGGTTCCGTTCAATAGAGTAAGGGCAAAACCATTAAAGGCCCATGAAGTGCCTTGGAACGTGCAGTTTTCGTGTTGACGTAATTTTAAGTGAAACAGGAAGACAGGGCGGAATATATCTAGAATCTCCTCCCCCTTTTTCCCAAAATAGCCAATAGCGTTTCATCTAGCATCAATTTTCCTCAGTCACAGCTTCAGCGTCTGTTTATAGTGTTGGGGCGGGGCGGGACTTCAGATTTTATAAGGCATTTGATTGGACAGAAGATTTGTTGAGAAGATGAAGTCCACGGTGATGTCACAAAAATCCATGATCCATAATGCGAATTTTGTCATTGTTTTGGAACACACCAGCTTATTCATAACCTTAAGGCTAACATATTCATACTAAAAGCTAAAAAACTTTTCAATTCTCATGGGGAAGGAAACGAACGTTATCTCTTGAACATCTCAAATGTTTCTCCCACACACCAATTAAAAGAAACCGAGAGCAAATAAATTGAGACTTTTACTGAATTGCCTCTTAGATTTTTCTCTTGAGTAAAAAACCTCAGTAATCTCACGTTTCTTAGAGCATTTCACAAGAGTTCTCAACAATCAAACATCTGAAATTTCAAGTTCCTCATCAAAATCTTCTAACACTAAATAAGTTGAGCTGATGACATCCACATTCATTTTTATAGTGCTATACTCTTATTTTATGTCAACAATTTTGACATTTGTGATTTTTATTTGTATAATTTAGCTCTATAAGATATTATATATAGCTCTATAAGTTAATATAAGATAAGATAATTCTTGTGGTCGTGTCCTGCACATTCTAGTGTATATGACATGTATGATATGTTAAATACATGACAAAGTGTTTCTTTGTTCTTGATTCATGTCTGCACAGGTGTGCTTTGCAGTACAGTTACAGTATGTACTTGATATGGTACAAGGGTCTTTGACACTTTATTTCATACTATATGCACAAGATTTCACTGACCTTGGTCAACTGGTACAGTGTCTGTATTAGTGTGTTTCCTTTAATCTAACCGCACATTCTGGGATGGTTAGTTTATGGCTATACATTAAAGCCTAAAAATAACCATTAGAAATGTCACAAAAATAGAAAAGGAAGGTTAGTTTTTGGTTATAAAAATATTGTTATAAAAACAAAACCTAAAAATATCCATTAGAGAACGTTCGGTAACACTTTCTTTTAATATGTCCTTGTTACATGTTACATGTATGTACTATAGTAATAACCATAAATTAGGCATAATTACATGGAACTAACCCTAAACCAAACCCTAATCCTATCCTAACCCTAAAGTAAGTACATGCAGTTAATTAATATTACTCAGTACTTATATGTATAATTACACGTAATTAAAATAAAGTATAACTTAACATTCTGTTTAGGTTTAGGTTCTCTTTAGGTTGTCTCCAAAAACCTCCTTGCGTTGTTCAGGGAAGGTTAGTTTTTGGTTATAAAATAAAACCTAAAAATAACCATTACAGAACATTCAGTAACACTTTATTTTGATAGTCTACTTTAAACATACTACTAACTATTAGTAACTAGTCATTAGTAGACTGTCTGCTTAATATCTGCTAACAATTTATTTCGATGGTCACCAAACTAATTCTACTAACCCTAACTCTAACCTAACAGTCTACTAATACTCTAAAGAAAGTTAGTTGACACGTCGTTTTGAATGAATGAGTTAGTTGACATGAATCTCTAAAGTAGACTATCGAAATTAAGTGTAAACGAACGTTGTCTATAGTTTCTCTTTAGGTTGTCACAAAAATCTCTTTAAGTGATTTTTGGTTGAAAAACAAAAGAGAGAATGAACATTTCTATGAATATTTCTAGTGTTATTATTTGGTTCCCAAACCATATAGGAACATTATGGGAACAAATATATGTTTCCTCCTCTTTATCATCACATCTCTCTTTTTATCTCTCTCTTTCTCTCTCTCTGAGAAGTGACCTGCCATCATTGGCCTGCTGTCAGCTCAAGGACATTTCTCCACCCCATGCACAGTTTTATTTTAAAAAATCAAAGCATATCGACTAAGAAAAATAATAACAGTAACTTTTTTTTTTCTCCCAGGGCCTGTCTGGTAATGGGGGTAAATCTGGCCCACTATCTTCACCTCGTCTAATTGCTTGCAGCATGACAATTGAAATGGAGAGAGGAGAAAATCTCAGGCTGTATTGATCACATATTGGCCTCTATTTCATCAAGCATCCCCTCGCTCTCCTCTTCGCATCCCCCAATTTACACCCTTGATTCGAGTTGCCGTGTATGAGTGTACTTGTGTGTAAGAATGTATGAGTGTGTGTGTGGGTGTGTTTGATCCTTGATCAATATCTGTCCCCTTGTGAGACCCTGTCTAGCCAGTTTCCTCCTGCTCTTTGGGAGTCTAATGAGTGGCCTTGTCGTTGTAGGACACAGTCTTCGGAAAACGGCCAGGCCTGGATCACTACCTAAGAGAGGGGGAGAAACCTGTGACCTTAGACCCTTTACCAAGGACAAAACCAATATGGCAGATGTAACATGTTTTGGACTGTACTTCAAAATTAAGCACATATTACAAATTCAAACACCAACACAACCAGGTATGTAAACTACCATTCAAAACTTTGGGGTCAGTAAGATTTCTTTTTTTGAAAGATTTTTTTTGCACCAATGACGTATTTAATCAAAAGTGACAGTAAAGACAATTATAATGTTACAAAATATTTCTATTTCAAATAAATTCCTTTGAACATTCTATTCATTAAAGAATCCTGAATAACAGTGTATTATGGTTTCCACAAAAACATTAAAGGGTTAAAGGTGCAATATGTAATATTTTCTGTCAGCTAGAGGTCGCTAAAGGCCTAATTAAACAAAGGTGTAGCTTGATGACGGCAAGTTTGAGCGTGGAATATTGAGACATGTGGTCTTCACCTCAACGGCCAGTGGAAAATAATTGGGATTATTTTGAGGACTCGGGAAGAAATCATGTTCATGGATGCGATTATTAACATTACTGTAGTATGAAGCAGAGCAGGACTGAGTGTTATGGGAGCTAAACAAGGCCGCTGGAATGATTGCGCAAAACACTCTGCGAGCAGCGGGACTTTTTTTATGCCAAAGTCGTCAGCGCCGCTTCCGTTTTTCCGGTCTAGCTTATGAGGTAACACAGCTCTGTTTATCATATTAGATACATTTGAGTGTGTTGAAAATGATGTTATAACGTTACTATGTGCGTTCGCTCAACGGCTGCTGTGAGACACTTGTTGCACGCTACAGTAAGCTGATTGATTTTAGAATATCATATTAAATGCTGGATGGCTTGTGTTGATAAATGGCATACAATTCATTTTAAAAGGTATTGTATGTTGGAGAAAATGCTGTATTACTGTTACTAAAAATAAAGCTGCATCTGATAATGCTATTGTAGCTACTTGACAAAATAGTGTTTTTCTCTGAGGCATGGTAAAGCATGGTACTTGCAAAAAAAATCAAGAAAATTTGATTTAAACAATAAGACTAAACGTCTTGAGATATATAACAACAATTAGTTTTATGTCTATAAACGTAACCAAACAGTTGTTCCCTTGCTTATTAAAACATGTGAATATTAAAGCGTCTTTGGTGTTTCCATGGTTTCTACAAAATAAAACCGGAAACCGAGGGTAACGCAGGTATGACACAATTGACCGGCGACTCCTCACACGTCCCGAAGCCTTGGTTAAAATTGCAATTTTCTCATGATTTACAAATAGTTGCAAACATTTGGGATATTGGCCTAGTGGTTTTTGGATATTTTACTGCAAAATTCTTACATATTGCACCTTTAGTCCACCCCAAAATGAAATTTCTTCGGTCTTAAAGTCCACCTGAAATCAAAATGTAAGTTTTTTAGCTTTTAGTATGAATATATTAGCCTTAAAGGGTTAGTTCACCCAAAAATTATGTCATTTATTACTCACCCTCATGTCGTTCTACACCCATAAGACCTTTGTTCATCTTCTGAACACAAATTAATTACAAAATCCGAGAGTTTTTTTAATCCTCCATTGAAAGCAATGAAATTTACCATATTCAAGGTCCAAAAAAGTAGTAAAAACATTGTTAAAAAAGTCAACGTGACTACAGTGGTTCAACCTTAATGTTATGAAGCTACGAGAATACTTTTTGTGTGCAAAAACAAATAAAAAATAATGACAAATTCAACAAATTCGTTTCTCCTGTGTTTACGTCAGAACGCGGACTCAGTATTGGCTGACACAGGAGCCGGCCAATACTGAGCTGCCATTCTGATGTAGAACTTGGTGCTGCAACTTAAATAGCAATGCAGAATGACACGGGTGAGACGAAATTGTTGAATAAAGTCGTTATTTTTGTTTTGTTTTTGCACACAAAAAGTATTCTCGTCACTTCATGACATAAAGCATAAACCATTTTAATCATGTTGACTATTTTAACAATGTTTTTACTACTTTTCAAACAACTATCTAGTTATACTGAGATGCTACAATGTATTTATATACAAACATCTCTTAAATTAAACTTGCTTGTGTGTGTCTGTTATGTGTTAGAATGCAGTAAGTGGATTGATGTGAGCTTGTATGCGTACACAACATTTTTCTCATTGGCAACCATGCTAATTAATACACTCGTACACTTTTTCATACTACTCCACAGTGTCTATAGTCTGGGTAGTCGTAATCGCTACATGGCTGCTTTGGCTTTATTGTCTTCATGGCTGTGAGATTGCCAGCATGTGACATCAGTTGAGGAGCTAATGAGGGATACTTTAAAGCCAGCTTTTTTTTCTCCTCTTTCCTCTTTTTTTGGACACTGACTCATTAAAGATGGCCTGTTCTTTAACCACTGTCTTGATGCTTTTTTTTTTTTTTTTAAACATTCTCTGTGCCCTGGTTTGACTCTACGGTGTATCTCCTAAGCTGTTGGATTATCTTTATCCCGCACTTTCTCTCCGGTTCTCTTTCTCTTTCATTTTGCTGGTGAGATTCAGGAATACATTTCTAATCAGATGTCAGAAAAAAAAGGAGAAAGAAAGAAAGAAAGAAAGGAAAAGAATGACTAATTGAAGCGAGGGATTTCTCCTGATCTGTGCTCGGTTGGTTGTACTTACAGCTCAGTCAACTTGCCCTTCATTTCCATACCTTTATCCAAGAGCCGAAAGAAGAACGCTTGCTGTCTCTGGAACATTCTGCTCTTTCACTGTTCACACTGATCCTACAGCTGTGAATGTCACCTGCACGTGCAGACACCGCTCTGTCCGGTTGAGTTGGTTTAAAGGGGACTTGGAAACATTTCATTTCATATTTTCATTGCTCTTTTGAAATAAAAGAGTCTGATGTTCTATGTAGCATAGTGTAATGTTCATGTAAAGATCCCTCCTATGTCTGCCCAACCCATTTATGAAAACAAAGCTGAAAAAATGTTTCACTCAGAAAATGTCATTGTACCGTCAAACACTCATGAGCACAATAAACAACCACCCGTTGTTTATACATAAATAAGGCCACCATCAGGTGCCAAAATTACATGAAAATAACATAAAAGTAGTGCATATGACATCTTATTTTAACAAGACAGACTTAAGCCACGCGACTGCTTTGCTTTTTTGAAGGACAGACTTAAAGAAACAGTTCACACAAAAATGAAAATTCTGTCATCATTTACTCACCCTCATGTTGAAACCTGTTGGCTTGCTTTCTTCACACACACACACACACACACACACACACACACACACACACACACACACACACACACACACACACACACACACACACACACACACACACACACACACACACACACACACACACACACACACACACACACACACACACACACACACACACACATGTTTGTTTTTGTGAATTGTGGGGACTTTCCATAGACTTCAATGCATTTTACACTGAACAAACTGTACATTCTATCCCCCTACCCTGCCCCTACCCCTAAACCTAACCCTCACAGGAAACTGTGCAAACTTTTACTTTTTCACAAAAACTCATTCTATATGATTTATAAACCCATTTACATTGTGGGGACCGCTGGCTGGTCCCCACGATGTAGGTGAACTCAGGTTTATATTACATCATGGGGACATTTGGTCCCCACAATGTAATATAAACAAAAGCACACACACACACACACACACACACACACACACACACACACACACACACACACACACACACACACACACACACACACACACACACACACACACACACACACACACACACACACACACACACACACACACACACACACACACACACACACACACACACACACACACACACACACACACACACACACACACAGACACTCACATGCTGGGTTTCCATGTTTTATGGGCACTTTCCATAGACATAATGGTTTTTATACTGTATAAACTGTAAATTCTAGCCCCTAAACACAACCTTAACAGAAATCCTTCTGCATTTTTAGATAAAAAAAAAAAAAAAAAAAAAAAAAAAAAAAAAAAGTATGATTTATAAGCTGTTTCCTCATGGGGACCAAAAAATGTCCCCACAAGGATTTCAGATATTGCCATGTTTGGGTTTGTATATCCCACAACGTTGGTACTTTTGTTATAAGTCCCACTGACTTTTGTTGTATGAAAAAAAAAAAAAAAAGAAAAAAAAAAAACACTAAAAACATTTTCTTTTGTGCTTCAAGACAACGTATAGGGAGTAACTTTTGGATTAAGTATTCCCTTTGTCTAATTTAATTCTCAAAAAGTGTCAAAGAGGGTGGAAAATACTCTAAATTACTACTTGCTGTATCCTTCACTAACATTATAATTGGATTTTAGGGGAAAAAAACTTCAAAAGTATACACACTGTCCCTTTAAGAAAGATAGCAAGTAAGTTTAAGTAAAAAAAGTGTTAAAATGTGGAGGAGTTTGGGCTTCACGAATACATGGGTGTGGACAAGGGTGCCGTTAAGGTGGAAATTGCTCAGAGACTTAAATGTGAGAGAATAAACGAAGGAGGGAAAAGTATAGAGGAAGGTCTGGTCATTCTTTGGTTATGTGGTTGGTAGAAAGAGGTCGGCCGGTCTCCTCTGATAAGGCAGTTCGTGGAAATCTGAAGGGGTTAGCCGTTTGTTGCTTCTTTCCCTTTTTTTTCATCATTTCCTTCAGCGTAGTTACTCAAGAGGCCATGGTCAGCTATGACAGACCGATAAGGAAATAAGGGGTCTGATAAACGTATGTGTGCGGAGGCCACGGGGAGTACAGTCGGGGAGGAGAGAAGCCAGCAGAATAAACAAAGCAGTGCCCTGCTCTCTGTTAAAGAGATTAATTGCAGTGGTGACACCTTTGCCATTGACAGGCATCAACAAGGAACTTGTCTTTGACTTTGTCTCATTGTGGGGAGGAGCAGCATGCGTGTTAGTTCATTGAGGAGCCCTGTCTCACTGCACTGGGAGCAGATGCTGCTCATTGGCAGGCTTTCAAGCCCTTTTATGAATGTTAAAACTCACATATCAAAAGAGCCTCGCGACAGCTTGACAAGTCTTACAAAGGTCCCAGATATTAAAAATTAATATCTATTCATTATTGCCCACAGTTGATTCAAAGTCATGGTTGGATGCATGGAGATTTGCACAAGGTTTCTCTCTAGCTGTCGGGGGGTTTCCAGGTAGAAGAAGCAACAATTAATGGCTTTCAACAGAGTGTTTTGAATATAACAAATAAGAACAATAATGTTAACAGTACTGTTTCCAAAATTGTATAAGTCTGAACAATTTTCATTCCTTAAACAATATTAGAAAATATAAGTGTGTCCAAGATAGAAAAATCATTAACCTTTTACAAAAAAGTTCCATTAGCTAATGTTAGCAAGTGCTTCAACTAACATTAACTAACAGCATTACATTTGTTACAGTATTTATTACTCTTTGTTAACATTAGTTAATGTTTGCTCAGATCCATTAAAAAATATTAACAGATACAACGTTTTGATTTAAGTAATGTATTAGTATATGTTAAACAACATGAACTAAAACGAATAAATGCTTTTAATCAGTACTTTTCATTAGCCGCATTTCCATTACAGATTTGCGCAAAACTTTTGCGATATTTTCTAAATGCCGATAAAAAACTATTGCGAAATGTCGGCGTTTCCATTAACCGATATTATGTGACTAAAACTCTCGTGATGAGTCATTTTCCTTTTGCGATAAGTCATTTTCTAAAATATTCTTCTTTTTGGGAGCTTTATTTGAAGAGTAATATTTGCCACGGCTTCTGGAAGCCCTTCTCCCTCATATATGCTTCCCTGTGTGCTTCTCAATACTCGAATGGATGCTTCCTCATTTCTTTGTTCCTCCATCCTCCAGCCTGTGACCTGGAAACCATTCAAATAAAATTTCGAAGGCCATTTTAATTCTATAAATGCCATTTAAATTCTATAGCTAAATGCAGCGCGAGGCGAGGAACGAGGAGTGAGAAAGCTTCCTGAGGAGCGATGAGCGAGGATGCACAGGTACATAGACATCTAATACTATTAGTTTCTAATATGTTAATTATTAATAGATGAATACTATTAGTATTAGATGTCAAACTTTAATAACTTAAGATCCCTAGAGGCTTGAGAGCAGCTGATGATGCTTTAAATTGACGCTCGAGAGATCAAGAATATTCCAATAAACAAATATGATTTATGACATTTTTTTTGCATCCTCCCGTTCCATCTATGGCCTAGTCCACACGTACATGGGTATTTTTATAAAAAGAGTTTTTCCTCCTCTGTTTAAAAAAAAAATCACGTCCACACAAGCATGATTTAAAAAAAATCTCCGTCCAAACGAAAACGCAAAAACACGCAATGAAGCGCTGCCAAAAGCCATGTTAGCCAATCAGAAACCTGGAAAAAAGTTTATTGCTGTTTCCGGTAGTCTAACAACATTGTCATTTTATTAAGCATTTTATTACTATTATTATTATTAATAATAATAGTACTCACCTCATGTAAACAAAGGAGATAGTGGCGTGGCGCACACTCTGACGTCAAACAGCGCGCACTCCGATGTCACTGGCCAGAAGAATTGCGATATTTGGAGTTTTTGCTAAATTCACGTGTTTCCATTGAGTGTAATTTCAATTCACAATTACAATTTGCGCAATTTGAAGGGTAATTTGAAGGGTAATGGTAAAGCTAGTGTTAGTTTATGTAGGCCTAAATTAACTATTGTTAAAAAATGGAACCTTACTGTAGGCTATAGTTATTGTAAAACAAAACAAAACAAAACAAAACAAAACAAAACAAAACATTGTTTAAAATGTACTTCTTGTTCAAAGTTTCACAGTATATTTCTTTGAAATACATTGAAAACATTTGTCTGCATGGGTTCTTTTGAGATGTTTCACTCACAGAGTAATGTTCACGAAGTAAAGCATGTCCTCAGGACATCTCAATAGAAAAAAATGATTGAACTGGTGGAATACAAAGAATGACTTATATTTTCTTTTTTCATGCCCCATACTTTTCAGCAGCCTCTTAAAACACTCTCCCCTCATTAAATACTATAGAGTCTGGTCGCTGCATGTGGTGTTTATTTTCACTCTCGGGCCTGTGAGAGAGTCAGGAGTCCGCTCTCCTCTGAGGGGGATGGTGTGGTCACAACCATGAGAGACTTTAGCCGAGAGGCTGTCTGTTTGATGGAACCACTGGCCCCTGTTTCCTTCCTTCCCTTTCAGGGCAGCTTGCACGGTCATATTGGCTCTTCTTCTCGATCTATCCCCCACTGCCAGCACCTCCTCTGGGGCCAGTTTCATTTAAGCTGTCCTTTCGACACTTGGCTGAGCATGGTGGTCCGTGCAGACCCATCTAGTTCCTGATTCTCAGAAAAGAGAACACCTGTGTTACAATAAATGTCTCAAAATAAACCTCAGGCCCATCAGCCAGTATCAAATGCAAAACAGTATCATGTGGCGGCTTCCTCCTAGAAAATGAAGGTCATGTTTTATGAGAAATGCGTGGCCTTAATATCCACCTCTAGAACTTCAAAATGTCTCCTTTGACATTGACGTATTTCATGCGTGGTCTGGAAATAAACCTCCAGATATGGTCTTAAAGCGAACAGTGTCATTTCAGACCTTTCACAAAGTCGTACTGAATCGCTTTGCATTGCAAAACCCTTATAAGAGTTTGATTGCATTTAAAGTGCCTAATTAAATAAATATTAAATGTATTTATTGTAATGGCAGTATGTAAATGTCTGATTCCTCGCTGTATGGCTTCAGGCAAAAGCAATTGAGCGTTCAGGCACTGGGGTGTTGTGTAAATGTGTTTGAGGTTTCTTCTCTCGGGCCTCTGAAGTGTCACACACAGTCTTTGGGGCTGGTGGCAGGGTCTCTCAGCTTATATGTTGCTATAAGCACTCGCAGGCTGAATCTTATCTGCTCTTATCGGTCCTCAGACTGTCCACGGAACACTACGCCTGCTCTACCGGCCCCTTATCTGGCCCACCACCACACTCTTAGCCCCTGGCCACATTGACGCAGCACTAGATGAGTGTGTGTGAGTGCACATGTGTGTATTTGTATGTGTGCACTGTTGACTCACATGTAAGAACAGAACGATAAGATATGTGACACGTACAGGAGCTACATATCTCAGACTGACCCCCAGCTCACAAACACACACTCAGAGATGGAGAGCTTAAACATATTCGATCATCTAAAGACGCTTACTGGATTGGCTAGGCGGCAGAGGAAAACACGGGGGTTGGGGGGTGTTATATGAGGTTTCAATTATTTGAAACGACAAGTTTCAGATTTTCTGGTTCATTTATGAGAAGTCTGGTGGTTTATGGCCATGTGTGGATAATGTATGAGTGAAAGAGAAATTTTGTTTTACTCTACACTATTTCTAGAACATTTTAGTACTCTGGATTTTGATGTAAACTGCATTAAAGGGATAGCCATTTCTAGTGTGAAAAACTAAAAAAGATATTTTGAAGAATGTCGGTAACGGTAACTGTTTCAGTTCCCATTGATTCTATTATATTTTTTGACCATACAATGGGACCCAAAACTGTTGTTTGAAATTTCATTTTTGGGTGGAAGTCGAGATTTACATGAAGCTGATATTTATGGAATGTTACAATATAGTACAACAGTTCATACATTTTTGGAAGTCACATCACATGACTTTTGTTTAGTTGTCTAACCTTTTTCAGATATCAATAGCAGTGAAGCAGTTGTGTTTTAATATGCCAAATTATTTTTAATGAGGCTTTTTTGTGATTATAAAATCAGAATAGTTGGATCAGCATCTCATTTTTTTAATCTATGCCCCTCTAAAGGCATCAAAATACATTTCAATACAGAAACGGAAAACATACTCATCATAGAAGGTGTAAAAACGTATTTTAAAATAAATTCATACATAGGGCTAAAATGAGCAAAGAGACTATCATCACTTCCTCTGCACATGAAGAATAGGCTTCACACTTTCACAGTTCACAGGACTCTCTGTTCCTCTGCACCTATAGTTTACTCCAAACTGTGTCCATTTCACAAGAATAAATTACAGCAGCCTGTCGGTCTCTCCTCTCTCTCTCTTTGTCTTTCTTTCTCTGTTCTTCATTTTCTCTGAGCTATGTTAGCCACACTCTTTCCCGGAGGGAACGAGCACTGTCAGTTCCGTGGCCTCACATCTGGAGCTTCCTGCTGGGCTGGATCGGACTCTCCACCCTCCGGCCTCCCTCCCCCCAACCCTGCTCTCACTGCCACAGAGCTGGGCATTATCCTTCTCCCCAGCTCCGGAGTGCAGGCTGGCACTCCCTGCCGCCTTCTTGCCAAAGTCCCTTTCATTTAAATAAGATTAAACACAAATGTGGAGTGGGGGCACACACACTGGCTGGCCTGGGAGTTGAAGTGATGTTGCAGAGCACTAATCTATTCCATAGCCAATCTTTGCAAGAGAGAGCGAGAGAGAAACATCCCTTGAAAGGAACAGTTCACACAAGAATGAAAATTCTGTCATCATTTACTCACCCACACGCTGTTCTAAACCTATATGACTTTCTTTCTTGTGTGGGGCGCTAAAGGAGATATTTAGCTAAATGTTCAAGCTGCATACAATGAAAGTGAATAAAGACCGGGAACAGCTTAAAAAAATATATATACCTCTCAATATATTGGTATATATATTGTGTTGATCCCCCTCTGCTGCCAAAACAGCCCTGACCCATTGAGGCATGGAGAAGTCACAGGTGAATTACCAGGTGTGTTGTGGTATCCAGCACAAAGATGTTAGCAGCAGATCCTTTAAGTCGGACTTGTTTGTTCAGCACATTCCACAGATGCTCGATTGGATTGAGATATAGGGAATTTGGAGGCCAAGTCAACACCTCAAACTCGTTGTTGTGCTCCTCAAACCATTCCTGAACAGTTTTTGCTTTGTGGCAGTGCGTATTATTCTGTTGAAAGAGGCCACAGCCACCAGGGAATACTGTTTCCATGAAAGGGTGTACATGGTCTGCAACAATACTTAGATAGGTGGTACGTGTCAAAGTAGCATCCACATGAGTGGCAGGACCCAAGGTTTCCCAGCAGAACATCGCCCAAAGCATCACACTGCCTCCGCCGGCTTGCCTTCTTCCATATCCTGGTGCCTGGTGTTCCCCAGATACGCGACGCACACGTACCCGGCCATCCACGTGATGTAAAAGAAAATGTGATTCATCAGACCAGGCCACCTTCTTCCATTGCTCCGTGGTCCAGTTTTGATGCTCACGTGCCCACTGTTGGCGCTTTCGGCGTTGGACAGGGGTCAGCATGGGCACCCTGACTGGTCTGCAGCTATGCAGCCCCATACGCAACAAACTGTGATGCACTGTGTATTCTGACACTTTTCTATCAGAACCAGCATTAACTTCTTGAGCAATTTGAGCTACAGTAGCTCGTCTGTTGAATCGGACCACACGGGCCAGCCTTTGCTCCCCACGTGCATCAATGAGCTTTGGCCGCCCATGACCCTGTCACCGGTTCAACACTGTTCCTTCCTTGGACCAGTTTTGATAGATACTGACCACTGCAGACCAGGAACACCCCACAAGAGCTGCAGTTTTGGAGATGCTCTGACCCAGTCGTCTAGCCATTACAATTCAGCTCTTGTCAAAATCCTTATGCTTACCCATTTTTCCTGCTTCTAACACATCAACTTTGAGGACAAAATGTTCACTCGTTGCCTAATATATCCCACCCACTAACAAGTGCCGTGATGAAGAGATAATCAGTGTGTTATTCACTTCACCTGTCAGTGGTCATTATGTTATATATATATGCAATTTTGCTTCCAAGAAAATACATCTTAAGAAAGAGCAAGAGAACAGGAGAGAGGGAAACAGGACAGGCTCTGGTGCGTTGATGGTCATAATCTTCACATGGCTCGTCTTTCGGTGGTCACACTCTTCACAGTGCTGACTATTGATCCTGCGCTGTTTAAAGAAATAAAAAGGCATTGATCTTGAGTCACATGAAAACATCTTAAAAGGATGAGAGAAATTCCTCTCAGGATGAGCAATGGCACTTTTCTAGCTATTGACTAGCTATAGACAGTCAAGATGACATTAACTCTTTGTCTCTAACCCATGCAAAAAATTCAACAGGATGCCAACAAACCCCTTAAAGTGATAGTACACCTAAAAATGAAAATTCTGTCAACATTTACTCACTCTCCTGTCATTCCAAACCTGTATGACTTTCGTTCTTCTGAACATAAATTGAAATCTATAACAGAATGTCCGAGATGCTCTCTTCCATACAATGAAAGTCAACAGAATGTCAAGCTCAATAAAGAAAAAAAGCACCATAAAAGCATCACAAAAGTAGTAGTAGTTTTCTGAAGCCATATGGTAGTTTTGTGCAGGAACCAACTGAAATTTAAGCCATTACTCATTAAAAATCTTGCTTGAAGCCTTTGCCACCATTGACTTTCATTGAATGGAAACAAGAGGCTTGAACAATCGGACATAAATAACTCTGAGTGCATAACAAATGACAGAATTTTATATTTTTGGGTGAACTATTCCTTTAAAAATGCCCAAAAGAGTTATACGATTACAGCAATTAGCATTTCCTACCCATAGGACATTCCCTCCGTCTTTTCTGCCAAGGCCTTTTACTGCATATTCAGCATATAAAACACTGCATTAAAAAGCGAGCAAACAATGCACAGCACATGGATGCTAATGCGTGGGTCAGGGGGACGACTGAGGAGCGACTGCTGATTCCGGGTGACACAGGTCATGAAGAAGGACAGCGTTCTGTCCGTGGGGGATCGACCGCTGCCTCTCCGCAGGGCGCATCCGAGACTGATTTGCATGGTTATGTCCAAATGTATGTGTATGTGTATTCGGACGGAAGATGCAGGGAGCAGGAGGTTATTCCGATAAGCCTGCGGATGGGGCTGCTTGTGCAGGCCGCTTTGCCCTGGTCATCATCATCCTCATTAGAATTATAAATATCTCAGATGGAGGCAGAGGGGGTGCGTTGATGCAAGCGACTCTTCTCATGCGTTGTGACAATGCCTGTCCCCTGTGTCCGGCCCTGGATCCGATCGGCTCGATTCTGCCACTGCTGCTGAGATGATGCGGTCAGGGTAAGAGAAAATCACGAGCGTTAGTGCAGTACGTAGCCCGGCCTGGCCGCAACCCACAGCCCACAGGATAATGCTGAATCCGGCATTCATTCCTTTCATGTCAACAAATGAAAACGTTGCATTGCATTTGCATTAATAATCTGCATGCATTTGCCAGCTTTTACATATCATCTCTACAGATATCCGTATTCATGGGACGAGAGCGAGTAGAAAGAAATGTTTGTGCTTTTAATTGCTTGACACAAAAGCAGCAGCTTTGTAAACAAACGTAAACTCGCTGATATATTTGCATATTCATGTGGTGAAACTTTTTTTCCCAAAGAAGGTGATGAGGCTTGAAGTTATTTATTTTCTTTGACAGTGTGCATCTTTCAGTTCGGGGCCACCTTTTATTGTTTTGGCTCATTTATCACACGCACACACACACATGCACCTCAACCAAACTCTCACACACATACCTTTTTATTAAAGCGTTTCAGCTCTTCTTTTAAGCTTAACAATACTGCTACCAGCTTTTGAAACCAATAAACTACAAACCACACAGACATATACACACACAGTGAATCTCTTTCTCAGCAAATTATGACTCTATTGTATGCCTTTTTTGTTTTAAGTCAGTGTGTTGGCTTACTGTGCTGTTCCTCTCTGATCCTAAGCCTGTAGTGTAGGAATTTGTCCACCAGGGTGTGTTTTAGCAGTCTCACATGCCTCTGTGGTAACAAGCTGTCAGAGCTAACAGGGGCCAAAGGTCACATTTAACTCATCACCTTTGGAAAGAATAAAGAGTGGAATGTGAAAGAGTGAAGTGCTTCACTGTACTGTAATGTAAAACAGTTCTATTGTCATCCATATGCAAGCAATGGGGTAGATTTATTAGTGTTTTAGTGATTAGTTTATTAGCTTCACAGAGTTTCAATATGTGTGTGTGTGTGAATATATATTCATTCAATGGTGTGTGTTTTTTTAAAGAAAGGTAAATTTTAGTTTCATATATCAGGGAATTCTTAAAATGTGCTTTCCAGGCATCTAAAAAATAATGTGAATAAAATCTTAAAAAGGCATGGACTTTTCTACAATAAATGTGCTCACCTGTAAATGCTTTATCTACAACTTACATTATTGCTATTTGTCAGTGCAGTAAAATATGTGTTTTAATCCATCTCACAATAAGTGTGCATGTAAACATACTCATTGTCCCCTTAAGTAGTTTGTAGTTAGCTTCTTTTTGTTAGTAGCCTGTAGCTAACTACTTATTTCAAAAGAGTAGCTTTTAAATAATGTGTAGCTTGTATCTTGACAAGCTAGCTTTAAAGTAGCATTCCTAACACTTCTTCTAATCACCAAGAAAAGCACAGATACTGTCAAATTCAAATCAACTCTTTTCAGAACAGAGGAAAGCAGCCAGTACAGGGCTGAACTTTAATCATGCAATGAGTGACATTTTCCTGTACTTCTGACAGTGCCTCTTCAGCTCATTCACACCTTTAGTTAGTTATTTTAACCTCTCATTCGGAGTCCTTATCTGGGGTTATTCTACCTATCTACAATATTAAAACTCTTGGTGTGGAGAGGACTGGACTAGATTGCTTAAACAGAAAAAAAAGAAAAAAAAACTGTAACCTCCTGTTCTAATGTGCAATCACACTGTAAAATATGGTTTAAATTTATGTCTTTCTCTTTGTCTTTTTTTTTTTTTTTACCGCACATTTTAGTGAGGCTAAAACTTTTCACTTTTACACCATTTGCGTACACACACACACACACACACACACACACACACACACACACACACACACACACACACACACACACACACACACACACACACACACACACACACACACACACACACACACACACACACACACAAACAAAGCATTACAAACTAATACACACACAAACACACACAAATTAGCTACTTGAGTAGTTCCGATCCAGCACAGACTCATAGTAATACAGGCCAGATTCACCAAAATACACAGTTTCTTGGAGTGAAGCCAAGTACTAGTGTGGCTTGTTTGGAAAGCTTTCAGTTAAAAAAGCCACTTTTTGGCAGGAGTGGGGGTGGTAGAGCCACAGCAGTGGGTCAGAACTGCTAAAATAAATAATGGTTTAGGGAGAGAGAACCATTCCTGTAATTATATATGTCAGCTGACACCGAGCCACCCCGACTGCTCTCTCTCTCTCTCTCTCTCTCTGTCACACTCTTTCACTCTGTTTCTGACTTTCTATTCATCAGCTTTCTCTCACTCGCCCTGCCACATTTTTTCATTCATAATTTGCCTTTCTGTGTGACAAATGTAAGTGAATAATAGCAATAATGTTGCTGCAGCTTCCTGGTCATCAGGACACAGTTCACAGGGGTCCGTAATCTGCACAGTGTGAAGTAAAATATGGATAAATACACATGGCCACTATATGAATCTTTCTTTGGGGTGTAAATATGCTGGTAGCTGTCTTTGTGTAGGAAACAAACCTCCACAACCCTCCAAAAAAAAAAAAAAAATTAAATAAATGCTTTATTTATTTATTTATTTTAACTTTGTTCATACAAAATAATAAAAATTGAACACATATTTCAAGTTATATAATTATATATGGTAACACCTTAGTTTAGGGTCCAATTTTCATTATTAACTAGTTGCTTATTAGCATGCATACTAGGACACTGGCTGTTTATTAGTACTTATAAAGCACATGTTAATGCCTTGTTCTGCATGACCATGACCCAATACCTAAACTTAACAAGTACCCTACTAACTATTAATAAGCAGTAATTAAGAGTTAATAGTCACAGTTAATAGTAAGTTATTAGTGATAATTAGATCATAATCGAAAGTGTGACTATATATATATATATATATATATATATATATATATATATATATATATATATATATATATTGTTTATATATATATGTATATACTGTATGTGAACTGGACTATGTATGCAGCTCTGATAGAATTATGTTCACAGATTTTCAGAAACTAGTGAAATATCAGTGTGTTTGGGTGGTACTTGAAAGGTCTGATTTGATCAAAGGTGATACTTTACCTGAAAAGTTAGAGAAGCACTGGTCTACAATATTCAGACATTGCATCGGCTAAAAGAGGACATCCACGGTTGCTTTGAAAGACAAACTAAGAAAGCAGCATGAAAGACAACATAATGGGATACAGTAGAAGGGGAAGAAATCTCGACGGATGTCTTCATCGCTGAAGAGAAAGACAGATGGGGAAGAATCATAAGCAGAGACACTGGAGCTTCCTGTTAAAGGCGATTAGCGCAACAGTCAGGGGGCTCTTCCTGCCCGCACAGCCAGCCTGCGCAGGTGAGAGCAGCCATGCATGCCCACTCTTTCCCTCCCAGTCCATTTGAGGTAGGCTGCCCAGTGAGACAGGGTGGAGGGGGGCAAGATTAAACGGCGGGAAGAGTTTGGAGCCTTATCGCTGTTTATTCTTAGATTTCAAAACATGGAGGGAGGGCTGGTGAAGCCAAATCCCTGCCGCGCTCATTCCCCTCCGGGTCTCGCTCCTACTTTCCTCTGCCTGCCAATCATTCCTCTGCCCACGGGGCCAAACGCAGGCCTTTCCAAAGGGGAAGCATTAGCAACACCACTTTGGCTCTCCTCCGCAGATTTGTTTATTCCTGTCTGACAAAAACTGATGCATTTTAATATGATATGGAGGCTATTCTGCTTGGTGAAGACTTCTTTTAAAAGTTGTTTATTTACCACTTGTGAGGTCGTTTTGTCATCATTTGCTCTTCTAGCAAGTTTTTGTAAAGACTCTGCACTGACCTACGGAGACCACAAAATCTTTGTGTGTTTTCAGTGATGGTGCACATGGTTGTTTAGGGAAATCAGAGCCAGGTGGCAGGTCCTTTGTGGAGGTGATGGTTTGTTTTGCAAGACTGCTCTCACAGATTAGCTAGCTGACAGTGGAACCAATGTGTCCAAAACCCTTTCTCTGCTGGACCGCCCATCTCAGTTATTCCAAACAAAATCCATTTTAAGTATTAAGAGAACAGATCAACTTCTGAAGTGAAGTCAAAATTAAAAACAAAATGCTTTTAACTTGTCAGGGGTATTATTCAAAACTGGACCGGTTCCACTGTTTAAACATGCATTCTTCCACTGATGCAGGAGCGCAGATTCTTCAACACAGAGTCACATCACTGCTAACTCAAAAACATCGAAAACAGCTTGACCAATGTAGTCTGATTCCCGAACAAATGACTCTAATGGTCGGTTCTTTTAAGTGAGTTAAACACATACCTGTGCTGTAGAGGTCACTGTGATTTTGCCAAGTAAGACATGTTTCTGGATCAACATTTTTTGTTAATCCTGGAACAACATTCCTGTCCGAAAGGCTTGCCCTAAACCTAATCCTACCCATAACTTCTCCCAAAAATCAGAGGGAAATGATATATGAATACCACTGATGTAGAAGCACCTATTCTGGTTGTTAGCCTAAACTTAACATAAACGGTAAACTTGTCCCTCAAATCTGATTGGAATGTTGTTCGAGGATCAACAAAGATATTGATCCATGAATCTGTTGTACTTGGTGAAATAAGATTGAATTTAGGCTTTTATTCACATATAAACATTGATCAGCCAACATCAACAGAAACTCAACCAAAACTGCTTGACCTGACAGAACAATCCTATTGTGGAAGCTCAAACGTGCTGCGAAACACACGAGAATGAACCTGATTGGTTCTCGCACGTCGTGAACAAGCTTGAGCTTCCGTTGGTTTACCACAACTGATGTGTGAGTTGATGAATGTTTAAGTGAATAAAAAGCTTAAATTAAATCTGTTCATCATATAAAGTGATAGTCTTTTTCAGAACATTTTGGACTAAACCGCTCAATCCATATGGATTAGTTTTACAATCTGTTTATGAACTTTTTGAAGAGTCAAAGTGTCAGTGGTGTAGCTGTCAACAGAGGGGCAGAAAGTTCTCAGATTTCATCAAAAATATCTTCATTTGTGTTCCGAAGATGAACAAAAGTCTTACTGGTTTGGAACGACACAAGGGTGAGTAATTAATGACAGAATTTGTGAGTCCTAAATCAAATGACAATATGCATGAAGATGCACGTTTTGTCAGTAGTCTTCTTTTTTTTTTAAATATTAATGAAATATATTACCATATTTTTGTTTGTTTAGTATTATTTAATATATACATCAGACAGAGTTTAAATTATATTCTTACACATTTTTGCAAAATTATTTATTTATTATTTATTCTACATTTTATATATATATATATGATCATTTGGCAATTGGTTTGCAGTTTGTTTTCCCCTCCCAAATATTTATTCCTTTAAAGTACTAAAAGAATTGCTTATGAAACCATTACGGAATCAGAACTGGTATTGCATCGGATCCACCAAAATTGGTAAATTCTTCCAGTTTCTCATCCCCTAGTCCTGGCTTACTTGAATCCCAAGGAAGAAAAAGAACAACTTTAGCAGCTCAGTGCTTCTACTAAGCACTGGTTTCACTTACTTTTTCAAACATACAAATATATATATTTTTTGGAAGTTACATTCAAAATCCACTTGGCTCAAAAATCTGAGCAGTTTGAATGGGCATGATGCTTCTGTATCCAGCCATTCCTCGGGTGAAACATGTTGAACAGAGCTGAAAGTCTCTGAGAGAGTATGAGATGATGCAGTGGATTGATTCAGGTACCGTATGTGAGTCAGAGCCCTGCAGGCTTACAGCCTGCACAAAGAGAACAGCCCTCCTTTGCCAGAGTCTCCTTGATCTTCCCAGCCCCAGGTCTACTGCACCAGGAGGCCACAAGCCCTGAACTCACCCTAACGATTGCGTTTGTTTACCGCCGCTACTGGATGAGAGCATCCGCTTAACACCGACGAAGACCTGCCGTGAAGTTTCCTTTCAGACTGAGTGCAGAATGCTGCAAGTCTCCCTCGGCCCCTCCTCTTCCTCAGGCCCGGCTACCAAAAATAGCTACATGGTGGAATGGACTGTGACCCCCTCACCCTCCAGTGTTAGTCTCAGTTATGGTGCAGATGCCTTTTTCCCCCTTCAAAGGTTTGCTAATGCTTCCCTTAGGATCAGACCCAAACTGCGCAGAATGTCCTCTCTCCTTTTTTTTGCTCATTTCTCTCTCTCTCTCTCTCTCTCTCTCTCTCTCTCTCACTCTCTCTTCTAGTCTTTCTCTTTCGTTTGCCTCCTTCCTCACTGTTGCTGCCAGAGGGCAGAGAAATAATTCAAACTCAATGCATATTGCAAGCGCTTTGGTCAGTGCTGCAGCCGGCGAGTAATGACACATTAGTTTAGTGAAGTGACCCGGCCGCCTTACACTCCATAATAAATAGCTGGGGTCTGAAACAAACTTCGCCAGCTCTGCCGTGCATGCCTTCAGAGTATGCGGTACTTTAAAGGAATTTTCGACACACAAAGATGACAAAAAAGAGGAAGGGGGAAAAAGAAGAAAAAGAAATAGCATCCCTTTAGGTAACAGAATGATTTCTGCATTGTTTAATATTTAATCACCTTGCCTTCCAACATTCAGATTTCTTTTTGCATATTCTATATAAAAATATATAATTAATGTCTGAGAAGCACATAAAAGAAAAACAAAATCCTCACAAGAGCTGGAAAAATCATTTGTTGTTCTGGGAGAACAAATTAATGCGGGTGATAAAAGGAGATGCTGAGGCCATGTTTTTTCTTCTTTTTTTGTCTTTATTATCTACCTTCAGATCCTGGATTCTTTTGTTTCGAGGTTGGACGAGGTTGTTGGTCATTTTGCAGTGTTTTGTCACGCACTTTTTTTCCTCAAGGTGTAACTTTATTTTGGAGAGCATCCTGAAATCTGTGTTTGTTTTCCACATAATTCAAAATCTCATTATCGCGTGTTTTTTTGACCCCTGACACTGCTACCGAGTTTGAAATATAATATTATTTGTTTGGAATATTAAGCTAGCATCTTCAGTTATATGTGATACAATCAAGTTGAAGTCGAAGCTTTTGAACCTTTGAACATGCCTCTAGCTTTTGGCTTACCCTGTGTGGCTATGGTAAAAATGACTGAACCTCATTACAAAACTGATGTGAAGGACACAAACGTTCAGTTTTAAGGTACATTTCGAACAGAATATTTGAACAGCATTTTTCATACTCAGTGAGTTGTACGAAACAGAAGTAAACAATTGAATCTCTTCATGAATGGCCCTTCCATAAAGCTAATGGTGAAAGCTACGTTCAACGGTCACTTCAAGAAATTATGATCTTACCTGGTATTTAAACCCATCAAGCACCCAAAGACAATCAAATATTACAGTTTTTCTCGATTGCTAACACACTATAACTGGTTCAGTTGGCCCAATTTCCCAAACCATTCATTCAGTTAGAAATTCTCAATGTTTTCTACAAAAATGCCATCATTTTTCATTTAACCTTGTTTTCATTGAGAAAACATAACACAATATAATTACTTCAAGTGTCACACTGTGAACCCAAATAGCACACATTTATCATGTGTAAACATTAGGTAGCAAAACTGATGACACACCAGTCAGAATCCACAGGTGATTATGTGCTTTGGAAAATGAATCCTAGTGGTGGGAGACAAAGAGGAAGAGGAGGGGAAAAGAAAAATGAAGGGGATGGGGTCAAAGGACATTTGTTCCTATAAAGGACATTTGTTCACTATATTTGATCATGTACTTGTGCAGGAATGAAAGTGAGGGAAGTTGGTTTACAGGCTCATCTACAGGGTTTTTCTACTTACACATACAGACACAGAAGCATTACTTTAGAGAAGAGAACTTGGTAACACTTTACAATACGGTTCATTTGTTAAACATTAGTTAATGGATTAACTAACATGAACTAACAATGAGCAATACATTTGTTACTGTATTTACTAATCTTCGTTAGTGTTAGTTAATGAGAATACAGTTGTTCATTCTTTGTTCATGTTAGTTCACAGTGCATTAACTAATGTTAACAAGCTTTTAATAATGTATTAGTAAATGTTGAAATTAACATTAACAAATATTAATAAATGCTGTATAAGTGCAGTTCATTATTAGTTCATGTTAACTAATGTAGTTAACTAATGTTAACGAATGAACCGTATTGTAAAGTGCTACTGAGAACTTTTACTATTATATGTACACTGGGAGAAAACTGGGGAGGGAGAGAAAGTCTTTTGTCAGAAGAAGAAACTGCTCTATTATGGCAAATATGGTCATTATCAGTACTGCAATGCAATTTGGCAGAGTATGCTAAATGTATTTCTATACTATACTTTAATTGACAGTATACCGTAATCCAAGTTCATGTTCAGTTCATTGGTATTTCAAGGTTTTCATCTACTGCATGATATCTTTACAGTAGTGTATGTGTTTGGTTTTTCAGCAAAATTGAATGATTTTGAGCAGAAAGCTTCATTTTGACCTGAAAATAGGAAGTATGGGGAATTGAGTGATATGAAAAGGAGGCATAATTTCAAGAAATGTGTTTAAGTAATCGAGAAAAACTGTAAGTACAGAGACAGTACACAATTTAAAGACGTGAATGAATCCACTATTCTCCCTTCAGAGTACTCGCTACAAGTTCCGCCCTTCAGACAGAGTGCGACATCTATTTTCGATTAGATTTCGGCATTAGTCTGCGTGTTTCAGCTCTGTACTTGGCAACCCCCAGTGTGTCCCGTTTCAGCGGACGGAGGCCATATTCGCTAATCGCCCAATAAAGATTAATCTCCCTCCCTCACCTCTCTCCTGTAATGTTGTCACAGCCACTGAGCTAAAATTTTAATAGGTTTTTTAGCATAGCTCCATATTCCTTTCTGCGTGGGTCACTAATGACCAGCTGTGAGTGCAGAGCGCTGACCCCCCTGAGCAGACTGGGCTGCCTGGCCTCATTCTCAATATGCCGGCCCTCCAATTATCCTTAGCATGCCCCCCGGCGCAGGCCAGCGGCCCCTCCACTGCTACTGCCAGCCGACTACACTGCCACATGCTGCAGCAGAAAAATCTGCATCTGATAAGAATGTGTGTTCATTTTACTTCACATGCTGTGTGTTTGCAGCCACCCTGCCTGTGTGGAACAATGCACAGCTGCGGACTCTATAACATATAGCTGTTACCTCCATCATTACATATTGAACATTTATGGTCTGCCTAGTATGAGTCTCCATGTGCATGCATAATAAATTTAAACACTATGTAAAAAACAGGGGAGTTAATCACAGTGACAATATAATGTATTTCTGCTTTGTGAAAGACAATTGTATATTCATCAACTGAGAAATGTAGGTATGTTTGTCAAAGTATAGCCTGTCAGGGTTTTGCTAGCATAACTTGTATTGTTTATCTCTTTGAATAATTACTCATGCTTGTTTTCTTCTCATTTAAGTCACCTTGGATAAAAGAGTCGGATAAATGTAAATGTAAAGCAATTCTGAATAAAGCATTGTCCTCTGTATAACTTTTGTTTGAAAAATGTATATCAAAATATTCTTTATCGTTTTGGTCATTAACTTTTAAATCATGATATAGGCCAAATTAATAATAAAACATGTCTGCAAAAATTATATCATAATAATTTTTTATTGTTCAATTCAATTCAATTCAAATTTATTTGTATAGCGCTTTTCACGATACATATCATTTCAAAGCAGCTTTACAGAAAATGGATGTCAACATTACAATTTAAAGAATGTAGTTAGCAAATAATATACTTTAGGTAATTACAATCACTGTTAGCAGTTTAACTGAAGGTAGAAGTAATGAGCTCCTGGAAAATGAATTACATTAACAATAAATTAGGATATAGAGATTGTGCAATGTGAATGTTGATCTAGATGATTGCGTCTCTTCACAGGTGATGGTCATCTGAGGTCTTCTTAAGAGGCTGGATACAAACTGAAGCTGATGTACTCTCTAGTCACCTCAGGGCGGGTGTCCCGAGGTAAAACAGTAAAGCAAAAGGAGAACAATTAGCGTAGCTGCTGTTCATAACTTTAAGCAAAGATAGTCATGTGCAGTTGATCTGGTATGAGATGCGTTATGTGAATGCTTGGCTAAAGAGATGCGTCTTTAATCTAGATTTAAACTGGGTGAGCGAGTCTGAGCCCCGAACATTATCAGGAAGGCTATTCCAGATTTTAGGAGCCAAATGTGAAAACGCTCTCCCTCCTTTAGTGGACTTAGATATCCTAGGTACAACCAGAAGTCCAGAGTTTTGTGATCTTAAAGAGCGTGAAGGATTGTAGGGCGATAGAAGATTGGTTAAGTATACAGGAGCTAAACCATTTAGAGCCTTATAGGTCATTAGCAATACTTTATAATCGATACGGAACTTAATGGGTAACCAGTGTAGAGATGATAAGATTGGTGTTATATGATCATATTTTCTTGACCTGGTAAGAACTCTAGCAGCTGCATTTTGTACTAATTGTAGCTTGTTTATTGAGGAAGCAGGACAACCAGCTAATAATGCATTACAGTAATCTAGTCGAGACGTCATGAAAGCATGAACTGTTACGGGTGGCTGGTAGAGAGATGAGGCAGATACGGATTTCCACGATAATAGAGACTTTACTTCAAACAATGGCAATGAACAACAGACAGACACCTTAACAAAACAGAGAACGGACGAGGAGTGAAGGGAGTGAGTGCAATATAAAGGGAGTGCTAACAATAGAGTCCAGGTGCAGGTGATGAGTGATGATGAGGAACTGACGAGGGAAGTGAGTGCAGGTGTGGAGAACAGGAGGATTCTGGGAAATGGAGTCCAGGGAAACAAGGGATCTGTAACAGTACCTCCCCCTCCCGGTAGGCGCGTCCTCGCGCCGTAGATGGAACAACCGGGAGGGGGGCGGGCGCCCTGGAGACCTCAAACCGGAGCAGGGGAAGGAGTAAACTGGAGTGGAGGTCTCCAGGGCAGGTCCAAAAACCATGGCGGGTCAGGAGCCGTGGGCAGCCATGGGGGGTCAGGGGTTGAAGGCAGCCATGGCGGGTCAGGAGCCGTGGGCAGCCATGGCGGGTCAGGGGTTGAAGGCAGCCATGGCGGGTCAGGAGCCGAAGGCAGCCATGGCGGGTCAGGTGCAGCGGGCAGCCATGGCGGGTCAGGTGCAGCGGGCAGACATGCAGCGGGCATACATGGCGGGTCAGGTGCAGCGGGCAGCCATGGCGGGTCAGGTGCAGCGGGCAGCCATGGCGGGTCAGGAGCCGAAGCCTTCGAGGCGTTGAGCCCAGGCGTCGCTGAAGGACTGGCGGGTGATGGCGGAACCGAAGGCTCCGCCGACCGAAGCGCAGCCGGGGCTCCAGAAGGCCGCAGTGAAAGCAGCAGGACAGCCAACAAAACGAACACCGGGGGGAGTGAGGAGGCCAACTGAATCCGAGGGACGGAGTGACGGAGCGGAGACGGAGGAGTGAAGTCCAGAGGGGAGGGCAGGCTGATGAATGACCAAGGTGTGAGTGGAGGCAGGATGGAGACTGGTGAAGCTGGAGGACTGATGAGCAACGGTGGAGCAGAGGGAGGTTGGAGCCGGGGTGAAGGTAATCGCCCAGAGGTCCGAGGTGGAGATCTGGGCGAGGGGGCTTGAGGTGGAGGTGCAGTATAGACATGACTTGGAGGAGGCGGGAGAGGGAGGCCGGGAGGGAAAACAGTCTTTGGGCTGGAGAGTTCAATCACAGAGACCATACTAGGAGCGGCTGGCTCGGCGGCGGCGGCTGGAGCGGCTGGCTCGGCGGCGGCGGCTGGAGCGGCAGGCTCGGCGGCGGCGGCTGGAGCTGAGGGCTCGGCGGCGGCGGCTGGAGCTGAGGGCTCGGCGGCGGCGGCTGGAGCTGAGGGCTCGGCGGCGGCGGCTGGAGCTGAGGGCTCGTAGGCGTCGGAGACTGGAGAACTCTTGCTCGGCGGCGGAGACTGGAGAACTTTGCTCGGCGGCGGAGACTGGAGAACTTTGCTCGGCGGCGGAGACTGGAGAACTTTGCTCGGCGGCGGAGACTGGAGAACTTTGCTCGGCGGCGGAGACTGGAGAACTTTGCTCGGCGGCGGAGACTGGAGAACTTTGCTCGGCGGCGGAGACTGGAGAACTTTGCTCGGCGGCGGAGACTGGAGAACTTTGCTCGGCGGCGGAGACTGGAGAACTTTGCTCGGCGGCGGAGACTGGAGAACTTTGCTCGGCGGCGGAGACTGGAGAACTTTGCTCGGCGGCGGAGACTGGAGAACTTTTGCTCGGCGGCGGAGACTGGAGAACTTTGCTCGGCGGCGGAGACTGGAGAACTTTGCTCGGCGGCGGAGACTGGAGAACTTGCTCGGCGGCGGAGACTGGAGAACTTTGCTCGGCGGCGGAGACTGGAGAACTTTGCTCGGCGGCGGAGACTGGAGAACTTTTGCTCGGCGGCGGAGACTGGAGAACTTTGCTCGGCGGCGGAGACTGGAGAACTTTTGCTCGGCGGCGGAGACTGGAGAAATTGGCTCGGCGGCGGAGACTGGAGAACTTGGCTCGGAGGAGACTGGAGAACTTGGCTCGGAGGAGACTGGAGAACTTGGCTCGGAGGAGACTGGAGAACTTGGCTCGGGCGGAGACTGGGGTTGAGGGCCATTTCATCCCCTCAAATACAATTAAAATCCCCACAGGCACTGGAGCTGGCTCTGTGGGGACTGGAGCTGGCTCTGGAGATACTGGAGCGGGCTCTGGAGATACTGGAGCGGGCTCTGGAGATACTGGAGCGGGCTCTGGAGATACTGGAGCGGGCTCTGGAGATACTGGAGCGGGCTCTGGAGATACTGGAGCGGGCTCTGGAGATACTGGAGCGGGCTCTGGAGATACTGGAGCGGGCTCTGGAGATACTGGAGCGGGCTCTGGAGATACTGGAGCGGGCTCTGGAGATACTGGAGCGGGGCTCTGGAGATACTGGAGCGGGTTCTGGAGATACTGGAGCGGGCTCTGGAGACACTGGAGCGGGCTCTGGAGACACTGGAGCGGGCTCTGGAGATACTGGAGCGAGCTCTGGAGATACTGGAGCGGGCTCTGGAGATACTGGAGCGGGCTCTGGAGATACTGGAGCGGGCTCTGGAGATACTGGAGCGGGCTCTGGAGATACTGGAGCGGGCTCTGGAGATACTGGAGCGGGCTCTGGAGATACTGGAGCGGGCTCTGGAGATACTGGAGCGGGCTCTGGAGATACTGGAGCGGGCTCTGGAGATACTGGAGCGGGCTCTGGAGATACTGGAGCGGGCTCTGGAGATACTGGAGCGGGCTCTGGAGACATTGGGGCCGCTTTCTTCTCCTCCTCCGCTTACTGGGCCCAGTAGCGGAATATGGGTCCAGCCTGGGGCAGGCAGGGAGTTCGCTGGAGCGGTATGCGGAGGAAGCCGGAGGTTGACTGACTGGCCCGGCCAACCGTGTTTCTGGATGGACCGGACGACAACACTGATCCTGAACCTCTTCTACTAAGAAATTGGAGCCATTCAACCACAAAATTAAATTGATAGTTTCGCTTAAGGAGAAACAAAAAACAGGTTCATCAAAACGGATAGTGTCGTCATCCAATCCATCCAAAAACAGGGAGATCAACTGAGCGTCGGGCCAGTTAGACAAGTAAGCAAGCTCAACGAACTCCTCCACATACCTCTCCAGCGAACGTCCTACCTGCAGGAGCCCGATAATGCGTTCGCTGGCTGTTAGGGTGAGAGGCGATGGAGGAGCTGGATCCAGGGAGCTGGGGAAAGTCTCCATTTTTTTTTCTCTGTGGAAAATCCGGTCGGTTTTGGTCCGTTCTTCTGTTACGGGTGGCTGGTAGAGAGATGAGGCAGATACGGATTTCCACGATAATAGAGACTTTACTTCAAACAATGGCAATGAACAACAGACAGACACCTTAACAAAACAGAGAACGGACGAGGAGTGAAGGGAGTGAGTGCAATATAAAGGGAGTGCTAACAATAGAGTCCAGGTGCAGGTGATGAGTGATGATGAGGAACTGACGAGGGAAGTGAGTGCAGGTGTGGAGAACAGGAGGATTCTGGGAAATGGAGTCCAGGGAAACAAGGGATCTGTAACATGAACTAACTTTTCTGCATCAGAAACAGATAACATATTCCGTATTTTAGCAATGTTTCTGAGGTGAAAGAAGGCTGTTTTTGTAACATATGAAATATGATTTTCAAAGGACAAGTTGCTGTCTAATATAACACCTAGGTCTTTAACTGTCGAGGATGGAGTAACAGTACATCCTTCTAAATGCAGATTGTAGTCTGAGAGATTCTGTGTACAGGTTTTTGGCCCAATAAGTAATACTTCAGTCTTATCTGAATTTAATAGAAGAAAATTACTATTCATCCAATGTTTTGGTCAGTAACTATATATATATATATATATATATATATATATATATATATATATATATATTTATATATATATATATATATATATATTATAAACAACTTTATTTGTAAATAAATATTTAAAATCCTACAGGTTCAATAAGTCACATTGATTCAGTTAGTTCATTAAGTGAAGGATTAATTTGAATGATTCAAAATGGCAATTCCTGAGTTTGTGCGTGAAACTATTTTGCTATACACAGTCTCATCACATTCAGTTTAAGCTGCAAGGTCACATTCACAACTCAGGTAAAATATAATTTGTTTTGTCGTGGTGCTCAAGTCTGAAGATATAAGAATATAGGCCTACAGTTCTGCATGTGGATATCTACTTAACTTGCTACACTTGTATCAGTGCTGGTTCCTTGTAAAAACAACTTTGTTTCAGGCTGACTGATAAAAACCCTGGGTGCTCTTAGTTGCTTTTCGCAGTGTTTTGTGTGCTATATGCATCAGACGGTCAGTGAACAGACTGTGGGCGGTCGGTCGGTCTGTCTGAGGCTGAGACTATGGTCACCCTGTTCATAATTACAGCTCAGCACCTGTGCCAGCTCCCTCTATCTGCGCTGGTCTTATTCTCAGTCATTGCACCTGACAATCTTCCTCTTTGTCATTCTCTCTTTGAACCTCAGAGGAGCACAACCTCATAGCAGGCAGCAGGGAATTTGTCCAGCTTTGACATGGCAAATGCATTTCTTAGCCCTCCTTTGAGTACACCCTTATCAATATGAATGCTAAGCTGTGACTGCTCTGAACCTCTGCTCTTTAGAAATGGGCCCACACTGATGCTGCCAGATGCAAATTTGACCAAAACAGGCACATGATAATACTACTGACATTTGGGGCTTGTAGATGCACCGGCTATATGAAGGACAAAAGGTATGAATGCATGTATTTGCAGACATATTCATACAGAGCACATAAAACCCTATACCCAAAAATATAATGCGCAGTGAACATAGCATATAGCATGCATCCTTACTTCAAACCAACCTGCTCTCATTAGTCTTCAGGAATGCAGTCCATTATTCTGCCTAGTTTGAAGTAGGCCCTGTTCTGGAAACAAGTTCAAAGATACTGAACTAGGTCAAATTTTCACTACTGTACCATATTAATACATTTTCAACAATATATTAAAGGATTAGCTCACTTCAGAATTAAAATTTCCTGATAATTTACTCACCCCCGTCATCCAAGATGTTCAGGTCTTTCTTTCTTCATTCGAAAATAAATTAAGGTTTTTGAGGAAAACATTCCAGGATTTTTCTCCATATAGTGGACTTCAATGGGGTACAATGGGTGGAAGGTGCAAATTGCAGTTTCAGTGCAGCTTCAAAGGGCTCTACATGATTCCAGACGAGGAATAAAGTTCTTGTCTAGCGAAACGATCGTTCATTTTCTAATAAATAATAATAATAAAAAAAATTATAAACTTTTATCCACAAATGCTCATCTTGCACTAGATCTGCGATCCGCAACACATGACGTTATCATGTTAGAAAGGTCACGAGTAATGTAGGTGGAAGTACCGCGGTAGGGCGAAAAACCCTCCACATCTCATTTTCTCTTCCAGCTTTAAAATCGTCCAATATCATTGTTTTACTTTTTTTTGTAAAGAGCGTTTGACTTAGTCTATGCATGTTCTCTTTGTAGACACTGGATCTGTACTTTCACTTATGTCACACGTGACCTTTCTAATGTGATTACGTAATGTGTTGCAGATCGCAGAGCATTGCAAGACGAGCATTTATAGTTAAAAAGTATATAATTTTTACATTTTTTAAAAAAATGTCCGACCGTTTCACTAGATAAGACCCATATTCCTCGGCTGGGATTCTGTAGAGCCCCTTGAAGCTGCACTGAAACTGCAATTTGGACCTTCCACCTGTTGAACCCCACTGAAGTCCACTATATGGAGAACTATATGGAGAAAGAAAGAAAAGAAAGAAAGACATGAACATCTTGGTTGACATGGCGGAGAGTAAATGATCAAAAAATTCTAATTCAGAAACGAACTAATACTTTCAAGTTTTTTTTCTAAACTTTAAACTTTGTTAAATACACAAATTCAAAAATTCAAACCCAGCCCAAAGCACTTTATCTGATTACTTAGGTCCTTCAGAGTGGGTAATATGTGATGATTTTAGTCCAGTCTGAAATGACCAGCTGGCTTTACAGGGTTAATTGTGTCAGGGATTAATGTGTTCTTCTAAAATACATTAAGCCCAAGGCTGAAGTTGAAGTCAGCGCTGTAATATTAGTTATTTAAATGAAAAAATGGGAATTATAAATAGGGTAGGTGTAGAGAAGTATTGCCAGCCTCGTGCAAAAACTATCAGAAGTGAGTGAGAAGGCATTAACATTATAAGAAAGTCTCTAGAGAAGAGTATATGTGGAACATTATAATGAGACTATAGACTTGCACAACTTCATACCGCATATCACTGCCTAAATGAGCACATAATACATGTATCATTTTCTTATGCAAGGACTCCCGGTCCAGTTTGACCAGCCATGTGCTGCAGTTTGTAATTAGTGGAGCCGTTTCATTTTAAAGAAAGAGAGAGCAACTAGGAGACCATGAAAAGAAAGTGAATGAACAATAGTGATAGAAAAAAATACAGAGAGACAGACATAATCTCACCAATCTGACACTGACCCTTTTCATTAAAGGCTGATTAAAACTTTTAAAAATGCTGTTTGCCCCTAGAAGACGATAACCTCTACAACACGAGACATTAAAGAATAATAACCATCTATAAAAAGGGACAAAGAAATTCTTGCCTGAGCTAGAAAAACCCAATTGGAACATTTTAGAAAATTAATGAAATTTTAGATCAAATGAATAATAAATTAGGAGAAAATGAATTATAAATGAGAAAAAAGTGCTCTTACTATCAAACAGTACTAAAGGAACATGTAATCCTCAACAAGCTTGAAGAAACAGGGTCAGGTTCAAGCCAGTGTACTGGTGTGCAAAAAACAAAGGTTTCGGCTCGACTCTGCTTTGAAGATAATTGAAACAACTGTGCTTGAATGCTTGAAAGGACTCCAGCCTGACTAACTACTACAGAGGGCAGTTTTACTTGTTTTTATTTTCACCAACAACAATGGGATTTGCGTGGTTCTGCTCTTTTCACCAAAAAAAAAAAAAAAAAAAAAAGAGCCAAAAACATCAAATGCATACTTGCGCTCACATTCCTTGGTACTTAATGAAGTTCTTAAAACCTCCATTAAAAATGAAACTTGAGAAAATATGCAAAACGTTTCATGTTGCTGAAAGTTGGCCCATTAAAAGTTGGGTCTTCTTGAAAGGAGCCATGAAACAAACTTCATCTTTGTTGCACAACATCAATCCCAACACTTAAAATGACCAAAATAATGAATAATCATACAATTATCTTTATCAATCATGAACATGTTCCCGTACCAAAGGCTGCATTATTGCTGTCGAATATTAATTTCAATTATTAATATTTTAATTATACAAATGAATTAAACATGAGAGAAGTAAGCAGAAATACTGGAAGATGCTTAACTCAATGTTATATTGATAGAATCATCAAGTTCAGATCGTAGGAGAGGTGCAAAGCTTGCTGAAGTTCTCATCGCTGCAGTTTAAGTGCTAATGACCTCTGAGTGAGTCTTCAAAATGCATTACTGTTGTGCGCTGCAGTGATACACAGATCAATCTCCGTCATCATAACGGCAATATTTAGTGCTCAGAGATATTGCCTGCCTGTTATCTGCGCTTGCCTGAGGAACAAAGAGTTTTATTGAGCCCAATAAACATGATTCTTTCAGGGTGGGGTGACTGCTGGCTGGTGGTCTTATTGAAGGGTGTTAAATGGCTCATTGGCACAAGGTTGTGGACGTGTGAAATGACAGTTCAGGGTGAAAGGCCATCAGTCAGTGTAAACAAATCACACGCTAATCAACAGTTACTCACTGACGGAGAGTGGATGGAGATGGAGTTTTAGTGGAGCCCTGCAGAGCCAATGTGTTGTGAAAAGTGTGTTTAATGCGGTAACAGAGCACCTGACACTATGGCGTGGCTGGTTAACTTTACTGCCTGCGTTATACAAAGGCGTTTACTCAGTTATGTCCCATGTGGGATGCTACAGTCTGTATGTTTATGAAAAAAAAATGCTGAATTTAATTTTTGATGTCTTTTTTATTAAATTTATAGCAGCAGAAACCAATGTCAACCTCATCAATGAAACAAATATTAGATGAAATAAAATGTGTACTATGAGGAAAATGAAATAATTTGATCATTTTAAAGAAAAAATAACACTGCAAGATATAATAGCAATGCTACAAAGAATATAATTTATTAAAATATTTTAGTGAATAATGCCAGACATAAAAATATTTTAAACAATTATATTCTTTTTAGCATTGCTATTATATTGCTTATTATCTTCATCTTGACTCTCTTTCTTCTGTATAACACTAAACACTGGGCCCCTTGGACTTTCAGTGTATGGACAAAAAGCACTTCAAAAGACATTTCAAAATATTTTTTCATGTGTTTCACAGAATAAAGCAAGTCATACAGACAAAGAAAGACATTTCATCTGAATACCTCTGGAAATATAGGTGGATCTGAAACTTCTCTGGGGCTTCTTAACTATTAGTCAAATTTAGCGGCAATGATTATATTATCTGAAATCTAATTGTTTTCTTTTATTGTAGTCACTCTCCTTAAATTTCACGAGTGTTTTCATTGTAAAGTTGCCTATGTGGTATATTTTATTATCATTTACTTTATCATTTACTTATTTTTCATGTATTTTAAATATCTTTTGATCCATTTGTTCAATCTCACCTTGTCCATAATTTCACACTGGGCAAAAGTCTGTTTTGACCTCCTTTGCTTGTGTTTGGTGGTGTGGTTAAATGCAAACCTGAATCTAACTGAAGGATATAAATATATATACACACAGTACAGTCCCAAAGTTTGGAACCACTAAGATTTTTAATGTTTTTAAAAGAAGTTTCGTCTACTCATCAAGGCTACATTTATTTAATTAAAAATACAGTAAAAACAGTAATATTGTGAAATATTATTACAATTTAAAATAACTGTTTTCTATTTGAATATATTTCACAAAGTAATTTATTCCTGTGATGGCAAAGCTGAATTTTCAGCATCATTACTCCAGTCTTCAGTGTCACATGATCCTTCAGAAATCATTCCAATATGCTGATCTGCTGCTCAAGAAACATTTAATGTGTACAATTATACAAAATATTTGTGTACAATATTTTTTTTCAGGATTATTTGATGAATAGAAAGTTCAAAAGAACAGTGTTTATCTGAAATCTAATCTTTTGTAACATTATAAATGCCTTTACTGCCACTTTTGATTGATTTAATACATCCTTGCTGAATAAAAGTATTCATTTCTTTAATTTCTTTTCAAAAAAATAAAAATACAAATTCTTACTGACCCCAAACTTTTGAACGGTAGTGTATAATGCTACAGAAGCTTTGTATTTCAGATAAATGCTGTTCTTTTGAACTTTCTATTCATCAAGGAATCCTGAAAAAAAAAAGTACACAACTGTTTTCAACATTGAAAATAATCATAAATGTTTATTGAGCAGCAGATCAGCATATTAGAATGATTTCTGAAGGATCATGTGACACTGAAGACTGGAGTAACGATGCTGAAAATTCAGCTTTGCATCACAGGAATAAATTACTTTGTCAAATATATTTAAATAGTACACAGTTATTTTAAATTGTAATAATATTTCACAATATTACTTTTTTTTACTGTATTTTTAATTTAAAAAGCTACAGTGATGCCAAACCCCCTCATGGAAAAAGAAAGCTGTAGTGTTTATATCTGTGACAATAAGCGCTTATCATGATCACCTAAATGATGTATGTGAAGTTCACGATATATGCTCTCTAAAACACATCCAAAAAATTTTCTTCGCCGGTCTGTTATTTTAGGGACATCGACTTTACATTTTCATGCCCCTAAACATGTCACTGAACAAAAAGAACTGTGACTGGTTGCTTTACATTTCAGTCAGAAAGCTCTGGACAGTCCTTGGCCAATGAAAGCTGCTTCTTTCTGCTACTTTCTGCCATCAGTCTGAAGGTCTGGCTATGCGAGACTACTTTGTTTTTTCACTAAAATGTTGTTTTCATCTACCACAATGAAATGTCCTTTTAGTAAAGCTGACATCAATTAATGAATATTATGAAATACTGAATAAATAAATGCACATTTTCAACGAAATACAAAAACGTGTACTAAAAAAATACTATAAAATGTGTATAAAATTAAAAATATATACTGTTAAAAATAAAATGAACAAACAACAACAACAAAAAAACCATTGAAATACTTGATGGAATGCAAACACCTTTAGAATGTTTCGTCTGTCCCCTGAAGTGCATTACAGGCACCAAATAATGCAGAAAATGCTAAAAACCGAAAGACAGTTGATAAGAGAAATCTGACTGGCAGACTGCAGGCCGGTGCTGTTGAGTCTGGCAGATAATGAATAAATTGTCAGAGTGCCTGAGATGCCTTCCAATAAGACCTTCAGCACAGGTTGTGATTTCTGCTATGTGTGGAGTCAACCACCAGTTTTCTGTATGAGATCATGTACTGCGTTCCTGAAGTGAACAATTATAATTGTAGCCGACTCCACGGCTGAAAGCTGGGATGAACCGGTTCCTCTCGCAGTCTGTTCCTCTGCGGATACACAGATAGTGAGTTCGCCTTATGTTAGCAGTTAGCGTTATACGGTTTAGCACACACCTCTCGTTCACTTGGCCGTGGAGCAGCCAGACCCGTCCGTGGGCTTCAGGGAAATACACAGCGCTATAGGACTGTTAAAAGTAGATAATTGGAAACAGGAGGAAGTCGTCCTTACAATAGGCATCTACCGACGCGCAGCTTGTTACCAAAAGTGCTTTAATAATTAATGTAGTTCCCTTCCCTGTTCTACACTCTGTCTTTGATATAAGGTTACTGCGCTTGGGGTCCTGCTGAAGGACTAGGCTAAGCAGTCAAACCTTTTCAAGTCCTTCTTCTCTCTCTCTTGCCCAAACATGCACCCTGCCCTGCGTCTTTTCAGGAGTGAGGGCAATCAAGCACAGAAAATGCTCTCTTCTTGTCTCTTTTTGGCACCATCAGCACATTTTCATTTTTTAGCCGTTTAATTGGCCTTGCTTATCCAATTATTCCTCAGGTTACCCATCCTTTCTGTAAAATTCAGAGGAGAGAGTGTAAATCGAACTGTGTTTGAGTGTAAGGTCATTGACAAGTAATAGTGGGCCATCATTAGCAAAGGATGTTCAGGATGGGCTGAGTGAAAGCGTGTAATGCTCCCCTCTGTGGGAGGCTCAGGATGAAGAATGAGAGAAAATAATTATTGCATGCCTCCACTTTTAAAAGCATTCCCAGGGTTTATCAAGGTCATCAACGGTTGAGAATAGGCCAGTTCTTTGCTCGTATCATCAATGCTAAATGCGTGCCAGTTTCTTTGTTGGTTGACAGATTGTCTTATGAATACATAGAGTAAGTATCAGTACTGTAGCCCGTGTCATGTATTCTTTCACACTCTTGTATCCTTCCAGAAACACGGAATCAGTATACCGTAAACTTGCATTATGCCAAGTGCACACTACAAGACTAAATTAATATCCTTCTTTTAATATCATATTATATAAGGAGCCTTCAAATATTATTTTGTCAAAAAGGTAAAAAAAGGATGAGAACCACTGATTAAACAATAATATAAATCTTTATTTAAAGGTGCCCTAGAACTTTTTTTAAAAAGATGTAATATAAGTCTAAGGTGTCCCCTGAATGTGTCTGTAAAGTTTCAGCTCAAAATACCCCATAGATTTTTTTAATTCATTTTTTTTAACTGCCTATTTTGGGGCATCATTATAAATGAGCCGATTCAGGGCTACTGACCCTTTAATTCTCGTGCTCCACACCCACGGAGCTAGCGCTTGCCTTGAACAGTGCATAAACAAAATTTACACAGCTAATATAACCCTCAAATGGATCTTTACATAGTGTTCGTCATGCATGCGGCATGTATGCGTCGGATTATGTGAGTATTGTATACTGTTATATTGTTTATGTTTGATTCTGAATGAGTTTGAGGCTATGCTCCGTGGCTAACGGCTAATGCTACACTGTTGGAGAGATTTAGAAACAATGAAGTTGTGTTTATGCATTGTACAGACTGCAAGTGTTTAAAAATGAAAATAGCGGCGGCTCTTGTCTCCGTGAATACAGTAAGAAACGATGGTAACTTTAACCACATTTAACAGTACATTAGCAACATGCTAACGAAACATTTAGAAAGACAATTTACAAATATCACTAAAAATATCATGTTATCATGAATCATGTCAGTTATTATTGGTCTATCTGCCATTTTTCGCTATTGTTCTTGCTTGTCTGATGATTCACCTGTGCAGATCCAGACGTTAATACTGGCTGCCCTTGTGTAATGCCTCAATCATGGGCTGGCATATGCAAATATTGGGGGTGTACACCCTGACTGTTACGTAACAGTCGGTGTTATGCTGAGATTCGCCTGTTATTCGGAGGTCTTTTAAACAAATGAGATTTATATAAGAAGGAGGAAAAAATGGTGTTTGAGACTCACTGTATGTCATTTCCATGTACTGAACTCTTGTTATTTGACTATGCCAAGGTAAATTCAATTTTTCATTCGAGGGCACCTTTAAATGAATAATTTTAAACACTGGGAAACTCTGCCACCTCCTATAGCTTGCAACTTCAACTTTCTATGCATATTATTCTATATCATGCTATAATAATATTAATGTAGGTTCCATTCGATATGGTTATGCCTATTTATTGATGCATATGAATGAATCCAAAACATACACTTTACATATTTTACCTTTGTTGCTATGTGCTAAGGATGCAGTCTCATCAATATTTTTGTCTCCTTTTCTTTTTTTCCCCTCTGATGTGCAAAAACAAGTTGTTGAGGTTAAAACTCTCATTGTTATGCGCAAGTATTAATTACAGTCAGAAGCATCACTGACACATCTAGTCGAGTAAAGTTTGTACCAACATAGTACAAAACAAGCAACAAAGACACTTAAAGGATTAGTCCACTTTCAAATAAAATTTTCCTGATAATTTACTCACCCCCATGTCATCCAAGATGTTCATATCTCTTTCTTCAGTCGAAA